>NC_090266.1:685993337-687193337 GCF_040414725.1 Anabrus simplex | reverse complement strand
TATGCTGGTTATTAAATCAAAATATATAATTAACCCTATTGTAAAAATTAAAATAATTAGCTCCAAATTAAAATTATATGACTTAATATTTCATTAGATAGTATTCTCTGACAAGGTGCTCGAGCGTGTTCCTCGCACTTCAGAAGAGCATTCGTGAGTGCATCAGACCTGGTGGGCCCGGCTGAATGGCTCAGACGGTTGAGGCGCTGGCCTTCTGACCCCAACTTGGCAGGTTCGATCCTGGCTCAGTCCGGTGGTATTTGAAGGTGCTCAAATACGTCAGCCTCGTGTCGGTAGATTTACTGGCACGTAAAAGAACTCCTGCGGGACTAAATTCCGGCACCTCGGCGTCTCCGAAAACCGTAAAAGAGTAGTTAGTGGGACGTAAAGCAAATAACATTATTATTATTATTATTATTATTATTATTATTATTATTACTATTATTATTATTATTATTATTATTATTATTATTATTATCAGACCTGGTGGTGGACTTAAACAGTAGCAGGTCGGTGGATGCAGAGTGTGTCTCGGCCCACAAGTGGCCACGGTTGTTTCGTAGTCCAACAGCTCTGCACTCTGATCGGCCAGCCGAGCAGAGGAGGGGTGGCCACGGCTCTACCGTGGCTCTACGCCTCTGTATTCGGGAGACGGGACAGGGCTGGACCTCGCGGCTGGCCCCAACCATAGGCTGTCCTAAGAATGGATTTCCGTCGTTTTTCATTCTCCTTCACTGAGGCGAATGCCGGGACAGTTGCTAGTTTAGGCCACGGCCGCCAACCCCTTCGCCTTCTCCGAGCATCTCCACCGTAACAAACCTCCCGGCCTCAGAGACAGCGTCACCGTCTAAGAGGCCCACATCCCCCTTTAGGGGAGGAATGAAAACATTTTAGTAGTAGTAGTTAAACAGTAAGGTGATCCGATTCGTCCAGGTCTGAACAATTATGCTGATACAACGTTGATGACAGTGTCAGAAGGTGCGAAATGAGAGCGTCGTCAATTCCTTGAACACCTGGAAAGCAGGATAGTAGAGAATCCCGTATGGACTAAAATACCTCATAGCTTTCGCCTTTTCAATATTATTTTTGCTGTTTACTGTTTTCTAAAGTCTATTTGGGTAAGTATCCACGGGAATCTTAACGGTGACAAAATATACTGCCCGGCTAAGTAGCAAAGACGGTGGAGACCTGGCCTTCTGAGTCCAGCAGGGCAGGTTCGACCTTGGCTCAGGCCGATGGTATTCGAAGGTGCTCAAATGCATCAGCATCGTGTCTGTATATTTATTGGTACGTAAAAGAACTCCTTCGGGACGAAATTCCAGCACCACGGCGTCTCCAAAAAACGTAAAAGTAGTTGGACGCAAAACACTATTATTTTTTTTGCTAGGGGCTTTACGTCGCACCGACACAGATAGGTCTTATGGCGACGATGGGATAGGAAAGGCCTAGGAGTTGGAAGGAAGCGGCCGTGGCCTTAATTAAGGTACAGCCCCAGCATTTTCCTGGTGTGAAAATGGGAAACCACGGAAAACCATCTTCAGGGCTGCCGATAGTGGGATTCGACCCTACTATCTCCCGGATGCAAGCTCACAGCCGCGCGCGTCTACGCGCGCGGCCAACTCGCCCGGTTATTATTATTATTATTATTATTACTATTATTATTATTATTATTATTATTATTATTATTACTATTACTATTACTATTACAAAACTTACCGACCATTTCTTCGCAAATCAGCAATCGATTATTTCACTTTTCCCCAGGGTTGACAGCCCCGGTATTTTTCTGTGAGAATATCTGAAGGAGTGCTCGTCAACAAATCAGCAACAAATGAGGAATTTAGGTCGATGTTGGAGCGAAAATGGGTGTGTTAAAGCCAGAATTTCTTGACAAAGTTATGAAGAATTATCTGTAAAATATCTTTGCGAGGAAGCGAATGATGGTTATTTGAAGGACATACTTTTCCTCAACTAGTGTGTACATATTTCTAAATCCTGTAAATGATGTTTGTGGCTGAAATCATAGCATTTCTTTCAAAATGAAAAAAAAATTGTTTAAAAGACTGAGAACAAGTTCCTGAGTCGCTGACTAACTTTTGAAACATATATAAATCTGGATTAAATTGAAAAATCTGAACATTTGCATTTATAATGGAAATTATGAAAATTAATATTCATTAAATAAAATACACACTCGTCGAACCTTGTACTCACACTTACTTGTTACCTGCTTACTTACACATACGTTATTTGAAGGGCGCCAGCTGCCACTCAGTGCAGCAATAATAGAATGAGACTCTTGACTATCTCTAGGGTGTGGGGTAATAAGCTTACTTTTGACAACATACCATATAAGTTCTGGGAAAAGGAGATTGGCGTTCGGTTTCCCCATTAATTTTGAGGTTAAGATATTTTACTGTCAATGAAATAAAACTATGAATTCGTTTGATAGAACAATATATATTCTTTAAATAATATATCAAAAAATAGTGAGTCTTGTTGCGATAAAACAGATGAGAATATGAAATTATGACATTGCAACTGAAAGAAACTAGGCATGAATTTGAATTCTTCTTGACCGGACATTTAACAATTTATACGAAATATTTCCCTCACTGATTCACTTGACTGTACCTTCAACACTTTGAGTGTAATTACGACGTATTCCTTTGATCTAGTGTTTACTGTAGATGTGTCACGCCTAACTTGGTGATACATCCTTGTGACTGCTTCTTCTCCATATCATCTGACTTCTTTGTAAGTCAATATGGTATGACCTCTTGGCAGGTCCAGGGTTGCCCTCTCTGACTTCATGGTAAGCCCTTGCGTCCGTGTCTTCAACTGAGTGAGCGACCAACCTTTTGGTCTCACTCTCTCAATGACCAATAATTAATGGCTCACTGAGTCTTCGCCATCTCTCGTTCACACTCGTTCACTGACCAACTAAGGCCTCTTGATCTAGTAGACGTCTTCACTGTACTGCATCCGTATAACTAATGACTTATGACCGACTGAGGCCTCTCCTTCCCGTAGATTGACTCTATAAGGCGCTGGTCCTCGTATTTATAACCATTGGTTGACACACCTACGCAATCTCCAGAAATAACCATGACATACTCCCACAACGCAGCAAATATTACATACAGTTGTGAAACCGCCGCCGGCTCGTTGGGTTTCTCAAAGAAAGTGAGCTCAGTGCTAACTAGATACGATGACGTAGCCATGGCGTGGCAATGACTTGGCAAAATCGCCACCAATCTTGCACAATGTACCAACGTCACATCCAATCTCTGATATATACAACAATTCTCACTGTACAGGTATTGAGTGTTATTCTACACATACGTATATATGCATACATCTAAGTACAATCTTGCAAGCAACAGGCATTGCAAAATAGAATTGAATAAGACTGATAATTACAATAATAGTAATAATATCACAGGTAAAATAATAATAATACTGATATAATAATAATAATAATAATAATAATAATAATAATAATAATGATAATAATAATAATAATACAGATAAAATAATAAAATACAGATATCATCTTGTAACGTGATTTGAACCGTTACAATTCGCCTCCCTTATAAATAAATCGAGGAACAAAGAATCGATTGATTTATGAACAAAATTATATATATAACACTGACACATATAAACACTTTAAATGAGTATACAACAATAATTTTCTTTTTCAACATCCATACATTTTCTAAAATATCAAAGGTATGAGAATTTTTCTCGCACATTGTCATCGCAAATAACTGTGTCCAGTGTCCCATTCTCATACAATTCACAAGAGCATAGCCCTTAATTTAACACACACAAATAATTTTCAATCAATATACAACATTCTTCTCCTTTTTTTAACATATCAAAATATTTTGTGAAAATTCACTTATATGAGAACTTTTCTTGCATATTGTTATCGCAGGTAACTGTCCAATGTCCTGTTCTCCGCTTTTGCCACACAACACATGACAATGTAGCACTTATTCTTCCAATACACCAATACGACACTTGGTTCACACGCAAATTCACATATGTTAGTTTTTATTTTGCCACTTTCTCACACAAATTAATCATCTTATTCTTATCTCAACAAATCTCACGTGAAATACTTCTTTAAAATCTTAATGTTGTAAGTACCGACAATCTTCCCTTCCTGATCTTTTAAGGAATATGCACACTTCCCGATACGGCTCACAATAGTGAAATACCCCTGATACAAAAGAAAGAATTTAGACATATTTCCCGCCTCTGCAGATGATGGGAATGGAACTCTGAGTAGCACCTTGTCACCCAAACTGAATCAATTTTGCCCTTGTAAACTTACATATCTCAAAAAATCACATCCTACTTGGCAAAAATAATTAAAGAATTAATACTATGGCTACAAGATGGTTCAATTATTCCGTAATCCAGCATAATGTTTATTTGTTCTTAGACTTCACTAGCATTTTTAAGTTGAATGGGGTACTTGCCTCCCACAAACGATCAATGGTCATGTACTACAAATTTATGTTCAAATACGTGTTCTTCCTCAATTACCACTAAATACATCTCGATGCTTACCTAACATCGAACACAATTACTCCTCCTGTAATTCACTCAAATTACCTCACGTCACTGCCTCATACCAACTATCCCTCGGATACTGGTCGTACAGGCACGTAACACACCCAACAAAACATTTCCTCTCACTAGGAACAACTTAACTTACCTCCCATATATTTCAAAGAACACACGTCACCAACACACTTACCTCAGACCATCATAATTAACATGTACTTCTTTGCTAGATTACTCCCAGAACAAACACACACTACCTAAATTAAAGTCTATTCTACTTCCATGATTTGCAACCAAGTCAGCTCCTAAAACAACTGAATACACACGTTTTGGTACAACGCATAGATGAAACTTACAATTATCTTCAATTGACTGGTACCGCTATCTTATTTACTCACTGTGACTTACCCAACGGCTGTTATAAAATAGTACCTTCTTCACATCACAATTTCCATCATTGGAGTTACTATCTCACTACTTACATCATATTTTCAGTATTATATGTACTTACATCACTTACCAGAACACTTCTTACGTCTAACTTACTGCTACCATTAATTACATCATTATCTACGACTACGTCATTACTTAAATGTCTCACTTAACACTACTTAGGTCACAATCACACTATACTCTTAAATCTACTTTCACTACATAACTACTTATACTAAATACCAGTTCATCTTCTACCTTCGGACCTGTTCACTTAATTTACCCGATTCCCTGTGAATCTGAAATACTCTGGCTCGATAACGACACCTTGGTAACATTCATATTCAGACTATCATAATCTCTCTGATAACTCAAATCCGTACGCCTCCCATTTTCCGATTCTCTCTGATTACTCTTCTGACCTTCTCTGTTATACCTCAAATCCCTACGCCTCCCATCTTCCGATTCTCTCTGATTACTCTTCTGACTTTCTCTCTCATAACTCAAATACATACGCCTCCCATCTTCCGATTCTCTCTGATTACTCTTCTGATCCTCTCTCTCACAACTCAAATCCATACGCCTCCCATCTTCTGATTCTCTCTCGTTACTCCTCTGACTCCTCTCACTATCGACACAACTATTAATCCTCTGCGGATCATGATCACCCCCTCTCCTCTGATACACGGCTAACATTTTCCCCCTTCTCTCTACTATACTACTTTCCCCAGACATCATGCGTTCTCTCTCACGCGCACGCCCTTCCACACATTCCTTCCAAAGCCTGTCAATGAAATTTTCTCTAAATTCTCCCAAATTAGACATATTATCCCAGTACACTCGAAACCATATTTTACTTTCACCAATAACAACATTAGACAAAATCTCCAACACATATTCCCATTCATTAATATTATTCCTCGACTTACTTGCAAATCTTTTCTCAACTATTTTCACAAATTCTGTAGTACTGAACTGTTTTCCAGAAAACCCGGTTAAATCACGATCCCTACTGAACAAACCACTCGCTACTATCATTTCTCCCGCCGTCTCACCTCTACCTTCCTGCCGTATCACTTCCTGGCAGTTCACAACTTCTTCTTCTTATTCTTCCGCTGCTCTCTCAGAATTCTCTTCCACTATTCTCACTTCTTCCTTCAATTCTTCCTCTCTCTCTCTCTCTCACCTGTTGTGATAGCATTTCCTGTTCATTCCGTAGTTCAATGACCTCCACAAGTTTGCTTTCAACTTGCTCATTTCTACTAATCTGTTCCCTCGTATCTTCCCCAACTGCATTGTAACTCTTGTCCAATCTTTTCTCGACTAGGTCATGAATTTCTTCCCGATTACTCGAAATGTTATTACTTAACAGTACGATCTTGTTTGTACATGTTCCTTTGACATGCTCAATTTGAGTATGAAAACCGCTCCGACTCAACTCCCTTTCTCCTCTAAGGTCAACACACACTTTATTAAACTTATTTTCTAACTTGTATATTTGACCAGTTACTTCTACTATCTTAGTATCTATTTTAGAATTTAGTGATTCACTTAACCTATCTAATTTATCATTAATCGCACTGTTACCATTAATCAATTCTTCGATTTTACTACTTATAGCGTTAATCTGTGTATTACAATTTTCATTACTATTGTCAATTAATTCTTTCATCTCTTTCTTATTATTTTCATTACTAATACCAATCATTTCTTTCATCTCTTTATTATTTTCACTACTACTACTACTAAAAAATTCTTTCATCTCTTTCTTATTATTTTCACTACTCGTATCAATCTTTTCCTCCATACGTTTCTGACTATTTTCACTACTACTACTAAAAAATTCTTTCATTTCTTTCATCTCTACCTTACTATTTTCACTCAGTTTTTTACAGTTTTCATTACTGATCTCGGTAAATTTGGCCATCATCAAATTTATAAAATCTTGGTTCATTCCCCCCGAGATTTCCTTTTGAGTTTCAGTGTGCTTCTCAATTTCTGCACTTTCCTGAATTACCTCAGAAACTTGCGTCGTGCTCACCTGCTCCCTATTCTGAATTTCACCTTGGATGTCCGCAGAAGCAATGACCTCGTCGTTACATGACTTGTTACTGCCTTCCGTGTCCATCTTTGGTTCACTAGTGATAGTACGCGATCTCAAATTAATTTCCCTCTTCAAATCCCTTGACATGTCCCCAAAATACAAATATATATATAAAAAATTACACTCCTGACATTTACCGGTAATAATTTCCGTTGGCTTAAATGCGCACACTCTCCCAAATGAACCTATGATATGCTGTCTTTCAGAACAAATTCTGAATTTATTCGAGCACCACGTTGCGTCGACACATTGTAAGTTTCCTAACTGTCTGACTGAATTTACAAACATATAAAACTGCATTTAACTTGGAAAATCTGAACATTTGCATTTATAATGAAAATTATGAAAATTAATATTCATTAAATAAAATACACACTCGTCGAACCTTGTACTCACACTTACTTGTTACCTGCTTACTTACACATACGTTATTTGAAGGGCGCCAGCTGCCACTCAGTGCAGCAATAATAGAATGAGACTCTTGACTATCTCTAGGGTGTGGGGTAATAAGCTTACTTTTGACAACATACCATATAAGTTCTGGGAAAAGGAGATTGGCGTTCGGTTTCCCCATTAATTTTGAGGTTAAGATATTTTACTGTCAATGAAATAAAACTATGAATTCGTTTGATAGAACAATATATATTCTTTAAATAATATATCAAAAAATAGTGAGTCTTGTTGCGATAAAACAGATGAGAATATGAAATTATGACATTGCAACTGAAAGAAACTAGGCATGAATTTGAATTCTTCTTGACCGGACATTTAACAATTTATACGAAATATTTCCCTCACTGATTCACTTGACTGTACCTTCAACACTTTGAGTGTAATTACGACGTATTCCTTTGATCTGGTGTTTACTGTAGATGTGTCACGCCTAACTTGGTGATACATCCTTGTGACTGCTTCTTCTCCATATCATCTGACTTCTTTGTAAGTCAATATGGTATGACCTCTTGGCAGGTCCAGGGTTGCCCTCTCTGACTTCATGGTAAGCCCTTGCGTCCGTGTCTTCAACTGTGTGAGCGACCAACCTTGTCCTCACTCTCTCAATGACCAATAATTAATGGCTCACTGAGTCTTCGCCATCTCTCGTTCACACTCGTTCACTGACCAACTAAGGCCTCTTGATCTAGTAGACTTCTTCACTGTACTGCATCCGTATAACTAATGACTTATGACCGACTGAGGCCTCTCCTTCCCGTAGACTGACTCTATAAGGCGCTGGTCCTCGTACTTATAACCATTGGTTGACACACCTACGCAATCTCCAGAAATAACCATGACATAGTCCGACTCGTTGGCTGAATGGTCAGCGTCCTGGCCTTCGGTTCAGAGGGTCCCGGGTTCGATTCCCGGCCGGGTCGGGGATTTTAACCTTAATTGGTTAATTCCAATGGCACGGGGACTGGGTGTTTGTGCTGTCCCCAACATCCCTGCAACTCACACACCACACATAACACTATCCTCCACCACAATAACACGCAGTTACCTACACATGGCAGATGCCGCCCACCCTCATCGGAGGGTCTGCCTTACAAGGGCTGCAATCGGCTAGTAATAGCCACACGAAATTATTATTACCATGACATACTCCCACAACGCAGCAAATATTACATACAGTTGTGAAACCGCCGCCGGCTCGTTGGGTTTCTCAAAGAAAGTGAGCTCAGTGCTAACTAGATACGATGACGTAGCCATGGCGTGGCAATGACTTGGCAGAATCGCCACCAATCTTGCACAATGTACCAACGTCACATCCAATCTCTGATATATACAACAATTCTCACTGTACAGGTATTGAGTGTTATTCTACACATACGTATATATGCATACATCTAAGTACAATCTTGCAAGCAACAGGCATTGCAAAATAGAATTGAATAAGACTGATAATTACAATAATAGTAATAATATCACAGATAAAATAATAATAATACTGATATAATAATAATCATAATAATAATAATAATAATAATAATAATAATAATAATAATAATACAGATAAAATAATAAAATACAGATATAATCTTGTAACGGGATTTGAACCGTTACAAGACTCAAACTCACGCATGATTCCTGTGCCGCCCTGCAGTTCGAGATAACTTAATAGCTTACAAATTTATGTTCAATGATATTCAGTGAAATTAGCTGTGGCGAGCAGTGACACTTTACCATTCATTTAACATGCCTTCGACTATGATATTTAATTCTTCTTTCTTAGTCAGTTCACCGTAGAGGGTTGTTTTTCCCTCGGATTCGGCGAGGGATCCCATCTCTTCCGTCTCAAGGGCAGTGTCCTGGAACGTGAGACATTTGGTCGGGTGATACAACTGGGCAAGGAGGACCAGTACCTCGCCAGGTGGCCTTACCTGCTATGCTGAACACGGGCCTTGTGGGGGTGGGAAGTTTGGAAGGGATAGACAGGGAAGAGGGAAGGAAGTCCCCGTGGCCTTAAGTTAGGTACCATTCCAGCATTAGCCTGGAGGAGAAGTGCAAAACCACAGAAAACCACTTCGAGGATGGTTGAGAAGGGAATCGAAACCCCAGTTGACCTCCCGAGGCTGAGTAGACCACGTACCACTTTTCAAATTTTATGGCAGAGCCGGGAATCGAACTCGGGCCTTGGGAGTGACAGCTAATCATACTAACCGCTACACCACGGAGGCGGATAATTCAATTGTGATACATCCAGAAATCGAGTCCACTTTATTTTCCTCCTGGCCTTTTCCCCAATTTATTGGGGTTGTCACTCGATGTGGATTTCACCTGGCTTTAGGAACGGATGTCTTCCATTACGCCAACCCTATGTGGAGGGATGTACTCACTACTGGATGTCTCTGTGGTAATTATTAGTTCCGTGTGTTGTATGTACATGAAGACGTGTGTATTAAGACGAACACAAAGCCCCACTCCTCGAGCCAGACCAAATAACCGAATGCAGATCAAACCCCCTACCCGTCCGTGAATCGATCTTGGGGCTCTCTGAACTGAACGCTGACTATTCAGGCAACGAGCCCTTTATAAAAAATGCGAAATACTTCTTGCAGACAGATGTCAAATTAATACACTCACTAGGCATCCCAACTGTTTGTAATGAATCGGACTGTGACAGTCGAGCGACGTCACTGGTTTTCCACCAAGATGGCCAATGCAAGCGGGATTGTTAAAAGAAAAAGTCACATTCCTGTAGTTCAAATTCACGTAAATATGGAGGTCCCGTGGCTATATCATAAAGAACAAGCTTTCTTTTGTTAGTAATAGGCAATCTACATTTAGTTGAAGATTGCCTAAATTAAAGGGCCTACATTTTTCGTAACTTTTTATTTCTTTTAATTATCACTTTCAGAGTTAATTGAAAAACAAAAGCGTAATCGTTATTAACAAATCAAACCCCATGGCGCTACAGCCCCAAAGGGCCTGTTCCTACCAAGTGACCGCTGCTCAGCCCGAAGGCCCGCATATTACGAGGTGTCGTGTGGTCAGCAGGACGAATTCTACCGGCCGTTATTCTTGGTTTTCTAGACCGGGGGCTCTATCTCACCATAAATTGTAATCACCTAGGCTAAGTAGACCTCGAACCGGTCGTCAGATTCAGGAAAAAATCCCTGACTTAGCCGGGAATTGAGCCCGGGGCCTCCGGGTAAGAGTGAGTTGAGAGAAATATTCAACCCATGAACTTTGAGTCATAAGGAGCCAGAGTACTAGTTCATTACATGAGGCCCCATATAAATTACAAGTCAGGAAGAGCTTTACCTCCATTCTTTTATCTCTGACCAAAGACGGTATGTAAAGAACAGATGGTGATTCTCTTTCTCACGCTAGAGTAATTATGTCACCCACACATGTAGAATGTGCAAGGATACGAAGGAATTTGCGGGACTTTTTTTAGAAAAAGTATATTTTAAGAAGAATTAGCGATGAAACTGCCGTAGTAAACGTCAGGATATCGTAAGTGAAACAATTCGGTTGTTAGTGGTAAAGACTTTAGACCGCTAAATAGCTCCAGGATGAAAATTGTTGAAGGACGCGCCTGTTCGTTCAAACTCTGTTACATCGAAAAAGATATAGTGCCCAGCTTATGAGTTAATTTAACAACTCAGTTAGTTAAGAGAAACACTAAATGTTTATCATCAAAACCGCTACTGAACTAAGCAACTACGTGTTATGTCGTAATGAGCCATAATTTCTGTGGGGTGGAAAAAGTGTCTGTAAATTTTTGGCGGTAAATGAAGATGGCATGGGCGTGGGACTAAATTTTATAAAAGAACACCGCGCCATTTGCATTCTCGCATTGCTTTTAGCGAACTTGATGCGACCGTGCGTCATTCAGACTAACATACAAAATCGGTTGTGGAGACTAAGTCTCCAGAAGGGGAGGCAGTTTTGGCCAAAGGTGGCTATCTAACGTCATCTCCAAGTGGAGAGAGATTATCAGTCAAATTAACAGTATTCCCACAGGGAACAATCATGTAAATTCACATCAGGGCAACAGACGGCTAATATAATGCCGAACCTCTGCACTTCAATTAGAAATATCATTGTTTGACTTTCTTGCGTGTGCGGATCGGTGATTTGACGAACGTGTTCGGTTCGCGAGGAAGAGAATGTGTTAAAGGGCATTTTTTAATTATGTTATTATTTTCAAGTGAATGATGTCAAATGTAAAGACGGGAAAAGTATGTTTTGTATAGTCACTGTCTGTCTCGATGGCTAGATAAAGAATGAAAGTTGCTGGTGGGCCTGTTACGATGTGAAACCACGTACGACTTCAGGTATGTAGACTACCTTCTCATAAAGTGCATTTTATTTATTTCATGATATCACCATTTTATTTGTGTATCTGTCACGCATTTTGGTCACCCTTTTATTTCGTAAAAATGTCAGAGGAATACGACAAAAAGGCATATTTTTTTGTTTCGTGGATAACACAAAAGTCGCGATACTAGCGTGTGAAATATTCAATCAATCAATACTGATCTGCATTTAGGGCAGTCGCCCAGGTGGCAGATTTCCTATCTGTAGCTTTTCTAGCCTTTTCTTAAATGATTTCAAAGAAATTGGAAATTTATTGAACATCTCCCTTGGTAAGTTATACCAATCCCTAACTCCCCTTCCTATAAATGAATATTTTCCCCAGTTTGTATAATTGTAGATTTGATGGCTGTAAAACGAACATGATGTCTAGAGCAAAGTATCATTTCCGTACGTCTATTTTCTATATTTGTTGTTTGCCAAAGTTAAGATTAATTTATCATAAAATTCTGTTCAGTGAAAAGATGAAACTCCTGTAAGTGTAATCCGTGATTTACCATTTAGAGCGAGTACGCGGTAATGATGGAATGTCAACTGTTGCGGAAGGCACACCGTCATGTGTTCCGCGCTGTAAATTTTGTCAAGGGAAGGTACGAAGCGAGACCGGTGTGTGATTTGTGAAAGGGGAATGCTATTCCAAAAGTCTCTTAAGATCTGTGTAGAACTGATGGGAGGAAAATAACGGTAAGAATTTTTGTAAGTCAAGTTGTGAGTTTCGGTTTTGGAAGTATTGGGTTGTCAATCTCAGACATGCGAGGAGAGATGGTTAGTTTGTCACAGAGTATTTTATGTAACAACATAGTGGGTCACCCAAGAGAGATATTCCATATTGTTGTCGTGTAGATTATTTGTAGTAGCAAGTGTTTCAAATCTTGCAAAGATGGGAAGGAATGTGGATCAGGTTGGTAAAATCCTGTAGTGTTGAAGAGACTTTATGCCAGAATTTTCATTGTAGAAAATCCAAGGAGTTATTTTGTATAGTTTAATGATATGGGAATTGGGTCATTCCATAGTTAGGATTCCACGTGAAACCGCAGGACCGTGATGGATAAGAATATTTCAAGTTACGTTTTAAATTAAATCTCTTCATTTAGTCTATGTGGGTCAAGAATTTTATTTCAAGCGAACTGTCAGCGAGGCGAGGTTTTCATTTGATACAGGTATGTGTTCTTTCAGCCGGCCCCATGGTGTAGGGGTAGCATGCCTGCCTCTCACCCGGAGGCCCCGGGTTCGATTCCCGGCCAGGTCAGGGAATTTACCTGGACCTGAGAGCTGGTTCGAGGTCCACTCAGCCTACGTGATTAGAATTGAGGAGCTATCTGACAGTGAGATAGCGGCCCTGGTCTAGAAAGCCAAGAATAACGGCCGAGAGGATTCGTTGTGCTGACCACACGACACCTCGTACTCTGCAGGCCTTGGGGCTGAGCAACGGTCGCTTGGTAGGCCAAGGCCCTTCAAGGGCTGTAGTGCCATGGGGTTTGGTTTTTTTATGTGTTCTTTCAAGAGATAGCGAGGAGGGGTAGTGTTCCCGTTAATAAGCCAGCTGTTGGGCGGTCGAACCAGTTTATTGTTAGAAAGAAACTCTAACTGAGATTTTGTCATTTGTAGTAATGGTTTGGAATTAGATTTCATTATTTTAGAAGAAAGTCGTCACCCACAATTTCCTATTTCTTTGAAATAATTTAAGAAAAGGCTAGGAAAACTACAGATAGGAAATCTGCCACCTGGGCGACTGCCCTAAATGCAGATCTGTTGTAACCAAGGTTGCAGTTTACAAAACACAACTTTTATTGCTTCACTTTATGATATTTACATAAATAACTGAAGTTTATTTTGAAGCAAAAAGGAATATTGAATCTTGCGAAAAGTTTGTCTTTATACAATATGTACAGGTTTACAGTCTTTATATACACTTCTATCTTGAAAAGATAGTCTTTGTGAATTGACACGTTGATAGTCGAAAACTATCTGGCACACTAACATAAATGTCTTTGAGAGTCCTTGTTTGTTGAAGTGCCTGAATTCCTAAAAAGCAAGTTCAATTGATTGAAGAAATTCCACCTAGCGAAACTAAGGGAGCTTGCATAACTTAGGGAATGAAAATGGCTTGTGAAAGAATTACGGAACATAGGCAGTGGAAACAGGTAAGGAAGCGGTGACCAGAGGTGAGACCTCGTACTGCCAGAAATTCAGTCCACCTGGTCGAAGCACATTTTCAAGAGGAGTAGCCTCCGTGCTCGACGTAGGGTGTATTCTGGAGCTGGACACCGGGCAAGTGGGCTAGTGAGCAGGCAGGGAGCTCCTATTTATAGTACACTCGATGGTCAGGCACGCGCACTGAGGGCTGCGCGTCGAAGCTAGCAGAATGATACACAGGCGCGCGTGCAGCTGGCTGGCGGAGGCGAGACGGGAGCGCCGGACATACAACACCCTCCCCTCCTAAATACGCCGGTACGGCGTGAAACGGCGGCGGCGCTGGCGGCGACTGCGATGCTGGGGCGGAGCTGCGGATGTCTCTGTTGTATTGTCCGGAGCTGGAACTGGGCGGAGTGGCGCTGTCTCGTCCTGAAAGGAACCCATTGTTATTAAATGATCTAAAGCGCGTTCAGCAATAGATTTATCAGGTTTAGCAAGAGCATCAATAGCAGGACAGGGGCGGTAGCGCAGACGTATCTGATCTTGATGGCGGCAGATACGTTTCTCCGTAGTCTGTATCTCGTATAGACGATGACCCAAAGATCTGCAGATGACTCCAGGTATCCAGAGTGGGTTGGATTTGAATGTCCTGGTGTAGACCTTGTCGTTGAGGGAGAACTTCGTTGGTGATGTCTTATGCTGGGTCGGAAGAGGCTGTAACAGAGAAAGTAAAGTTCTGTGAGGTCGTCCATGGAGCTTCTGTGCAGGAGTGATATTATCAGCGCCGGGTAGAGTTCTGTAGTTGTTTAAGAGTTGGAGCAAGGCTTGGTCTTTAGTTAAGCCTGAAGAGACAGCTTTCTTCATACTTCTTTTAAATGTTTGTACGAAGCGTTCAGCTTCACCATTAGATTGAGGGTGAAAAGGTGGTGCTAGGATATGACGAATGCCATTATGTGTACAAAAGTTCTGAAAAGCAGTAGCTGTAAATTGAGGTCCGTTGTCCGAAATGAGTACTTGCGGTAAACCTTCTGTAGTAAAGATTTTCTGGAGAGCCCGAATGGTAGCTTCGGTTGTAGTAGTCGAATGCATATCCACGACATATGGAAAGTTTGACAGTGAATCGATGACTATTAACCACATGGAATTGAGGAAAGGACCTGCGAAATCTATGTGAACTCGTTCCCATGGAGTAGTAGCAGGAGGCCATGAAGCAAGATCAGAAGACGGGGCGTTCTGATTCGTTTGACATTGCTCACAATGACGTATTAGCTTTTCGATGGCGGCATCAATACCGGGCCAGTAGCAGTGTTGACGGGCGAGTTGCTTTGTTCTGGAGATACCCCAATGGCTTTGGTGTAATAATCCGAGAACTTGTTTCTGTAGGCTAAGTGGGATAACCACTCGGAAGATGGTGCCTGCTTCTAGTAATACAACTCCGGCACGAGTCGTGAGACGATGCTGCATACGATGATAAGGTGCCAGGTGGGCAGGAAGTGTGCTCTGAAGAGGCCAACCGTGGCGGATGTAAGTACGTACAGTAGCAAGTGTACTGTCCTTATCCGTAGCTTTAGCTATGCAGGTAGCATCAATAGGAAAACTGGATACAGTATCTTCAAGTTCTATGTCCAACTGAAGACATTCAGATTCTTGAGAATCGAAGGCAGTATCAGGACCAACGGGTAAGCGGGAGAGGGCATCAGCATTACAATGCTGGGATGTGGCTCGATATACAATCTGATAGGAATAATCAGAAAGGAACATGGACCATCTTTGAAGCTTTCTGAGGGAATTCTCTGGGATCTTATTACCAGGATGGAATAAGTGTACGAGAGGCTTATGATCGGTAATGATCAGGAAATGGTTGCCATAGAGATATTCATTGAAACGGCGAATACCAAAGATGATGGCTAAAGCTTCTTTCTCTATCTGTGAGTATCGACGTTGATGGTCATTAAGTGTTTTCGAAGCGAAGGCGATGGGGCGTTCTTGTCCATTACGATCCTTCTGGGAGAGAACGGCACCGACACCGTAGTCTGAAGCGTCAGTAGCTAGCGTGATGATCTTGTCGGGCTGAAAATGAGTGAGTTGTATAGCTTGAATTAAGGCGTTGTTGATTGTTTTCCATGCCTGTTGGCATTGCGGAGTCCACTGAAACTTAACACCTTTTTTACGTAGAGCGTTTAATGGAGCTGCCACTGTAGCGAAGCGTGGAATGAACTTATGATAATAGTTCGCTTTGCCTATGAAGGACTGAAGCTGCTTGAGGTTCTGAGGTGCTGGCATGTTTACTATCGCTGAGACATTCTGTGTACTAGGACGAATTCCATTCTTATCAAGTATATGTCCTAAGTAGTGAACTTGAGGCTGAAAGAAGGTACATTTAGCGAGATTCGCTCGTAAGCCATTGTCTTTCAATTTCTGGAGAAGGAGGCGTAGATTGGTTAGATGTTCCTGATGATCTTTTCCAGTAACAATAATATCATCCAGGTAGTTAGCACAACCGGGAATGGAGGCGGTGAGTTGAGCCAAATAGCGCTGAAAAATAGCCGCTGAGGATGAAACACCGAATGGGAGCCGCTGGAGCTGGAGCAGTCCGAGAGGAGTGTTGAGTGTGAGAAATTTCTTTGATTCTTCGTCTAAAAGTAGCTGGAGATATGCTTCTTTAAGATCAACTCGAGAGAAGAATTGTCCACCAGAGAGACGACGGAATAAGTCTTCTGGACGTGGAATAGGAAAGATATCTGTGTCGAGTTGTGCGTTGACTGTAGATCGAAAATCGCCACAAAGTCGAACATTACCATCAGGTTTCTTGATTACCACGAGTGGAGTAGCCCATTGACTAGAAGTAACTGGTACAACAATTCCAGTTTGTATCCATCTTTCTAATTCTTTCGTGACCTGGTCTTGAAGTGCTAGGGGTACTGGACGTGATTTGAGGAAGCGAGGCTTAGCTCCGGATTTCAGCTGTATGTGAGCTGTATAGTCTTTTGCTGTTCCGAGCTGAGAGTCGAAGACTTCAGGAAACTGCGCTAGGAGAGCGGTAACGTCAGAAGTAGGATGCAATGTAGATACGACGTTAATGTTGTCATGTATCTGGAAACCAAATAAGTTAAATAGATCCATGCCCATAATGTTTGATGCAGTGTAGTTGTTAACTACGAGAAGAGGAATGGCCTTCTGAATTCCTTTATAACTAGCCTGAAGCTTGATTTGACCTTTGATGTCAATTTTCTTCTTGTTAAATGTCACGAGCTGGATGTCCGCTGGAGAGCATGAAGGTGAACCTAAGTTGTGGTAGGTAGTCAGGTTAATAATAGAGACAGGTGATCCAGTGTCTAATTGAAAATCGACAGATCGATCAGAGAATGAGAGAGGAATGATGATTTTGTGAGAATCCTTTGTGGGAAGAATAAGATTGATCTGATCAACTTCCAGGTCTTGGCGGGGCTGTATATGCTTCCGGCGTGCTGCAGTAGTCTTAGCAGGACGGAGCGAACTTTGACAGACAGTCTTAATGTGTCCAAGTTTATTACATCGTTCACAAGTAGCTTTGAAAAAACGACAGTCACGACGTTCATGATGCTTGAAACAACCGCGGCAGGAAGGCAGGAGTTTCGAGGTGCTTTTAGAATTGGGCTTCCGTGTAGCATTACGAGAGGGAACCTGGCGAGAATGCTTGGTGGAGAGCGCCTTATCCGTACGGTTCACTGTAGCAGAGGACTTGCGGGCCTGAGGCGAGACTTGTGCAACTTCGTGTGGAGAAGCTATGGCTGCGGCAGTCTTGGTAGTAAGCTCATAAACCGTAGCAATACGCTGGACGTCTTCTAAAGAAGGGTTACTCTGCTTGACAGCGTGAAAACGTATTTTGTCTTCAGGAGTATGTAAAATTATCATGTCCCGAATGAGAGAATCAGTGTAGGATGAACCACAACCGTCCTTGGAGCAGATGAACTGGCAGGGTTTAGCTAGACCACGCAATTCAGTTATCCATTCAGTATGTGTCTGATGGGGTTGCTTTCTGCTTTGAAAAAATTTATAGCGAGCAGCCACTATGTGAGGAGCTTTGGCATAGTGTTCCGTGAGACGGGCCAAGAGCTGCGTGAAGGGTACTTCAGATAAGTGTTCTTCCGGACTTAATTTACGTAGTAATTCACACGTAGCATTGCCAACCGAACTAAGAAATAGTGCGCGGCGGCGTTGATCATCTGGGACAGAATGGCAGATGAAATGCTGTTGGAAACGGGCTAAATAAACTGACCATTCTTCCTTAGCCGGATCAAAAGCAGAGAACGGAGGAATAGCTGATGGCTGTGTAGAGACAGAAATAGCTTGAATAGCCTGAATTAATGCTGCCTGTTGTTGTTGCATAAACTGTTGTTGTTGCTGCTGTAAGGCTTGGAAGACCGTAGCGAGTTGTTCCGCAGTAGCCATTGCGAGATGCGTGCAAGAAAGAGTAAGGTAAGCTGTGTGTCAGAACTGGTTGGAGTGTCGTTGTTGTGTAGCACGTCGCCGTAGAGTTGACAACTGGGCCTGTTGAATTGTAGTGTCGTGTTTACCTCGTTGCTATAGAGTTGGCGATTGGGGCTGATGACGTGTAGTTTGTTGCTTAGTACCTCGTCGCTATAGAGTTGGCAACTGGGTCGAAGAATTGTAGAGTTGCTGCTTTTTTACCTCGTCGCCATAGAGTTGGCGATTGGGACCGAAGAATTGTAGAGTTGCGTTTTTACCTCGTCGCCATAGAGTTGGCAACTGGGGTCGAAGAATTGTAGGTGGTTGCGTTTTTACCTCGTCGCCATAGAGTTGTGTTGTAACCAAGGTTGCAGTTTACAAAACACAACTTTTATTGCTTCACTTTATGATATTTACATAAATAACTGAAGTTTATTTTGAAGCAAAAAGGAATATTGAATCTTGCGAAAAGTTTGTCTTTATACAATATGTACAGGTTTACAGTCTTTATATACACTTCTATCTTGAAAAGATAGTCTTTGTGAATTGACACGTTGATAGTCGAAAACTATCTGGCACACTAACATAAATGTCTTTGAGAGTCCTTGTTTGTTGAAGTGCCTGAATTCCTAAAAAGCAAGTTCAATTGATTGAAGAAATTCCACCTAGCGAAACTAAGGGAGCTTGCATAACTTAGGGAATGAAAATGGCTTGTGAAAGAATTACGGAACATAGGCAGTGGAAACAGGTAAGGAAGCGGTGACCAGAGGTGAGACCTCGTACTGCCAGAAATTCAGTCCACCTGGTCGAAGCACATTTTCAAGAGGAGTAGCCTCCGTGCTCGACGTAGGGTGTATTCTGGAGCTGGACACCGGGCAAGTGGGCTAGTGAGCAGGCAGGGAGCTCCTATTTATAGTACACTCGATGGTCAGGCACGCGCACTGAGGGCTGCGCGTCGAAGCTAGCAGAATGATACACAGGCGCGCGTGCAGCTGGCTGGCGGAGGCGAGACGGGAGCGCCGGACATACAACAAGATCAGTATTGAGATTCATTATCGAAGCGACGGAAATGACTCGATGGTATGTTATGTTGGAAATAACCATTTTCAGGGATGTCAAAATTTGAGAATCTGCAATGACATGGTTTCGTGTTGTTGAGGGTTGTCTAAAGATTTGCGATCATTTTTATTTGAACGTCACGACAGCTGTCAATCCATACAGTTCGTGATGGATGATCGTGTTGTTATTGTTGTTGGTTTCCAAGGCACAAATGTAGGTACATGTGATATGAGGTCATGCTTGTGGAGCACATGGGGTGCAGCAGTCCATCCACCCTAGAGTTGGGTGAGGTGCATAACGACACTTGAGTCTCATCGACCTGAAATCATATCGAAGGAGGTGCCGGAATTAGTCCAAGGGATAATCGTAGGCGTTATAAGCGATTTGACATAGGTATTTTATTTTGCGTTGTGTATAAATTTATGCAGATTGTAGGATGTAAGGTTATGGTTATCCAAGCTAGTTCCTTAATAATTATTAGTGTTATAATGTAAACTCGAGTGACGTCATGAAATAAATAAATGGTTATGGTAGTTATGACAATGTATTTCGTTTTCCAGCTGAAGGAAACGTTGAGCATAAACAATAGCAGATCAATATTTTTCGTCAAAGGAATGTTTCTAGTAAACAGATCCGAATGATAACGAGAAGGTAATTACACAGTTAGGGAGTTTAAAGAAACCATGTATTCTGAAAATCTTAGCTTTTTTGCTGGGAAATTTCAACTTATTAACGTAACGATTAAGGGGACATGTCCGATGGTAAGGGACTTTACTGCCACAAGTATTGTGAGCATTTGTTGTTGTTGTTATTATTTTTTATTTTGATTTTTTGAGCATCAGATGTGCTGGGGATTTATTAATACGTAAACCTTTATCATCAACTACTGTAACTTAATTTTGTTCAGCCTTCAGCTTAGAATTTTGGATGGTCATGGGATCATCAACCTCAGTGACTTAGATTAGCGCCGTCTGCCATTATAGCATCATTTTTCTTGCGGTCATCGCCCACAGTGACTTTAACATAAATCACAAAGTTAGATGTCGGCCCATGACAGAGTCACAGGACACATCGATTCAATTAAGGGTCCATAACGTACAACCACTCTGTGACACATACCGATTGGACTGCCTTAATTATACCAAGAGTCCAGAGCTCGTGTTACGGGGGCTAGATCATCACGAATCATTATGGTGGTACATGCAGTTTCGCATGGAAACCGATCTTAGGAATCTCCAGTCTTTCATTATTTCATACTTGAATTAAGACGGTGGTTTCTAGTAAGGATGCCCCTCAGGCAATTGAGTTAAGGTATTAAAAGCCAGCGTCTCTCATCATCGTTATTGTTGTTATCTTTGTTTATGGACAAGACTGAGTTCGTTGATTAGATGTTTGTAATGTCACAAGTTTCTTCGACTTTATCGCACATGATCATTAACTATCAATTTTTCGACTCTACTCTTTTCATTGTAGACCATAGTTTAAATTACTGAAAACCGCCTCTTACCTAAGCAAGTAACTAAGAACCCATCAACGACCTAAGAGAAAGATGTCATGCCAATTTGCTGATAGTTAAGGAAGGTAGGTATCCTACAAAGGATCTTAAAGGGGTTCAATATGCAATTAAGAAAAGTTTGGAGGTAGGTACCAGGATATCTACAGGATCAGATGTCTGGAAATTTGCAATCGGTAAAAATTAGAAAACTGGTTTCCTAAATTGGACCAGTGGGTTCCTAACTTGGACTACAAATACTGTTTCTTGGTCAACTTATTTTACTAACTGTGATTCGTATGCCAATCAGGTAATTTTTGCTATTTGTTTTACGTCGCACCGACACAGATAGGTCTTATGGCGACGATGGGAGAGGAAAGACCTAGGAATGGGAAGGAAGCGGCGGTGGCCTTAATTAAGGTACAGCCCCAGCATTCCAATCGGGTAGTAACAATACTGACTCTTCTTTCGTACGGCGGATACCGGAAATAATGTGTTGCTGTAATTTCACAAAATGTTCCGAATTTGTGTTTGCTGTTTCATATGTTGTCTATATGCTGCTGGGTAGAATACCATTTGCTAATCTGCCTCTTGACAATGATCGTTGGTTAAATATACTAAACGGAGGCGCTGACACAGCTTACCGTTGTTATGTTCACTCAACTTTCTCAGCTGGAGATCACACCGACTTACTTCTTACCCTTTAGAGCAACAATATTTCTTCTTTTCTGTACCTTAGAGAACACACTTTTTTCCACATTTAATAACTTATTCTGGTAGGAATTAGCTTGTGTCTATCGCATAGGCTTTTCAGAAGATAAAATAATTGATCATTATTACAAGTTGCTTTACGCCACACCGACATAGATAGGTCTTATGGTGACGATGGAACAGGAAAGGGCTAGGAGTGGGAAGGAAGCGGCCGTGGCCTTAAGTAAGGTACAGTCCCAGCATTTGCCCGGTGAGGAAATTGGTAATCACGAAATGCCATCTTCATGGCTGCCGGCAGTGGGGTTCGAAACCATGATCTTCGAAATACTGGATCAAACCAAACCAAACCCCATGGCACTACAGCCCTTGAAGGGCCTTGGCCTACCAAGCGACCGCTGCTCAGCCCGAAGGCCTGCAGATTACGAGGTGTCGTGTGGTCAGCACGACGAGTCCTCTCGGCCGTTACTCTTGGCTTTCTAAACCGGGGCCGCCATCTCACCGTCAGATAGCTCCTCAATTCTAATCACGTAGGCTGAGTGGACCTCGAACCAGCCCTCAGGTCCAGGTAAATATCCCTGATCTGGCCGGGAATCGAACCCGGGGCCTCCGGCTAAGAGGCAGGTACGCTACACCTCCACCAGGGGGGCGGCTCCAAATACTGGATACTAAAGGTAAATGAAGTAATACACTCGTTCCGTATTGTATCCTCTTGTTTGAGCCATAGAAATTGATTCAGGCTGCCTGCTTCACAAAGTATGAAAGTAGGGCACCATTGTTTGCCTGCCAGATGTTGCTCATGTTTCAAGTTATTAGGTACTAGATATTTTCTACTATATTAAACGTAAGTTTCAGTACCATTTAGGAAACGTAGGTCGGTACGATTTGGTAAACTTCGCCATTCAATCCTTGACAGATCCTTTAAGACAAATCATCGCCAGCTCATATCAGTTACTACCGGAGCACTAGGGCATGTTGACGTAGTTTTAAGACATATACAACATTGTCACTCGTTCTTTTCGTTGCTAGTGGATTCGAACTCCACTCTCGGCAGCCCTGAAGATCATTTTCCGTGGTTTTCCATTTTCACACCAAGCAAATGCTGGGGAAGTAGATGTCATAATCCGTTGTAGTTGTTTTTGTTTTAGCTTTTAGGAAGGTAGTACGATTTTGGCATCGGTACAATTGAGAACATGTTAATTACGCTTTTTGTTAGATGATAAGACTTGTGAATAAAATAAACTTCGGTTAATGCAGGCATAATGTCGATCGACTTTTGGAGAAAATTAGAAAGTATGTCGTATAATTCATCCCGTTGCAACATACCTCATGAATATAAACATAGGCCTACAGCACACAATGTTTGCCGTAGGTACAGTGTATGACATTATAAGTCAGACATCGGACACGTATTGTACAAGTTATATTACTGAAACTCGTAGAATTATGTTGTTCCTTGTATGACAGCTGTCAGGTGAGGACCAGTTAGCGATTAACAAACATTCTGTCCGCTATTACACACAACTGCCCTACGCCACAAATGCTTGGTGACTGACACAAATCGCATTGCCTGTTGTTCCTTGTACTGGGGTATTAATCGTGTGATTATGCTGTTAGAACGTTCCCTTTAGTTCGCCGTCTTCTAACTCCCATCCTTCTCAGGTTCTCTTCCATCCAGCCACCTAGTTCTTGGCCTATACCTCATTCGACGTCGTCCTGGCTTTCCCTTGGAAAACTTCTTGACAATTCCATTCTCTGCCATTCTTTTCACATGGCCCAGCCAGCGCAGTCAGTTAAGTTTAATTTCTGACACGATATTGGGTCCACTGTACAATTCCCTGATCATTCTATTGCTCGACACTCTCCGAAATAAATCATTTACTGGACCATATTCTTTCTAAATTTTTTTTGCCAGTTGTTTTACGTCGCACCGACACAGATAGGTCTTACGGCGACGATGGGACAGGAACGGGCTAGGAGTGGGAAGGAAGCGGCCGTGGCCTTAATTAAGGTACTGCCCCAGCATTTGCCTGGTGTGAAAATGGGAAACCACGGAAAACCATTTTCTGGGCTGCCGACAGTGGGGTTCGAACCTACTATCTCCCGAATACTGGATACTGGCGTTCTTTCTAAATGTTTTTCTTTCCTATCTCCTTAACAGTTCCTCATTCGTACATGCCATTTCTAGGTCCCTGAATCATACGTTAATAGAGGTATCGTCATAGTACGATAAATTATTAAGAAAGGTTTATTCTAAGGTTTCTTGTTTTCACTACTCTGCCGACGACAAAGTAATTCCCGTCATTCTTATGTGCTGCATCTCAGGGGTCAACAAAGTACTCCTTACCTCAAGGGACGTTACAGCAGAAATTTTAGTTATTATCCATTCAGCCATTAGCTATGGATTTCGTCACATTCTGACTCATAATGTGCCCTTCAAAAGTTACAACATTCACTTTGGGACCTATCAACACATCAGTGTGTATTAGACATTTTGAACTGTATCTATACCGCCCAGAAAGCAACTCAGGAAGTACATCTCCTAGGATTAAAGGACACGCTGGTATAACGATGAACGAGATAGTAAACCAGCTAGCGAAAGAAGTCACAACATGTGAACACGACCTCTACAAACAATTACCATATTCTGATTTCCTGCCCGCAATCAAGCAACAGGCCTACAGGGTACGGTCTGAGTACTGGAAAACGTCACAGCTTGCAAGAGGAAAGCGTTATGCTAGAATTCAGCCCACCATCTAGACGCAAGTCTGGTTCAAGAATTTGAAGTTAACACGAAGACACCTCACATCTTTAAAAAGAATACGTCTTGGTCATTGATGCTATCCGAGCCATCTACACAGGATCAAGGTCTTCGACAACCCTCACTGCCCTGAATACCCTAGAGAAACAGCCGACTTGAACCTCATACTACTGTCATGTAAGAAGTACTCCCAACAGCAGAACGACCTGCACTCTTCTCTATTGAAATTAAATACCTCACTGCTAACTTCATTTGTCATCCTCGTATCGAGCCTAACTCCATAATTATGCCCTGTAATTTCTCAATAGTTAACAGACTGTAGTATTAAATTATGACTCTATCTCAGCCTCGAATATCTATAAGTGTATGCTCTTTCACTGTGTAAATACTGGCCGTATGGTCTTCCGAGGCCGAACGCCATTAGTCGTAATAAGAATATACAGTATATAAAAATATCTTCTATTACATCGCTATTATTTGTAATAATAGTTCTTGGATATTTAGGCTCTGGAAGGATTAACAAACATATACTTTGTTTTTTATATTTTGACCTTCATTCCTATTTCTATTTACTGTTTTCCTCAATTTTCCTTCAAGATCCTGTCTTTTCCTAGAAAACACGTCTATGTTATACCGACAAGAGGTCTTGAGTCATTCCATTAACTATCGTTCCTTGCGTATCTTTCTCATAACCCTCTCAAATGCAATATTGAATAGTAATAATAATAATGTTATTTGTTTTACGTCCCACTAACTACCCGTTTAAGGTTTTCGGAGACGCCGAGGTGCCGGAATTTAGCCCCGCAGGAGTTCTTTTACGTGCCAGTAAATCTACCGACACGAGGCTGCCGTATTTGAGCACCTTCAAATACCACCGGACTAAGCCAGGATCGAACCTGCCAAGTTGGGGTCAGAAGGCCAGCGCCTTAACAGTCTGAGCCACTCAGCCCGACTGTATATATTGAATAGTAACCTGGAAAAAATATCACCTCTTGCAGCTGGTTAAAAAATTTAGCACACAATTTTCCTCAGTCTTCAACTACTTCATGGGACGTGGCTTGAAGTCTTAGTCTACCGGACGAATTGGCCGTGCGGTTAGGGGCGCGCTGGAGTGAGCTCGCATCCGGGAGATAGTGGGTTCGAATCCCACTGTTGGCAGCCCTAAAGATGGTTTTCCGTGGTTTCCCATTTTCACACCAGGAAAATGCTGTGGCTGTACCTTAATTAAGGCCACGGCCAGTTCCTTCCCATTCCTAGGCAGTTCCTCTCCCATCGTCGCCTTAAGACCTATCTCTGTCGGTGCGACGTAAATCAAATAGCAAAAAAAAAATGAAGTCTTTGTCTCATTTTCATTCAAGGGGCGTCTTTAAAACTATTTTAAAACACTCAGTATGCTACTCGTAGATAGTTCTTGTCTCACTCAAGAGTTGACAAAGGTAATGAATGCGGGACGTTAAGTCCACCACTGAGGGCAGAATGATGTGAAAAATACGCGACAAAAAGAATAGAAACTTGCAGTGAACGTCTGAGGAAAGTAAAGTTTTTGCTTTGGAATTGCAAGGACGAAGTTTCTGCGCTAACATAAAGACCGGACATCATTGCCCGCCCTGAGGAAAATTAGATATAATAACAGCGTAATTGGTACACGTGAGTTAAGCTTTATATCACGTTTTCCGCTCTTCCCCGTACCTCGCTCTGCCATCGAACCAGCCTTGACACGACAATGGTCCTCTCGCTGAAGACACAACCACAGTCATGTTGGAAGAGCAGCAAAGGTTATTGACGTCGCCGATGGGGTCCATGTTCCAATTATTTACTGTTAATATTAATCATTCAGAGGTTTCTACTGGGGAACATGTTAATGATGATGATAATAATAATAATAATGGGAAACTCTAACGCTTCATAGAAAGGGCGAACTGGAAAATATCCTAAAAGAAGAGCGAAAAATCATGAGGAAAATTTTAGGACCAAGACACACGGGAGAAGGGTACCGCCTCCAAACCCGGAAATCCACAGAAAAATTATCTAATATTGCGGCAGACCTCAGGAAAAAAAGGCTAAAATTTTATGGTAATGTTAAGAGGCTTCCAGAAACTAGACTAACCCACCAAGTTCTTGAAAGAGTTGACAAACTGAAGAATTTTCCTTGGATACAACAAACAAAAGCAGACATGAAGAACGCACAAATTCTCTGTGAAGATATTTTGAATCGAAATATATATAGAAAGAAAATTGACAATTGGGAAGTTACTCCAGAGAATGAAGTACCAAAAGGAGCAGGTACCAAGTGGACGGAAGAAAGGAAAAGGATCTTTAGTCAACAGATGAAAGCATCCTGGATCCTCCGCAAACGAAATCATAAATAAAGCTTCGTGTGTTCCGAAAGGGACCATTCACGCATAATAATAATAATAATAATAATAATAATAATAATAATAATAATAATAATAATAATAATAATAATAATAATAATATTTTCCGGCACCTTGGCTGAATGGTCAGCGTACTGGTTTTCGGTTTAGAGGGCCCCAGGTTCGACTCCCGGCCAGGCCTGGGATTTTAACTGTGAATGGTTAATTCCGATCGCTCGGTGACTGGGTGTTTGCGTTCATCTCAGTACACATCTCTTCGTCTACAGACGACACAGCACACTAGCAGCTACCAGAGAACCACGCAATAGTGATTATGTCCCTCCATATAGGGTTGGCGTCAGGAACGGCATATGGCCGGAAAGCTAGGCCAGGAAAATTATTATTATTATTATTATTATTATTATTATTATCTTATGCCTTTGCTGGCAAGATGTAGTGTTTACAGTGCACTATGTCTTCTGGGATGGGCTATATCAAATTTGTTACTTTCATTGACCTGTCTCAGTCTCATCCTTGGCTTTGACAATATGAAAGTGACTGAGGTATGAGTGATGCTAGTAATACCATTCCTTATGCAGCCAGTCCCTGTTATGAATGGTGTGAAAATATCGCTCATAGGGTCGGTTGGTGCATGCATTTCAGTGGGCTTGGCAGACTGATATGTAAACGCAGCGGCTGGCTCGGTGAGGAAAGCAACGGGAAACTACCTCACTCCTCATTTCCCTAGGATGCCTCTTCAGTGACGCCTAGGCTATTTATGACAGCTGTTGGTGGAGCTGCAGAGGATCAAACCAGCCTTCGGGCTGAATACCCAACATACACACATTATTATCTTAGCTTCTTTACTGCTATATTTCTGGGAAAGTGAATGTATAATCAGAGGTTTCCCACCATTACACGTCAGTAACAAATTATCAATTATTCCGTCACTGGAGTAATATTGTACACATCCTGCGTGCAGCCATCACGCCGCTAGGAAGGGAAGCAGTCATTAACAACGATGTGGTGACTGTTTTCTGTCACTCACGGTTATTATGACTGAACCTTTATGTTGAATTCTCCAAATCAAATGCTGTAATTTGTCACATGACTGTGCCTCATTGTTTGAGTGCTTTCTCATCACGAAGCTGGGTCAGGCTCAATTTCGCTACAGTTTATTGCCGCAAACATTTGTTTCTAATATCATATTAATCTCAGTGTTATTATTGTTGTTGTTGTTGTTGACATTGTTTGCATAAAGAGCTTGGAATGTCGTAGTCGAGACCATGTATGAAGAGGTGTTCGGAGTTTTTGTGACAACCCGCGTCTGAAGATTGGTTTGTGTATTAGCAGATTACTGGGGCTAGGGTTAGGAAAGAAGCAGTCGTATGTTAGATATCAGGATGGCCTTTTCCATGTTTTGGGAGACCAATCAATTGAGTTGAGGAGGGGTGGCCAGGGCTATACCATGGCTCTGCATCTCAGCATTCGGGAGACGGAGAGAGGCTGGTGCACACAGTCGGTTGTCCAGAGAATGGTTCCTCCTGGTTTTCCATTCTCTTGCGCTAAGGCGAATGTCGGGAGTATAGGCCACGGCCGTCAATCCCCTCATCTTCTCCACAAATCTCCTGGCCTGAGATCCGCCTCCACCTTTAGGGGAGGAATGGGACCAGAGCCATGAGATTAATGTGTAAATCACGGAAAACTACTTCTAAAGTGGCCACGTATGGGACATTATTCACTTCTCAACTGTTGATGCTATTTGCTACCAATTGCCTGAGTAGCTCAGATATTTTCATCTCTTTCTCTGCTCACGGTTGCGGGTTCAGTTTCAAGTACAGTGGGCTGGAATCTAAGTATGCCTGCATGTGAAGAATTCATGTCAGTATATTTACTGATGAGGAACTCCTTTCCAAGGCAAAATTCTAGCATCCCGGTGGCTCCTTATCTCAGCAGTATTTCTTTAATTCGTGTTAATAAACGTCGTATTACTTGTTACGAAAACTGGAAGAGGTCCAAAGGCAAGCAGCACGATTTGTTCTGGATGATTTCCGACAGAAGAGTCCGGCTCCATGGCTAAATGTTTAGCGTTCTGGTCTTTGGTTACAGGGGTCCCGGGTTCGATTCCCGGCAGGGTCGAGATTTTAACCATAATTGGTTAATTCCCCTGGCACGGGGACTGGGTGTATGTGTCGTCTTCATCAACATTTCATCCTCATCACGACGCGCAGGTCGCCTACGGGAGTCAAATATAAAGGCCTGCACCTGGCGAGCCGAAGTCCTCGGACACATCCCGGCACTAAAAGCCATACGCCATTTCATTTCCGACAGAAGAGTAGTGTTACGGATATCTTCCAAACTTTGGGACCGAGCTCGATAGCTGCAGTCGCCTAAGTGCGGCCAGCATCCAGTATTCGGGAGATAGTGGGTTCGAACCCCACTGTCGGCAGCCCTGAAGATGGTTTTTCGTGGTTTCACATTTTCACACCAGACAAAATATGCTGACGTACCTTAATTAAGGCCACGGACGCTCCCTTCCCACTCATAGCCCTTTCCTGTCCATCGTCGCCGTAAGACTAATCTATGTCGGTGCGACGTAAAGCAACTTGCAAAATAACGGCAAATTTTGGGTTGGGAAGACTTGGGAGTAAGGAGACGAGCTCCTCGACTAAGTGGTATGTTCAGAGCTGTCAGTGGGGAAATGGCGTGGAATGACGTTAGTAGACGAGTAAGTTTGAAAGGAGGTAAAGAAGATAAAGTTGGAATTCAAGAGGACAAATTGGATAAATGAGCGTTGTGTTTCAGAAATACTTCCGCCAACCGTCTGAACTTGCGATGTATTTAGAGTACATGTATCCTCTCTTTTTGAAATTATTTAAAATGAAACATTTGAACTGCAGCCTGCAGTCTTTCAAGGAATGAAGTATGGGTGAGTCATAACTTTCAATGACATGAATGCGAAATCTTTAGTGTATTTTCTTCATTAGTATTTTATGCATGTTTTTGTGTGACAAGTATGTTCAAAGTACTGGCGTGCAAAATAAATCTGATTCCCCAGTCAACAATGTGGCCATTTATTATGACTTGGGTTCGAGCCCCACTGTCGGCAGCCCTGAAGATGGTTTTCCGTGGTTTCTCATTTTCACACCAGGCAAATGCCGGGGCTGTACCTTAATTAAGGCCACGGCCGCTTCCTTCCAGTTCCTAGGCCTTTCCTATCCCATCGTCGCCATAAGACATAGGCCTATCTGTGTCGGTGCGACGTAAAGCAAATAGCAAAAAAAAAAAAAAAAATGACTTAAATGGGTGAAATATAACCATGTTGTTGACATTCAAGATATTTCGAATGCAACATATCGCTGCCCGAGATGTCTTAAAAATGGATGTTTAGAGATAAGAGCGTTTACCATTATGTTTCTATGCTGTGATTCAGGAAATGCATCAAGGAAACACAAATACATCGTTCTCGAGTGTGCATAAATCGGAATTCGAAATATCTGACTTAAGAACCAGACAGAGCAATAACTATGTCCACCATCCGCACTTATATGGTAGGTACAATATATGCACCCTACTGAGCGCCAGTTTCACTGGACGAAATTTACTGGAAACCACCGAATTCTCCTCATCCTTATTTCGAGAGGACTGCAATGATAGACTTATCTTTCGTATCCTACAATGATGATGATCATCAACATTATCATCATGACAATTAAGATCACAAGATGGTGACTATACATACATAAGGGACTCAGACAAGAAAAATGGAAATCATAATTCGAGTGGAAACAGAACCTTGTTACGAGTATTACTCTTATCTCCTCTTGGAGGTGGGGCAGGCTGCAGAACCCGGTCTAGCCAAAGTACTGTAATAGCATTCGGTGGTGAACATGGCATAATGCTTGTATATTTCAAGTATTATGTGACTGTGCCTGAAATTGAGCTATTAGAATATACTAGCACCGAACAGCTGCCATGGTTTCAACAAAATATTGATAAAAAGGTAATCCTACGAATGATCGTCAGAGTTATTCTGTTCCTTCCTCTACCTTCTTAGTTAAGGCCGTGCAAAATAGAAAATGAATATTGGGCGCCAGAAAGATACTCTTCCGAATATATTTAATTTTTTAAAAAATTAAGCACGTCAGAATTGAAGTGATTATAGCCTACTGTATCTCAAGTTGTGGCCGGTGTTTCGAAAATCCAATTCTGATGGTACACCTTACCTCACTCACACCTGAAAAGGTGCCTTCTAGGAGAAGTAAACTGGTTACTGATAATTCTTCTTCTTTTCTGGCAATTTTCCCAGTTATCTAGGGTCATTACTAATATGGAGTATGTCCTCTTCCCCGACGCAAACAGTGTGTGGCAGGATTTATTCGCTATTGTGATTTTCTGTTGGGTTTTGTAATGTGGTTTATTGTGTATATATTAAGAGAAACACAAACACTCGGTCCCCGAGCTAGAGGAATTAACTACATGTGGTTAAAATACCCGGCCTAAGCGGGTTTAGATCCCGAGAACCGAAGGGCTGTATTTTGAACATTCAGCCAAGGAGCGACCGCTTTTTTATCACTGACTTCGTCACTAGCTTCTCACCGTGGTTCAAATAGCCGACAATGGAGGTGAGAATTTCGAAACAGAAAGTCACATCCTATTAACTGATATTCCTCGCAAAACTGTGAGTCTCTTGGCTTATGACTTAGTCACGTAAATCTTCTGACACGGATTCTCATATTTAAGCTCAAGTGTTAATCGTCTGGTCTGTTAAATCAGCTCGCAGAAAGCAAGCGCTGAACTCGCAGCTTTACATAACAAGTCTATTAGTTTGCACATCCGTTTAACGTTGACTAACTAAAAATTCTCTTGTTGAGAATTTACTCCGGGGACTCTGGGTGATTTTCCCTCCCTATCACGCACAAATTTGCAATTGCTCTAGTTCCCAAAACCCTTCTTATTGTATGTCATTCCCGTAGTGTATATGTAACGTTGTGTGCCTGTCTCTTACGTAGAGGTACCTATAACCCGGTTTCTCCAAAGGTTTTAATCTTGGGCGGAGGACTGGAACAGGTTTCATTCAGTTCCGTGAGCTCAACTGAAAGACTATTTCCTTGTCCACATTCCTTTTCTGACTCCTTGGACGTACTAAAACAAACAAAAACAAAAAATCCAAGGTGTAACAGCCCATTACGGCTATGGCCCTTTCCCTAGCCAGAGGTATGGTACAGGTCTTTTTCTAGTATACGGCCTATAGGTGACCTGCTCTTTGGCTGAATGTCCATTACGGCTATGGCCTGCACCCTACTCAGAGGTCTGGTACAGGTCTTTTTCTAGTATACGGCCTATAGGTGACCTGCTCTTTGGCTGAATGCCCATTACGGCTATGGCCTGCACCCTACTCAGAGGTCTGGTACAGGTCTTTTTCTAGTATACGGCCTATAGGTGACCTGCTCTTTGGCTGAATGCCCATTACGGCTATGGCCTGCTCCCTAGCCAGAGGACTGGTACAGGTCTTTTCCTAGTATACGGCCTATAGGCGACCTGCTCTTTGGCCGAATGCCCATTGCGGCTATGGCCTGCTCCCTAGCCAGAGGTCTGGTACAGGTCTTTTTCTAGTATGCTGCCTATAGGCGACCTGCTCTTTGGCTGAATGCCCATTACGGCTATGGTCTGCTCCCTAGCCAGAGGTCTGGTGCAGGTCTTTTTCTAGTATACTGCCTATAGGCGACCTGCATGTCTGCGAGGATGGGGCCCTACCCAAGATGATTTCTAATGCTGAAGGCATCACAAACATCCATCCCCTGAGCTAGACGAACTAATCAATCGGAATTTAAATCCCCGACCCGCCAGGGAATCAAACCCGAGACCCTCTGAACAGAAGGCAACTACGCTGACCATTCAGCCAAGAAGGCCGGACACTCCATGGCTAAATGGTAAACATTCTGGCCGTTGATACAAGTGGTCCGGGCCGGAACAATCTTGCAACTCACACTCCACACACATCACTATCCTCCACTACAAAAACACGCACTTCCCATAAACGGCAGACGCCGTCCACCCTCATTGCAGGGTCTGCCTTATATGGGCTGCACCAGGCTAGGAATAGCCACGCAAAATAATAATAATAATAATAATAATAATAATAATAATAATAATAATAATGTTATTAGTATTATTACCACCGCGACTCCGTGGCTCACAGAGGAATAGGAAGCGCCTGGATTGAATGGCTGGACAGGGGATTTCTTAGATCAACATTTACTTTAACAAATTTGGAAATTTTATTTATATCCTTTCATAAACTTCAGAGAGAGAAATGTAATGGCATAACAAGGAACAGTTGAAATATAACTTGAGGATATTTACGTTAACAACAAGTTCGTCAGCTACAACAAGGACTTGGACTTAGAAGTCCTTAATCAGGTATAAAATTAATTGGGAGAACTCTCAGTCATTAACTTATATATGAAATTAGCATAATTGCTACTCACAGGTACAATGTTATGAAGGAGCATAGTTGCTGCGAACAAGTACAATATTATAGGAGTCTCAGCTCCCAGATACAATAGAAGCTGGCCTCAATCAAGCAATCAGTTCCTATTACAATCTCAGTTACACTCTGTAACCCTAGTATGATCCCACTTCATAGTGTTCATACACCGATTGCCCCATGGTGGGTTTATCCACGCGTATTATAAAGGGAACCTAAACATAGACACGGTTACCCGAAGAACAATAAATAATATACAGGGGCATAATTACCCATACTACAAGGCCTTTCGAGTAAAAAGAACAGGTTACACTCAACAGGCCATTAACAAGCAAGGAGGCGAAACAACAGCACTCTTTAGCGAACATTCTGGAAGAGACGAGAACCTATCTACAAAATGAGACGAGGCGAGCCAAAAGAAATTGATATTTATTCATTATTTACGATGCTATCACTCAAGTCCTTCAACATCTGCAGAAACTGACCCTAGGTCACTCCTCCTTCTTCACCCTGCATTATTCAAACGAATATAAAAAGACCGGATGTTTATGACATGCCATGTTGTATTTCTTTATATTATTTCGATGGAAAATACAGGTTAAGCATGCTTTTATCTACGGTGTTTAACATTATGCCTTTTTCACGGGTCATACAGAGATATTTTGGCTCGTTTAACGTTTTTCACCATTTTCCGATAATTTTTCATACTATTATCATATTCTCCCCTAAATTTTCGTGTTTTTGTCATATTTTAACTTTCTATTCCATTTTCTCACACCGGCTTTCAGTCGTCTCAAAGACGGATTGTTTACATCTCCTCATTTTCGTCTGTAATTTTTTCCAATAACCATTCTTAGAAATATCCCTTTCAGACCGAGTACGCACAATTGTGTGGGTTCGTATTTTAGTTATCCCTGACCGTATTTGATGTTTTTTCGGCGCTACACCGGACTGCAGTGATTGTGCAGGACACGTGGCGTGTATTTCAATTGATTTTAGTATGCGCTTGACCGCCAGGGCGAAGGAAGAAGAGTTTAAAAAGCACAGTTGATCGGCGAGATGGCAGGAAGCAGTAGTGCCGAAAGTAAGTATTTATTTACTGCGTCTATATTAATCTAGAAGCTTTACTGAATACCGGAATATATTCAATGAAGTGTGTACATTGGTTAGTGAACGTAAATTTTGAAGCTACACCATCGTACGTGATACAACGAGGTTTTGAATTTTGATACGCACAATTGTGTGGGTCCTGTTTTTCGGATGTTAGTTTTTATTTTGTAAAATAAACTATTAATATGTGTATTGAGGAGCATTTTAGTCAGTTCTTGACGTACAAACAAAAATTCACACCTCCAGTTTTCTTTCAGGTCTGAAAGGGCTACATATTTATGTGAATTAGGAGGGTGAGCTGTATAGAAAGTGACAGAATAGTGAGCCTCGATTGGACTCTGATGATTTGACGTATTTCAAATATGGCCCACTAACATCCTGTGATGTTGAGCGAAATTACAGACAACAGGTAAGAGATGTAAAAAAATCTGTCTCTGAGATTACTGAAAGCAGGTATACGAAAATGGAATAAAATGAAAAAAATGACAAAAACATGAAAATTCACGGAGAAATATGACCCGCTCCAATTCAATATTACGTTAAAATAGAAGATCGTTCCTATTTGAAAACTTTTAAATATATGTAATTTCCTCTTGCAATTATTTATGATCGCCCATCAAAGTGTGACATTTATTTCATTCTGTGCAGAGTCGAGAGTTACCTGTGGAATGAGTAATTAAATAAATTCGAAATTTAACAATAAAATTAATATTATTACTTATTTATTATTACTGAATATTCTAAGACTTTAAAAGTATATTTTCAATATAATGTTAATTTAAACAGCGGCAAGATTTTGAATATTTCGAAAATGTGACAAAGAAAGGTCATATTTATCGTCATATTTTAATACATTTTTGGGTCATAAATGCTTGCATGTTTCTAGTCATAAACATCCGAGCCCTGGTTATAAGTTACACTTGTAAAAACATCCTCTCTCATGGTACTTATAACACGCATATTTTCTAGAACCTGTAACCTTTGTTATAATTTTAGCCTAATTTTGGGCTGGGTGTTTTTATGCAGTAGCGTAGCCAGGATCGGCCGATGGGGGTGGAGGTTTACATTTAGAAAATGCTGTTAGAACATATTGAAGGTGCGCGCATGCATGTTTTGTCATTATAAGGACGCATAGAAGTGAATTATGTTAATGTACAGATTGCAATACACTACACAATCTTACATTAAAATTCAGAACAAAAACAATACTATCAAGGTCAACAGTTTTTACAGTGAATTGTTTGTTCTGCTTACAATCTAAATCCAAATTTCGCGGCTTCTTAGAAAACAGATTCAACAGATCTGTTGGTTTTACGATGTTACGTCTCTGAATGTTTGTTTAGTTTATTGTTGTTTTTTACTGAGCTCGATAGCTGCGCTCGCTTAAGTGCGGCTAGTATCCAGTAATCGGGAGTAGTGGGTTCGAGCCCCACTGTCGATAGCCCTGAAGATGGTTTTCCGTGTTTTCCCATTTTCACACCAGGCAAATGCCGGGGCTGTCCCTTAATTAAGGCCACGGCCGCTTCCTTCCAATTCCTAGGCCTTTCCTATCCCATCGTCGCCATAAGACATAAATCTGTGTCGGTGCGACGTAAAGCAAATAGCAAAAAGGTTTAATGTTTATTGTTTATTGTCAGTTGCTGCTTATTTTCTTCTTGTAACCCCTGTCTACGCCCCTGCTTTTATGCCTTGTCGTCGAATGAGTTTTTAAAATCTAGTGGAAGTATGGCCTCTGCTGGGGTTGGGTTTCGATTCGAATTTTAGATCCCTTGGACAATTCTAGCTACGGAAGAGTGACAGTTGTCACTACGCAAGACACACAAATGGGTTCTTTCTTCTTGAATGACGTTCCTTCGATAGGTTGTCAACCTATTTGTATACTTCAAATGAGTGTTTATTTTCGTACTGCATACAATCACGCCGTGTTATTTGGAGAGGATTAATGTTTCCACCAAAGTCGTGGCGTCAAAGTAGCTCGTATGAATACAGAGCTTTGATTCACAGAAATATTACCACAGAGGAGAGAATCGTGGACTGTGATGAATGAATCATGTAACAAGTTGCTATCGCATTACATCAACACACCACATGGATGCTTGAGACCAGCTGTGGGCCTGCTGGCTAAAAATAAACCAAATATACTGGCGAAAGGCATAGTGTCTACTGTCAGCTCAGACAGCAAGGTTTCCGCGGTTTACAATTTTAATATTGCAGTGTGTTTGAGTCATCAGTCCATAGACTGGCTTGATGCAGCTCTCCATGCCACCCTATCACGTGCTAACCTTTTCATTTCTACGTAACTACCGCATCCTACATCTGCTCTAATCTGCTTGCCATATTCATACCTTGGTCTACCCCTACCGTTCTTACCACCTACACTTCCTTCAAAAACCAACTGAACAAGTCCTGGGTGTCTTAAGATGTCTCCTATCATTCTATCTCTTCTTCTCGTCAAATTTAGCCAAATCGATCTCCTCTCACTAATTCGATTCAGTATCTCTTCATTCGTGATTCGATCTGTCCATCTCATCTTCAGCATTCTTCTGTAACACCACATTTAAAAAGCTTCTATTCTCATTCTTTCTGAGCTAGTTATCGTCCATGTTTCACTTCCATACAATGCCACAAAAACATTTTTCTAATTCCGATATCAATGTTTGAAGTGAGCAAATTTCTTTTCTTAAGAAAGCTCTTCCTTGCATGTGCTAGTCTGCATTTTATGTCCTCCTTACTTCTGCCATCGTTAGTTATTTTACTACCCAAGTAACAATATTCATCTACTTCCTTTAAGACTTCATTTCCTAATCTAATATTTCCTACATCACCTGCCTTCGTTCGACTGCACTCCAATATTGCAGAAAGGTTGTAAAAGTTCTTCTGCGAACGTTAGCGAGAAGCGCAGAGGTATCTTAATTAGCACTGACTATTAAACGAAGTCGTAGCTGGAGCGGAAGGATCTTTCCGAAATCATTGACCGTACATATATTTTTTAATGTTATTTGTTCGGGGCGTCGACTTATATAGATCTTTTGCCCCTACTTGCACCATATGATATGGACCTGAGTGTAATTGGAACTGCGGAAGTGTAGAGTGTTGAATGTGAGGAAAAGAACATTAAGGACGACACAAACACCCAGTCCCCAGGCCAGGGATATTAATCATTTACAATTAAAAACCCCTGACCCGGTCGGGAATCGAACCCGGGATACGTGTCAGATTATGAGCCCGAATTCCTGAGCACTAACAGGTTAGAAGACCGAGCGAAAGGCTACGCGATTTGGATCACGTAGCTGTCAGCTTGCATTCGGGGATAGTGGGTTCGAACCCTACTGTCGGCAGCTCTGGAGATGGTCCTTCGTAGTTTCCCTTTTTCACATAAGGTAAATGCTGGGGTGTAGCTTAAGTAAGGTCACGGCCGCTTCCTTCCCACTGCTAGCGCTTTCCCTTTCCATCGTCCCCATGAGGCGTATAAGTGTCAGTGCGACGTAAAGCAAGCTGTAAAAATTAAAGGTTAGAATTCCCCATGGCGCAAAAGCCCTGAAGGGCGTTGGCCTAACGAGAGACCGCTGCTCAGCCCAAAGTCCTGCACATTAGAAGGTGTCGTGTGGTCGGCACGACGAATCCTCTCGGGCCGTCATTCTTGGCGATCTAAACCGGGAATTGGTTAGAATTCAAACTTATTTAAATGATCAGCAACGGAGCAATGGTTCTGCATGCAGATTTGTATAAATATTAGGGTTACGGCCTATTAGAATCGTCGCACTGACCACGCGTTACTTTGTAATCTGCAGTCCAGCGGTCCCTTGGTAGCCTGTAGCGCCATCGGGGTTTGGTTTCGTCTGGCTGGCGCACTAACTCAGATAGTTAAGTTTAGGAAGGGCAAGGAAGCGGCTGTAGCCGCCATTAAAGTAGGCCTACTGCGCAGGCATTTGCCTGGTGTGAAAATGGGGAACCACGGAAAACCATCTTCAGGGCTGCCGACAGTGGGGCTCGAACCCACTATCTCCCGATTACTGGATACTGGCCATACTTAAGCGACTGCTGCCGATGGTGAGGTTCGGATCCACCGTCTCCCGAATGCAAGCCCGCGTCACATAGTCAACCAGCTCATTATTATTACTATTATTATTATTATTATTATTATTATTATTATTATTATTATTATTATTATTATTATTATTGTTGTTGTTGTTGTTGTTGTTGTTGTGAGCTGCCTAGCCGAGGGGGTAAAGGCGTGCTCGTTTCGCCCGGAAGGTCGCGGGTTCGATTTCCCGCCAGGACCGTACCTTCGAAGAATAAAGGCATGGTCATAAGAAAGGAAAGGGCTACGAAGGGCATCAAAGTGAAAGACTTCGTAGGTCTTGCAAATCTAATAACGTTGGGGTCGGAAGAGAACAAGAGTTAAGCTAGGGAGGTCGGATAGGAGGGATGAAAGTGAGGAGCCTGACACAATTAAGTGGAAGCAATGCCTGACACAGTTAGGGGAACCGTGTTCGCCAAACCACGCTCACAACTTGAGAACCCCTGGTCCCTCTTTTAGTCCCCTTTTTATGACAGGCAGGAGTAGGCCTATCACCCCTACCACCAGCGGATTACTAAGAGATGGCAGCTCCTTCTGAAGTGTAGCAATGGGCGGAAGCTGTGTCGGAGTCATGGCCACACTCTTTTAGGCCCTTCGTCCACCGGTGCAACGCAACGCAACTCAACCCAACTTAAACCCGACTTGTTTAGGACAGTTCTATGAGAGTTGCGTTGCATGTTCTTCGTCCACTGACGCAACTCTCCTGTGGCTGTCAAATATAAAGTTTGTCAGTCTGCTACAGAATTGCAAGCCGTGTGGTACGTAATCGGAATGTTGTGATTGCGTATTGATATTCGAGAATGCTTCAGAGAAAGCGGGAATTTTGGGCTCATCTTTTCATTCCTAAAAATCAATCACGTTCAATCGCGTTAGCCCGAGAACTTGAGGAAAACGAGGGAAAGTTCAAAGGATTTTACAGGATGTTCAGGGAGCTGGTTGGGAACTTGGCCCAATAATCAGGAAGAATGACACAAAAAGGAGGAGATGTATCTCAGTGGACGGAAGACTACTGATTACTTTGAGGTAAGTTGTATTAATTGTAAATATTATATTTTACACGATCATTTTAATATTTAAGATTCAAAAGTTCGATATATAGGAAAAATATTATTAATAATGTTCGAAATTGTTGAAATAAAAGAGAGAAGAAACCATGAAATATGAATCAGTTCCAAAGTTATTTAAATATCCATTATGAGTCATAAAACTAACGGATTTTTCGCTAAAAATTTTCGAATAGAAGCAGTACTCCGGCAAAGAGATGAATAAACAAGTGTGCTTTTCCAGTGCTTCTACGAGTTGTATACGCAGTTCCTGATCACGATCTAACATAATACAATTGAATTATACGAGTGGTGAATTATGAAAAATAGCAGGAGCGTCTAACTCGAGTCGGGCTTCGCAACTGACTAGCCAGTCGGTTGTGAGTTGGTCGTTCGTGAGTTGATCGGCGAGTGCGTTGCAGTCGCGCAGGTGCACGAGAACTGCGCAGTTAACAGGGGTAACGAATCCCAACCAACGCTCATGGGGCATTTTTTAGTCGGATCGCAGTAGCGTTGCACCAGTGGCCGAAGAGCCTTAGAATGCGTCACGTGGGTCTTAAAACTAAGTGAATGTGCAGTTCTTTGGTTTAGAAAGATTTTGTTTTATTTTGCGAATGTCGTCAATTCACACTACCGTAAAACCTTCCTATAGCGGAATATTTATGAACCGGAAAATTGTCCATATCGGAAAACTTTTCCGGCCCCGTGAATTATGGTTTAATATTCTTGTAAGTTTACTCGTATTTAGTTGAACCTCTCTGAGGCGGAAGCGACTATAACGGAACACGTATGTAAATTTGTTTCCTAACGCTTTTCAGTACGTGTGTGTTACAAATGGATCTAAGATGGCCGAGATACTGGTTGCTACAGCAAACGTCTTTCTAATCCCTATATCAATGGTCGAAGTGAGCATTTCTTTTTCTAAGAAAGACCTTTCTTGCTTGTGCAAATCTGCATTTTATGTCCTCCTTACTTCTGCCATCATAAGTTATTCTGCTACCCAAGTAACAATGTTCACTTACTTCCTTTAAGACTTCATTTACTAAGCTAATATTTCATGTACCAATGAATTCATTCGTCTGCACTCCAGTGGATATAGTAGTATTCCTTCCCCGAGACTGTGTCCACACCACTCAGGAATTTCTCGAGATAAGCTGCAGATTCAGATGAAATAACAATATCATCAGAATATCAGAATTTTGATTTCCTCTCGTTGCATTGTGATTCATTTTCCAAATTTCTCTTTTATTTCCTTTACCGTTTCTTCTATGTAAACATGGAAAATTAGAGGGGGCAAACGGCAGCCTTGCCTCACTCCTATCTGGATTGCTGCTGCTTTTTAATAGCCTTGGATTCTTATCACTGTAGACTGATTCTTGTACAGATTGTAGATTAAAACGATCTCGGTACCTGATCTCAATCACCTTCAGAATCTCATATAGCTTGGTCCAATCAACATTATCGAATGCCTTTTCTAGATCTACGAATGCCGTGTAGATAGGCTTGTCTTTCTTAATTCGATCATCTGCGATCAGACGTAAAGTCAGGATTGATTCACGTGTTTCTTCATTAATTTCCTCCTGAAGCCAAAGTGATATTCTTTCAACTTGCCTTTCCATTCCATTCTTCTGTAAATAATACCTATTAGAATGTTGCAAGCGTGAGTTACTAGATTAATGGTGTGGTAGTTTTCACACTTGTAAGCTCCTGATATGTCTACAATCGGATGGCACTTATCCTGTATCATACATCCTACACACTAAATGGAATGATAATTTTTATAAGGCCATCAGTAATTCTGAGGGCATGTCCTCAATTCCAGGTGCATTGTGCACAATTAAGTCTCTCACAGCTCTGTTGAGTACTGACCTCAAAATTGGGTCTCCTATTTCATCAGCATCAACAGCCTCCTCTCGTTCCAGACCCTTATCTTCTACTTCCTTCCCTTGACACAATTGTTTAATACGTTCCTGCCATCTTTCTGCCTTGTCTTCTTTCCCTAGAAGTGGTTTTCCATCTGATCTATTAATATACAACTAGTTTTCCTTTCTCCAAAGGTTTCCTCGATTTTCCTTTATGCAGCGTCAACCTTTCCTACAACCAACCAAAATCCAACATCCTTGCACTTATTTTTCAGCCGTTCTTCCTTAGCTGACCTGCACTTTCTATCTACTTCATTCTTAATGGCCTGTATTTTCCCCTGCCCTCCTCATTTTTTGCATTCTTGTATTTTCACCGTTCGTCAATCAGGTCCAATATCTCCCGAGTTATCCACTGATTCTTACATGATCTTACCATTATATTTTATTTTAATACTGGCGTTTGTACCCGTTCTTCGCACGGGAATTTGCAGTGGATTACATATTTACTTCAGGAATTGATGCGAAGTAACATGGCTCTATTCACACGTTTAATGCGATATTTTCCTATGAAGGCGCGTGGCAGTAACGTGAAATATGATGAAGGTGAACAAAGTCGAGAGAGAAAGAGGACGATTTCCGAAGTTGTTGTACGGTACAGTTCCTGGTCCGAAGCTGTGCGAAATTCTCCATGGTTCTCAGGTTGCATATTGTATCTCTGACGACTGGCGTGGCGCTCCGACATTGATGATACCTCCCTTAATATCTGCCCTATCGAAAAGAGTAAAATGGCTCTTTAGCTTTTCCCGTTACCCGCTTTGAAGTGACATGCACGACATGCCCCACAGGAATTGGACTAAAAATCCCAAAAATCCAACTGCAGGTCTGCGAGGGTGTGGTCACTGGCTGCAGAGCAAGAAGCCAGTTTTTGTCCGTCATTTGAAGAGTAAGCGAAGTAATGTACATAAAAAATATTTAAAAGGAAAGGTCGTTTCACATATAGTCTACAAATTTTACATATAATCAATAGTGTAAACCCTTCTGGTCTTCCTATAAACTCCCAGTCTATTGAGTGATTTTTAAATGATATGCACATCGAAACCTGCTCCTGGACGAGTAAAATATAAATACGAAGTTTCAGTAGCGTAAGAGAAAACTTAAATAAAATCTCTTTTGGTCTTCCTATGCTGTAAACCCCCAGTCTATTTATACCGTATATGAAGTTTGGTCGAGATCCATTCAGCCGTTTACCCGTAATGGTGGAACAAGCAAACAGACAAACAAACAGATACGAAAACTACAATGTACTGTCGCGATCTTGAGTTGACCCAAAACGGATAAATACATCAAAATATGGCGAAGTAAAATGACTTTACAGACAGCGAACCCCCTACAACTTTATTTAAAAGATTTTACCTCCAGAGTATTTTACCCAGGAGGAAGTTATCATCTGCACATCATTTCTTCATACAGAGAGAGTTGCATGTCCTCGGGATTTAGTTACGGCTGTAGTTTCCCGTTGCTTTCAGCCATGTAGCAATATCAGCACAGCTCATTTGAAGTATTATTACAAAACCATACCAGAAAATTATCTAGACTGCCGCCCTTGCAATTTTCGAAAGACTACTACCCAGCTTTCGATTAACCATTCGTTATTCTGGTCTCTCGGCAAATGCCACTCCGATATGGTGCAACTACGGTTCGGCTACCAGATTCATTGGGTCGCGCAAGGTCACATGGTCCACGGGGAAGCATACAGATGGTATAGCTTCCAATACACTATTCCGTACTTTTATAGGTACGTAAAAACTAATCTTTTTTGCTGATGTGTGACACTAGTGCCACAGTAACACGCACAGCCGCCCTAAATTAATAACCGACATGATGTATAATGCTAATAACGCCGAGTAGCATTCTCAAAATGGCGACCGCGGTTTGAATTACAGCCAATGCATGAGGGGTTTTTGAAACAAAAACTCACGCTCCTATGGTTCGGACTCTACGCAAAGAAAACTAGAGCTCCCGTGGCTATGGTTGGGATATCAACAATCAAATAAAACTACAAGGTTGCTTGCTTGTTTTTGTTAAAAGCGCCAGAGCTTGCGACGCTGGATCTGCATAAACCAAACGTGGTCTCAGTGCAGAATAGCGTGCGCATGACGCCCATTCTTCGATCGTGATGGCGAGAGGATGACACTTTCTGCTAGTCAGCGCGATTTGCATCACGGCTACCTTGATGAAGAGTTAAGGTCTCAACCTCTCAGCAATATAGAAAGAAAAGGTTGGGCCATTGCTGGTTACACGCTGCTTGGTAATTTCCATTAATATAAGAATAGATTGCGTAAAACACGTTTTCATCTTAACATTATGATCTTATAACCATATTTCCTCGGCGTTTCATCCATTCACGACCTTATGTAAGCTTCATCCAGACTATAATTCACAAATAAATCTGAGTACGAACATTCGTGTTCAGCCAAATGACACAATATAAAATCAATGATAAATACATAATAATAATAATAACAATAATAATAATAATAATAATAATAATTCCCTATGGCAATTACTGGCCTGGTGCAGTCTTTGAAAGTCATTGCATGACGATGAACTGTATCTGCCGTGAATCGGAAACTGAGTGTTTTAATGGCGGAGGATATTGTTGTGTATGAGATGCAGGGTTGTTGGGCACAACACTTCACATTACAACACATCACAGAAACGCGCAATAGTGGTCACATTCCTCTATACAGAGTTGTAATCAGAAAAAGCATCCGGCCGTAAAACTGGGCTAATTTCATACACAGTGGCGACCCCTGATAATTGGGAAAATGCCAGGAATATTATATTCATAAGAGCCTCCGTGGCTCAGGCGGCAGCGCGCCGGCCTCTCACCGCTGGGTTCCGTGGTTCAAATCCCGGTCACTCCATGTGAGATTTGTGCTGGACAAAGCGGAGTTGAGACAGGTTTTTCACCGGGTACTCCGGTTTTCCCTGTCATCTTTCATTCCAGCAACACTCTCCAATATCATTTCATATCATTTTCCATTCATTAATCATTGCCCCAGTGGAGTGCGACAGGCTTCGGCAGCCGGCACAATTCCTATTGTCGCCGCTAGATGGGGGCTTTATTCATTCCATTCCTGACTCTGTCGAATGGCTGGAAACAGGCTGTAGATTTTCGATGTCGATGTCGATGTCGCTAAGACATAGATTTTTAGTCTGGGTCGTAAAACAAACTACGCTGAGGATAAGAGGCCCTGTAGTTCGATGGAAAAGAATTTTTGTGACATGGTGTATAAGTTGGTGTGTAATATTTCTGAGACAGATGTATAAGAGGAGTGAAGTCCTGTAGCAATCCAGAACGATTGAATAATGTAAGGGTTGCCAAATCCAAGTAAATGCGTTTGATGCCTATTTTAAGTACAACTTGATGTTCTCCCATGATTATTATTTTATGTAAGACCGTAGGTAACGGCAGTTAAGTCTCGGTGTCGATTCTATTCGATACCAGCGAAGTGCATTTTGTGATAGCCGACCTCAGGAACAAAATACATTCTGACACACAGACAAGAAAATACTTAATTATTATAAATTGAATTCTATTCTGAATCTTCAAGAGACGAAAACATCGTGGATTGGAAACGTTGTGGGTGAGAGAATGAATTTTATTAGAATGAGAGTTTAGCCTGCGTATGTTGATGAAAAGTTACTTCACTGGACAGTTTTTCTTTTCAAGTTGATTTACGTCGCACCGGCACAGATAGGTCTTATGGCGACGATAGAACAGGAATGGGCTAGGAGTGGGAAGGAAGCACCCGTGGCATTAATTAAGGTACAGACCCAGCATTTGCCTGGTGTGAAAATGGGGAAACCATGGAAAACCATCTTCAGGGCTGCCGACAGTGAGGTTCGAACCCACTACCTCCCGAATACTGAATACTGGCCGAACTTCAACGACTGCAGCTATCGAGCTCGGTGACTGGACAGTTCACGATCATACATGTTTGGAATGTTGACATTGCAGGTCAGATGGAGCCTCACACTCGAGTTATGCCGTGAATATCGTGATGGTAGTGATTATTGTTTTCGGTGATATTACGTAATATCAAACGAGATTTGAGTTTATTTTTATTTAGCGAACTTCACCGCATGTGTTTAAACTGTAATGAGTAATAGATTAAATTATTCGAACCTGTTGTTTAATTTCGATTTCACGCTTTATCATAGGAAATAGACACAGTAACATCTACAGATTCGAGTTCATTTCTGTAGTGAATTTCACTTCATGTGTTAGAGTTTCAACGAGAATCAGATTTAAATATCCGGACATTGTGTTGAAGTTTCGAATTCGCCTGGCAGTATGAGTGATGTGTAGATACCACAACGTTGGCTCAACGATAGATTTAGGATGCCGCGTGTATTACAGTTATCGGTAAAGGTGAATAGACATTGCAACATTGACTCAACGGCAGGATAAGGACGCCGTTTGTGCATAGCCAAGTCATAGGTGAAGCACTTTTGCGAATCGACTTGAACGATGTTAGTGTTTGCAGCAGTGGAACGAGTGTGGAAAATATATTAGTATCTACTATTTAGGTCATGTTTCGGCATAGTCCTTACTAGCCGGAAGGTGCTCCCGTAATAGCGTTGCATCAGTAATGGCATGAATGTAAGGGTTTGTCCAACGTGGAAACCTAGCTAATGGAGACTGATCCCTACTGCTTAGCCGCGTGCGTTAAAGTTCGATGAACTTTCATTCCTATATTTTTTTCTTCCTTACTTTAAGATTTATTCTTATATTATGCTAGTGCCATGTGTTGACACTTAGTTAACTTTTCGTAGAATTATTATAATTTTTATTATTATTATTTATTTTCCACTAATTGTAGTTACAAATGAGGGATGGTGAATGGAGAAAGGGCATAGCCCCATATACACAAAAGTGCCTCCATCACCACTTAAAATTATAATATACAAATATACAATTACATTCTACATGATGTTCTTATATACAGTTAAAATATTTACATAGGCATATTTACATACAGTAATACTCACAAGACCTGTTCAACATTCAAGTCATTCGACACACACACACACACACACACACACACACACACACACACACACACACACACACACACACACACACACTACGAATGCGGTTTCGATTCGTCAGCTATTAGTAGGCCTATATTTTATTTTCATTTTTGCTTTATTCACATTATTCATGTGAGACGTTGATCTGCCGAGCACTTGTAGCTTGGATCAAGGGAAAACTGTAGGTAGACAGATTTTGAATTGTAGTCGTAATTGTAGAGAATTGGAAAGTTTTCCTGTTGTGTGTTTTATATAGTGGAATTGTATTTTAACTAATTTAACGACGTAACTGTTTCCTAGCCTGAAAGTTGGTTTAGTAAGAACATTTTCAAGTGATTTATCACTTTTCATTAACTTCATTGTTTGGCGTTTCTTCAAAACGCACAATGAATTAGTGTTATAACGCATTTCGCAGTTTAGTTCCTTCAGAACGATGTAACGTAAGATCCCATCGGATCAAGTGTTGTTCGTTCCTTCTAAACTTCTCTTTTAGGTGATGCGTGTTTCAGCATCGGGATTCCTCTGTAACTTAAAGGTGTCACGAGATGACAATACATGGTGGAATTTTATCTTTGATTGTGACAATCGCTGTTAACTGGTAATGAACACCATGCTTTCAAGTAATATTTCGCAACCTACCCAAAGCAACTGATAGTTGATTTGATTCGATTAAGGATCCATCCGGGGGTGTTCCAATATCCGATAGGTTAGTCGACTGGTGGATAACCTTAATTAAATGTGAAATTCTACTTGTTGAAGGTCAGATTTTCCACGGATGTTGTGTGTTAACTCTCAGTTATCCTTTGGATCAATGTTGCCTGTTTTTCTGTTCTTTTTCTGGTTTTCATTCTTTAGAAGACAATAATGAAAACAATTTCAAGATAATTTTATCCCTCACGTTATGCATTGTGACTGCGTTATAACAAGTTGTGACAAATTTAACTGATTTTTCTTGCCTATTTAGTAAAACAAATTATCGTGATTACCTTGAATAAGATGTTTAGTGAGCACATTTTTGCTCCTCATTAGAAGTAGTTATACTCTCCTCTGAACCCTATCGACTGGTCAATGAACTGACAGAAAAATCTCGTAACGACGCCAAGATCCGAGAGACGACATTGCTCTACCGAAGTAGCCGAGGGAGATGACTGACGATGGAACGGTAAGTTCAAGTTTGCAATACAGTTATTGGTATGAGCATTTTCAGTTCTTCGACGTAAACCAAATAAATTGTAATTCCTAGACGAGTACCAATCAACTGATACGATGCACATGATTTTAACTCTACCTACCCGTAGCAGAAAATAGAACTATTTTCTTAAAGGATAGAACTCATTGTGTACCTTCTCATGTTTTACTTTGCTGGCAGTGGAGCAGAATTTAGGTCGAAAAGGTTTAATATCGGACGGTTAAAACTACATTCAAATTCCTGCCGGACGAAGTAATAATTTGGTGTGGCTATGTCTAGCCGGGTGCAGCCCTTGTTAGGCAGACCCTCCGATGAGTGTGGGCAGCATCTGCCATGAGTTAAGTAACTGCGTGTTATTCTGGTGGATGATAGTGTTGTGTGTGTTGTTGAGTTGCAGGGATATTGGGCACAGCACAAACACCCAGCCTCCGAGCCATTGAAATTGACCAATGAAAGTTAAAATTCCCAACCCGGCCGGGAATCGAACCCAGAACCCTCTGAACCGTAGGCTAGTACGCTGACCATTCAGCTAACGCGTCGGACGCCGGACGAAGTGAAAAATGATAAAAAGTAGAAAGGATAGCAAGCCTATTAGCACAATAATATTAAGTGCTTCTCTTGTTAAAGAAGTATAGCAGCAGATTTCCCTGTAGGGATATTATCGGGATTGAATTTCGCAAGTGCCTGCATCTCCCTCTTCGTGCAAGAAATTCTGCCCACAGTCTGCTTACACATGGAGCGAGTCCTAGGAAAAATATGGTTGCAATAATGATTGCGCTTCAGTAAGACAAGCACGTACAAATTACTAATCAGTCAGCCAAATGTGGCCACAGAGAGAGCCAGCAGGTACTGGCTAATATGTGGTGGACTGCTAGTACACCAAGCTAGCCTTGAACGGCCCAGAGCGGCTAATTCCCGACCTCTGTTGGCCGCACACTCGTGGGGTTATGCACAAAATTTTCTCGCTCTGTGGAAGATGAGCGTATGTAAAACAGAACAGTTCAGACAGTCTGCACGTAAACTTGTCGTTTCTCTTTAGCTTCTGAAGACTTCTTATCTTTACAACATTCGGCTCGGCTTTTAGCATATTCTAATGGTCTACTGGCATGTCTCCGTTAGTTGACATCTGACACCAAATATTAATAAGTAGTAGCCTTGGCAGCTGATCGAACCTATGATTAATGGTGCAGAATGACAACTTCCCGGAGATTACGAGTTTACTCAACGTGAGAAATGATCCCTCCTCATTCTCCAGATACTATGGAAAATAAATCATGATCAAGACAGTGATTTCAGAAACCTTGCCATGTGCAAGCCGTTATAATGACAAAGAGACATGAAACAGGCCCTTAAAATTTCAACCCACCTTCCTAAGCGCGAAGGTAAGATTTCAGGTGTCAAAAACTCAATTTTTCTTTTTTTTTCCTTTACTGTACATCCCTCAATGTAACATGTTTCCCGTCATTTTCGCCATAAATTTCATTTTTACACATGATTTTCAGCATAATTCAAACAAACCGGCATACTACGCGTATTAACGCGCTTCAGTTATGGATCCAAACTCTGCATTCGGAAGACGAGTGGGTTCGAACCCTATCATCGTGATGTATCGGCTGCTCTGAGAATGGTTTTCTATGTTTACCCATTTTCACGTACAGGAAAACGCGGGGGCAGTTCTTATTTATAGCCATAGCCGATTCCTTCCACGTCCTCAGTTATTTTCGTTGACCATCAATCATTTCATCTTCTTTAGCTCCTCAAGAAGTATGCGGCCATAAAAGCATGCCATATAATTTAATCTAACCTCATCCTCGACCTCCTAGCAGGAAACGGGATTACGAGTAGACATACACACATTCATTGAAGATACATGCATGAAAATTTAACTTCAGATAGCCTGTGTCACGGGTTCCAGTGTTTCAGCACGGCAACGTTCTTGGCCAAAAACAATTCTGCATAAATTACCAAAAAAAGAGGTATGAAATTAATTTATAGTCTACATTTATCTGAGCATTGATGTGAACATTCTACGCTTCCCCAATTGCAATGCCCATTATTATTTCAGTCATAAATAATAATAATAATAATAATAATAATAATAATAATAATAATAATAATAATAATAATAATAATAATATTACAGAGCTCGATAGCTGCAGTCGCTTAAGTGCGGCCAGTATTCAGTAATCGGGAGATAGTGGGTTCGAGCCCCACTGTCGACAGACCTGAAGATGGTTTTCCGTGGTTTCCCATTTTCACACAAGGCAAATGCCGGGGCTGTACCTTAATTAAGGCCACGGCCGCTTCCTTCCGCTTCCTAGGCCTTTCCTATCCCATCGTCGCCATAAGACCTATGTGTGTCGGTGCGACGTAAAGCAAATAGCAATAATAATAATAATAATAATAATAATAATAATAATAGTCTAATAATAATAATAATAATAATTTATTATTATATTTAATACAGTAAATTGACCGAATTCGCTACGCAGTTTGGTTCACGTAGCTGTGAGCTTGCGTTCGGGATATGGTGGGTTCGAATCCCACTGTCGGCAGCCTGAAGATGATTTTTCGTGGTTTCCCATTTTTCACACAAGGCAAATGCTAGGGCTGTACCTTAACTAAGGCTAAGGTCGTATCCGTCACAGTCCTAGCCCGTCGTTGCCGTAAGACCTGTGTGTGTGTGTGTGTGTGTGTGTGTGTGTGTGTGTGTGCGCGTGCGTGTGTGTGTGTGTGTGTGTGTGTGTGTGTGTGTGTGTGTGTGTGTGTGTGTCGGTGCGACACGGAGGAAATGGGCCTAGTAAAATAGAAAGAGGAACGTCGTCGATGTCGACTGCTGCCCTGCCGGATGGCGTTCAGATGGTGAAGTGTCATGTGTTCGGCGAGAAGACTTCCTCAGCCGTATGGTCTGGCTTTCGTGACCGGATTCGCTACCTCATATCAGACAGCTCCCAGGCGGTCTCACGAGTCTGAGTGAACCCTACTCCAGCATTCAGTCCAGAATTAAAATCCCTGGAATCGAACCCGAGGTCTCCAAGTAAGAGGCAGGCACGCTACCCTACACCACGGGGCTGGAGAGTGTACTTAGTCATAAGGTATACAGAAATATTATTCCAAAGATTGGAGGTTTTGAAGTTAACAGCATAGGCCTACGTCATTTCTAGGCATCTGGCCAGTGACTCATTTCATAACTAGCTGATGTACCCGTGCTTCGCTACAGAATTCTAGGTTAGGTAGTGTACACGTTGTGAGCAACACTGTATGAAATTGCATAGCTCTTAGCGTTACCCTAGAAACGCGACGGGGAAGTCACCGAACATCTTTTCTCATATGAAGACTGAGTTAGGGAATTTTCACTGTAATGGTAGACCCGCTTGCATACCATCAGTCACAATCAGGTTGGGAAGCTTTCACTATAACGGTAGACACTCACTCCCCACTTGCCTTTTTACATCCTCAGAAAGACTGTCTTAGTATTTTTTCCAACTGGAATGAACATACATTACAATGACATCAGTAGGAATGGCGCGATAAAAAGCAATGCTTTCATATGAAATACTCGATCAAATGGAAAACCACACATTTTCTCACTTTTAACGAACAGGACTGCGCTGCCTGTCCAAAGTTCCAGAGCTAGAATGACCAAGACGCAGACTGCCGTGGGCCGAGAACACTCTTCGTCCCTTTTCGGTGGGGAGAGGGTCGAATAGTGGCGACTCCCAGGGCAGAAACTATGCCCTTTTACTAATCTGTTTCCTAGGAGTACCGATGAGTCGGAAGGTATCATTTCACTACACTGGCGGCCCAAAAATCTATCTGACTTGGAGGCAAATTTTTCCTTCAAGCCAGAGGAGAAACCACCTCTTCACTGCAAATTTGGAATAAAATGAATGTAGAATTTATTAAAAATGAAGAGGAAGAAGCTTTTCTTAATAAAAGGCTCTTTTCAGGGTTGAATTTTGAGTTATTTAGTGAATTGTGCTGCTATAATTTGGAATAGCCCTAACTGGTAATCTAGACCATGCCATACTACTACTACTACTACTACTACTACTACTACTACTACTACTACTACTTTTCTACTAAGTGAGCCTCTGCCTTAAGTATGCCCACTGCTCATTCAAAACAGCGCGTCAGAGTATGGATCGAATAGCTACAATACTATGATGTACCACTGTGTGTTACGTACCAGCTGTATCAGAAAATTATATTATTATTATTATTATTATTATTATTATTATTATTATTATTATTATTATTATTATTATTATTATTATTATTATTATTATTATATTTGCCTTTATTTGTAGTGGCGAAGTTAGGACTCATGGTCCTCTCTTACACTTAACCACACTTCATTAACATTGTACATCTGAGAACAATATTCATAATCTTATCTTAAAACTACCATTACAAACTATGAAGCAAAATAACATAAACTCTATAAATATTCTTAGTCAAGTCTTAAAACTCTCGTTACAAATTAAAAGTTGAATGACACAAAATACCACAAGCAAAGTAAACGTATATTCATACACACATTCACTCTACCAGATTCATTCAGCCTGGCGGCACACATCGACGAGATACTCACGGCAAGACAACTTGAAGGAATTTAAGGATTTTATGGCTCTAATGTTGTGGGGGAGAGAATTCCATATTCTAGCTACATTTGCAACAAAGGAACGGCTAAATGCTGCTGACCTGCTGAGAGGGATAGCAAGTGTACTGTGAACCAGAGGAATGGCATGTTAAAGAATAAAGTTTTCTAACTCCCTGGCTATTTCCCACCAATATTCAGTCAGGCTGTTATACTCGGTACGCAGCAATAATCCCATCTATCGGAGTTGAGAGGCAGCATAAGAGACAAAGAACAGCACAACAAACAATGATCAATGTAATGTTATTGTTGATCAATGTTATGCGCTTTGGATAGTGTAGACCTTCACATTTAGTTTTCTTCCAACTCTGAAATACCACTCTTATAATAGTCGGTACGTTAAAACTGAATACAACATAAATGACCGGAAATTGTAATCTCTATAACTTTCTTTATGTAGTACTTTTCGATAGGACCAATGACATAGGTATTAAAAAATTACATTCTAGGCGCCTTCCCCCAAACTACAATTTCATCCAGGGTGAATACAATTGCTTGTAGTTTAGACTAGTTTCTTATTCCCCGACTCTATACACCGATTTTCATTAAATTCTGTTTACCTATTTTCTCGTGGCTCGGCGTTGATATGGACTTAGCAAAAAAAAAAAAACACAAATTCATGAATATCTATGTTATCATAGCCAGTACGGTAAAAATGTATAAGACATAAATGGTCAGAAATTGAATTTTATATAACCTTGGTTATGTTGTATTTATCGATACGACCGCTAATAATATAAATATTTGAGAATTAAATTTTAGTCCTCCCACTAAACTACCATTTCACTCAGCGTTAACATACATACATACATACATACATACATACAGACAGACAGACAGACAGACAGACAGAAATTACGGGAAAATAAAAAGTGCATTTTCTTGTTACTGTGGACATGACCGATACAGAAATACCATTCTTTTCTAATTCTGAGCAATGTACAGACAAAACTCTTATCTATATATATAAAGTAGCTTGTCCTGACTGACTGACTGACTGACTGACTGATTCATCATCGCCGAGCCAAAACTACTGGACATAAAGAAATGAAATTTTGGGGATATATTCATATTATAATGTAGGTGCTCGCTAAGAGAGGATTTTTGGATATTCCGTCGCTAAGGGGGTGAAAAGGGGGGTGAAATTTTAAAATGAGTGTGTCTATATCTCAAAACTTTAAAAGTTTACAGATGTGAAAATTGGTATTTAGAATCTTCTTTAAAAATAAGGAAACACGTATTTTTTTGTTTTCAGACAATCCCAATAGGAGGGGTGAAAAAGGGTGAAAAATGGGTTGAATGCCTTTAATCAGGATACCGCTACTTATATCTCAGAAACTGAAGATATTACAGACCTCAAAATTGGTACTTTCAATCGCTGTCAAAAATAAAGAAACACATATTTTTTTTGTTTTTAGAAAATCCAATTAATGCGAGGGTGAAAGGGGGTGAATTTTTAAAATGAGTGCATCTATATCTCAAAAGTTTTACAGTTTAGAGATGTAAAAATTGGTATTTAGAATCTTCATTAAAAATAAAGGAACACGTATTTTTTTGTTTTCGGAAAATCCCAATAGGAGGGGTAAAAAGGGGTGAAAAATGGGTTGAATGCCTTTAAAGAGAATACTTATATCTCAGAAACTGAAGATATTACAGACCTCAAAATTGGTACTTTTGATCGCTTTCAAAAATAAAGTAACACATATTTTTTTGTTTTTTGGAAAATCCAATTAATGCGAGGGTGAAAAGGGGGGTTAATTTTTAGAATGAGTGCATCTATATCTCAAAAGATTTAAAGTTTAGAGATGTAAAAATTGGTATTTTGAATCTTCATTATAAATCAAGGAACACGTAGTTTTTTGTTTTCGGAAAATCCCAATAGGAGGGGTGAAAAAGGGGTGATAATTGGGTTGAATGCCTTTAAAGAGAATACTTATATCTTAGAAACTTAATATATTAAAGACCTGAAAATTGGTATTTGGGATCTACTTTAAAAATAAAGAAACAGGTATTTTTTCGTTTTGGGAAAATCCAAATAATGGGGGGTGAAAAGGGGGATGAAATTTTTAAAATGAGTGTATCTATATCTCAAAACTTTTAAAGTTTATAGATGTAAAATTTGGTATTTACAATCTCCTTTAAAAATAAAGAAACACGTATTTTTTGTGTTCGGTAAATCGCAATAGGAGGAGTGAAAAGGGTGAAAAAGGGGTTGAATGCCTTTAATGAGGCTACTTATATCTCAGAAACTGAAGATATTACAGACCTGAAAATTTGTGTTTGGGATCTCCTTTAAAAATAAAGAAACACGAATTTTTTTGTTTGTGGAAAATCCAATTAAGAGGGGTGAAAAGGGGGGTAATATTTTAAAATGAGTGTATCTATATCTCAAAACTTTTAAACGTTATAGATGTGAAAATTGGTATTTAGAATCTCCTTTAAAAATAAAGAAACACGTATATTTTGTTTTCGGAAAACCCTAATAGGAAGGGTGGAAAAGGTTGAAAAATGGGTCGAATGCATTTCATGAGTCAGTACTTATATTTCAGAACCTGAAGATATTACAGACCTGAAAATTGGTGTTTGGGATCTTCTTTAAAAATAAAGAAACACGTATTTTTTGTTTGTGGAAAATCCAATTAATGGGGGGGGGGTTGAAAAGGGGGGTAATGTTTTAAAATGAGTGTATCTATATCTCAAAACTTTTAAAGTTTATAGATGTAAAAATTGGTATTTAGAATCTCCTTTAATAATAAAGAAACATATTATTTTGTTTTCGGAAAATCCCAATAGGAAGGGTGGAAAAGGGTGAATAATGGGTTGAATGCCCTTATTGAGGCTACTTATATTTCAGAACCTGCAGATATTACAGACCTGAACATTTGTATTTTGGATCTACTTTAAAAGTAAAGAAACATGTATTTTTTCGTTCTTTGAAAATCCAAATAATGGGGGGGAGGGGGTGAAAAGGGGGGTGAATTTTTAAAATGAGTGTGTCTACAACTTTAAACTTTAAAATATACAGATGTAAAAATTGGTAGTTAGAATCTCCTCTAAAAATAAAGGAACACGTTTTTTTTGTTTCCTGTAAATCCTAATAGGAGGGGTGTAAAAGGGTGAAAAATGTGTTGAATGCCTTTAATGAGGATACATATATCTCAGAAACGAAGGATATTACAGAACTGAAAATTTGTATATGGGATCTCCTTTAAAAATAAAGAAACGCGTTTTTTAGTTTTTGGAAAATCCAACTAATGGCGGTTAAACAGGAGTGACAAATTGGGGTGAATTTTTTGAAAGACTATATCTACAGATTATCTTGGAAACGTAAAATGTTACAGACGTAAAAAGTGGGTGTTTGGAATCTCCTGTAAATGTAAAGAAACAGAGGTGATTTGTTTTTGGAAACTCCACTTAAGGGGAACTAAAAAGGGGTGAAATTTTAAAATGAGAATTTTTACAGTATATCTAAAAAAACTTAACGTGTTACAGAAGTGAAAAATGGTATTTTTTATCTCTATTAAACATAAAGAATCGTGTATTTTTAGTTTTCGGAAATACCACTTGGGTGGAGGGAGGGGTTAAAGTGACTGAAAATGGTGTTGAATTCTTTTAATTAGGCTACTGATATCTCAAAAATGAAGATGTTACAGACGTGAAATTTGATATTTGCAATCTGCTTTAAAAGTAAAGAAACGCGTATTCTCAGAAAATCCAATGAAGGGTTGGGGGGGGGGGTGAAAGAATTGAAAAATTAATTGACTTAATTGTATGAGAATACATACATCTAATAAAAACTAAAGTTGTTACAGACGTGAAAATTCGTATTTGGATCTCCTTTAAAAACAAAGAAAAACGCGTTTTGGGAGGAAACCATCTTGGAGGGCGGGAGTGTAAAGGAGTTGAATTCCTTTCACGAATACACATAAATCAAAAACTGAAGAAGTTAGAGTCGTGATAATTGGTATTTAGAGGATCCTTTACTATTAAAGAAACAAGTATTTTTTGCGGGAAAATTCACTTAGGGGGGGGGGGAGTAGTGTGAAATGAAGTGAAGAAAGTAAATTATTTTTATGGGGATACTTATATCTCAAAACTGAAGGTAATAGACGTGAACATTGGTGTTTGGAATCTCCCTTAAACATATAGAAAAAAGCCTTCTTTTAATTTTTTGGGGGGGGAGGGTTGGTAAATAAACTTAACGGCGGTAGGGTGTAGAAGGAGGTGAGACCAATTGATTTTACTGTTATTAATATACTTATAAGGATCCTCCGTTGCTCAGGCAGCAGCGCGCCGGCCTCTCACAACTCGGTTCCGTGGTTCAAATCCCGGTCACTCCATGTGACATTCGTGCTGGACAAAACGGAGGCGGGACAGGTTTTTCTCCGGATACTCCGGTTTTCCCTGTCATCAGCCATTCCAGCAACACATAATAATAATAATAATGTTCCGGACCGTCATCAAATGTGCGGATCGCCCTGGAAACGGCTACTGGACGGGTAATGACTAAGAATGCAGTCCGGCCGCCGGTTCAGTGCCGCCAAGGCACCCAATATAACACCACGCCGGATCTCCTGAAGGATTTTATCCATATTAAAAATGATTATAGGAAAAGATGGCAAAGATTTACGTACACAATTGACCGGGAAGAATACCTGAGCCTAGCCCGGGAAGTACGAACTCGATTGCTGGAAAGGAAGATTGAAAAATGGGAGGAAACGTGCCGTAAAATAAGAGAAAACGAGTCAGATCGGGAATTTTGGTGGATTATATATCTATAACTATAACTATAACTATAAGCATTCAATTATAAATTTCAGTATAATACCGTAGCGAAGCACGGGTATCTTGCTAGTTTTATATATGTAGATAATGCACGACCATGCATTGCTCCGTAGCGTCGTTCCGGAAATTTCTTGCAAATAGGTCTACAAACCCCATATTTTCTTGACCTGTCACCGTGTGGTTTCTTCGACCTTCTCCGACTTAATTGGAACACTGAAGTCAGGGCTACTGCGGCGGCCGGCCCAAATGGAGCTGGAAGGGCTTCAAGCAGATCTTCACGATGCTACACTACTGAGAACATGCATAGGTCTTCTCTTACCAATAATTGCCATTTCGAAACCTCGGTGGCTGTACGTAGCTCAGACACTATTCTCTGTTAGTCAGGTTTATAGCCCTTGCAGTCTGACGGCCAGCAGCATAAGGAGATTTTATTTATCCAGAAGGTTGTGATGGATGAGCAGAAAAGGAAGCCAGAAACAGCTTTCTCGGCTGTTCCCAAAAGCTTTCGAAATCTTGGCAGCAGTGTAAGTTGAATATTTTATCTATTAGAGTGTCAGTCCTAGAGCTCTCGCGATACACGCCATAATTTATTGCTACTGCTATGTGTTGAACTAACCCTAGACAGAGATACCGGGGAACCAGAATTTCGTCCTGAAAAAGTATTCAAATACGTATATTTGTAGTTCTATCATGAATCTGCTTTTGCTGGCCGGACCTAGTGTTTACAGTGCACTATGTCTTCTGGTGTAGGCCTATGCTAGAGCAATTTTGTTACCTTAATTGATCTGACTCTGTCTTATCGTTGGCTGTGACAATTTGAAAGTGACTGTGGTATGAGCGATGCTAGTAATGCCATTCCTTATGCAGCCAGTCCCTGCTATGAATGGTGTGAAAATGTTGCTCATAGGGTCGGTTGGTGCATGCATTTCAATGGGCTTTGCAGACTGATATGTAATAACAACTTCTGGCTCGGTGAGGAAAGCAACGGGAAACTACCTCACTCCTCATTTCCCTAGTATGCTTCTTCAGTTATGCCCAGGCCATCTATGACAGCTGATGGCGGAGCTGTTGAGGATCCAACCAGCCTTCGGGCTGAGGACTGAACATACATCTATATATATAAAATAACTTGTCCTGACTGACTGACTGACTGACTGACTGACTGACTGACTAACTGACTGACTGACTGACTGACTGACTGACTGACTGACTGACTGATTCATCATCGCCGAGCCAAAACTACTGGACATAAAGAAATGAAATTTTGGGGATATATTCATATTAAGATGTAGGTGCTCGCTAAGAGATAATTTTTTGATATTCCGTCGCTAAGGGGGTGAAATTTTAAAAAGAGTGTATCTATATCTCAAAACTTTAAAAGTTTACAGATGTAAAAATTGGTATTTAGAATCTTCTTTTAAAATAAGGATACACGTATTTTTTTGTTTTCTGAAAACCCCAATAGGAGGGGTGAAAAAGGGTGAAAATGGGGAAAAATGGGTTGAATGCCTTCAATCAGGATACCGGTACTTATATCTCAGAAACTGAAGATATTACAGACCTGAAAATTGGTACTTTTGATCTCTTTTAAAAATAAAGAAATACGTATTTTTTTTGTTTTTGGAAAATCCAATTAATGGGAGGGTGAAAAGGGGGTGATTTTTTAAAATGAGTGAATCTCTATCTCCAAACTTTTAAAGTTTGCAGATGTAAAAACTGGTATTTAGAATCTTCATTAAAAATAAAGAAACACGTATTTTTCTGTTTTCGGAAAATCGCAATAGGAGGAGTGAAAAGGGGTGGAAAATGGGTTGAATGCCTTTAATGAGGTTACTTATATCTCAGAAACTGAAGATATTACAGACCTGAAAATCGGTGTTTGGGATCTCCTTTAAAAAGAAACACGTATTTTTTTGTTTCTGGAAAATGCAATTAAGGGGGGGGGTGAAAAGGGGGTAATATTTTAAAATGAGTGTATCTATATCTCAAAACTTTTAAAGGTTATAGATGTGAAAATTGGTATTTAGAATCTCCTTTAAAAATAAATAAACACGTATATTTTGTTTTCGGAAAATCCAATTAATGGCGGTTAAACAGGAGTGACAAATTGGGGTGAATTTTTGAAAGACTATATCTACAGAATATCTTGGAAACGTAAAATGTTACAGACGTAAAAAGTGGGTGTTTGGAATCTCCTGTAAATGTAAAGAAACATAGGTGATTTGTTTTTGGAAACTCCACTTAAGGGGAACTCAAAAGGGGTGAAATTTTGAAATGAGAATTTTTACAGTATATCTAAAAAACTCAACATGTTACAGAAGTGAAAAATGGTATTTTTTTATCTCTATTAAACATAAAGAAACGTGTATTTTTAGTTTTCGGAAATATCACCTGGGTGGAGGGGGGGGGTTAAAGTGACTGAAAATGGTGTTGAATTCTTTTTATTAGGCTACTGATATATCAAAAATGAAGATTTTACAGACGTGAAATTTGATATTTTCAATCTGCTTTAAAAGTAAAAATACACGTATTCTCTTAAAATCCAATGAAGCGGGAGGGGGGGGGTGAAATAATTGAAAAATAAATTGGCTTAATTGTATGAGAATACATACATCTAATAAAAACTAAAGTTATTACAGATGTGAAAATTCGTATTTGGATCTCCTTTAAAAACAAAGAAAAACGCGGTTTGGGCGGGAAACCATCTTGGAGGGCGGGAGTGTAAAGGAGTTGAATTCCTTTCATGAGGACACATAAATCAAAAACTGAAGAAGTTAGAGTCGTGATAATTGGTATTTAGAAGATCCTTTACTATTAAAGAAACAAGTATTTTTTTCGGGAAAGTTCATTTAGGGGGGGGGGGGGGTAGTGTGAAATGAAGTGAAAAAGGTAAATTACTTTTATGGGGATACTTATATCTCAAAACTGAAGGTAATAGACGTGAACATTGGTGTTTGGAATCTCCCTTAAACATAAAGAAACAAGCCTTCTTTTCATTTCTTTATGTGGGGGGGGGGGGGTGGCGGTAAATAAACTTAACGGCGGTGGGGTGTAGAAGGAGGTGAGACCAATTGATTTTACTGTTATTAATGTACTTACAAGGATCCTCCGTTGCTCAGGCGGCACCGCGCCGGCCTCTCAAAGCTGGGTTCCGTGGTTCAAATCCCGGTCACTCCATGTGACATTCGTGCTGGACAAAACGGAGGCGGGACAGGTTTTTCTCCAGATACTCCGGTTTTCCCTGTCATCAGCCATTCCAGCAACACATAATAATAATAATAATAATAATAATAATAATAATAATAATGTTCCGGACCGTCGTCAAATGTGCGGGCCGCGCTTGCAACGGCTCCTGGACGGGTAATGACTAAGAATGCAGTCCGGCCGCGGGTTCAGTGCCGGCATATCACCCAATATGACACCACGCCGGATCTCCTGAAGGATTTTATCCATATTAAAAATGATTAAAGGAAAAGATGGCAAAGATTTTCGGACCCAACTGACCAGGAGGAATACCTGAGCCTAGCCCGGGAAGTACGAAATCGATTGCTGGAAAGGAATATTGAAAAATGGGAGGAAACGTGCTGTAAAATAATAGAAAACGAGTCAGATCGCGAATTTCGGCGGATTATATATCTAAAACAATAAGCATTCAATTATAAATTTCAGTATAATACCGTAGCGAAGCACGGGTATCTTGCTAGTGCATACATATAATACATTTAAAGATACCAATATACTGTACGTAGAGAATGGTCTAGATAAAAAGCATTCTAGTTTCGACCGGAAGGACGTGAGCTATATTTCCCGTCAAAAAGTCGAGAGTCGGGCTGAGTGGCTCAGGTGATTGAGGCACTGGCCTATTGACCCCAGCTTGGCAGGTTCGATCCTGGCTCAGTCCGGTGGTATTTGAAGGTGCTCAAATACTTCAGCCTCGAGTCGGTAGATTTACTGGCACGTAAAATAACCCTGCGGGACTAAATTCAGGCACCTCGGCGCCTCTGAAATCCGTCAAAGTAGTTAGAGGGGCGTAACATTATTTATAATTAGAAAGTCGAGAAATTTCGAAAGCAGACTTTCCTTTCTGGAGAGTCACAGATTGGGTCTTGGGGTTACTTTTGTTTGCTCGGTCGAGTTAAGGTCATGTGAACTTGACCTGTGAACTTGACCGTTTCCTGTTCAATTGCATATTCCAAAAACAAGCGCAATAACACGCGCACGGTGTACCGGAAGTACGACGCGAAAGGAGACGAACGTAGCCTTTAGTTATTTATAGACTACTGAACTCAAGCCTCAAATGAAATAATTTGATCCTGAAATGCCCCACTCAGCAAGTTGGCAGTGCGGTTAGTTGCATTCGGGAGATGGTGGCTTCGAACCCCACTGTTGGTAGTTGCATTCAGTCGGTTAGTATTTAGTAATGCAGATTAATCTCTATACATTTAGGAAGACCCTTGGATTCCCCTACCCATAATCTCAGCACGAAGTGAAATTAAGTGGTTAGCCCTATGCTCACCCACCATTTGCCCAATGAATTAACCCGGTACTCGTTCCTTTTAGCAGTTCTAAACCTTAATTAAGGCCACGGCCGCTTCCTTCGCACTCCTAGGCCTTTCCTATCCCATCGTCGCCGTAAGATCTATCTGTGTCGGTGCGACGTAAAGCCACTAGTAAAATAATAATAATAATAATAATAATAATAATAATAATAATAATAATAATAATAATAATAATAATAATAATAATAATAAGTATGTTATTTGCTTTACGTCTCAGTAACAAGTTTCTACGGTTTTCAGAGACGCCGAGGTGCCGGAATTTAGTTCCATAGGAGTTCTTTCACGCGCCAGTAAATCTACCGACACGAGGCTGACGTATTTGAGCACCTTCAAATTCCACCGGACTGAGCCAGGTTCGAACCTGCCAAGTTGGGATCAGAAGGCCAGCGCCTCAACCGTTTTAGCCACTCAGTCTGGCCGCAAATAATATCGATTATGAGGTAGAACCTTATGATGTAAATACGATGTCACTGTAAGATAGTCTACTTTTCGTATTCTAGGTTAAAGGAAGTAGTTGAGCTAGACTTCATATCAAAATTTGAAACTGTACTGGTAGGTTCAGAAAGCATACAAACATACTGTGGAATCACGGGTATTGCACCCATTGTGGTCTGGATTCCTCACTTCTGAACAGAGTGTAAGTGAAGATGAGATAAAAATGAGGATCAAGAAAGTTTGCAGAGATAATAAAAGGTCAGCCTGATCCTCAGTCCGAGTGTGTTCTGCCAAGTTTACATGAAGAAAATAGATTTCAGGAGGTGGAATAAATAACCATCTTCCCAGCATAGCAAGTGAACTTTCTACTTTGAATGCTACTTTCACTCAAGGAAAAAGACAATCAGAAGAATGAATCACCCGAAGTGCGTGATCTTAAACGGTCAGAAACACCGAAGGAAGAAATGACATAAACGATGCTACTCGCAGTAACATCAGAAAAGTGGACAACGTGCAGAGATAGAAGGCCAAAAGGAAAGTAGCAAAAGAAACAGAGAAGAAAGAAAGAAAGAAAGAAAGAAAGAAAGAAAGAAAGTACAATGAGACTCAAAATAAAATAAAGAAATTTAAGAGAGTCACTTTAAAAAAGCTGTAATCCGAATTGACCCAAACAAGAGAACGTGCTATATATATCTGTCCTAAGCATTAGCCATCAAACCACTACCAGATAGCTGTTTCCTGAAGGAACTGACAACTGTGATTTTAAAAAAAAACATGAGAAGTAACGCCGCCGAGAAATTTTCAGACAGTGAGTTTAAGTAAAACGTAAAAGGACTATGATTTTAATGCGCTATTATAATGAAGATATATGTATATATATAGATACATACCTACCACATATTGTAATAGGAGTTGAATCGTGGTTGAAAAGTGATATAATGGATGCAGACATTTTCTCACAGAACTGGAGTGAGTATCGTAGAGATAGAATAGGAATAGTACGAGGGGGAGCATTCATTCTGGTGAAAGAGGAATAAGTAAGCTACGAAAAAGTTAAAGAAGACAAACATGGAATTCTAGGTGTAAGGTCCATCTTTAAAGATAATAGGCAACTTGAAGTCTTTGGAGTGTACAGACCGGGAAAGGGTAGCGCAGACGCTGATTCAGAATTATTTGATAAGATAATCAGCTGTGTGGGAAACGATAAGGAAAGGAACATGATTGTAGCGGGTGATCTCAATTTACCAAATGTCAATTGGGAAGGTAATGCGAACGACAGGAAGCATGACCAACAAATAGCAAATAAGTTAATATGGGAAGGGCATCTGATTCTCAGAAAGTGATGGAACCAACTAGAGGGAAGATCATTCTGGATGTGGTGCTGGTAAAACCAGATGAGCTCTATAGAGAAACCGAAGTAATAGATGGTATTAGTGATCACGAAGCAGTTTTTGTGGTAGTTAAAATTAAATGTGAAACAAAGGAAGATATTAAAATTAGCACTATTAGGCAGTACCGTATGGCTGATAAAACAGACATGATGAAGTTTTCAAAATGTAACTATGAACGGTGGAAAACGGTAAATAAAAATGTAAACAGACTCTAGGATGGGATTAAAGCAATTGTTGAAGAATGTGAAAATACGTTTGTACATTTAAAGGTGGTAAGGGATGGTAAAGATCCACTATATCATAACAGAGAAGTAAAGAGACTAAGAAGGAGGTTCAGGTTGGAAAGAAATAGAGTTAGAAATGGCTGTGGAAGTAAGGAGAAATTGAAGGAAATTACTAGGAAATTGAATTTAGGAAAGAAGTCAGCTAAGGATAACATGACGGCAAGCATAATTGGCGGTCATACAAATTTAGTGAAAAATGGAGGAGTGTGTATCGGTACTTTAAGGCAGAAACAGGTTCCGAGGAGGATATTCCAGAAATAATTAATGAACAACGGGAGTGTGTATGCGAGGATCTTCAAACGGCAGAAGTATTTAGTCAGCAGTACGTAAAGATTGTTTGTTACAAGGATAATGTCCAGATAGGGAAGGTGAGAAATACTAAAGAAGTATTTATCTATGACAACAATGACATTTACAGTAAGATAAAAATGTTGAAAACTAGAAAAACAGCTGGAATTGATAAGGTTTGGGGGGTGTACTAAAGACAATGGGTTGGGATATAGTACCATACCTGAAGTACTCATTTGATTCTTGTTTCCATGAGGGAGCTATACCAATTGAATGGAGAGTTGCTATAGTAGCCCCTGTGTATATAAAAAAAGGTTGATAGACATAAAGCTGAAAATTAGAGGCCAGTCAGTTTGATATGCATTGCATGTAAGCTTTGGGAAAGCATTCTTTCTGATTATATCAGACATGTTTTCGAAATTAATGACTGGTTTGATAGAAGGCAGTTTGGGTTTCGGAAAGATTATTCAACTGAAGCTCAACTTGTAGGATTCCAGCAAGATATAGAAGATATCCTGGATTCAGGAGGTCAGTTGGACTGTATCGCGATTGACCTATCTAAGGCATTTGATAGGGTAGCTCATGGGAGACTACTGACCAAAATGAGTGTAATCGGACTTGACAAAAGAGTGGCTGAATGGGTGGCTATGTTTCTAGAAAATAGAACTCAGAGAATTAGAGTAGCCGAAGCTTTATCTGTTCCTGTAATAATTAAGAGGTGAATTCCTAAAGGCAGTATTATTGGACCTTTATGTTTTCTTATATATATCGATGAAATGTGTAAAGAAGTGCAGTCAGAGATAAGGCTTTTTGCAGATGATGTTATTCTGTACAGAGTGATAAATAATTTAAAAGTTTGTGAGCAACTGCAAAATGACCTCGATAATGTTGTGAGATAGACAGTAGGCAATGGTATGATAATAAACGAGGTTAAAAGTCAGGTTGTGAGTTTCACAAATAGGAGAAGTCCTCACAGTTTTAATTACTGCGTTGATGGGGTGAAAGTTTCCTTTTTTGATCATTGTAAAGTACGTCGGTCTTAATATAAGGAAAGATCTTCATTCGGGTAATCACATAAATATGATTGTAAATAAAGGGTACAGATCTCTGCACATGGTTATGAGGGTATTTAGGGGTTGTAGTAAGGATGTAAAGGAGACGCCATATAAATCTCTGGTAAGACCCCAATTAGAGTATGGTTCCAGGTATGGGACCCTCGCCAGGATTACTTGATTCAAGAACTGGAAAACATCCAAAGAAAAGCAGCTCGATTTGTTCTGGGCGATTTCCGACAAAAGAGTAGCGTTACAAAATTGTTGCAAAAGTTCGGGCTGGAAAGACTGGGGAAAAAGGAGACGAGCTGCTCGACTAAGTAGTATATTCCGAGCTGTCAGTGGAGAGATGGCGTGGAATGACATCAGTAGACGAATAAGTTTGAGTGGTGTATTTAAAACTACTAAAGATCACAATATGAAGATAAAGTTAGAGTTCAGGAGGACAAATTGGGGCAAATATTCATTTATAGGAAGGGGAGTTAGGGACTGGAATAACTTACCAAGGGAGATGTTCAATAAATTTCCAATTTATTTGCAATTATTTTAGAAAAGCCTAGGAAAACAACACATAGGGTATCTGCCACCTGGGCGACTGCCCTAAATGCAGAGCAATAGTGATTGATTGATTGATTGATTGATTGATTGATTGATTGATTGATTGATTGATTGATTGATTGATTGATTGATTGATTAATTGATTGATTGATTGATTGATTGATTGATTGATTGATTGATTGATTGATTGATTGATTGATTGATTGATTGATTGATTGATTGATTGATTGATTGATTGATTGATTGATTGATTGATTGATTGATTGATTGATTGAAGGATGATAAAATGTAAAAAGTTTCGCACTATACTTGCCTTCTCAATCAGTATTCAGAGTCAGATTTAGGTTACGTACCTTGGTTCCTCAGCTTGAAGGCTGGGTGGATCCCCAACAGGCCCACCATTACCTGTCACAGTCTAGGCCACACTGCAGAGGCATACATCCCGGTGCGTTCCTCACCAAGTCAGATGCTGATGAGATTTAGGTGAAGATTGTTTGATGAGCACCGTAGTCAAATCCTGTAAGAAATTTCTTAAAGAGTAGGTTGTGCGGAATTAACTGAATGGACAGCGTCAAATCCTTTAGGTCACAAGATCCCAGGTTCGATTCCTAGCCGTGCTGGAATTTTAGTCGCGACTTCTGACTCAGTCACTGGGTGGTTTTGATCGTCCCATTACACGCGTCTTCATATACACGCAACACACTCCACAACTAACCACAATTTGAGAATACATTCCCCACGTAGGTTTGGTGACAAGAAAGGCATCCGGCCATAAAACAGGAATATATCAACATGTGTGGACTCGTGACCCGACCGGGATGTGGGGAAAGTGGAAGCAGAAGGAGAACATGAAGAAGGTTGTCAGTAAGTTCAAGCATTCAACATGTTTACACTCTTTAAGTGGCTTGAACATAAGTTGTTAAATATTATATTTAGTTGTATTTACATTCTATATTTTAACACAAAACGACTTAACATCTTTACAAATAGGTAGAAAATTGAACTTTGTGAATAAACTGGTCCCTACAAGAAAAACAAAAGAGAAATAAGTTTCAGTCAACAACTGTCTCAATTGTGTCAGCTTCTATTTTTTTAAAGTGTCGATAATTGTGATTTTTGTAACTTTTTCAGTAAATTATTGAATAAAATCCACGAAAGAAAGTAAAATATTTATGAATTAAACACAACATTTGAAACTTCACGAGTTGGAATCGATAAATTTGAATAGCCATTATCCCTAAAGAAAGCAATCAATAGCACAAGTAATAATGAGTGCTACACTTAGTGTCAATAACTATACGTCTTACCCTATTTTGATTAGTTATCTCAGTAGGTAAATTCACATTCTCTTCAGAGTAAGAGGATGGACTCAGGGCTTCGATCGTCTCGAGTAAAATCATGAATATGTGTACGGTCCATTCTTGATGATTTATCGGTCTTTAGAGTATTCCTTGTTTTAAAGTAGCTGCTAGACGTTCGAGCAGTGCCAGGCAGGTCCCAGGACACTGGCCGTTGCCGGCACTGCCACAACAAGATAGAAACCCTTTCTCGTGTCCTGGGATACTGTCCCTACGGCAAAACCCTGCGACTTAATAGATACCATGCGATACGAAGCTCCGTCGCTCAGTCATTGCGAGACGCTGGTTACACATTGCACGAAGAGGATTGTCGGAGAACGGCAGTACTCGTAGGATTGATATGATAGCCTTCAAAAGTAACAACAATGGATATATTATTCATTATTCGGTTTGGTTTGAATAGCACGCTAACCCTCCCAGTGAAGTGCACGTGAATACATTACCGACGTGAATACGGACTGGATAACATCGAGGTTATAGGCTGCATGATCGGTGCAAGAGGTACAATTCCTAAGTTTTTTTCGAAGAATTCCGCTTAAGATTCAAACTATCAGAGTCGTTGACGAAAATTGTAGTACTCAAAGCCTTGAAAGGTTCATTTTCCATACTGATAAATCATTTGTATAGTCATAAATGTATTTGTTATACTTTGTCCTCATGGGCAACCTCCTTATTGGGGGAAGTGTTGATATAATCTGGTGTTATTTATGTGACATGCAATAATGTTACAGTTATATGAAGTACTATTATTTTTTTGAAGTTATTTTAATAGTGTTGGCTATGAATTCATTAAAGTAATGCAGTTTCAATTGTTCATTGATGGAACAAGATTCGCACCTTTTAAATTGAGCTAATTTTCTCATAGCGCTTGTGTTATTTTTCACATTTTCCGATACTCATTTAACAGATACTGACCTTTTTGCTTCTATTAGATATTAGGGATGTATTCACCATCATTTTCAAGTAAATAAGTGTTCACAATGAACTCAAGTCTTTAGTAAAGTAGGGGCATATACACCAGGGGAATTCGAAATTGCAGCACCACGAATGGCTGTGCCTACAACACCTCAAATGTACAGGGTGGACGGAGGTGAGACAGTGATGCGATGATGACACGTCCAGGTATTTCCGTGCGCACACATGAATGCAGGTCAATACAGTGTGCCCACTCCGAGCTGCAGTATATTGCTGTATCCTGCGCGGTATGGAATCAATAAGGCCCTCTCACGTACTGTAGAATTGCGGCCAATGTTTACTGCACCGCGAGGGTCAGTTCGTTGAGAGATTTGGGTGGCTAGAGGGAGTTGTGCAGGCGTCTACCCACCATTTCCCCACATATAATAGGTATTAGGTTCCGGGACCTCTTGGAGAGCTTCCCTAGAGGTGTATTTAGTGTGATGGTGGGTATTGTCCTGCTGAAACAGGATGGTCCCCATCAGAGGGATGACTACCTAATTGACAAACCTGTCCGCATACTGTCGAGATGTCTCTATGCCCTCTATAGTCACTAAGGGTAATTCACATGAAAGCTAATAGTTCTTTAGACTGAAATTCCTAGGGTTGGTCCTATGTGCCTCTCAACAAAAAAGTCGGCAGACACTTCTCCCCGGTACGCCCATCATCAGGCAATAATTGCGACAATCATTGAGGCCAAGAAAAAAAGTGTGTTTCATCGCCGAAGACGATACTATGGCATTCGTCGGTCCAGAGAAATCGCTTTCGGCACCAGGAGCCTCCCACGATGAGATGTTATGGGGTCAGTGGAACATTTGCTGCAGGGGCACGGAATCGTAAGTCATATGCACTTCAATGATTACCAATTATTGATCGCGTAGCGTGTTGTGTTAAATGTGCGCGTATTTCGTCTGTTCGAGTCTCTGACCCAGACATTTGAATGACGCGGGGATCCTCCTGCACTGTTGACCATCGAGTTCGTCCTGTCTGGAGACTTCGAGCATGTGTCCCTTCATTTAAACACTGCCATCCACGTTTTACCGTAGATGTATTTTGGCCAACACGTTGCACAGATAAGGCACTAATTATCCGGGCTCTTTCACTTCGGCTGACGACTGTTGACATCCTGCTCGTACCCGTCGATGAGACATCTTTCACAAACGAACACCTTACGCCACGGCACCTCACAGACTACACGTCAGTCTACCTCTGCTCTACAGGAGGTGGTTCATCTGTCACCAGTCAGGTGAAAAGGGCCGGAAGGGCCGTATGATCAATCCGATTGGCCTGAAACCGGTATCTCATACGTATCTATCTTCCATATCAACACGTGGTGTTGCAATTTTTAGTTTCCCTAACGTATATTTTGATCTAGGATTGTTAATCCTGAGACTTGAAATGAGATATTATTTATGCATTTTACTTGCAAGAAAGCACCTGGCGCAGTCAATGCAGGCGACTACACCTAAAAATAGCTTCATAAAACGGAGTGTATCTTCCAAGTCTCCGAGCATCTGTAGCTTCATTTAACCATTGCCATACACCTTTTATCGCAGTTGCGTCTGAATGCATGAGTTGGAAGAGGGTGTCTTGTTTAAAATACGTTAAATTTTCGTTAGACACACACAAAGAAACCGTGTTAGTACAGAATGGTTCAGACATAATGTGCTGGTGTTGATACGTACCAATGGGGCCTATAAGTGAGTCAACATACACAATTACATCAAAAGTTAGCCAGGGAGTGTGGTCAGAAATCCAGTTTGAACGAGATGGAGATGACTCTTTTTCGAACTTCGTGATCTTGATAAGGCCACTAGCGTTCTATTTGCGGAGGAACAATTGCATTACGCAGGTTTATATGACTGTTACACGAAAGAGAGCGCCATGTACATCCCTTTTTATTGACAATGTACCGAAAATACAAACAAAATCACCTAAAATACAACAATTCAGATAAAGGTCAGGATGATTTATCCATTTTCATGTTCTCCATTCTTTGGTGTCCACTGGCAGACACTGCCATTAAATGTTTTGTGATCATTAGGTATAATATGTGCTCTGGAATTTTCCGAACATCTACAATTTTCTTTCTATGTATTAGAACTGGCCCACTGTATGCTTGTGTGCCTGTAAGATCTGGCATTGTCTTACATACATCTTTCAACTGTGGAAATTGAATGGTACAGAGTCCTTCTATTAATGTCTTGACTTCAACAATTCCAAGAGAATTGCGGCGTGAAATAAAAATATGTCTCAAACAAGTTTGATGTGCTCCTACTTTTGGAGCGCATTAACTTTAATTTATTTTTGTAATATCTTGATCACCAGGTTTTGAATTCGAGAATGTATTTTGCTTTCACTTTTATTACTTTGAGTTCTGCCTTTTAGACGACGAACGTATCAAGTTCTCGTCATAGCCCTTTCTCCAATTCAGTGCTGGTAGTGCGGGAATTTCTATAGCACGCCTTTTGGTCACACCAAACGAAGTGTAGACACTCGAGGACGCCGAATCGCTTCCAAGTGCAAAATTAATATATTGTGGACACGACCCCATTTCCAACTCATCCATTCAATTTAAACAACTTTGAGAAAAAAATGAAGTCCGATCCTATAAATTACTTGGAAAGGAGGGAAAAATAACACACTCGGGATAGTCGAAGTCACCATCTCCAGACCGTGCAACTTAATTTTGTTTTCTCAGTACGATGACGAACTGTGTCTTAGCACTTTCCTAAATGAAGAAGTAAAAATCCAATTTTAAATTTATTATTTTCACTTTTTATTGTATTTTAATGAGTAAAATTATTTTAATTTTATTGTCTAAAGAAAGCACACGTCCGGATATTAAGAATGAACGGCATCTTGCAAGAAAAATAATTGACAAGCTATACTTTGACTCGTGCTGTTGTCTTTCGTGATAAAATATTTATCATTTTTCTCTTTAATATGTACTATTTCTCTAATACATACTTTGCCAATAAACTTGTGTGGTTATCTCGTATTATGAAAGTGATAAGCGGTGTCTGAGGTAACTGTTAACGAATGTTATCAGTGAAAATCGTTTCAAAAGCACGGAAATGCAAAGCGCAGATAAGGCACCGTGGTGCGGAGAGGTTTCGTCACATATTTCGTCAGAATTTTCTTCTCTTTTTTTTTTTTTTTTTTTTTTTTTTTTTGGTAACAAGGGACTATTCTCAACGAAGGAATTTGGATAATATACCCCTTTTAGTCAACAGTATTATTCCAAAAATGAAATTTGCCAAAATCAAATAAGGCAGCATTTATGTTTTGTTAGCAGTATGTGTTTGACAACTTGGTTGTCCGCCTCCGTAGCGTTAACGGTTAGTGTTATTAGCTGCCGTCCTCGGGGCCCGGGTCGATTCCCGGTACTGCCAGAAATTTAAGAATGTTAGGAGGACTGGTATGTGGTTGAAATGGTTCATGCAGCTCATATCCATTGGGGGGGGGGGGTTGTGCCTGAAAATAGCTGCGCCACCTCGGGATGAGGATACGAGTTTGTCCGGCTCCGTAGCTAAATGGTTGGCGTGCTGGCCTTTGGTCACAGGGGTCCAGGGTCGATTCACGGCAGGGTCGGGATTTTTAACCATAACCGATTAATTCCCCTGGCCCGGGGACTGGGTATACGTGTCGTCTTCATCATCATTTCATCCTCATCACGACGCGCAGGTCGCCTACGGGTGTCAAATCAAAAGACCGGCACCTAGCGAACCGAACATTTCCTCGGACACTCCCGCCACTAAAAGTCATACGCCATTTCAACACTTGTTTTAAAGATACTTTCATTTGAGCAACACACGCTTGTTGTCCCAGACCATAAATTATGGAAATTCTGAAATGCAGTACCCCATAGCTTTCACCAACATTTAAGACACCAAGCCGCCACAAGCGATATAATACTATGTGCCTAAGCACTCCACAGTTATTAGGTCAGTACCACGCTTCACATTCTGCAAAAAATTCAAGTCAAGCATGTTCCACAAAAGTTTTAAGGCAAGTCCTCTCCACAAAAATTTTAAGTCAACCTCGTTCCGCTGTTTTCTCACATGCCTATCTAGACCTCAGCTTCCCCCTAGTCTCTCATGATACGTCTAGATTGGCCCTGGCCATCCAGTCACTAGTGGAAGGTCCTCTTGCTAATCCAAACCACGCCCGGATCCTCTTCTGTGTCCCAAGACGATGACAACAAGGCCATGTCATCGGACTATGGGCTGCTCCACGTGACTCACGGGAACTTCCCGATTTGCAAATAGCACTGTTTTCCCATCCGCATGTACAAAAAAATACTCGTTTCACATATGGAGACCATCCAGCTTAACATATTAAGAATAAATATGCAAATGGAATATTAATAATAATAGTACTAATAATAATAGTAATAATATCTCTTATTTATGAATACAGTGCGAGGGTGTGATATATGTACTATAAGAACTTCTACACAAAACTTTTTCTCCTCCTTATGGGTGAATAATATTACCAGCTGTAAATAAAGCATTGGTTCAGTAATATTTGAAATGCAATAAGAGAAAACAAGTTCTTCTGACTGCGACCGGACTCTGTCTAACAGGAGAACTGAATGAGTTAGACCAGACAGACTTAAATGAAACTTTTGTGAACGATCTGTTAATATATACCGAAGTTAATGATGATAACCGTTCTGCCTTAAAATCAGTGGTAGTGTTATAATTAAGTGCCGAGTGATGGCCCGGCCACGCGCAGTAGGTAGCTGATGATGTCATAGAATGGCCATGCGTATATACAGCAGAAACATGCCTATATTGTACTGTAGTTCAATTTTAAAGTTACATTAAACGCTTAATAATGAAAGAAGGATTTTCACGACACGAGCAGAATTTCACACTCCTTTATCTTATAATGCATGCTTGTGTATAAGGGAGTAATTATAAGTTAATGATTTTGATGAAATAAAGGTATTTTATTTTATTAAAAGTACGTTGTACCTTATAAGACATTATCTTTAGTGATAAATAATACACTATTAAAACGTCTCGATTGTCGTAGGCCAACATTGCAGACATTGAAGCCAGAGTAGCCTCCTGCGGGTTTCATTAAGCTCTAAAGGAAAGAAAAAATAGTCAGAAAATGAATTTGGTAGGGCGAAGAGGGATGAAGTTTTAAAATGTGTATGATCATTGAAGTTGGTTTGATTAGATCTTTAGTGATGTAAATTTCGATATTTTCTTTAATGTTGAAATGTTTGCTCCTGTTTTCGATGTGTAAACTTTTTAGATCTGTGCCGATGTCTGTGAAATGGTGTGAGTTGTCGTATACGCGCTCTTCGAAGGCTGAATGCCGGTTGTATCGGATTGCATTTTTTTGTATCTGGTGTTGAAATTATGTTTCGTTTGGCGTATATATGAGGCTTTGCAGTTTGGTTCTTTACAGTTGAGTTCATAAACTCCTAACTTCGAGAAAAGGTTTGCTGATGTGCATTTGCAATGCGTTTCTTTTTTTTTTTTTTTTTTTTTTGTTCTAAAGGCTACTTTTAGACCTTGTTTCTGAAGATGTTAGCTATTTTGTATGTTTTTGTTTTCTTAGTTGAGAACAATACGTTTTTCTCTTTTATGAGTGGTCTTCCTGGTGTTTTTCCTTTGTTTATTTAATAGTTCATCTCCCGTGGCAGGAGGGTGGTTGTTTTCATTCGCGATTTCTTTTATTGTTATCTATATATCTTCATCTAATTATGTTGTACTCATTGGTATGGAAATTTCTCTCTGTATCATTGCATTTAGTTTTCCTTATTTCTTTGTGTGTGGGTGGTTGTATTCGTTGTGTGTGATGTCTGAGTGGGTTTTCTGTATATTTTGTATGACAGGTTGTCATTATCCTTACTGATTTTGATGTCTAAAATATTGATTTTATTTTCAGTTTCTGATGCCAGTGAGTGAATTTCTTTCCATAAGGTACTAAAGTGACAGTGGAGGATTATTACCTTCATTATTTGTTCATTACATCACAAATTGATATTCGTTGACTAGTTTATGCAACGTGAAAAATATTTTAGGCCTACATACAGTAAATGTCTATGATTAAAGCGATTTCATAGAATCTGAGGATGTTTTTGTTGAACGAAATATACCATTCTTCGTTTAATAGTGTGCACTTTTTATAGGTATGTTATAGTTTTATATACGTTTTAACTAGTGTTCACGACACGCTTAAAAGCTTTTAGGCCTGCATCCAGCCAAGTGTCACTGAAATCGATGCCTTCCATACACCAAGTTTAATTTAAAACTACAACAAAAAATAGCTGTTTTCAAGTATTATTGTTATTACCATCAAGTTCATGAAGTCGTAATTGATAATCCTGCCAAGTTACATTGCAATCGGTCAGGGCCAAGCTAAACAGTTTTCTTGTGGGGGACGCAGAGAAGTGACACGTTTCAAATGGTCACAACAATCACGTGACTTCAGACGGAACAACTACTGTATATACGAAACGTCCAAGCATACTCCAGTCAAAACTTTCTGGACAACCCAATAATTCGAATGAGGTCATAGCTTCTCATCTTTCACTTTTAGCACTAGGTCTGGTTCCATTTGATTTATGGGTTCATATTTCTTACCCAAAGATTCGAAAGCACGTTTAGGAGCAAACATTAAGAGTTCACTCCCGCGTTCAAAATCTGCATGCAAGCACTTCGTAACTTTCGTAATTCCTATCCCCGTACTCATGAACGTTAAGGTATAAATATCCTAACGGCTTTTTGAGTTCATCAATCTTCTGTCTATGCAGAAGCGTGCGAACTTGTGAGGTCTGTTGCACACCTTCAAAGACAAAGACAACTACATCTAAACGATTACGAAGTGGCAAGGACAATTTGGATACCGTGGCACAATTTTTTTTTCTTTGCTAGGGGCTTTACGTCGCACCGACACAGATAGGTCTTATGGCGACGATGGTAAAGGAAAGGCCTAGGAGTTGGAAGGAAGCGGCCGTGGCCTTAATTAAGGTACAGCCCCAGCATTTGCCTGGTGTGAAAATGGGAAACCACGGAAAACCATCTTCAGGGCTGCCGATAGTGGGATTCGAACCTACTATCTCCCGGATGCAACAAATTAATTTTGTCCTGCACAGATTTCACATGCTATCACACATGTACGGAAATTTTCTTGCTTTACTTACCTGCTTACTTACTTACTTACTTACTTACTTACTTACTTACTGAAATTATGGCTGTCGGCAGGTCTGAAGGTGGTTTTCCGTGGTTTTCCATTTTCACACCCGGCAAATGCTGCGGCTGTACCTTAGTTAAGGCCACCGCCGCTTTCCTCCCACTCCTAGCCCTTTTATATCCCATCATCCCCTTAAGAATTATGTGTGTCGGTCTGACGTAAAGAAAATAGTAAAACGAATGATGGCTAATTGTTAACTCTGGAAAGAAAAAATAATTGTATAAGCTTCAAAGGGGAATTCTTTTTTTTTTCTGGTATGTGCTTGACGTCGCACCGACCCAGATAGGTCTTATGGCGACGATGGGATAGGAAAGGTCTAGGAATGGGAAGGAAGCGGCCGTGGCCTCAATTAAGGTACAGCCCCAGCATTTGCCTGGTGTGAAAATGGGAAACCACGGAAAACCATCTTCAGGGCTGCCGACAGTGGGATTCGAACCCACTCTCCCGATTACTGGATACCAGCCGCACTGAAGTGACTGCAGCTATCGAGCTCGGTGGGAAATTCTTCATCAATAATGAGATTTGAAACCTTGCCCCAACAACAGTTGTTCATTCTGTGCACTATGAACATAGTTTGTGATATACAAGATCAAGCTCTACACTGTTCGGTTGTCCGAGTCTTGGGTCGAATAAAATGTTACAAACTCGTGTCCCCGGCCAGAGGTAGGGCAGCTCTTTTTTCAGGCACATCCACAGTGAAGGTGAGGTGAGCTGCATGTACCACTTTAACAAAGACCTGCACCTGGCGAGCCGAACATGTCCTCGGACACTCCCGGCACTAAAAGCCATACGCCATTTCATTTCACAACATACCAGCCCTCCTACCGTTCTTAAATTTCGGGCAGTACCGGGGATCAAACCCAGGCCTCCGAGGACGGCAGCTAATAGTGCTAATTGTTACGATACGGAGGCAGACGTGGGTCTTATGAAAGTACAGTAATTTAGCTATGAGCGTTAAATTGCGAGTTCTTGTTTTGAAGGCTGTATATGCAATGTATGCTGAAAAGTTCGCAAGTTGCTTTACGTCGCACTGACACAGATAGGTCTTATGGCGACGATGGGATAGGAAGAGGTTAGGAGTGGGAAGGAAGCGTCCGTGGCCTTATTTAAGGCACAGCCTTTGCCTGATGTGAAAATGGGAAACCACGGAAAACCATCTTCAGATCTGCCGACAGTGGGGTTCGAACCCACTATCTCCCGATTACTGAATACTGGCCGCACTTAAGCGACTGCAGCTATCGAGCTCAGTGCTGAAAAGTTCGGAAGTAAAACATTTTTTTTACGATTTCTCTGAAATATGATACTAGTCCGCCTCCTAGGTATATACAATATTTGCACATTTCTAGGATATTACCTCGAATGATAAAGATTTTCAGGACCCGATATAATAGACTTGGAAGTCTTTAGAAATACATCACTTAAAATAGAGAATAACGTGATTAGCTTTACGTTCCACTAACTACGTCTACGGTTTGTCGGAGACGCCGAAGTGCCGAAATTTAGTCTTGCAGGAGTTCATTTACGTGCCGGTAAATTTACCTACACGAGCCTGACGTATTTGAGCACTTTCAAACACCACCGGACTGAGCCAGGATAGAATCTGCAAAGTTGGGATCAGAAGACCAGCGCCTCAACTGTCTGAGCCACTCCGTCCGGCTTAAAATAGAGAAGTGAAGATATTGATATTATGTTATGTTGTCTGTTATTATCATTTTATGTCATCTGTATGACATCCTTGCCAACTGCTAACAGTGGAAACAAACACCAGGGTATCGAAATTTCTTCAAACAACAGTTTTCTAACGTCCTGGAGGTCAGTGGCACGGTATCATCCCGTTTATGCACCCTCACATGCCACCAATCTCAGCCAGGATCGAACTTACACTCTTAAAAACACAAAGACAGTGTTTAACAGATTGTGCCATTAAGGTAAGTTCTAGTATTTACATGCACTAAGTACCAGAATGTACAGATCAAGTTTTTCAATGTCCTTTAAATGAATCTTAACTTTTCTGTGGACGGGAAGGGGGGGGGGTAGTTTATGTTCTCTTAGAAAGCATTATTTTATCTACTACAGTAAAATAATTAAGTCTTTTTCCAAGCTCGTTTCCGAAAATACACTGCCTGACAAAAGAAGTTAAGCACCCAAAAGCAGTGGTCCAATATTATCCCATTTCGGTATACATGCATACCATTGATGTGTGAGTAAATGAATAGATTTACAAGGATCTGTAATGTGTAGAACGTCCACCAGAGTGCATCCGTGATGGCACCGTCCTGTTGTTGGTAAGTTGTTACCAGTCAACAGCTGTGAGTCGGACAGTTAAGGAAGACCTGCAGAGAGGACTATGTACAGTAGGAAGCACCCGCGATCTCTCGCAGACGCGTTAGACAGCCTATCCACCAATCGACAGCATTTCACCGAGGCCGCATTGTGGGACTGCATGAGGCTTGTTGGTCGTATCGTGCAATTGCCAGGCATGTGGGCCATTCAGATGTCACAGTTGCCCGATGTTGGACTCAATGAGTACATTAGGGCACCCAATTACACCATGCAGGTTTGGGTTGATCAAGAAACACCACCCTGAGGGAGGACCGTAGTTTGGTGCGCCAAGCTTTGCGGGATCCCGTAACTTCGGCACCCACCTTGTGCGAACATGTACTGGAGACTCGACATCCTGTGAGTTCCTGCTCAGTGTCTCAACGACTCGCATCCGCCGGACTGGGGTCCTTCAACCCCATGCGTCGGTTGCCATTGACACCAGAATACCAACGCCTGCGTTCTGAGTGGGGCATTGCCCAGGAGGCACGGTCAGAGGACGACGGGCACCGCATCATATTCAGTGCTGAGTCCCACTTCACCATAACCTCCGATGACCATTGTGTGCGGGTTTGGCGGCGTCGAGGGCAGAGGGCAGATCCTGCCCATATTGTGGAAAGACACAAGCGCAATCCCTGGCATCATGGCGTGGGGAGCCATAGGGTATGCGTTCAGGTCACATCTAATAGTGCATCGGCAGACTTTGACGGCACAGCGATACGTCAAATGCATTCTGCGTCCGCATGTCCTACCCCGTATGGCACAACACCCTGGGACAGTGTTCCAACAAGATAATGTACGTCCACAGAAAGCACGTGTGTCTATGGACTGCTTAGAGCATGTTGAGCTCCTCCCTTGGCCAGCAAGATCCCCGGACCTCTCCATCATTGAACACGTGTGGAGTGACATTGGAAGGGGACTCCGTCCCAGAACCAACCTCCGGGATTTGTCACCACTCCGAAATGCATAAAGGCATGCATAGCGGACAGAGGGGGGCGGGGCAAGGAGGGTTCAGCACCCTACTGACCTGGCGCCAACATTCCACCTGTAACTGCCAACGAGTTTGTCTCTTTCATCCCGTATTGTAATCAGTTCATTAAAGGCACATGGTCTTTCAGGATATGTAGTTTCATTCACTTTTAACCACTCCTGGCTACTTAACCTTTTTTTGTCAGGCAGTGTATGTGTAGAATATGCTAAGGGCATTTGCCGCTTCGCAAACCTCAAGTTGTTGACACTCTTGTAATCTATGGAGATGGCATAGTGTTCATATTCTCATCACTCTGTCGTACCGTAAACCTCGAATAAATATCAATACATAATGATTCTTTGTTTGAACATTTGTGCCACGTTGAAGATGAAATCAATCATTTTTCAGTTGCTAATCATATTATATTATATTATATTATATTATATTATATTATATTATATTATTTGCAGCTAAAATTTTGGATATGTTTGCTTCCACGTATCTGCGTAACCAGCTGTTTTAACAAATGCACTGTGCCAAGTCAAAGTATAGATTCTGTTTGACTGACGAACACCTGTTGGTGCAGCTGAAAGTAAGTTTAACAAAATAAACCCAGACTTTAGCGGAATTGTTGCAAATACAAAAGAAATGTAATTAAAAGTAATATCTTGCAAAGTACTTGTTAATTGTAGTCTAAAGAACACACAAACCACCACTGCAAGGTTTATCTGCTTGTGCTTCCACTCACCGGTTTGTTCCAGACTAACGGCGTTTGTCGGTTTAAAGCAACTGTTGACGAGTGTGAAAACAGATATGATCAGAAGTGGTAAGGAGTGGTAAAGAATCATTATACGATAACAGGGAAATAATGTGATCGAGAATGGTGTGCTGATTAGAAAGAAATAGAATTCGGAATGGTTGCGGAAGTAAGGAGAGATTGAAGAACTTACTAGGAAATTGAATTTAGCAAAAAATGTAATAATAATCAGCTATGGAAAACATGATGGCAAACATAATTGACAGTCATATGAATTATAGGGAGCAATGGAAGGACATGTATGGATACTTTAAGGTAGAAACAGGATCCAGAAAGGACATTTCAGGGATCATTAATGAAAAAGGAGAGCATATATGTGAGGACCAATAGAGGGCAGTGGATTCAGTCACAGTATGTAAAGGTACTGTAGTTGGATATAAGGATAATGTCCTCATAGAGGAGGCGACTAATACTGGTGAATTTCTTAAATTTACCAATGATAATAAAGAAATTTACAAAAAAGTTACAAAATTTGAAAGCTAGAAAAGCACCTGAGATTGATAAGATTTTTGGGGATACAGTTAAGGCAACGGGATGGGATACCGTACCATATCTAATTTACTCATTTGATTGCTGTTTGCATGAAGGAGCGATTCCAAATGAATGGAGAGCTGCAACACTAGCGCCAGTGTACAAGGGAAAGTGTGAAATTATAACTCAGATAATTAGAGAAGGTGAAGTGTTATCTGAACCTGTAATGATCAAATCAGTGTTCCAACAGGGCAGTGCTATAGCCCTTTATGTTTTCTTGTCTATATATGTAAATGATATGAGTAAGGAACTGAAATCACAGATCAGGCCATTTGCAGTTGAAATTACAGGATTAAGAGCGAATAAAAAGACCAAGACTATGGTATGACGGTAAATGGGAAGAAAATTCAAGTTGTAAGTTTCACCAAGGAGAACAGTTATCTCAATTGTAATTACTGTGTTGATGGGGTGATTGTACCTCATGGGGTTCACTGTAGTCTAAGTACCTGGGTGTTAATATAGGGAATGATTTTCATTGGGGGAAATCACATTAATGAGGCAGTAGAAAATTACATATCGTTTTACATGGTTGTGAGGTTATTTAGAGCTGTAGTAAGAATGTAAAGGAGAGAGAAAATAAGTCTCTGGTAAGACCCCAATTAGAGTATTGCTCCAGAGTATGGGACCTACATCACGACTACTAGATACGAGAACTGGAAAGGATCTAAAGGAAAGCAGCACGAGTCGTTATTGGCGATTTCCGACCAAAGAGTAGTGTTACGAAAATGTTGCAAATTTTGGACTAGGAAGACTTGGGAGTTAGGAGACTAGCTGCTCGACTGAATGTTATGTTGGAAGCTGTCAGTAGATGTATGGCGTGGAATGATATTAGCAGACGAAAAAACTTGAGTAGAGCATTTCAAAGTAGGAAAGCTCTTCATGTGTAGATGAAGTCGGAATGCAGGAGGACAAACTGGAGCAAATATTCGTTTACAAGACGAGTAGTGACGGGAAAAGTTTATCAATGGAAACGATCGATAAATTTCCATGTTGTTTGAAAACATTTAAGAAAAGGCTAGGTAAACATCTGATAGAGAATCTGCCACTCGGGCGACAGCATTAAATGCAGATCATTGATTGATTGATTTTATGGTATGGCCAAGAGAAACTCGCTTCTATCTGTACGTACGCTGGTCTAATAGTCCAATAGTTCTACCGTTAGCTGTCTGGAAAACTCTAGGGTCACTGAAGTGATGTACTGGGCAAATGAGGCAATGCCCCGTTGCTTTCCTCACCGAGTCAGACGGTGAAATCAGAGACCAGTCCGTCAAGCCTACTGAAATGCATACACCGAACAACCCAACAGGAATACTGGCTATGAATCGCTCAAACCGCCCGTGTCTTTCATACCGCAAAAAGCCGAAGCTGAGACCGACACGGATCAATTAAGGTGACAAAATTTGAATCAAGAATCTTCACGGAATATTAAGTTTACCAGTAGTTTGTCTCGTTTCACGTTGCGTAGATCCAAAAACTAGAATATCCAATATTTTGGAAATCTAAATCAGAACGGCTTCTTGTATAACTCATTTAGAATTGTGACTAATACTGGATAATATTGTCTTTATATAGGATTACTCAATACTTTTTCGAATATTAGATAGTAATGGCATTTGTTGTAATTTATTTTTGAAAAAGAAAGGCTCCTTTGTTACTTCTTTACAAAGTGCTATTAATTGAATGAAGTGTGGATAATTAATTGAAGTCACCCAATATGAATCTACTAATTTCTAACTAGGAAACCGTGATCACTATAACCATTAGTTTCTATGTAATGACGTATTCTAGAATAGGAATTAATACATTAACTAACGCGCGAGTTGGCCGTGCGGTCAGGGGTACGCAGCTGAGTGCTTGCATCCGGGACATAGTGGGTTCCAATCCCACTGTCGGCAGCCCTGAAGATGGTTTTCCGTGGTTTCCCATTTTCACACCAGGTAAATGCTGGGGCTGTATCTTAATTAAGGCCACGGCCGCTTCCTTCCAACTCCTAGGCCTCTCCTATCCCATCGTCACCATAAGACCTATCTGTGTTGGTGCGAGGTAAAGCCACTAGCAAAAGAAATGTACATTAACTTCCCATATTAATTTATCCCAGCTCCATTCAGAGTATTTCCGTGGAGACGAATGATTCCACGAAAATGTCGTACCGGGGCGTATATTGCCAAATTGATATTACCTTTCTTTTTGTTCAAAAATTATGATTATATATAGTTTAAAATCTCTTATTACAGAAGGAAGGATCGGAAAAACATTTTGCAATAGCTTCAAATCTTGTGTCATTCAGTACACTGAGAAATTCACCAAATAATATTTACAAGTAATTTTTTCAAGCTCAAATTTGTATTTGCCAAAATATGATCTTTCCCGTGTGTACATTGTTAGAAAATGTATTTTTCCTAATTCTCTTAATAGTTTGAAAGGACACTTTATTTGTTTAGGGCAGATTGTCGTCCGTCATTGATGAAAAATATAGGAAAAGTCGTCTACTCAGCACAATAATCGATGGAATAAAAAAATTTCGGGATCCTGCGTCAGCTCAACGACATCCACAAAATCATATTTGAACATCTTTTACAGTTTATCAGTTTCCTGTTACGGCACCGTGACTGACTGACTGACATTGCCTATGCACACCGCACAGTCGAGTCACTTGCTTGGAAGAGAGGGTAACAACGAATTTCAGAAGAAGTCATTTGCTCTCGTGTCAGATTATATGGCACATAACAAATATGCAGTTGATGTTTTCGTAAGAACACTGTGTTCAGAAGTGTTGGAGATTGGCCCGAGCCTTGAAGTAGTAAAATTGTTTTCCAGTGGTGCAGCGAGCCAATTTTGGCAAAAATATATCGTGAACAATTTGACGTTACTTTCTGCCATATTTGGATTTAAAATAAAATGGAAATTTTTTGAATCGTACCATGGAAAAGGGGAAGTAGATGCAATTGGAGGCCAAGTAAAACGAACGGCGTAGGTGGCTGTGAAATCTGGAAAGAAGGTACAGAGTGCTGAAGATTTTGTTAACGTTTTGAGCAATAAGACCAAGCAAATTACTGTTCAGGATGAAATAGAAGTAGTACCTTGAAAAATGATTACAACATAAAACAGCTATTTCGGCTACATAATAAGTTCATTATGTAGGAGTATGGGCGAATATTTTATACAATATGCATATCTTTAGTGTGAACAATCAGTGAGAAAGATTCAAAAATTTCGTAATTGAAACAAAAACTATCGGACAATAAAGTGATGCGTTGAAAGGTTGCACTAGGCAGCGTTCTTCGCAGCAGTGTGATTGACATGAGCCCGAATGTTGCGTTGTGTAGTCCGTCAACATGCACAGACAGTGAAGAAGGTTATGACGTAAATTACAAACTACAAATAAAACATAGCATCATGCTCATCTGACTGTCAATATCAGCTTACCGCTAGCCAGGTACATTATGTGTTGTTACTAAAAATGTTACTTTATTCATTCATGATATTTTCGTTTTTTTTATATATATAAAGTGAGAAAACTGCATTTGTATTATTGACAGTGTTTTGATTATGTTTTTTGCATTACACCTATGCCTGTAAAGTTGTCTTCTTCTTCTTCTACTGCTTTATCTGTTTTCACTCCAGAGTCGGCTTTTCTCTCGGACTTAGCGAGGGATCCCACCTCTACCGCCTCAAGGGCAGTGTCCTGGAGCTTCAGATTCTGGGTCGGGGGATACAACTTGAGAGGATGACCAGTACCTCGCCCAGACGGCCTCACCTGCTACGCTGAACAGTGACCTTGCGGGGGAATGGGAAGATTGGAAGGAATAGACAAGGAAGAGGGAAGGAAGCGGCCGTGGCCTTAAGCTATGTACCATCTCGGCATTTGCCTGGAGAAGAAGTGGGAAACCACGGAAAACCACTTCCAGGATGGCTGAGGTGGGAATCGAACCCACCTCTACCCAGTTGACCTCCCGAGGCTGAGAATTTAAATCCGGGCAGTGCAGTTCGAACAAAGTGCTTGCAGCTTTCCGAGGATAACCACCAAGAAGTAATTTTTAATATATCTCTTCTGTTTCCTGTGAATACTGGAATGATACTAGCATACAGCCAATGACAGTCACACATTCCTATTTGTCAACAAATACACACACAAGTATGCCTGTAGTCAGCATATTCACACAGTGCACAACAAAAACATCACGATCAGTAAGTACATAGTGGACATGATAGCCAAGTTGTATAGTCAATGGCTTCTCTCTAAGGCGACCATAAATCGAGTCCCGGACAATGTAGTGCGATTTTTGAAATGAAAAAAAAAAAAAGACGTCCCTGCTATTCGGATTCCATATAAAACGGGAGGTTATGTGTTTATGACCACCATATCACAGTCATTTAAAACCAAAAGCTTCCTGATTACTAAGTATAGGAGCTGGTGCCCACAGTTTTAAGCCAATAAAATGAAGTAAGAATAACCGGATTTTCTAAACTAATATAATCTTTAACCATGTTCTGGTTCTAAATTGTAAGTTCGAATGATGCTCTTCTTGCAAAAAAAAAAAAAAAAAAATGTAAAAATTAAATTAAATTAAATGAATTGCTCCTTCTTTAATAGCTTATTGTTTCTTTGAACTTACACGTGCAAGTTCAGTGCCTCCATAGTACTATTTGAGGGTTCGTTCTTCTCTTGTTCAACGGGAGAGTTTCCAAGAAGACAACAACTCCTCGGTTCGGAAAACATATTGAGAACACAGTCAATCCATCGTCCTGGCGACCTCTCCGTTCTTAAAGATCCAGACCTTTATGAATACGACGAGCAGGTTGGTTATAGATGGGTCTACATAATGACACTATTTCCCATTAGTTAAAACGGAGAAAGACGGGAAGCTACAGTATTTGTGTATGAACTACTTGTTTTACTAACACTCACAGCTTCGTGTGTGTGTATACGAACGTTCTCCATTTCAATGATGGTAATTTTTTTTACAAGTTGCTTTACGTCGCACCGACACTAATATGTCTTACGGCGACGATGGGAGAGGAATGGGCTAGGAGTGCGAAGGAAGCAGCCGTGGCCTTAATTAAGGTACAGCGCGAGAATTTGCCTGGTGTGAAAATGGGAAAGCACGGAAAACCATATTCAGGACTGCGAACAGTGGGGTCCAAACCCACTATCTCCCGATTGCAAGCTCACATCTGAGGTAGTTGGCATTTAAGGGTGTTTAAATAATACGATAAATCCACGTCAGTAGCTTCCGTCACATTAAATAACTTCTACTCCTGCCTGTTAAGATCGTTAGCAGCTATAATGGACGTTAACAAATAACATGATCATCGTTTAACAACACCACGATGTTTCCTTCCTTCCTTCCTTCCTTCCTTCCTTCCTTCCTTCCTTCCTTCCTTCTTTCTTTCTTAATCAGTTTACGTCCAGGGTTGGCTTTTTCCTCAGACTCAGCGAGGGATCTCACCTCTACCACCTCAAGGGCAGTGTCCTGCAGCGGGAGGCTTTGGCTCGGGATTACAACGGGGAAGGTGGACCTGTACATCGCCCAGGAGGCCTCACTTACTATGCTGAACAGAGGCTTTGCTGCGGATGGGAAGATTAGAAGGGTTAGACAATGAAGATGGAAGGAAGCAGCCGTGACTTTAAGTTAGGTACCATCCCGGCATTTTCCTGGAGGGGAAGTGGGAAACCACGGAAAACCACTTCGAGGACGACTGATGTGGGAATCGAACACCCCTCAACTCAGTTGACCACCCGAGGCAGAGTGGACCTCGTTCCTTTCCTCGTACCACTTTTCAAATTTCGTGGCAGAGCCGAGAATCAAACTCGGCCCCCGAGGTTGTCAGTTAATCACACTAACCACTATATCACAGAGGCGGACACCATGTTGTTTCTACAACATGAATAATTTTTAAACCCAAAGAATACATGCGATGACATAACAAAGGAATTCTGGGCTCAAAGGAGGCAACAAAGCAGTGAGTTTTGCCACATATATGAAGTTCTTTATCTAAATGGAGAAAAGCAAGCTTCAGTGACTGCCATCCGTATTCACAGAGCTCTCAGTACACGAAGTCACGTACTGTTCATTCGCACTTCGTAAGTATGCTTGTCTCGAGCCATGAAGCCATAAAACGGCTGGTTGCTTCCGGCACCCTTGTAAGGAACACTGGATAATATTTCCGAGTCTCCTTTATGCTTCACGACAACGGGACTGGATGCTTATTGCTTCTCGATACGATTTGCGCATACACACTGGGGAAGGAAACTTTACAATAATAATCTGTCAATGATACGAAAGGAGAATGGGAAGAGAGTAAAATCCGCAATAGAATAATATGTAGAAGGAAGAGGAATTAGTGAAATCGTTTTCTATCCACTAACAGCGTATATTTACCTTTGCAGGTTCTAAAAAAATGCAAGTCAATTTTTTAGACTCTTGATTCTTATTATGTAGGGAATAAAAATATCTTATATGCATAGCTGTCAAAATTTCGAATTATCCAACTTACAAACACTACCTTCATTCTGGCATGGTAATTTACTGGAGTTTTGACTCATTCTATTGACATTCCTTAAATTAAATATTTTAATTGTAACCCTGGCTGATCAAAGGACTCGTTTTGCCATACCATGGCTAGGAAAACAACAGATAGGGAATATGGCACCTGGGCGACTGCCCTAAATACAGACCAGTAGTGACTGATTCTGAACACGCTCCGACATTTCTAGCGTAGTACATAGTGTCTAAAAAGCAAAGCAAAGTCACCTCCGTTCAGGCCATGAAGGCCCTTGGAGGAGTGGAAGGTAAAGGCTTCCACTATTGTTAACCTCGGCACGTGATGAGGTAGAGTGGTTAGCTCTACGCCCGGCCGCCTTTGCCCCCAGGAATTAACCTGGTACTCATTTTTGGTGTAGGCTGAGTGAACCTCAAGGCCATATGCACCTCCGGAAGTGGATTCTTGTTTCTTAAATTTTACGGCAGCCTGACGGGGATACGAAACCACGTCCTTCCGGCCGAACAGAGCACACCCTTACCGCCTCGGCCACGCAGTCCCTCATAGTGTCTAAAAGGCCTTGTGAATTCATTTAAAAGAGGTGCTGCAACATTATTCAATTCAGAGAAGATAGAATGACATGTAGAAGGAAGAGAAACTAAAGAGAAACGTTTTTTATACACCAATGGCGAATGCTTACTTTTGCAGGGTCTAACAAAACTGGAGGACAATATTTTTAGAATGGATCTCTATTATGTATAAAATAAAAATAGCTTATGTACATACCCTAACAGCGCCTCCCACTTTCTCAACGTATTGGCGGACTCTAAAAATTGCATTTGACATTCAAATAACTGAGAAATTGTGCGTTTCAAGGCCAGTGCTTTTTTTGCTAATTGCTTTACGTCGCACCGACACAGATAGGTCTTATGGCGACGATGGGATAGGAAAGGCCTAGGAGTTGGAAGGAAGCGGCGTGGCCTTAATTAAGGTGCAGCCCCAGCATTTGCCTGGTGTGAAAATGGGAAACCACGGAAAACCATCTTCAGGGCTGCCTACAGTGGGGCTCGAACCCACGATCTCCCAGATGCAAGCTCACAGCCGCGCGCCTCTACGCGCACGGCCAACTCGCCTGGTGAGGCCAGTGCTCATATAATCTATTTTATTTCTCTGCCTATAAGAAATTCATTCTTTAAATTTTGCCCCATATTTTGGTTTTAATTGTTTGGATAACCAGTGACTCTAGAAGGAGTATTTTAGATCGTGGAGAAAGTCGTAAACGCTTAGTTAAACTGCTTTCATACATCTGTTCATGCTAGTGCTTTAACGGCGCACCGACTCATTGAGGTCTTTGGTGACGATGGGATAGGAAAGTAAGCATCCATGCCCTTAATTAAGATACAGCCCCAGCATATTCTTCACGTGGTGCTGGAGAAACCAGATTAGCTCTATAGAGAAACCGAAGTAACAGATGGTATTAGTGATCACGAAGCTGTTTGGTCGTGGTTAAAATAAATGTGACAGAAAGGAAGGTCTTAAAAGTAGGATTATTAGGCTGTAAAATATGGCTGAGCCCGCCTCTGTGGTCCAGTAGTTAGTGTGATTCGCTGCCACCCCCGGATTCCCGGGTTCGATTCCCGGCTCTGCCACGAAATTTGAAAAGTGATACGAGGGCTGGAACGGGGTGCACTCAGCCTCGGGAGGTCAACAGAGTAAAGGTGGGTTCGATTCCCTCCTCAGCCATCCTCGAAGTGGTTTTCCGTGGTTTCCCACTTCTCTCCAGGCAAATGCCGGGATGGTACCTAACTTAAGGCCACAACCGCTTCCTTCCCTCTTCCTTTACTATCCCTTCCAATCTTCCCATCCCCCGAAAAGGCCCCTGTCCAGCATAGCAGGTGAGGCCACCTGGGCGAGGTACTGGTCACCCTCCCCAGTTGTATCCCCCGACCCAGAGTTTGAAGCTCCAGGACACTGCCCTTGAGGCAGTAAAGGTGGGATCCCTGGCTGAGTCCGAGGGAAAAACCAACCCTGGAGGGTAAACAGATAAAGAATGGAAGTAAATACTGTGGCTGATAAAGCAGGCATAAGGGAGCTTTTAAAAAGAAACTATGATCGGTGGAAAACGATAAATAAAAAAGTAAACAGACTCTGGGTTGGGTTTATAAAAATTGTTGAGGAATGTGAAAACAAGTTTGTACCTTTAAAGGTGGTAAGGAATGGTAAAGACTCACTTTATTATAACAGTGAAATAAAGAGACTAAAAGAAGGTGCAGATTGGAAAAATATATAGTTAGAAATGGCTGTGGAAGTAGGAACAAACTGAAGGAACTTACCAGGAAATTGAATCTAGCAAAGAAGTCAGCAAGCATAATTGGCAGTCATACAAATTTTAGTGAAAAATGGAACGTTATGTATATGTACTTTACGGCAGAAATGTTCCAAGAATGACATTCCAGGAATCATTAATGAACAAGGGGAGTGTGTAATTGAGGATCTTCAAAAGGCAGAAGTATTCAGTCAGCAGTATGTAAAGATTGTTGGTTACAAGGATTATGTCCAGATAGAGGAGGTGACTAATACTAATGAAGTACTAAAATTTACCAATGATAGCAATGACCTTTACAATAAGATGAAAAAGTTGAAAACAAGAAAAGCGGCTGGAAGTGATAAGATTTCTGGGGATATGCTAAAGACAACAATAATAAAATACGTAAACACTCATCTCGTTACATTATCCTGGTTTAGGGAGAGGGACCGATGTCTTTCGGTATTGTAGTAAATTTGAAGGGATGCATAAAACTGGATCGCCAGGGGCTGGTGGACCAGCCGGTATAAGAAAACATGAAGGTCCAATAAACACTGCCTTGAGGAATTCCTAAACCGGGGTAATGTAACGAGATGTGTGTTTACGTATTTTATTATTGTTTGCTCTATACCAAATGAATGGAGAGTTACTATAGTAGCCCCGGTGTATAAAGGAAAGGGTGATAGACATAAACCTGAAAATTACAGGCCAGTCAGTTTGACATGCATTGCATGTAAGCTTTGGGAAAGCATTATTTCTGGTTATATTAGACATGTTTGCGAAATTAATAACTGTTTTCGGGCTTAGGAAAGGCTATTCTACTGAAGTTCAACTTGTAGGATTCCAATAAGATATAGCAGATATCTTGGATTCAGGAGGTCAAATGGACTGTATCGCGATTGACCTGTCTAAGGCATTTGATAATGTGGATCATAGGAGACTACAGGCAAAAATGAGTGCAATTGGACTAGAAAAAAGAGTGACTGAATAGGTTGCTATATTCCTAGATAATAGATCTCAGAGAATTAGACTAAGCGAAGCTTTATTTGACCCTGTAATAATTAAGAGTGGAATTCCTCAAGGCAGAGTTATTGGACCTTCATGTTTTCTTATACCGGCTGGTCCACCAACCCCTTGCGGTCCAGTTTTATGCATCCCTTCACATTTACTACAATCTAAAAGACATCGGTCCCTCTCCCTAAACCGGGGTAATGTAACGAGATGTGTGTTTACGGGCTAGAAGACAGCAGGAATCGTGAGCGCCACTATTAATTCATTATGGGTACCACGAATGAACCCGTAAAACGAGTACAGGCACACAGAACACGCACTTTAAAACAGAAGGTGGACGCACAGACCGGGAGCATGGTACTGTATACGCTAGGAAGTGGGCCTTCTAGATCAAGTGTCGCAGTGGCTCCCACGGCCAGCGCGCGGTATGATGTGTGGTAGTTGACAGTGCTCGGGGTTTAGAATGCTCCAGTCCACTGCAAGTTTTTTTTTCTTGAGCCAGTTGCCTTGGATGTGATAAGGTTGTGTTCATAATACTGGTATTTTTCACAGATTGATTTGTTCATTTGGCCGTGAAAAGGGTCCTTGGTATGGAGCTGGGTTAATAGAGGCTAGGAAACACATGACAGGATTTCAGTTATCCACGTCGTTTAACGCAGCACCTGCTCGAGAGGACGACCTCCGTGGTCGCTACGGAACTGCGCGCGATGTTCTACGGACCGTCTGGCCCGTTGCAACACCTCTGGCGAAACGGATCGGCATGCCGCGGTGATGAGCTCTCTAAGGTAACAAGGACTGGCCAGCTCCTGTGCATACACCACTTGTTTCACATGGCCCCACAGAAAAAATCACGGGGCGTAAGATCGGGTGATCTGGCGGGCCAGGGTACAGGTCCTCCCCTTCCTATCCATTTATCAGGATACGTCGCATGGAGATGGTTCCGGACGACCACCGCCGCGTGTGGTGGAGCTCCGTCATGCTGAAACCACATCTTGCAGCGGTCAAGGAAGGGCACATGTTCCAAAAACGGTGGTAGTTCATCTTGGAGAAAGCGCCACACCTCCACAGCTTAGGATATATAATTTCGGGAACACAATTAATAAATCCATTCTTTCTCCTCACTATCGTATCGCTGCAGATTTTCGTGAGCTTCAAGTTAAGTGTCTTCGTCAAGATATTTGTTTAACATGTTCATATTTGAACAATTTCTAAAGCTGTTTGTGTTAGTTTCAGTTTCATCGAAACTCAAGAAGGAAGAGGACCTCTACAATTCGGGATAATCATGTACACCGGGATGCTTTGTCTGTACTCATGAGGAGCTGATAATTCATCGATAGAAACGGAATCAGCCGTCATTATGCCGTGCTAAATGTAGACATCTTCTAACATGAGGGAGAAAGTGATCCGGACGACCTGCATCATGTGAGCAGATTCAACCACCATGGAGAGATCGAGTTACATCGCAAATTTAAGTACACTTTTGTAATATGATTACTGTCCATCTATGTAGAAATTGTACGAATCTATTCATTTGCATTATTATTTCTACTAGATTGGTGCAATTTTGCAATATTTTCACAATTTCCTATTCTGGTGTCATCGATAGAAATGGACTTAGCCGTCATCATGCCGTGCTAAATGTAGGCATCTTCTAACATTGAGTGTGAATGAAATTTGGATTTTATTAGTGTGGTTTGCTCCAGAATGTCTTCCGAGATTATTTCTAATTTTCATGCAAATGCTTAAACTTAATATTTAAAAGTAATGGACCTCTCGGATAAAATATAATTCAATTAAAAGAATTCCGGATTTATGAAGTCGTGTGGGACAGAATTTGCGTTTTGTCTTATATGATAAATTTTAGTGTGCATTTCATCTCATGCATTTCTGTGGATTTATGCAGGATAGTGTCATCGAATTTAAACAAAAGATTAATGGTCATGAGTGATACATAATACTGTATGTCGTTCTTGTGAGATATTTAATGTATGCTCTGTTAATGAAGTGTGAGCCTGGAATACGGCGATCCTGCAGGACTAATTTGTGGATTATTTTGGAGAAGCATGTGTTACTATGCTTTCTGTGAATTTTGAGCACGTGTTAAGTGATATTTATGATATTTAGGGATAATAATAATTATTGTGACTCATTGACCACATGTCCTGAGACATTGATGCCTAACACTATTGATGTGCGTGATGATTGTTGACCAGTCCTTCTGATTATAAAACTGTTGAATTTCTATTGATCGACGTTGTAATACTCCTGCCATTTTCTTTCAAAGTGATTGCCAATATTCGATCACATGTCACTGATTGTCGAACGTAATGACTTACCAGATCAAGTCATCTGACTATTCCATTGATTGGATGTTAGGATAAAAATCAGAATGTAAAATTAAATTCTAGAATTCGTCTGTAAATAGTATAAATAGAATATGTGTATCTTATGTGAGAATGTGGAATGAATTATGTAGTTAGAAATATTTTTTCTCATGTGATTTATTGAAATGTGGTTTTGACCTGACCGTGTGTACATGTGTACAGCACGGTGGGCTCAGGTTATTTCGGCGTTGTTCGTGCTAATTTATCTTGTGGAAATAATTGTGCTTAGTAAATTTTATAGCATATTCAAGTAAACTCCACACTGTCGTGATCTTAAAAATGAATAGGTCCGTAATATTTCAACCTCGCACAAATAAGGTTTTGTAAAATTCAATTTAATCAGTGTAAATTGTATAAAGTGTTTGTAACGTTAACGTGTAAATGTCATCAATTATTTTCAAACACATTTCGAATAATTTTCAAGGGGAAATTGATTCTTTAAGATCGTGATAATACTTGTAAAGTCTTAAATCGACATCATTATTTGAGATTACATTAGTTAAAATATTCTCGAGAATGTAAATTATTCAAGATTTTTCAGAAATTATTTCAACAGTATCAGTGAAATTTATCAACGATTAAGACGAGATCACAATGTAAATGTCCGACTCGTTGGCTGAACGGTCAGCGTACTGGCCATCGGTTCAGTGGGTCCCGGGTTCGATTCCCGGCCGGGTCGGGGATTTTAACCTTAATTGGTTGATTCCAACGGCACGGGGGCTGGGTGTATGTGTTGTCTTCATCATCATTTCAACCTCATCACGACGCGCAGGTCGCCTACGGGAGTCAAATAGAAAGACCTGCACCTGGAGAGCCGAACCCGTCCTGGGATATCCCGGCACTAAAAGCCATACGACATTTCATTTCATTACAATGTAAATGCTTTCGATATTATTTGTGAGAGTTTTCACGACGCTATTATAATTTTTTTTAAAATAATTATGTTAAAATTTCCATTTTCCTTGAGTTGTAAACGTGCTACAGCGATAGTCAGTTTCTGTTAATTTTATGGTTCAAAGGAGTTTAGACGAGTTTTACCCTCTATAATTTTGGTTTTCCTCAAACCAGACTAAGGCAAATTTTGGTTTTTATTTATACTTCAGTGTAATTCAAGCTTTGATGTGGAAGAACCAGAATGTCAGAATTTTGTAAATTCATCTTATGAGAAGAAATGAGAAACGACATCAAGAATCTTTGTAAAATTTTGTTTAATTTGTGTTTTAAAAGGTGCTATTAGCAATAAATGTCAAGCCTTTGTTTTAGAATTGTTTGTTTTTCCATTGTCGTCAGTCCTTGTCCCATTAGTTGCCTCTAAAAATTAAGCGATCCCAGTTAACGAACGGTCCACCTCTGGGACACTCGTTCACCGGCTGAGCCTGCCCGGGAAATAGGGGGCAGTACCAAGGGAGATGTTCAATTAATTTCCAATTTCTTTGAAAGCATTTAAGAAAAGGCTAGGAAAATAACACATAGGGTATCCGCCACCTGGGCGACTGCCCTAAACGCAGATCAGTAGTGACTGAGGGATTGATTTACCTGATGTGAAAATGGGAAACCATAGAAAACCATCTTCAGGACTACCGACGTTGGGGCTAGAACCAACCATCTCCTGAATGCAAGCTTATATCTAAATGACGTGAACCGCCTGGCCAAATCGCTGGGTTATGCGTTATTTAAAGGTCAGAATTTTTACATATGAATGTTATTGATCAATTTAGAAGCGGAGAACAGTGCAATTATATTCCTAACATACTGCATTGTGTGCTCTTCGTACACGACAGCAGTTCTTAAAGGGTGTGCCACGTGGATACATCGTGAAAAAATAGAACCGCATAGAATTAGGCATGTGTGTTAAATTATTCAATATTCCTATTTATTAACCTTAGAGAACTGCAAACATGTAACAAAAACTGTTTAACCTCCACGGTCGCTTTTCCCCTCGGACTCAGCGAGGGATCCCACCTCTACCGCCTCAAGGGCAGTGTCCTGGAGCTTCAGACTCTGGGTCGGGGAATACCAACTGAGGAGGAGGACCAGTACCTCGCCCAGGTGGCCTCACCTGCTATGCTGAACAGGGGCCTTGTGGAGGGATGGGAAGATTGGAAGGGACAGGTAAGGAAGAGGGAAGGAAGCGGCCGTGGCCTTAAGTTAGGTACCATCCCGGCATTTGCCCAGAGGAGAAGTGGGAAACCACGGAAAACCACTTCCAGGATGGCTGAGATGGGAATAGAACCCACCTCTACTCAGTTAACCTCCCGAGACTGAGTGGACCCCGTTCCAGCCCTCGTACCACTTTTCAAATTTCGTGACAGAGCCGGGAATCGAACCCGGGCCTCCGGGGGTGGCAGCTAATCACAAGAACCACTTCACCACAGAGGCGTACGCGAAATGTTGGGTTGTTTACATTTGCATAATAATTCAGTACAGTGAAGAATCGCAAGCGAACACACCAGTAATTCTTAATCTACAGGAAGAAATCCCATCTGTTTCTTATTTTAATGTTGTTCAATGCCAAAAACTCCCTGTTCGCACAAATACGTTCGAAAAGTTTCTAATAGCATAAATAGGCTACGGGTGAACGATGTGTTTCTCCAGCGTTCCGCTAGGGTTCGTGATCTATCGGGACTGCACTCTAGCGTTTGGAATCCTTCTAGACTAGGTCCGATGTGCCGCAGTACTCCACAAAGCGAACGGTGTGCCGCTAGCCAAGAATGTTTCAGAACACCTGGTGTAGGATAAACCTGTCTTAAGGCCCGTATTCACCAACGTCGGTAACTTTTGCTGTTATCTTAGATTTCCAAAACTAGGATATGTCATTATCTCGGTTAACGCTCACTTCCGTATTCACCACAGAAGTTATTATATCGGTTTACCAAAACAAAGTTTTCGTTTCAATCTGAGTTTGATTTTTCATACTGACGTACGGAAAACAAATGAATACGTGCTGCCGCCACTATCGAATTGTAAAGAAGTTTTTGGTTCCATTCGGGGTTTGCAAATAATTTGCATAAATTATGTCCACTATCGAGCAGAAACGAAGAAAGAAGCCTAATATGACTTCCCAAGAGAGTAAATTGTTATTGAACTTGGTGGCAGAAAGCATTAACAAAGGGAATAAGAAAACCAATTATAGCCTACACATTGTAGGTCACTAAAAAAATAAGGCAGTGTTCCTTAATTCCTCATTAAAAGACACCCAGTAGTGTACCCTACAATATATTAGCTATAATCGAGAATTCATTTTAGGCCTACCTATGTGCTGGGAATTCCAGGTTATGTTCGGAAGCTTTAGATAACCTAAAATGTGTCTGAAAATCAGAGTCGTCGTAGTCCTGGAAAAATTTCGGACATTCTTTTATCCATCTAGGACGTTTATTAATTGCATAATCTTGATCATATTAATCGTCGCTGTGATTTTATCTTTCAATTAGATATTCCAGCCACCTACGGGCTGCCATATTGGAAGGCTATTATCTTAGATTTCCCATTTTACCAGTCAAGCAACCTCCGGTAAAATTTTAAACCGAGATAATACCCGTTATCCGAGATAATGTTGTTGGTGAATACAAACTTAACTGTTATCTGGGTTCACGTAGCTTTAAACTGAGATAAAAGCGTTTACTCACGTTGGTGAATACGGGCCTTAAGTGTGTGGTGTACGTTGAATCCTCTGACCAATGACTAGTTGGAAACCCAACATTTCCACCATCAGATCCTGTAGGTAGCCTCGGTGTCGCCGAAGAGGAGTACCGAGGAAATTAGAAGAAAGATCAATTTCCTGTTGCTATGCTCACCGAGCCAGACGGTGATGTCACAAATCAGTCTGCAAAGCCCGCTGAAATGCTTACACCTACCGACACTATGAATGATACTTCCACATCATTCATCACAGAAACTGTCTGCAGAAGGAATGGTAAACCTACAGTATGACTATCATCTTTCATATCGTCAAAGTCAAGGATGAGACTGACACAATGAAAGTATCATACTCCATCCAGCCCATCTTATAGAACACACAGCACTCTCTGAACACTGTATCTCAACTCTAGCAACTGCTGCGGATTTTTAGGTTTTACCTATTGTTTTCTCCAGCCTATCTGTAACAATTATCCGTATTATGTACCTACCGTCAGAACAAGTGGAATTTAATAATGCCTATAAACTCACACATTTCGACGTTACGACCCATGTTCTTTTTCTTTCTGAGCCTATAAGAACTTTTTTCCCCTTTAAATCTTAATGTTTCGTGAGAATAAATATTATTCAGTTCTCACAGCACGCATTTAAGATGCAGATGCAAATCAAGCAGTAATATTATTAATTTATTATACTGTATTTATAAAGTTTTCACAATGCACATCTAAGATGAAGATGCAAGCCAAGCAATTAGGGTGAAATAGCTGGCGCTGGCGCAGGTTCTAATGCTCATGCATTATCTCGTATGGGACTTACTGGGCAGAGTTGCGCTGGGGCTCCTGAGGCAAGATGGCGACTAAGCATTGTTCTTATGGGACTAGGCAAGTGGTGTAATGAGCTTGGAATTCTGAACAAGATTGCGGCTAGAAATTGTTTTTATGAGTTTAACTCTAAGGAGCTAGGCTAGGGGCTAATGCGTATACATTGCTCTATTGGACAAATTCGGAGGCCTCATCCTCCTAATCGGCTGCCCTTCCCAATCTAAGACCTTGGTGGAGCGATGTAATGAATGTGGCATTTTCATTTCTATGTAGGGGGGAGGGTGATGGAATACTGCCGTAATAGACGACTAGATGATGAAGATGATGATGATGATGCTTGTTGTTTAAAGGGGCCTAACATCGAAGATCATCGGCCCTATACGACTAGACTGGAAATTTAAATACGAAGATAACTGTCAAGAGATTCGAACCTGAGTGTATCTCGAGTACAGAGTTGATACCATAACTGTTTTTACTTAACTGTTTTGCGTAAACACCATGCATGCAACCATAATAATTTGTCACAAGCTAACCTCGTACGACATAGACAGACGAATAAACGTTTCTTACTGAGACCGGTACTTTACCACCTAAACTACTCAGTCTAGCAGTAGAATATACAGTGAGTGGCCAAAAGTCACGGGAAGGGGTGTCCCATTAGAAAATGTACCCTGTATGACTCCTGAGCGTTGCGGCTAGCTGCGGCGTAGCTGAGCAGTCTGTCACAGACACCAGCGTCGTGCAGATGGCAACACGTCTGGAGTTAACCAACTTTGAACGTGGGATGATCATTGGCGCGCGGCGCATAGGTCATAGCATTGCGGAGGTTACACGCGAATTCGGGTTTCCGAGCGCAACAGTGTCGAGAGTAGATCTTCGATATCGCAGAGAGGATGTTACCACCCGCGTAACCTGCCGCACGGAAAGACCTCAGGTGTTTAACGAACGGACAACATGTCGCCTTCTCTGAATCATATTGGGTGCTAACGTGAGTCAGATCACCGCTGAGTTGAATGTTGGGAGTCAGGAAACTATTTCTACCAGGACTGTAAGGAGGCAACTGCACAGCATAGGCTTCACCAGCAGACGACCTACTCGTGTGCCTTTGCTGACACCTCGACACAGAGATCAACGACGTGCATGGACCCGCCAACTTCGGCAATGGACCATGGAACGGTGGCGGCATGTGGTATGGTCCGATGAATCCCGGTTCCAGTTTTATCGAGATGATGGGCGCGTGAGAGGGTGGCGTATGCCACATGAAGCTATGGTTCCTCCGTGTCAACAAGGTTGTGTCCAGGCGGGAGGTGGCTCAGTTCCCGTCTGGGCGGCGTTCATAGTAAACTGCGTCCAACTCGTTGGCTGAATGGTCAGCGTACTAGCCTTTGGTTCGGAGGGTCCCGGGGGCTGGGTGTTTGTGCTGTCCCCAACATCCCTGCAACTCACACACCACACATAACACTATCCTCCACCACACTAACACGCAGTTACCTACACATGGCAGATGGATCGAAAAGTCCTAGTTGAGCACAAGTGGGCACAGCGTACCATATGGTTAAACTGTTTGTTGTGGGGTATTGAATGTCAATTCACACATGTGTTGCAGCAAAGGTTCACCTCCTACAAGTAATACAATATATATACACTTAAAGAATAGTGGATTCAGTCAGACACACAATGGTTCTCCATGGCTTCCTCATCTTAACTACAGACCAGTACTGATACCGTCTGCATCTCACAGGCCTAGTCAAAACAGCTTCCTTTCAAACTAAGCTAGTTTTTGTTCCTAACTAGGGGCACTGTATCTCCTCTTCAGACGAGGCTGCCAACCAAATCAACTACTCCCATTTGTACAAGTCCGTTTGAAATGAATAAGCGACGGTACTGTTGAAATTCCTCTGAGAGTGACGCCAAAACTGGAGAGTAAAAGAACAAAGAAACATAATAATGTTTCAATTTTATATATTTTACGCCCTACTAACCAATTTTACTGCTTTCAGAGACGCCAAGACGCCGAATTTTTGTTCCGCAGCAGTTCTTTTACGTGCCAGGCTGACGTAATTGAACACATTCAAATACCTACGGACTGAACCAGGATCGAACCTGCCAAGTTGGACTCAGAAGCCCAGCATTCTACCGTCCGAGCTACCCAGCCCGGCAGTACTAAGAAGCAAACCATTAATGAATTCATCCCGAGACCTACCTTAAAATATAGAGGTTAGGTAACCGACTCTGACAACCTTCTTCAGAACACGTTTTTAGTATTATGTAAGCTTGCATTCAGAAAGTACTTATAATTATCTCTAAAAAATTAATTGGAGTGATTAATTGCACTCTCTCCTCTGAAGGTACAAAACAGTGTAAAGTTAATAAATTAAGGTATTTTCTTGTGTTGAGGTCAACGAAAACAATTCTTGGCCGGGCTAAGTGGCTCAGACGGTTGAGGCTCAGTCCAGTAGTAATTTAAGGTGCTCAAATAAGTCAGCCTCGTGTCCGTAGATTTACTGGCACGTTAAAGAACTCCTGCGGGACTAAATCACTGCACCTCGGCTTCTCTGAAAACCATAAGATTGGTTAGTGGGACGTAAAGCAAATAACATTTTTAAAACAAGTTTTATGGTCTGGTATTATACCCTTCCAACTGTCCTAAATTAAGGCTGGCGAGTTGGCTGTGCGCGTAGAGGCGCGCGGCTGTGAGCTTGCATCCGGGAGATCGTGGGTTCAAGCCCCACTGTCGGCAGCCCTGAAGATGGTTTTCCGTGGTTTCCCATTTTCACACCAGGCAAATGCTGGGGCTGTACCTTAATTAAGGCCACGGCCGCTTCCTTCCAACTCCTAGGCCTTTCCCATCCCATCGTCGCCATAAGACCTATCTGTGTCGGTGCGACGTAAAGCAACTAGCAAAAAAAAAAAATTAAGCCTGGCTATAACTTCTCTCTCAGGAAAACTTTTTCCATGTAAGGGATAATTATGGTGGATTATTCTAAGACAAAGAAATAATCAAATCACTCAACAACCGAGCAAGTTGAACGTGCGGTTGGGGTGCGCTGCTGTGAACTTGCGTTCGGGAGATAGTGGGTTCGAACGCCACTGCCGGCGGCCGTGAAGTTAGTTTTCCGTGGTTTCCCATTTTAACACCAGGCAAATGCTGGAGCTGTACCTTAATTAAGGCCATGGCCGTTTTCTTTCCACTCCTAGTCTTTTCTTATCCCATCGTCGCCATAAGACCTATCTGCATCGGTGCGACGTAAAGCCAATTGTAAAAATAAAATCACTCAACGAAAATATAACTCACTGTACACGTATCAAACAAAGCACGGGGTCACGCCTCCTTCTCATTCTGTCTTAATCCGTTTACCTTTCAGGGTTGGTTTTTCCCCCAGACTAATATAGGGATCCCACCTCTACCGCCTCAGGACAGTGTCCTGGAGCGTGAGACTTTGCGTCGAGGAATACAGCTGAGGACGAGGACAAGTACCTCGCCCAGGTGGCCTCATTTGTTATGCTGAACAGGGACCATGTGAGGGGATGGCAAGATAGGAAGGGATAGAAAAGGAAGAGGGAAGGAAGCGGCCATGGCCTTAAATTACGTACTATTCCGGCATTTGCCTGGAGGAGAAGTGGGAAACCACGGGAAACCACTTCGATGATGGTTGAGATGGGAATTGAACCCCCTCGGCGCTCAGTTGAGCCCCCGAGGCTGAGTGGACACTGTTCCAGTCTCCGTACCACTTTTCGAATTTCGTGGCAGTGCCGGGAATCGAACCCTGGCCTCCGGGGGTGACAGCTAATTATACTAACCGCTACACCTCATAGAACCTGGGATACATTATACCACTGATGCGGATAACAGACAGTTTTCGTTGTATGAAATATAAGAGAAGTTGATATCTCAGAAGGTGCGGTTCTAACCTTCCATTACACACTATCCTCATCATGTATTTAGCATGTCGCACTTTTTAGACACTTCAAAATGTTAGGTAAGCAGTCTAGCAACCTGCAACAAGTATTCATACTGAGAATTTAAACATATTTGTTTTCTGGTATGGGCTAGAATAAATTTGTTACTTTCATTGACCTGTCTCACTCTTGTCCTTGGCTTTGACAATATGAAAGTGACTGAGGTATGAGTGATGCTAGTAATGTCATTCCTTATACAGTCAGTCTCTGCTATGAATTGAGTAAAAGTGTCGCTCATAATGTCGGTTGGTTCACGCATTTCAGAGGGCTTGGCACACTGATATGCAATAGCAACTTCTGGCTCAGTGAGGAAAGCAACGGGAAACTATCTCACTCCTCATTTCCCTAGTATGCCTCTTCAGTGATACCTAGGCCATCTATGACAACTAATGGTGGAGCTGTTGAGGTTCCTACCAGCCTTCGGGCTGAATACCCAACATGCATACATAATCGATTATGTATATTGCATAAGTAGATACATTTAAGCTGGAGATCGTGGGTTCGATCCCCACGGTCGGCACCCCCGAAGGTGGTTTTCCGTGGTTTCCCATTTTCACACCAGGCAAATGCTGGGACTGTACCTTAATTAAGGCCACGGCCACTTCCTTCCAACTCCTAGGCCTTTCCTGTCCCATCGTCGCCATAAGACCTATCTGTGTCGGTGCGACATAAAGCAACTAGCAAAAAAAAAACATTTAAGCTGCGCGTTGTTAAGGGGCCCATAGACGTGCAATATTATTGCGCAATATCGGGGTTTGTGCAACATAATTGAGTGCGTATTTAATATTGAAGAGTTGTGCAATATATTATACGAAATCAAAAAAGTTTGAAATATATTGCGCAAATCACAAAATACTGTGCCGTGTGTTGGCAATATTGCGCAATAGCGCGTCTTCCCGCCAGTCGGTATCAACAAGTGGAGGAGAATGTATCGTGATGGCAGACAAACAGGTGGTGAAAAAGTTTATTTTGGAGTTTATCGAAGCCTTCCGCCTCTGTGGGTCGTTAAGAGCAAAGATTACAGTAATCGCGTTAAAAAAAAAGGTGAACAGAACGAGGTGGTTATTGAGAAATATCACGAAAAATACCCGAACGCCGACAAGCAAGAAGTTATTTTTAAAAAAATCAGTTCTCTGCGTACAAACTTCCGGAAGGAAGTGAAGCGGCTTCGTGATACAGAAAAGTGTATTCACCAAACAAAATACCGGCATGGCCTGACTATATATTGCCACGCATATCGTACGTCCATGACCGCTTTTGCACAATATATTGCACTAGCAGCAATATTATCTCCACACTATTTATTGCACAAACCTGATTGTTGTGCAATAATATTGTATGTCTGTGGGCAGCTAACAGTATATTGTACAATCCATTTTGCGCAATAATATTGAACGTCTATGGGCCCCTTTATACTTAACAGTTTATTTTATTGCCTCCTTATCACACTAACTACATTTATAGTTTCCAGAAACCCTTCAACTACTTCTGGAGTGAGCCGAGTTCGAACTGGCCAACCTGGGCTCAGGAAGCCAGCAGCAGCAGTACGCGTCTGGAACTCCACACCAGACGACTTACGAAGACTGACGTCTGGCTCGTCATTCAAAAACCAGTGAAATAAATATTTACTTTCTGTTGCCATTGATGCTTTCACGGCCCGTACTTACAGACACGATACTGCATAGGCTTTTGGGCTTTTGCCGTGTCAAAAAATAAGGTGAAATTCTTTACGTTTCGCAGAGAACTGTGCTCTGCGTCATGAGAAGAAAATCTCGATTCTTAACCAAGAAGCACAGTTCTCTGCGAAACGTAAATAATTTCACCTTACTTTTTGACACGGCATAAGCCCAGAAACCTATACAGTATCATGTCTATATTTACTTTCCGTTTAGTAGTGACAAGGGGTTGCCTAATCAAGGCAGTAAAGACGTGCTTGGTTCACCCAGAAAAACGTGGGTTCGATTCTCCGTCACAAACTCGAAAATTTCAAGAAACGAGATGTTCACTTCTGGGGAGGCACATGGCTAAAGACATGATTATTTTCGCATTAAAGATAAACACGACAATAAGTATTTTGAAGCGATTAGTAAATATCCTAACGAATCATATGATTCTGGTTAAGAAATGAGTGATTTTGTTATCGCGAATTACGGCGAATTAAAGCGACAAGGCCAGTTAAAAAGGAAATGTACTTATTTTGCGACAATACAGCGAAATTCATGGAAAATAACGCTCTTGAATTTGCATTCCAATATCATGTGTGTGAAGGGAAACAGAAGACAGAATAAGGATTTTCCCATTTCAACAGAAGTATCTCTCTGTATTAACACTCTATAATATCCCTTAATGGTGCGGCCACATCGGGTGAAAGCTATGGCCATGCAGGGTGAAAGGGTAATTAGCTATATTAGCTATATTATAGTTCTAATCAAAATTACATAAGGAGTAATGAATGATTATCAGTATTGTTTCTCTTTGTTTATCTACCTTTCACATAAATAATTCACAAATCTCACGAATTAAATTAATAACATTAGGAAAGGATTGAAGCGAAATTAAAGCGATGGGGTCAGCCCTATATCCCAAAATAACGCGAAAACTGCTTTTTCCCCCCCGCGAAATCGAACATCAATTATTGCGAAACAATCATGTCTGTACACATGGCCCTGACATTCACACTGCCTAACTCAAAAATGAGAAAATGAGTACCACGTTAATTCCTGGGGACAAAGGCGGCTGAACAGAGAGCTAATCACTCTATCCCACTTCCTGCAAAGGTTAGGGATAGTGGGCACCTTTGCCTTCCTCTGCTCCAAGGGCCTTCAAGGCCTTTGTGTAGACGACTTTGCTTTTATTTAGTAGTTATTATTATTATTATTATTATTATTATTATTATTATTATTATTATTATTATTATTATTATTATTATTATTGTTGTCAAACTACTAATATAGTTATTACCTCATATATAAAATTCTAGGTGGTCCGTTGCCTGTTAATGTCATTTATTTCGAGATTTTGAAAAATATTTATTCGTTTCAGGTCAATTCAAACTCGAATCAGTAGTTTTTAGATGTCTGTTTGTCAGATTGTCCGTGTCTGACTCGTTAGCTGAACGGTCTGTGTACTGGCCTTTGGTTTATAAGGTCCCGGGTTCGATTCCCGGCGGGATCGGGGTTTTTAACCTCTATTGGTTAATTCCAATGGCTCGGGGGCTGGGTGTTTGTGCTGTCCCCAACACCCCTGCAACTCACACGCCACACATAACACTGTTCTCCACCACAATAACACGCAGTTACCTACACATGGCAGATGCCTCATCGGAGGGTCTGCCTTACAAGGGCTGCACTCGGCTAGAAATAGCCACACGAAATTAAGTTTGTCTGTTTGTTCCACCATCACGGGTAAACAGCTGAATAGATCTCGACCGAACTTCATATTTAGAGTCTACTCATTCAAGAGCAGGTTTCGATATGCATATCATTTTAAAATCACTGAATAGATTGGGGGTTTATAGGATGACTAGAAGAGTTTTCTTTTTCAATTTTCTCTTACACTATTGCATATATATGGATAAAACATCATATTTAGAGTCTAGTCATCCAGGCACAGTTTTCAATATGCATATAATTTCAAAATCACCGAACAGACTGGGGGTTTATACGAACACCAGGAGAGGGTTTTCTCATTTTATCTTACACTATTGATTATATCTCCACCAAACTTCATATTTAGACTCTACTCATACAGGAGTAGCTTTAGATATGCATATCATTTAAAAATCACTGAATAGACTGGGGGTTTACACAAAGAAAAAGAGCGTGTTTTATTTTCTCTTACACTATTGATTATATCTCGAATAAACTTCACTTTTACAGTTTACTCATCCAAGAGCATTTTTCAATATGCATATCATTTAAAAATCACTAAATAGACTGGGAGTTTATCGGAAGACCAGAAGAGTTTTTTTTTCAATTTTCTCTTACACTATTGAATATATGTAAAATCTGTGGACTCTATGTGAAACGTCCCTTCTTTTTAAATAATTCTTACACATACCTCCGCTTACTGTTCAAATGACGGAGAAATTTACTATTTTCTACGGGCTTCATGCTCTGCAGCCAATGACGGACACCCTCGCAGATGTATAGTTATTTGAAAAATCCATAAGAGGAGAAAATCAGAGGACGCATCATATTTCTCTCAGCTTTAAAATTGCCCCGAGAACATGAGGTAGAATATTTCCCTTTGGTGTCTTGTCTGGTTATCTATCTGTATATCCGTACAAGTAGGAAACTACTGGACTTATTTCAACAAAACTACGTATTTGGATTCTACTCACTCAGGATTGTGCTATCAGTTGCATGTGATGTCATAGTAATAGTAATCACATGGAGTTGGTATTTATAGGAAGATTATTCTCAAATATTTTCGTTAACATTAGGTCTATCAAAAGATTGCATACAACAAACGTTTAAGAATATGTTATTTCCTTTCATATATGCCATGTACGTATTTATCGTATGACGGATAATAACGCAGATTATTACGAAACATTGTACTTTTAATCCAAGTCCCGTGGGACATGTCGTGCATGTCTCTTCAAGGTGGGCAAAGAGCCATTTTAATATTTTCGATAGGACAGATATTAAGGGAGGTATCATCACTGTCAGAACTCCACGCTAGTTGTCAGAGATACAATATGCAACTTGAGAACCATGGAGAATTTCGCATAACTTCGGACCAGGAACTGTGGGTATGTTCAGTCCGTCAGCGATTCCGCTGGTGTAATCCTCAACAGCTCTGCCATCAGCTGTTATAGATGGCCTAAGCATCACTGAAGAGGCGTACTTGGGAAATGAGGAGTGAGGTAGTTTCCCGTTGCTTTCCTCACTGAGCCAGAGTTGCTATTACATATCAGTCTGCCAAGCCCACTGAAATGCATGCACCAACTGACCGTACGAGCAACATTTTCACACTATTCATAGCAGGGACTGGCCGCATAAGGATTGGCATTACTAGCATCGCTCATACCTCAGTCACTTTCATATTGTCAAAACCAAGGGTAAGACAGAGACAGATTTATGAAAGTAACAAAATTGCTCTAGCCTATACCAGAAGATATAGTGCACTGTAAACACTAGGTCCTGCCAGCAAAGGCATACCAGGAACTGTACCGTACAATAAATTCGGAAATCGTCCTCATTCTCTCTCGACTTGGTTCAGCTTTATCATATTTCACGTCACTGCCACGCGCTTTCGTACGAAACTATCATTTTAACATGCCGCACTAAACGTGTGAATACAGCCATGTTATTTCGCATACATTTCTGAAGGTAACATATAATCCACTGAAAATTCCCGTACGAAGAACGGTACAAATGCTAGTTAACTTATAAGTTATTTTTCAAAATTAATTTCTGGCAACTCTAAGTTGTATTAGTTTCATAAAACTGTTAACCTTGGTTTAATGTAAGAGAAGTTTCACGGCCGTAGGTAGGCCAAGCAAAACAATGTACATAAATAAATAAAAAGTAAATAACTTAAATAAAAGTTAATTCATTTCAAATGTTTTAGACTGAGGAAACCCCTCACCATTCCCTACTGAGAAGGGAAAGTAATTTTTGTGTTGCGTTACAAGGGTGAAAGTGAGATTTTATGTGTAAGTTAAGATTTCGAATACGTGAAACATTTTCGCACATGTAACGCACAATATCACTGACTTCATACCATGCTGAATTCCTTTATTTTGATTTAAATAATATTAACAGGAACACATTATGCTCAACTCAGGACTCACCATTAAAACAGCCGACGCCACCCATGAATAAGTGGATATCATTCGAGAATCAGTCGATGGACGCAGTGTAACCACCTGGTAAGTATCTAAGTAACTGACCGTTTTACATCCATTGAAAAAAGATTTCTGGTGGTATGTATTTGTGCTGGTAGACGTTGAATGCCGTTAGTAACTACCGTATAGTAATGTTCCACTTTACATATTATTTTGAAGAACGCAAACATATACATTTGTACACAATATGAAATTAAATTGATTGGAAGCGATCCAACGAGGCAATCTGCTTATCACGAATAGTAGTGTTGAAGTCGAAGACATTCTTGTGAACCCTCACACCAACCTTAAAATCTTGACATAGAACCCAAGACTTCCCAAACAGCAGTTCCCTAGACAATAGTCTTGCTAAAAATGATGACCTTAAAAATGATGATGGCTACGTTATTGAACTCAAGGTACTTCATGCGTCTTTTCTCTGTTTTTTACATCTTATAGTTTGGTAAACCCAATTATATCGTTGGAGATAACCAGTAACGGGAAGCAGTTCGAATATTTTAGCATCCTGTATAACCGGCCATCAAGAAATCTTCTTCGTCTTCCCGTGAAATTACAGTGTAACTAAGTAAGAATCTTGTTTTGAACTACTCAATAAATGATCCATGAAGCCATTGCACCTAATGGCTGCCTGAGGTATGAAAACGAGCTCTATAATTTATTATTAATCTCTGATGGATTACTTTAGCCCAGTACTGGTGCACGCAATAACAATATTTATATTCTAATTTGTAACAAACCACCCCTTGAAATAATGGTAGAATTATGAAAACGTTGGATTCTTTAAACATTAAATAACAAACAATAAACAATACAACACTAAGTTAAGGAAAAAAGTAGGTCTAGCCCTCCCTCTAACCAGCATCCTAAAATTAATGTCGAAACAACACGCAAGTCCAGCTGTTCTATCCTTGTTAGCAGCCACTCACGGATTACACCTACTTTCTTTCTCTCCTAATGCCTTTTTATATTTTTAGGCTCATTGTATCATTTGACTGATAGTTAATCTACACAGTCGAAACCACTACTTCGGTCCAGGCATATTTCCTTATATTCAGTGGGCTTAAATAGCATTGCCTTGTACTGGCAGATACCGGTAGACTCTTATGAAAAAATCTAGTAGGGAGGCCGAGGCATGTTGCAACACTTAACATTTTATTTCGAAATTTCAAACCAAGTGCTGCCACACTGAGACAGTTCATGCAACTGCTCTAGACCTCCAGTTTGGGTACGAATGTCAGAAAATCCGGTCGTTTTGTATTGTGTTCTGAAATTTTATCCATTTCTCTCTCTGGTGAGTAACTTTTTCTGACCTTTTTATTTTATTTAGTAGATAATACCGTTTAGAGTTATTGTCTTAGATTTATTTGAAGACGAAGGGAAAATTATTTTAGTTCAAAACTGCAATAAGTGCTTCAGTCTCCGTTTTGTTATTTGTGAATGACCGCCAATTCTGTCAAGGAATGCATGTTGCAACTAACCCCAGCAAGCGTTACAATTAACCTCTCCTATAATTGCATGTTGGGCGTGATAGCTGAGTGGTGTAGCTGCTGGCTTCTCACCAAGGCGGGCGCGGCGCGGTTGGAATCCCGGCCAATGTATGTGGGATTTATGAAATGGAAAGCCTCGCTCCCGTGGTTCGGATTCCACGTAAAGCTGGAGATACCGTGACTGTGATCACGATATCAAGAGTAACGTAAAACTAGAAGCTTAGCTATAGCTTAATCGTCTTTCATGATACCTAGGTAATATTGAATTTAATAACTCTTTATATAGTTGTGTGTATTTTTAGGCAAGAATCGTGAGAAAATATAAGCGGAAAACAGAAAAAAAGGTTTGACACCGTTGGAGGTGATGGAGAGAGCTGCAAAACTCGATCTTGATAATAAAGGATTTGGTGGTTTTTCAATTAGAAAAATTTCGACAGAGATCAAACAGATGCACGCGGAACAGATTACACGTATATTCCCGCTGCAATAAATACTTCTTACGTGTGTTAATCTAAATTATCGACCCACTCAATTAGATAGGAATGTTAGTAGTAGCTAATCCCCTAGGTATGTAGGCCTACGCATGCATGGATAGGACCCCACGGTGATGTTACACGAGAGTGAGGTGGAATACTCATCCAATATAACTTAGAATAACCACCAACTCGTCAGTTATCTGAATATTTTATTACTTGCATAATTTATCTTGTAATTCGGTGCACCTTAGATCAAAAAAGTGTTTGTGTTAAACCTATTTGTCCGAGTTTATTTGTAGCTGTTACTTTTACACCTAGCTGTTTTTCTGTTTCTTCAGATATATGAACCCCCGTTTTCTTTCTTTCTTTCTTTCTTTCTTTCTTCATCCGTTTACCGACTAAGATTGGTTTTCCTCGGACTCAGCGAGGGATCTCACCTCTATCGCCTCAAGGGCAGTGTCCTAGAGCGTGAGACTTTGGGCTCGGAAGATAATACTGGGAAAGAGGGCCAGTACCTCGCCCAGGCGGCCTCACCTGCTATGCTAAGCAGGGGCCTTGTGGAGGAATGGGAACATTAGTACTACAATTTGATTTACGTCGCACCGACACAGATAGATCTCATGGCGGCGATGGGGTAGGAAAGGGCTAGGAGTAGGAAGGAAGCGGCCTTAATTAAAATCATCTTCAGGGCTGTCGACAGTGGGGTTCGAGCCCACTATCTCCCGGATGCTAGCTTACAGCTGCGCGCCCCTAATCGCACGGCCAGCTGGCACGTTAGGGAAGGCTGGAAGGGACAGGCAAGGAAGAGGGAAGGAAGCGGCCGTGGTCTTAATTAGGTACCATCCCGGCATTTGCATGGAGGAGAAATGGGAAACCACGTAAAACCACTTCGAGGATGGCTGAGATGGGAATCGAACCTCTCGAGGCTAAGTGGACCCAGTTCCAGCCCTCGTACCAATTTCCAAACTTCGTGGCTGAGCCGGGAATCGAACCCAGGCCTCCGGAGATGGCAACCAATCGCGCTAACCACAACACCGCAGAGGCGGACTAACTTATTTTCAATTTCTGTATAATGATCTTTTCAACTCTGAATAGGATTTTAGACAATTACAATCGTAGCCGAGCACGTGAGATGGCATTCCATTGTAGGAGTGGGAAGTGACATAATTGGTAAATCTGGGATTCAAATTCTTAAGTTCACGTAGACTATTGTTAGTAGGGATTTGATAGGAGATTTTCTCCACTCACTCCCTAAGAAATCTGGGAGAAAAAACGCCAAAGCCACCTCTGTTATAGACCATGGAGGGCAAAGAGAAATGAAAGATATAATTTCTTGTAATATTTGGTTTTCATGGAATTGTATTTTTGTAGTTGTTTCTGTTAATATTTGTTTGAATTGTACTTTGCTCCTCTAAAATTGTCGGCTCAGTGGCTCAGGCGGTTGCGGCGCTGGCCTTCTGACCCTAACTTTGCAGGTTCGGTCCTGTCTCAGTCCGGTCTTATTTTGAATGTGCTCAGATACATCCGACTTACTGTCGATATATTTACTGGCACGTAAAAGAACTCCTGCGGGACAAAATTCCGGCACCTCAGCGCCTACATATTCGTAAAATAGTTAGTGGGACATAATGCCATTATTATTATTATTATTATTATTATTATTATTATTATTATTATTATTATTATTATTCTCTAACATCTGAGCTTACCTTCTAAATTTCTCTACCTTCTTACGGGAATCGGAAATACGTCCTTCTGATTCAAGTTCACACACCGTCCCTGTGGTGTAGTGGTTAGCGTGATTAGCTGCCACCCCCAGAGGCCCGGGTTCGATTCCCCGCTCTGCCACTAAATTTGGGAAGTGGTACTAGGGCTGGAACGGGGCTCGCCCAGCCTCGTGAGATCAAATGAGTAGAGGTGGTTCGATTCCCTCCTCAGCCATCGTTGAAGTGGTTTTCCGTGGTTTCGCACTTATCCTCCAGGCAAGTGCCGGGATGGTACCTAACTTAAGGCCACGGCCACTTCCACTTCCCTTCCTCTTCCTTGTCTATTCACTCCAATCTTTCCATCCCCCAATTCACCATAGCAGGTGAGGCCGTCTGGTCGAAGAACTGGTCCTCGTCCCCAGTCGTATCCCCCGACCCGATGTCTCACGCTCCAGGCCACTGCCATTGAGGCGGTAGAGGTGGGATTCCTCGCTGAGTCCGAGGGAAAAACCAACCCTGAAAGGTAAACGGATTAAGAAAGAAAGAAAGTTCACATAGCTTCGACTAGTTGACAACTGATCGTATATGTTGGGGCAAACTGCTGGTAGCACATCACCACCATCATCACCATTGCCACGGCGCGTCTGACAAGAGAACTTTTTGAGTTGGACCAGATAGATTTCAATAAAACTCGCGTAAATCATTAACTAACGTATCCTAAATTTAGTGGTGATGATCATTTTGCTGTAAAACCAAAGATATTGCTAAATTAATTGCTGAAAAATACCTGGGCGAAATTTACTTCAAAGCTGTATCGTTGACAACATGCGTCACTGTGTTTAGCTCTTTGGCGGAGGATGAACTTCCGTATGAACTGTAGAAGTGTAACGATAATTTTATTTTAACGTTATATAAAACACTTTATACCAAAAATCAGAATTTTGACATCGTGAACAGATTTTCACACTCTACAAACCTACTTCACTAACAAGTACAGTGTATGAATACCCATATCCAAAATTTAGGCTTTACATACTTCTGTGTCGTTTGTAACGGAAGCGAGATTATTATGTAGTATTAACGTCTAATCATTTGTCCTTGGCTGAACGGTCAGTAGTTTCACAGAGTCCCGGATTCGATTCCCGGCCGGGCCGTGTATTTCAACCAAGTTTGCTTAATTCCTTTAGCTAGGGAAATGGGTATTTTGTGATCGACTTAATAGACATATTTACCAACACGCAACATATCACACTACTAATCACAAAAGGTACATGCCATTGTGAATACAACCCTCCACAGAGGGTCGGTTGTAAAACAGGACTTAATCAATATTAGGCCTAGTGCCATCTACAGATAATTGAGATAAGGGCGACGATAGGAGAAGAATTAAATATTGATCATCTAAATGTGCCAGCTCAGACGAAGAAACTGCTCGATTCCTGTTTAGCACCGCTCATTTTGTTATGTTGTGGACAATCCATGTAACAACAGGAGGATCGCGGTGATCACCTGGTATCTTAATTGATCACCCCACCAAGTTTTATTTCTATCGATACCTTCCACTCACCAAGTTCCATTTAAAACTTCGGCAAAAAGGATTATTTTTCAAATATGCAAATATTATTTTGATAGTTACTGTTAAGATTATGGTGTAATAATCCAAAACCCTACCAAGTTTTATTGAAATCGGTCTGGTCCGACTCAAACTGTTCCCTCCTGGGAACTTCAGTTTCTTCATTTTCAAGGGGTCGTTTACAACCCACAATAAGGTTTCATTATTCGCTCTTCACCTTGTTTTAATTTTCGATTGAAAGTCACTAATACGTAATCGTTAACAAGTTGGTAATTCTTGTGACGTGCGAAATTGCATCAAAGCTGTATTGTTGACAATATACGTCACTGTGTTGAACTCTTTGGCACAGGCTGATACACAGAACAAACACAAAACGTACTGTATAAGCGCGAACGAAAGGAGGGAGCACATGATAGTTAAGTTTTATTTAGCAGTTAATGCATGGTTGATTTATACACTTCTGTGGTTCCAGAACGATTTCAAATGATAACATTAGCTAAAAATTGTCCTCAACACTGCTCGTCAGTTTCCGAACACAGTACGACCACACAAAGTTTACTGACAAGGGGCATATTGGACAAATTAATATTAAAGAAGATAAGAATTCTGCAGTGCTCAAAAAAAGTTTTGCATGTCACGACTTCCCACGGTGTATGCCACGGTACCTCAAACGTGTTTGTATTATACACTGTAGGCCTATGTCTGAGACACACAGCCGGGCTGAGTGGCTCAGACGGTAAAGGGGCTGGCTTTCTGACCCCAACTTGGCAGGTTTGATCCTGGCTCAGTCCGGTGGTATTTGAAGGTGCTCAAATACGTCATCCTCGTGTCGGTAAATTTACCGCACCTAAAAGAACTGCTGCGGGACACAATTTCGGCACCTAGGCCTCTCCGAAAACCTTCAACGTAGTTAGAGGGACATTAAATCAATAACATTGTTATTCTGACGTGAGACACACACTGGCGCTAATCCCAGATAGGTGCGATATTTGTCCGATAGGAGGCATTTGTCCTGTCGATCGTTTTAACATCACTTGTGAGGTCCATTGTGTATAGACAGCACGCGTAGGACTGATATAGGCATGGTAAACGTAGCTATTTCTCCTACTGGCCGCATTCGAATTGTGGCATTACAGCAACAAGATAGTGTCAAGTGGATGTCGCCGCTCGTGTAGAAGTGAGTCAGAGTGATGGCTCCAGAATTTGGAAAATGTTCAGGAAAACATAAACGGTTGCCGATCGACAAAGGGCAAGACGCTCACGCAGAACAATTCGCAGGGAGGTTCGGTATTTGTTACATTCAGCACATCATAGACTCAATGCTGCTGCCACCTCGTCTCGCCAGGATCTTCTCAGGGTCACCGGAGTGAAAATGTAAGAGCAAACAGTGTGAAATCGACTGTATGACGGAGTACTTACTGTATATCAAGAAAAACTGTGAAAAAGGCTACTCTTAAACCTCACCATGAGGCAGCTCGTGTGAGGTGGGCAGCAACTCATGGAAAGAGGAACAGTGGAAGCATACGCTCTTTTCATATGATCTCACCATACGCTTGGAGCCTCTGTGGCTCAGGCGGCAGAGCGCCGGTCTCTCACCACTGGGTTCCATGGTTCAAATCCCGGTCACCCCATGTGAGATTTGTGCTGGACAAAGCGGAGGCGGGACAGCTTTTTCTCCTGGTACTCCGATTTTCCCTGTCATATTTCGTTCCAGCAACACTCTCCAATATAATTTCATTTCATATGCCATTCATTAATCATTGCCCCAGAGGAGTGCGACAGGCTTCGGCACTCGGCGCAATTCGTATCCTCACCGCTAGATGGGGGCTTCATTCATTCCATTCCTCGGCCGGTCGAATGACTGGAAACAGGCTGTGGATTTTTTCACCATAAGCTTGCACCCATACAGCAGAAGCATTAGATTCTGGAGATGATTTGGTGAGTGGTGGAACGAGCATCCTGAAGCGCTACTAGTAGCAAAGGGGTTCCGCCATAGTTTGGGGCGAAATCATATTTGGTCCTCGTACACCTGGTCAGCGATACAGAGACAACATCCTCCAAGTTACAGGATTTGCTGTCACTGTGAGCGAGGGCCTTACACTAGTGAGTAATAATGCTCGTGATCATCGAGCCAGGGCGGTCAATAAGTTCCTTGAGACGCAAGGCGTACAGCGAATGGTGTGGCCGGCATATTCTGCGGATATGAACTGTGTTGAACGTGCATGGCGTCAACTGAAGAAGGGAATTACGCACCGTCCTAATCTTCCTGCTTACATTCAGCAACTGACTGAAGCTGCTGTTCAAGCGTGGGATAATCTGTCCAAAAACAAGTTGGATTATTTGATACTGAGTGTGCCTTGTCGTTTTCAAGCATGCCTCAGGGCTCGAGGTGTCTATGTACGGTACCGATCTGCCTCACAATGAACGACAATTTTGTGTTTAAACTGCCAAATTACCAATGTACTTTTGTTGCTTTTCTGTTGATTTCGCTTAACTGAGTGCATGTTGTTTTTCTTATGTACCATTCGTAATACATAATGTGCGTACATACACATGGAAAATTAAAAGTCTATTAAACCGCAATATGCAAAACTATTTTCATCAGTTTGCTATGAAAGGCCATAGTACGGGACGAGGTCTAAGAAAAATTTGCGCTGATTCTTCCGTGCAAGAGTGCGTTTAGGTTTTCTGTCATAAGGTGTACATAGATGCCTTACTTTCACAGTGTTTAAGATTCGTTCTTGTGTTGTGACAAGGGGGTTAAGGAATAGCCTTACGATAACATACAGTAAGGTGAAGACTTACATTTTATTCCTTGCTAGTAAAGAAATGCTAGTAAGCTAGTATGAGTAATGGCCAGTAGGCACTAATGATGATGTAATACTGCCATTTCCCCTACTATGCTAAGAAATGTTACTTAAGTGATATTCCATGTCAAGTCGGTAAAAAAATCTGAAAAAAATTAACATTTTTAAATTAAGAAAATTTTAAAATAAGTTATAAAACGTTCAAAATCAATATAATCTTATTTTCTTAACTGTAATAACATTCAAAGGAAACGTAGTTCAATTTATCGTATAGGTTATATAATTTTTCGTGACTACCTAGGCCCATATTCCAGTTATTCTTCAAGATATGAAACGGAATGATAATTTATTTTCACACATATAATATAAACGTTTTAATTATGTGTGGAATTATGTGTGTTGTTCACAATATCATTGAGATGGACATTAAAATGTTAATTTTATTTCAATGGAAATAATATATCAGTAATGTATATCATTGCTTTTAGCTTCATTAGTTGAATAAATCTGCCTTGTCAAATCTGGAGCTGGGGTGATGAATGATACACGAATAAAAACTGAATACAGGATTACTATGGTGAGGTTGAGCTCCCACTAGAAACACGTAGGTATTCAACAAACACAGCAATTTGCCTTACGTCGCACCGACACAGATAGGTCTGATGGCGGCGATGGGACACGAAATGCCTACGAGTGGAAAGGAAGCGGCCGTGGCCTTAATTAAGTTACAGCATCAGCATTTGCATGGTGTGAAAATAGGAAAACACGGAAGACCATCTTGAGGGCTGCGTGCAGAGGGATTCAAAACCACTATCTCCCTGATGCAAGCATGCAGCTGCGCGCCCCTAACCGCACGGCGAACTCACACGGTATTCAACAAACAATTAACAGTGCAGCAAGTCTTCGGAAATGCAGATATATCACATATGGTGTAGGGTTGCATAAGTTCAGGCGTGAGTTCCGAAACCTGAACAAATTCATTCCCTTCCATACAATCACAGGAAGATCCCCAGAGTTCTTTGAACGTAGTCCGTCTCCTGCCTTGAGGAGAAAACCATAGTGAATTTCATAATATATTTTACGAAAATGTGGGGAAGTCGGTAAAATTGAATAAATGAAATGACGTACGGCCTTTAAGACCGGGAGTGTCCGAGGACAAGTTCGGCTCACCAGATGCAGGTGTTTTGATTTGACATCCGTAGGCGATCTGCGCGTCGTGATGAGGAAAAAACAAAGATAAGGACGACTCATACACCCAGGTCCCTTGCCAGCGGAATTAACCAGTTACGGTCAAAATGCCTAACCCTGCCGGGAATCGAACCCGGGACCCCTCGGACCAAAGGCTAGCACGCTAACAATTTAGCTATGGAGCCGGACATTGAACAAATATGTTTTCGGACTAAATTATAAATAACTAAATTCCAGTTCATTTTGTTAGTGGTTTAACGTCGCAATGACACAAGTTATTGTACTTAATAATTTTAAAGAAATGAAGATCCTATTTTGAATAGTTTGTACATAATATTTCTGAAAAAATTTGAGTGTCGGAAAAATATACTACAGTATACAGTATTCAACATTTAATGTAATGAATAGCCGGGCTGAGTGGCTCAGAGGGTTGAGGCGCTGGCCTTCTCACCCCCACTTGGCAGATTCGATCCTGGCCCAGTCCGATGGTACTTGAAGGTGCTCAAATACGTCAGCCTTGTGTCGGTAGATTTACTGGCACGTAAAAGAAATCCTGTGGCACAAAATTCCGGCATCACTCTGTCTCCGAAAACCGTCAAGGTACTTAATGGGACGTACAAACAATAACATTATTATGTAATGAAGACAATTGGTCGGAGGAAGCTGATATTGGGCAGAAATAAATATCTCCAGTCCGCCTCTGTGGTGTAGTGGTTAGCGTGATTAGCTGCCACCCCCGGAGGTCCGGGTTCGATTCCCGGCTCTGCCACGAAATTTGAAAAGTGGTACGAGGGCTGGAACGGGGTCCACTCAGCCTCGGGAGGTCAACTGAGTAGAGGTGGGTTCGATTCCCACCTCACCCATCCTCGAAGTGGTTTTCCGTGGTTCCCACTTCTCCTCCAGGCAAATGCCGGGATGGTACCTAACTTAAGGCCACGGCCGCTTCCTTCCCTCTTCCTTGCCTGTCCCATTCAATCTTCCCATCCCTCCACAAGGCCCCTGTTGAGCATAGCAGGTGAGGCCGCCTGGGAGGGATACTGGTCATTCTCCTCAGTTGTATCCGCCGACCCAAAGTCTGAAGCTCCAGGACACTGCCCTTGAGGCGGTAGAGGTGGGATCCCTCGCTGAGTACGCGGGAAGAACCGACCCTGGAGTGTAAACGGATTAAGAAGAAGAATAAATATCTCCAACCACTTTATTGACCCTACTTAAGATATTACTAGAGCCCGGATTATATGTAATCACATATTCTGTTCCCATATATGTAGCTACAAGAAAAGCTGAAATATCGGCGAATCACACTAAAAAGACCATTATTCCAGGAGTTTAAAGTTACATATTTTACATATTTCGATGCATAATAAATAATTTGATAAATATCACATTATTTTAAATATTTTGAAGGATATTTCGCATATGAAGGAAAGCACATATTTTTCACTAATTTTGCATCGATTAAAACTTGAAAATAATTTTAAAAGCCTGTACGTCTCTAACATCTGAAAATAATTCAACAATTTAAAGTGAAATTTGTTGTCAAAAAAGCCGCATCCCTTACCTATGTTGACGATTTATACATCCCTTAAGAAGTAACGGTACAGTGTGAAGGACGGGTCAACGACATATCGCTGTTCTACGCAGAAAGGCACAAACTGAAAGTTACCCTGCGGCTGGGATGACCGCTGGGCCAAAACAACCCATGAAAGGAAACATTTGCTCGAACTATCTCAGTTACAGTTAGTGATTTTAGTGTTTTTAATGGGAGTGTGAACTTTTTGTTCTAAACGTAAGCATTTATTGTCTATATTGTTGACTTAGGAATTTATTGTATTAAGTTTATTTGGATTGCTTTATTTATATTTAAATTTTTTGAGTATGAATTGTATTTTAGTATGATTTTTTAAAATTTTCTGTTTGTGAGGGGGCGTTAGGATTATCTGTATTGGTTTCTATAATTCGTACTCATGGTAATGATTTTTTTTCAACCATTTAGAGTTTTACAATGTTAAAGTTTATATTTATAATTGCATTTTTAATCCCTCTATGTTTTTATTGATTATTGGTGAGTGGTTCAATCTTTAATATATTTTATAACTTTTATATTTTTATAGGGTGTATTTTATCTGGTGATTTTGGTAATTTAAGTTATTACTTTGGGAGTGATGTCTTATCTTACGGGCTTATTTTATTAAGTTTTTGAATCTGTGCATTAATGGTCACGGCGAGAGAATCAATCTATCGTGTTAAGTTTTATAATGAATTATTTCAAGTTCATGTTTTATTTTATTGTTAATATTGTATTGTACTTTTAGAAGAATGAGTATATTTTCTTTCTATTTATTTTTTAGAGTAGTTTAATTCCAACTTTGTTTTTAATTTTGGGTTGAGGGTATCAACCCGAGCGATTACAGGCAGGGGTATATTTATTATTTTATACTTTATTAGCTTCTTTGCCTTTGTTAGTAGGATTATTTAATGTTTATAGAATTTATGCTAATTTGGATTTAAGATTACTGATAAATGTAAGTTTATTTAATGTTATATTTTATTTGGTTTTGATATTGGCCTTTTTAGTAAAAATTCCAATATTTCTTGTTCATTTGTGGTTACCCAAAGCGCACGTAGAAGTCCCTGTTTCTGGGTCTATAATTCTGGCGGGCGTGTTGCTGAAGTTGGGGGGATATGGATTGTTACGTGTTTACTCAATAATGATTTCATTAGGACTGAAGCATAATTATATTTGAGTTGCAATTAGTTTACTTGGAGGTGTGTTGGTTGGTTTGGTATGTTTATATCAAACGGATTTGAAGGCTTTAATTGCTTATTCTTCGGTTTATCATATAGGAATCGTTTTGGGTGGTTTATTAACATTAAGTATTTGAGGTTTTAGAGGAAGTTATACACTTATAATTGCCCATTGTGCGTTCTTCTGGTTTATTTGCATTAGCTAATATTACGTATGAACGATGGTTACGTCTCAAAACTGACGAGCTAAAATTAGTTACAAATAGTATCAAAACTCACGACTACAAACTGGTAGCTAAAGTAAACATTCTAATGAGTCACAAAATTCACGACTCTGGACAGCAGGTGCTTGCGATTACCGCAGGGGGGATGAGGTCGCGGTGACTCATGCTTCTCTTACGACAGGCAGGGGACACTGTGGATGTTATTCTGCCACCCCAACCCACAAGGGAAGAATAATGGCTGGTAAATGAAAGAGACCGAGATGTATGTATGTATGTATGTATTATTATTATTATTATTAAAATATTTTGCTGATGTCTTAAAGCTAATATAATGCATTTTTTACCTTTCACATAAATTTATAATAATGACGTGTGGCCTGCGGGGAGCTTTGGTGCAGGTCTTTAGAGTTGACGCCGTATAGGTGACCTGCACGTGTGTAAGGATGAGACCCTACTTAAGATGAAGTCTAATGCTGAAGACGGCACGAACACCCAGTCCCCGAGCCATAGGAATTAACTAATAAAAGTTAAAATCTCCGACCCGACCGGAAATTGAACCCGGGACACCCTGGACCCCTTGGACCAAATGCCAGCATGCTAACCATTTATGCATGCAGCCGGACGCCATAAAATTGAAGTAGGTATATTGCCCGCTGCTAGTTAAAAGAAACTGTCAATTGGTAGTACTGGGGCTTAGTTCCATTATGCAGCCAGAAGGCGGCATTTACTTGAATAAGTAATTTTATTTAGAGATATTAAAGATCAAGAACGTTAATTCAATCATTTAGTTTCAACACTTGGAGATTAATTTGAAAAAGGCGTATTTCTATTTTTCGTAAGAGTTCATCTATTCGCTTATTTCAATAGATTGTCTACCCGACACACTTAAATCGAAAAAAATTACTCATGTCGCATCCGATTATTCTGTGCGATATAACTGAATGATATTTGAAAATCATTCGATTACTTAAATAATCGGATGGAAGTTATTCGATTATTAAAAGTATTCCATTATTCCATTAGTAATAGGGTGGATATTTATCCATTCAAAGAAGAACTGGCCCTGCTCGTGAGTTTTGAGACTGGCCCAGGTAGAGAAATCTGTTGTTACTAATCCTCTTCCTGGAATTCCTGAGTTTTGGAGGTCATAAGTTTTGAGACTCGTGAGTTTTGAGGCGACACGTGAACGACTTGGTAGACGAAGAATACTAGTAAGTAAGGGTTTGATGAATTTTTTACCTTCAGTGGCTACATGGTGATTTCTTCTTAGTTCTTCAAACATGGCTGCGCCTCCTTCTTTAAATTTAATAGGTGAAATTGAACTGTTTAATAGATTAGTCGCATGATCATGAGTATCCATGGTTATATTGATGATGTTATCATTTTTAGAGTAGTCTAGAGCATCCAAACTAGCGTCAAAGTTAAAAGATTGAATTTCGATTGATGAAGCCTTTGCAAGTGACGGTAAAATCGTGCTATGCAGAGTGTTTGACAAACGTATTGGGTGCTCCATGAAGTCACAATCAGAACAGCATTTAAAATCTGATCTTCATTTAAGAAATAAAATAAATACGTGCCCCGTCGAAGAAACAAGTTCTTCTTACACAAGGGGCGCTGGAAACTTCTTCTTCTTCTACCAGTGAATTTAATAAAGATTTGTGCATGGCAGTGGTTGCTGCAAATATACCATGGTATAAACTTGGAGTGCCGAAGTTTCAAGGATTCCTACGCAAATATTGCAACTTAAATATTCCGGATGAATCAACACTCCAAAAAAACTATTTAAACTCCTACTACATGGACACTATGGAAACGATTAGAGCTGAAATTGACAATTCATATATATGGATTGTCGTTGTAGAGTAGACCAATGCCTTGGGTAGTTTCATTGCAAATCTCCTAGCAAGTAAATTGGATCTATAGGCTCCGTGTAAGTCTTATTTAATTTACTGCAAACCACTGGAACAGACAATCATAACGCAGTTTCGCGATTCATCAACAACGGGCTTAAAGAGCTAGGAATTAACGAAGAAAAAGTGTTGGTGCTCTACTCAGATGCTGCATCCTATATGCTGCGGTTGCGTTGTCTGTGTTTTACCCCAACATGGTCCACTTCAGATGTTTGACACATGGATTACATCGAGTAGCCGAGACCATAAAAGAAAAATTTCCTGAAGTGAATGGTTTAGTGTCAGCAACAAGAATGTTTTCCCGCAAATATCCCTATCGCGTGCAGTTCTACAAGAAATTTTTACCAGATGTGCCTTTACCTCCACAGCCTGTGATCACCAGATGGGAAACGTGGATAGAAGCTGTAAACTTCTTTAATGAACATTTTGATGCAGTGAAGTCAGTGATGGAAACATTTCCTCCTGAAAGTGCAGCGTCTGTGCGTGAGTGTGCGAGTGTGCGAGTGTGCGAGTGCCTTTCGAAATTCAAAGGTAGCTTCATCGGTTGCATGCATCACAAGCCATTTTATTTGGATTCCGAGCAGCATTACAAAGCTGGAAACTTCTGGACTGCACCTCCATGAATCTATGTCTATAGGGGAAGATGCAATCACTAAATTGAGTGTTGTGCCGGGAGCAATCGGTAAGTGTGTTTCAGTAAAATTCAATGATGTATGGAGAAAGAACCCAGGATACAATTTTTTTTTCAAATGTATGCCAATACCTAACGGTGAGTCTGTGCAGCTCCCTGAGAATGAGAACGTATCTTCCAGTATTATTCCTCATATGAAACATGCGCCAGTGACTTCATGTGAAGCTGAAAGGTCTTTTTCTGTACGTAAGATCATCCTAAGAGACATAAGGCATTCAATGACCGCAGAAAGCTTGGAAAAATATTTAGTTTTTAATTGCGCCTCCAAATTAAAATTAGAGTTTGAATAACATACGCACTTTTAACTTTTTTGGTTTTGTTTCCTTTTCTGTGTACAATAAGGGGGCTGCCTGGCCGAGGTGGTAAAGGCGTGCTCGGTTCGCCCGGAAGGACGTGGGTTCGAATCCCCGTCAGGAAGTCGTAAAATTTAAGAAACGAGATTTCCACTTCCGGAGGTGCATATGGCCCTGAGGTTCACTTAGCCTACACCAAAAAATGAGTACCAGGTTAATTCCTGGGGGCAAAGTCGGCAGGGCGTAGAGCTAACCACTCCACCCCATCAAGTGCCGAGGTTAAGGATAGTGGAAGCCTTTACCTTCCACCCCTCCAAAGGCCTTGATGGCCTGTACGGAGATGACTTCTGTGTACAAGATTACATCAAATAAAGATTAAATATTAAGTTACATATTTTTATTACATATTTAACTACATATTTAGTCAATTTTAGCTACATATTCATGTACATATTTCTCATTTTCATATTACATACTGTATAATCCAGGCTCTAGATATTACTTCAAAATTTAAAAGAACTATGTTTTTGCTGTCCGATTTCACATTGATGATAAAGTACACATCTTCCTCCATAAATTGAAAAGAAAAAAACAAAAAACAAAAACAAGCTGTAATTTTACATAACTGTTTATCTCGTGATTATCTCCACCGAACATGCAGTTTTACGTGGAATCCAAACCACAGGGAAGTGAAATTTCATTTCAAATATCTGATATTGATTTTCGCCACTACCTTAATGTGAAGACAATCGATTGTCACACTCCCTACGGGCATAATTGGGATAACTTATGTGTTTAAAATCCTTTTATAACAAAGTTATAAAATGTTAACTTCCGTCAATTACTGTAGATTTAAGAGAAGTCAGTATGTCAGAAATTTTTACTACAGGAGTCCTTTAACACGTAGGAAATCAACGACACGGAATTGTTACATTTAAATACTGTACTCTTAATCCAATGTCACCGTCCTTAGCCGGAAATGAACCTGCTGCCTCAGAAGCAGAGCAGCAGTTGACAGACTGAGTCACTGGAGAAAAATGTCCATGAGCGGGCTTTTGAAGCTGGTACATTTTATAACATAAGAAATGCAAACGAACGAACAAACAAACCCCATGACGTTACAGCCCTAATGAAACTCGTCCTACCAAGTGACCGCTGCCCAGCACGAAGGCCTGCAGGTTTCAAGGTGACGCATGGTCAGTGCAATGGATCGCCTCGGCCGTTATACTTAGCTGTCTAGACCGGGACCGCTATCCCACTGTCAGTTAACCCCTCAATTGTAATCACATAGGCTGAGTGGACTCGAACCAGCTCTTACATCCAAATAAAAATCCGCCTGGCCAAGAATCGAAACTGAAGCCTCCGGATGAGAAGCAAGCACGCTACCCCTTGACCGCTGAACCAGCTGTGTAATATAACCGTTCCTCCTTTCATCGTAAACTACAGAAATATATGTTTAAAATATATGTTTTTATCCTGACAGAGTAGGAGGTGGGCAGGTAGGGTCAATAGCAGAATCAATCCTGCGTTTCCCTCGCGTGTGTGGCCACTTGGATGTTATGTGCGCTGCATCTCCAAACCTCGCATCCTTATGTTAAGTGCCCCCAATGTGTTCGTGACTCTTTGATTACCCTCCATGTGTAGGCTAAGGCGGCGATAACACGAGCATTTATAGCCTTTACAGTACTTGGTGGATGTTTTAAACAAGGCGTTCAGTTCTAGTTTGATATGCGCTCGGAATGTGACCGAATACTCCATCTTTCTTCCGGCAGACAAACACTTACAACCATATGTAGGAGTTCAATTCAGTTTAACATTTTCTGATTAGAAGTAGTGGTGATATTCTTATATGAATGTTAGGAACAAAACACATCAATATTCGACGCCCGTCTACTATGCTAGAAATTGAGAACCTTGACAGTGTCAGTAGGTTTTTGAAAGCGCTTTAAAAAGGTACTAACAAGACGAAGAAGAATAAAATGGTGAAGAATTAATAGAAACAAAGTCCAAAATAAAACTGAGTGGAAAAATCTCGGAAACGTGTGAAATTAAGACTGGAATACCGCAAGGTAATGGTCTTTCTCTAATACTCTATAACTGTATTTTGGAAAAATGCAATAAATTAATAGAACATTAGACTTCAATGAAAAGGAATCCAAGAAATCAGACTAGGATGTACTGTATATAATTAAACAATGCACGTTATTGTCTAGCTTTCGCAGACGACTAGGCAATATTTTCAGAAAACTCTGAAGCAGTAACTTAACAAATATACCTTTTGAATGAGACAGGGGTAAAGGCAGGGTTACAGATTTTTGAGAAGACAGAATTCCTGACGAACATTCATAATGCTCCAAATCGAGCGAGTTGGTAGTGTAATTAGGGTCATGCAGCTGTGAGCTTTCATTCGGGAGATAGTGGGTTCGAACCCCACTGTCGGCAGCTCTGAAGATGGTCTTTAGTGGTTTCCTATTTCCATACCACGCAAATGCTGGGTCTGTACCTTAATTAAAGCCATGGCCACTTCCTTACCACTCTTAGTCCTTTTCTATCACTTCGTCGCCAAAAGACCTACGTTATCTGTGTCGGTGCGACGTAAAGCAAATTTGTAAGTAATAATAATAAGAAAAAGAAGACTCCAAAATTCCTAAACCCAAAACACGGCTGAATGAGTAGAGTAAATAAATGCAAGTAACCTGTGGATATAGTACAGCCAAACGGCCTAGATAAAGAGGCAACAGAAATAGAACTCAGAAAAGGAAATTGGCTGATGAACTAAAGAAAGACATTTACAATTAAAAAACTTTCTGCAAAAATAAAAGTCCAGCACTATAACGCGGTCATAAAACCGGAATGCCTTCATGCAGCGGAATATTTAGTTTTGAAAAAAACAGGAAAACTGAAGAATTAGGGCGAAAGGAAAGGAAAGTACTCGGGAATATTCTTGGACAAAGAAAAGTTGGGAGTACTTTGATGAGAAGTAATAAAGAAATATATAGTCAAACTGAAAAATGACCATATGTTCTCAGGAAAAGAAAAACTTCTTTCTATGACCACTTGGACCGAATGAATCCGGAAAGACTGACTAAAAATAATATTTGATCATTTTGACAAAGTTCCCAAAATGCAAATAAATTGGTTCATCTAAGTGAAAAAGGATTTAGTATAAATTCTAGACAGGCCTATATTTCGGAATAGGATGAGAAATTTTGAGAGTTTTCAGGAAAACGACAGAAAGTGTGCAACTGCAATGAAGAAATACTATAGAAACCGAAAACAGGAAAGGAGACAAAACATGAGGAAGTTACTTTACGTTGTACACAGATGGCCAAAATCAAAATCAAAATAATAATAATAATAATAATAATAATAATAATAATAATAATAATAATAATAATAATAATAATAATAAACTGGGAACGGATGGTCTCAAAAAAAATGACATCATTTAATGACCTAGGAGTCGGTTTCGACGTCTGTTCCCGCTGCCATCGAGCAAAAAATCTAACTCCGACTAAGGTAACTGCCTGATTTAACTTTGAAGAAAACGCATAAAGTCGTCCACTTTGTCGAGAAGGATTGAGAATAGCGAACACGGTACACCCTTATGGAAGACAACAGTCATCAGCGACCCAACCTAGTGGGGAAGTTTACATTGGAGGGTTGATATTGTTGTTTGATTCCACTCTATGAAAATTATACCAGTATACAGAAAAATAGTCATAAATTTAGTTTAGAAGTTTAACCGCACGCTCCTCTCTATTTAATCGTTTTAAGGGGATGTTAGGCAACGCCAAACAACTGAATGACAGATTTCTAGCTTATGTACAAAACCTGAGAAGAGAAGTCAAGCCTATAGTGACATCTGGCGCCTATTTACCATTTCGGAATAATTATTTATTAATGAACAGACAAGAAGTAAGGTGAATGTTTCTGTCTGGACTAAATGAGTGTCCTTAAAGATATTATTTCCACCGTTACAACTCATAATATTGTGTTGAATCTAAGGAAATTAAGGAATTTGTAATATTATTCCGCATTGTATTTATTGCAGTACAGTAGTGTATCAATTGTAAGATATTAATTTTGAATCGAACTCAGAGCATCCAGGTAACGGGCAGGCTCATTATCCCCCAGACTATGGGGCTGGGTCCCGTTATAGCGGATATTCCTAAGGGTGTTGTTGTAATTCTTTATACAAAGATTTGCAAATTCATTCTTAAAAGCACAACTCAAATGCAGAAGTTAACGAAAATGTTGTCAGGAATGCCACTTTCGCCAGAGCCAATGATGGTACGCGTATGTTCCTGGTTGTTTGCTGCTCCGCATTACGCGCTATACTTCAGTGGAATGCTAGAAGTCGTGCAAACTTCATAGCTGAATGAGGCCACCTCAAACGCAAAAGAAGAAACTATTGCTCTTTTAAGTGTAAAGATCAGAGGAGTGCCTTCTTCAAGCCTGCATTTGTGACCATCCAGAACTTATTAAACACATGGAATGTTCGTCTCCGCCGACAGGGGGCAATGATATCGTGGATTCACATCTAGAAAATGAAATAACAGAGCTCATCAGTTATCAGTGAAGCTGAACCATCCAAGCTGAGAAAAGTTGTCAGATATTTCAAATGAGAAATAACTGACTACGTAGTGTAGTTGTTTAGCATTTAAGAGGTTGTTATCCGAGAGTCTAGGTCAAAAAAGTGGGAAAATACGACTATAGTTTTTTTGTTCCAATTGGCAAACGGTGACATGTAGCAAGTGGCTGGCAACAAATTCTGCTGTTTGTAGCATGTGACTTGTCAGTGGGGCAGAAAAGGTGTGGTATGCTACATGTGTTGCCGGGTGTAGCGTGCGTCACTTGTGGAGACGCGTCGCCAACTACAAACGTTATTCCATCAAGGCAACCAAGGCAACAGTTTCTCACCCAATTTTGACCGAGGAGGATGTCTTCGCAGACTATTGCTGCAGCAGCGTATATTGTTCTTCAGCACAGTTGTAGGAGGGGGTGGTGGAGGCGAGAATTATTCGTTCGATCAAATCACGTGCAATGCAGCATGCATTATTTGAGAAGTTGTTGGCTGACGACAAAGCGCATTTCAAAAATTGAGCACGGGTGAGCCAGAAAGATTTTGATTTTTTTGTTACAGAAGGTTGGACCGATGATTGCAAAGTTCGGTACCAATATTTGTGAAGCATTACCGCCAAAACTTAGGTTGTTGCTTACCCTTCGATTTTGTGCTTCTGGTTACAGCTATACTTTCTTGATATATTTATTTCGAGTGTCCGAACCTAGTATCTCATGAATCATCCCAGAAGTGTGCATGGCGTGAAGTGATCCAGGCTGATAAAGGCATGGGGCCCTTGGCAAACAAACCACGTCGAAATTCTCAAGAGGCGAAAGTCAATTTAAGGGATGAACTTATGGAGTACTTTGTCAGATGGAGGCCGTGTACCATGGCAGTATCGGTATATTTAGAGGTACGGGAAGTTTTAGAAGCTTCTTGTACACTGGAATTTAATCACATTTTTAAAAAAATTTAAAATCTATTAAGCCCTAATTTTAAGTAGAATATCATACCCATATTCTGATTATTTTACCCCCTTGCAGTTAACAATTCTAATACACTTATACCAGGAGAATGAAAGATAACTCGTGGCAACTATGACAATAAGCTGACATAGTGAGGAAGAAGAAGACTGTGATGAAACTGTGTTGGATGACTTAGCGTAATTAGAGTACCGGCGAATGGATTTCAAAATAAAAAATAGGTTAATTGTTGTGTGCTAACAGTGTAGAAACGAGAACCTTGTTGTTATGCTGTTAAACGACGTATTTAGGAGAAATCCATAGGCATGAAAATGTCATACGATTTGATGCGTAGAATATATTATTATTATTATTCTACAATAATGTTATTGGCTTTAAGTCCCATTACTACTTTTACGGTTTTCTGAGTCACCAAGGTGCCGAAATTTAGTCCCGCGGAAGTTATTTTACGTGCCAGTAAATCTACCGACACGAGGCTGACGTACTTGAGCACCTTCAAAAACCACCGGACTGAGCCAGGATCGAACCTGCCAAGTTTATTATTGTTATTGTTGTGGTACTATGATGTCATTAAATTCTATTTTCATTGTTATCTCTACTTTATTTCTAGTGCAAACTATTGCCAGTACTAGGCCTAATAACGGGAAAACCAGGCATTGAAGGTTAATAGGCGTAATGTAATAATGTTAATGGCTTTACGTCCCACTAAACACTTTTACGGTTTTCGGAGACGCCGAGGTGCCCGAATGTAGTCCCGTAGGAGTTATTTTACGTACCAGCAAATCTACCGACACGAGGGCGACGTATTTGAGCTCCTTCAAATACCACCGGACTGAGCCAGGATCGAACTTGCCAAGTTGGGGTCAGAAGGCCAGCACTTCAACCGTCTGAGCCACTCAGCCCGGTAGGCATTGAATAAATCACAATCTTACTTACAAAAGTTCATAAACAGTTAAGTTATTCTATTTATTCACGGAGAATAGTGGCTTAAAATCATTCCACCTCACGTTCCCTATTGTCACCTGACGTTCAAGTAGTTTTCCTCGGAGCATCGATGTCAAGAAGAAAGGTATGTAGATTATACCCGAACCAAATTTTTCCTCTCAATGGAGAAGCACTACTACTTTTTATTTTCTGAATTCATGTATGCTCTCGGTGGAAAGCTCAACGTATATTATCAACTTTCTTCAGTTTCTGGACACTGCAGTCATATTTTTCTGAGAGCCGTTTCAACGTATCCTATGCTATTGTTTCCACAATCATTCAAAGTTAAATTCCACAATTCCGGAGCATTGTGGTAATCCTCAATTAAATTCACAGTGTTTTCAATAGCCCACTCCATCTTGCCGCACGGAAATTGTAGAACCGATCCACACAGTATCGGATCCCGGCCGACACTGTTCGACAAGCAAATTTTTGAGGCATGCGGCACCAGAGAGTGTTCGACAGACGGCAACATGTCGCATGCCACACAGCCGCACGCTACATGTCGCGCCGTGTTTCCTCAATATTGAAAGTCGACTGCAGCATGCGTCACTGTCGCATGCTCCATGTCGCCCAAATGTTGCCGCAGTGAAATCCCGCCATTATACTGCATCAAGATCGACAACTTCATTTATATACTAGTTACGTGACCCGGCGAGTTGGCCGTGCGGTTAGATGCGCGCGGCTGTGAGCTTGCATCCGGGAGATAGTGGGTTCGAATCCCACTGTCGGCAGGCCTGAAGATGGTTTCCGTGGTTTACCATTTTCACACCAGGCAAATGCTGGGGCTGTATGTTAATCAAGGCCATGGCCGCTTCCTTCCAACTCCTAGGCCTATCCTATCCCATCGTCGCCATAAGACCTATCTGTGTCGGCGCGACGTAAAACCACTAGCAAGAAAATCTAGTTACGTATCCAGCTTTAAGCAAAGCAAAGTGAATTAAATGAGATGTACTTTATTTCGTTCACCTGTTTTTTTTTACCACTTCTTTTTCTTCTACCGCCTTTCCTACATCTGCGGGGTCGCGGGTACGAACAGTATAGTACAGGTGGATTCAGCTCTGTTTTACGGTCGGATGCATTTCCTGACGCCAACCATATATGGACGGATGTAATCACTATTGCGTGTTTCTGTGGTGGTTGGTAGTGTAGTGCGTTGTCTGAATATGAATAGGAAATGTGTGGGACAAATACAAATACCCAGTCCCCGAGCCAGAAGAATGAATCAGACGCGATTAAAATCCCCGAACCTGTCTGGAATCGAACCCGGTGCCCTCTGAACCGAAGGCCTGAACGCTGACCATTGAGCAATGAGTGGGACTTTTTACATTACCTCTTATACCCAATATATACAGTTTTCTTACAAAAAGTGCTTCTTCTCCGAATATCAGTTCCTTGAACATGCACATTTGATCATGAGTTCTTTCACAGCTGTGCATCTTTTTTTAATTGACTTTACGTCGCACCCACACAGATTAGTCTTATGGGGATGATGATCATTTTTTCTCCTTTTACTATTTATTTACTATTTACTATTTACTATTTACTATGTTGCACCCTCTCAGAGAGGTCTTATGGCGGCAAAAGGAGAGGAAAGGTTTAGAAATGGGAAAGAAGCAAGATTTCTTCCTTTGCCCAACCCATTGTAGGTTTTCGGCGGCGCAAGGATTGGAAGTGGCTAGGATTCTGAAGGTAGCAGCCGTGGACTTAATTAAAGTACATTCCCAGCATTTTCCTGGTGTGAAAATGGGAAACCACGGAAAACCATATTCAGGGTTGCCGACGGTGGGATTCGAACCCACAATCTTCCGAATGCAAGCTCACAGTTACGCGACCCTAACCGCACGGCCAGGAAGCGACCGTGGCCTCGGTTAAAGTAGAGCTCCGGCATTTGCATGGTGTGAAAATGAGAAACCACAGAAAAATACCTTTAGGGCAGTCTAAAATGGGGGTTCGAACCACATTCTCCCAAATTCAAGCTGATCACTGTGCGACCCGAACCACTCGGTTTTGTCCGATCTATTTACTGTCCACCCTCTGAGGATGTAGCAAAAAATGTATATCTTGAGATCAGTGCCATGAGTATGTTCAGAGATTGTAAGTAATTTTGTAGGTAATTTTTGCAACTACGCAGGAAAAAAATATCAAAATATAACGACGCAAATTAAGCTACCAACTGCTCCGTAAATACACTTTGCTTGGTAAAATTTTCATGCAAATCACTTGTATGGTTCCAGAGATATTAATGGTTTTGTCCGATGGTGATAAGCGCCTGCTTGAGTGTGTTTACATGCGAGAAACCAATGTTCGTGCATTTTCTGGCACGCTAAAGATCCTCTTCGAAGGACAATCTACATCAATCGAAGGGGCGTTAAACGCACACATCAGTAAAGGGATGAAAAATAGGCACCCTATTTTCCTGGACAAACATTCTAGTGGCCCATTAACGTCTGTACCAACTACTATGCCATACGATGTGGTCAAAAGTACGCTTTCCGCCTATGAAATATGCCTTTACAGCAGGAAATTCACAGTCAATAATCTTGAAAGATGATCAGTAATTTACTGAAGTAAAGGAACAGTTGTCAGCCTCTGTGGTGTAGTGGTTAGTGTGATTAGCTGCCACCCCTTGAGGTCCGGATTCGATTTCAGGCTCTGCCACGAAATTTGAAAAAGTGGTACGAGAGCTGGAACGGGGTCCACTCAGCCTCGCGAGGTCAAATGAGTAGAGGTGGGTTTAATTCCCACCTCAGCCATCCTGGAAGTGGTTTTCCGTTGTTTCCCACTTCTCCTCCAGGCAAATGCCGGGATGGTACCTAACTTAAGGCCACGGCCGCTTCCTTCCCTCTTCCTTGTCTCTGTTCCAATCTTCCCGCCGGGCTGAGTGGCACAGACGGTTGAGGCGCTGGCCTTCTGACCCCAACTTGGCAGGTTCGATCCTGGTCCAGTGGTATTTGAAGGTGCTCAAATACGTCAGCCTCGTGTCGGTAGATTTACTGGCACATAAAAGAACTCCTGCGGGACTAACTTCCGGCACCACGGCGTCTCCGAAAACCGTAAAAGAGTAGTTAGTGGGACGTAGAGCAAATGACATTATTAAACCAATCTTCCCATCTCCTCACAAGGTCCCTGTTCAACATAGCAGGCGAGGCCGCCTGGGCGAGGTACTGGTCATTCTCCTCAGTTGTATCCCCGACTCAGAGTCTGAAACTCCAGGACACTACCCTTGAGACGGTAGAGGTGGGATACCTCGCTGAGTCCGAGGGAAAAACCAACCCTGGAGGGTAAACAGATTAAGAAGAAGAAAGGAACAGTTAAAATGAATATTTTTAATTCAGTTTGTTTGTTTGTTTGTTTGTTTACTTTCGTCTCCAATGTGCATTAAATTGCACTGCATCATAATCGACAAATTCAATTATTCATACTAGTTACGTGTCTACCTTTAAGCAATATATGCAAATTGAATTAAATGAGCTAACGTAATAATGTGACCACTGGCATTAGTAAATCTGAAACTAATTTTGGGGAATGAAGAAAAATTTCCTGATCATGTACACTTATATTATTATATTTATTTTAAGCGGCGTTGTACAGTACAAAAGGAAATCGTGGGAAATGCCAGACTAGGCGGTAGAGGAACCTGTCTATAATGTCATGTGTTGATACAAAAATGAAAATAAATGTTTGGCGCCTGGAAGGCACACTTCCATTTATTTTCAGATTAAAAATAAGTTAAATATGCAACAATTGAAGTTGTTTATTATTATTATTATTATTATTATTATTATTATTATTATTATTATTATTATTATTATTATTATTAATTTGAATTTCTTGCAATGATAGGCTGCCTAAATCTGATAAAGCATACCATAACACTTAAATATTGAATGCATGTTTAACGCAGCACTATAGAGGTGATTTCTAACAATTTGGACGGAGCCTTTAATGGCTAAGATGGCTAAATCAAAATATGGATTATTGGGAATGTCCATACTTTTGAAAATCTCAATAAAAATTTGATATTGTTCCTCTTGCTCCGATGAAAATTCCAACAACCCTTATACTGGAGATGTGTGATTCTTTCAAGTAGCTGATGTTTGGTTCATAGACGGCTCGCGTCTCCGCGTCTACCTCTGCTGGCTGACTCGAATTGACCTCACATCTAATGGTGGGGTGCAGAATATATGCAAAGTCCTTTTCTCGATCAATTTCGAATATATCTATTCTCCGGTTGCTTCCATCGTCAGCAACACATGGCATCTCTTCATGTATCTAGTAACTTTTTTGGAAGAAGGCTGCTGAAATTCTAGATCTTATTCTGTTGTGCCAACATTCATGAGAAAGTCCCCCTGTGGGCATGAACCAAGAAAATGAGAGAGTCCATTTAGGGTGCGGATCCACCCGTTAACCGATGTGTATTCCTGATAGAGGATGGCTCCTTTACCGTGAGTTCTTAATGCACACCATTTGCTATACTCTTTATTTTCTTAGCATTTCTCTAAAATTATTATTACCCCAGATGTCCGATGGTTTGAAAATCCGATTCTGATGGCAAGTCTTACCTCATACACACCTGCAAACGTGCTTCTGAGGATAGAATCAAATGGTATCCTGTCAATTATAACAACGGAATTACGTACCCTACACTTTATTCAAAAAATAGCATGAAAATACAGTATGGAATAAAGCAAACATGCTTTGAACTTCAAAATAAATCATTAGAACTTCAAAATAAATCATTATAACAAGCAAGGTGACGTCGGCAACACTTATCTAACTGCTACGGTACAGCATGTGTTCAAAATGCGCAAACTCATGTCTCGCGCATTTTTCATAACGATCATGTAGATCAGGGGCTCTCAAACGCTCAAAATCTCACGCGTGCAAACTGCGGCGCAGAGTTCCTGTGCACAGTGCATCGGTCCCCCTCGGCTCGACTCGGACCAACGCTTCGTCTCTGGGCTACTCGGCTAAGCTCGGCTCAACTCGGCTCGGATTTGGAGCGTTACGGAGCAAGTGTGGCAGAGGGAGACAGGGGGAGCGAGCGAGACAGGCGTGGGGAAAGAGAGAGAGAGCGCTATTGCTCCAAATCGAGGAGTGGGGGGTGTCTGCACTCTGGTCAACCAAGCGAAGTCGTATTTTGTACCGTGCACAGTGCATGCACCCTGAGAGGCCCTGCTGTAGATTGTCGAACATATTGATCATCACAGATTGCCACAAGGACACAGAAAATGACTATTATATTCTCTCAAAATTCGGGAACATTCCTAGGTGGAAAGTGGATTCCTTCAGCATGTCCCATATGCAGGCATCTAGGGGCGTGAGATCCGGGGAGTCGGAAACGTAAGCGATCTCCAAGGCGTTGTTGCAGAAGGGCAAGTAACCCCCCTCGTGCTGTGGGCTGTTGCTCCAAATTGTTGTCTTCATTGTCGTTGCAATGGCAGGTTTCTGATGACATTCAGTAGGCCCTACTGTTTGATGTTAGAGCATGCTTGTTATTTTAGTACAGTTTAAATTACCGCATACTCTATTAAGTACATTATTCAATAAATTATATCAAACCTAGCGAGTTGGCCTTTCGGTTAGGGGCGCGCAGCTGTGAGATTGAATTCGGGAGTTAGTGGGTTCGAACCCTATTTTTGGCAGTCCCGAAGATGGATTTCCGTGGTTTTCCATTTTCAAACTCACCTTAATTAAGGCCACACCGCTGGGATGTTTGTAGATAATATAAGTACCCACTTTAGTGGTTCATCTTGCAAAGGTTCAAAAAAGTATATGCCGGGCTGAGTGGCTCAGACGGTTGAGGAGCTGGCCTGCTGACCCCAACTTGGCAGGTTCGATCCTGGCACAGTCCGGTGGTATTTGAAGGTGCTCAAATACGTCAGCCTCGTGTCGGTAGATTTACTGGCACTTAAAGAACTCCTGTAGGACTGGATTCCGGCACCTCGGCGTCTCCGAAAACCGTAAAGGTAGTTAGTGGTACGCAAAGAAAATAACATTATTAACATTTTATTAAAAATATGTAATACCAGGCGAGTTGGCCGTGCGGTTAGGAGCACGCAGCTGTGAGCTTGCATCCGGGAGATAGTGGGCTCGAACCCCACTGTCGGCAGCCCTGAAGATGGTTTCCCGTGGTTTCCCATTTTCACACCAGGCAAATACTGTGCCCTAATTAAGGCCACGGCCGCTTCCTTCCTATTCCTGAGCCTTTCCTATCCCACCGTCGCCATAAGATCTATCTGTGTCGGTGCGACGTAAAACAGATAGCAAAGAAAGATAATTTTAAAATGTGTACTCCATTCTTCACAACTCATTTACGGGGTCTATTGTTTGAGTAGGGTGCTGTACACATATTATCAGTAATAGTACATAAAAAGTAAACGCAAAAGGTTGAAACCTAAGTCCACATTAAACTTGGTCACTTTCAGGAATAGGTCCTGCTTTCCGCGTCTGAAATTCTGGTCATCTTCGTCTAGAAGCTTGGACAACATACTGTACACTACCGTATATCAAAACGACAGTCTACAATTAAACATCCTCGCCATTTAGGCACCTGCTCCAACGCTGAATTACTTCCACAATGAAGGACGGTGGTTGAACTACACTTCCACAGCATCAGGAACCGCTTGACTGGTGCTGAAACGCATACTCATCAGGGCCTACTTCAGCAGACAAAAGACGTGACTGTCACAAGAGGAGATATCTTGGCTGTAAGGCGGGTGGTCCATAAGGCTCGAGTGAAAACAGCACCGACTCTCAATTGAAAATTTAACAGCCCTTATACCGTACGTATCATAAGCTCACCAGACAAAAAATTAGTCAACCCCTGAGAAATCATTACAGGCATCATTTAACACCGTGTAACTCCTCCTCTGGACTTGATAACCGCCAGCATTTGGTTAGGAATTGAGTCCACTAGGTTGTGCAGGTACATCCATCCAGGTTAAGCCACTCACTGAGGATTTGGTCGTGAAATTCCAGAAAATTGCGGGGATGCTTATGTCGGCCTTTTATCCGCTGCTCCAACATGTCACACAGTTTTTCAATGGGATTCAAGTCAGGTGATTTTGCAGGCCAATCGATATTTATTAGGGTGGGGGAGTGTTTATAAAACCAGTCACATATGTGTCCAGCCCGATGAACTTTGCTGTTGTCATCTTTAAAAATCAACAGCATACTCATCATGCAGATGTTAACTGAAAGGCAACATCTTATCATCCAGAAAGTTTAAATAAACAGGCTGGTTCATGTTAGTGGTCACCGCAGTGAGCGGGCCAAAACATCACAGACCCACCTCCGAACTTGAACCTAACCTAGCACACACCCACGATGGAATGCTTCATTTGGCCTTCGGTGCACTGGTCGACGTGCGTCATTGGAATACAGGAAAAAACGTGATTCGTCAGAGGACATTACGTTCCGCAGTCAGTTATTGTCCACTTTTGAAGATATCTAGCCCATTGAAGAAGGCCTGTGTGAGCAATGGTCTTTTGCGAGGTGACCGACTCCAAATATTCATTGCATGCAGTTCACGACGCTATGTTCTCTCGCTAACAGGTTGGGATGGACCTTCATTCACTGACTGCAGCGATTCCTGTCGGGCTTGGAAGTGATTTTGGTGCACAAGCCGTGAAACGCGTCTCCGGTCCCTCTGAGTCAGGATCTTTTTCCGACCACAATTCTGACGTCGTGTTTCGTGGCCACGTGTAAAATACACCACTGCTTTTTGACACGTTGAACAGTCCGCTGCGAAACACCAACAAATCCAGCAACTTCTCGTACGGTATGGCCATGGGCACGGATAAAACGCGATTGCCGCTTTTCCCACGCTGTTACATGCTTATGTCGGCCTTTTATCCGCTGCTCCAACATGTCCCACAGTTTTTCAGTGGGATTCAAGTCAGGTGATTTTGCAGGCCAATCGATATTTAATAGGGTAGGGGAGTGTTTATAAAACCAGTCACGTATGTGTCCATCCCGATGAACTTTGCTGTTGTCTTCTTTAAAAATGTTGACGTTCACTGTCCGCTTGAAAAATGAACGTCGCACTGATCGCTACTGCCCTATGTTCACCTAGAGGCAGTGCGCGTACGGTTAAGCACGAGACTCGTTCGCTACGCCATCTGTACAGGCTTAACGATCCATATGAGCACCTTCAAATACCACCGGACTGAACCAGGATTGAACCTGCCAAGTTGAGGTCAGAAGGCTAGGGCCTCAACCGTCTGAGCCACTTACCCCAGCTTCTGCAGAAGAGAGGTGGAGAATAAGGCGGGTAGAAATCTCTAAATGAGTGTGCATAGCAGAGTACAAAAGGGAATAGAAATTTCTGTGCGGAGGAATTATTTTGAATTACAGTTGATCAAAAGCACTTGTGCAGACAATCAGGCTGCAGTGAGAGTTGATGTCTGAATAACAAGCCCATGAGGTACAAACCGATTAGGACCTTGACCTACCAAAACATCTCCTGCCCAGCTAAATGGCCTGTAGATGCATCCCCAGCCGTATTGCTTGGCTTTCTTAACCGGGCCCCCTGCCTCTTATATCAGACAGCTTCTTGGATGCTGAGAGTGCCCCGTTCCAGCCCTCAGTTCAGGATTAAAATCTCTGGACTGGCCAGAAATCAAGCAACAAAGATTTCAATAACGCATTTACTGACGAAGATTATTTTGCGTGATTCGTGAGCTGACTAAATAAAGCTGTGTTGCATGCATCTTGTATATAGCATCTTAAGTGCATATTTGTACATGATTTATGCGCTGGCCTTATGGCTGTTTGCCGAATGCTAAAAACAAAACATTAAAGGATTCCTACACAAGACCTCTGAGTAACAGGCAGTCACTGACTCCAGGGCTATTCGGCGCAAGAGCGTGGACGGTGCACTGAGCGCTCGAGTTGTCCAGGTAGGTTTTACTCTCTCCCTATCCCTTGCACATCTCGCTTATATACAGCACTTGCGAAGGTGAAATTTCAACTATGGTGAGTTTTAAAAACGAAACAGTGGAAGAAAACTGACCTTGCTTTTTCTAATTATTTAAGGAAACATTCCCTAGGACGCCATTAAAATTGAAAAATACAGTGTTTCTTTTCGACGTTTTAAAGAGGAATTCTCCATGGGTTTTAATGACTTGAAATGAAATGGCGTATGGCTTTTAGTGCCGGGAGTGTCCGAGGACATGTTCGGCTCGCCAGGTGCATGTCTTTTGAATTGATTCCCATAGGCGACCTGCGCGTCGTGATGAGGATGAAATGATGATGAAGACGTCGCAAATACGCAGTCCCCGTGCCAGCGAAATTAACCAATGATGATTAAAATTCCCTACCCTACCGGGAATCGAACCCGGGACCCCTGTGACCAAAGGCCAGCACGCTAACCATTTAGCCATGGAGCCGGACTTTAATGACTTGACAGAGTTCAAACCCATTCCTGATATATTGGTTGAACCTTTCTCCTGTGCCAGACGAAGATGATCCGCATACCTTGTAGATGGAGCTCGTAGAACTACAGTGCATACCAGGCTGAAAGATAGGTTCTTCTACCTTGCAGGAGTGTTAACGGTAAATTCACTCAATAAGTGGATCCGAGATTCCATAAGGAGGTGGCGAAACTGCTCTCTATGTTCAGTTTTCCTTACATCTGTAATTTTTTTAAACTCATGAATTGAACTGGGCGATGGTGGGTTCGAACCCCACTGTCGGTAGTCCTGAATATGATTTTCCGTGGTTTCACATTTTCACACAAGGCAAATGCTGGGGCTGTACCTTCAATAAGGCCACGGCCGATTCCTTCCCACTCCTAGGCCTTTCCTATCCTATCGTCGCGATAAGACCTATCTGTTTCGATGCGACGTAAAGCAAATTGTAAAAACAAAAACTCATGAAGCATAGATTATGAAGGTGTCTCACAGATGACAACCGCAAGTGGCAGTTTCATAGACGCTTGTTCCCCATTCAGAATCAATTGTAAATAGGAAACACAGGAAGTAATTTACAATATGCAACACATTAGTGAATACAAGTGATTCAGCTAAGTTGTACACCTCAAATATCTTCTGATCAGTTAGAGATATAGACATTCTGTTTTCAAATTTTTAAATTGTATTAATAAGAATAATGTTATTTGCTTTACGTCCCACTAACTACTCTTTAACGGTTTTCGGAGACACCGAGGTGCCTGAATTTAGTCCCGTAGGAGTTCTTTTACGTGACAGCAAATCTACCGACACGAGGCTGACGTATTTGAGCACCTTCAAATACCACCGGACTGAGCCAGGATCGAACCTGTCAAGTTGGGGTCAGAAGGCCAGCGCCTCAACCGTCTGAGCCACTCAGCCCGGCTTAAATTGTATTAAGGGGCTCATAAAGTACTGTCCTATTCCTCTCGATCACATAGGCTACGTAATTACCGAGAAACCGGTAGCAACTTTGTTCTTCTTTTTTTTAATTTGTTTTTTTTTTACCGGGCGAGTTGGCCGTGCGCGTAGAGGCGCGCGGCTGTGAGCTTGCATCCGGGAGATAGTAGGTTCGAATCCCACTATCGGCAGCCCTGAAGATGGTTTTTCGTGGTTTCCCATTTTCACACCAGGCAAATGCTGGGGCTGTACCTTAATTAAGGCCACGGCCGCTTCCTACCAACTCCTAGGCCTTTCCTATCCCATCGTCGCCATAAGACCTATCTGTGTCGGTGCGACGTAAAGCCCTTAGCAAGAACAAAGAAGTTCTTTTTTTTAATGAGACTATACTAATTTCACCCAATAGAGCAATTACGAATGGAGTGACAAATTCAGTATGAAATGGCATATGGCTTTTAGTGCCGGGAGTGTCCGAGGACATGTTCGGCTCGCCAGGTGCAGGTCTTTTGAAATGACGTCCATAGGCGACCTGCGCGCCGTGATGAGAATGAAATGATGATGAAGACGACACATACACCCAGCCCCCGTGCCAGCGAAATTAACCAACAATGTTTAAAATTCCTGACACTGCCGGGAATCGAACCCGGGACTCCTGTGACCATATGCCAGAACGCTAACCATTTAGCCATGGAGCCGGACACAAATTCAGTGATGTGCTTATTTTGCAAATCAAACGAGTACTTTTGAAGATATTAATCGTATGTGTGGGTATCGGATAGAAAGCAATGCGCCACTCGCTGTGATGTCCAGTGTATTTTCCTCGCGCATGACTCACGCTTTGTTAATAAACACACATACCGAACATATTCCATACATAGCATATTGTGATCGTATTGTGCAGTCAAAATGTTCGATGGCCAACCACACTCGTAAGAATGAAATTAGAAGAGACTTTCACAAGGAACTAAATGGGAGAGTTTTGTTTCATTTTAAATTTCAATGTGTAAATTTATTCAAGTTTCTCAGGTCCAGTACTTATGATGATGATGATGATGCTTGTTGTTTAAAGGTCATCAGCCCCTAATGGTACGAAATGAAACGAAATTTAATGAAAAATTAAAAGTCCAAAATTCTCCACTGACCAGAATTCAAAACGTGAGGACGTGGATCGATATTAATTTAAAACAATCAGTGGATCCGACCCGCAATGGCCCACATTCACCGAAACTGACGTAAAGCAATAGTATTACGGGCCAAGGGACTGCTTCTATAGCATAATACTGAATCGATGATGCTTTTAACAACCATAAGAACCATCACCCGAAGGAATTTCTATCAAAAAATGATTGAGAGCATCTCTCTTAGGATATCTGCGCCCGCGTTAAACCATCTCACTCGTTTTATTCGAAGTTTTCTTTTTCGGGATTATGTAAACCAAACGAAGTAGTTAAACGCAAGTGTGGATGTACCTGGAAGAGACTTCAATAATACCATATACTCAACAATGTTTTGAACGACTGCATATTTCCCGGCGAGATGCAAGTATTTGAAACGAGGCAGAATGAAGCAGTGCTCCTAAAAATATAAATACCAGCAATTTTTGTCTGAACAGCGGTGTATGCTAGCATACCAACAGCAATTTATTTCTAACTCAATGACTGCCTGTTGCCAGCGTACATCGATCTTACATGTTGGCTTTAAGGAGGACCAAGGAGCCCAACAATAATGGTGTCCATTAAATTTGCATGCATTTTTTCCAATGGCCGTGGCATTCATTGGATTTTGAAGTTGGTGGTTTCATCTCATGTACTGTGTACTTATGAGGACAATGAAGCACTTAAATAATTGCAATTTCACTGTGTTATCTGCTCTTTTTTTCTGATTCAACGGCAATGAAACAGAATCTTTGCAACTCCGAAATGCTACAGGCCTACATCATACTGTTGTTTCTCCGGCCCCCCTCGAGATAATGGCAAGGTCCGTGTGTTTATCAACAAGGCGTGATTCAAGCACGAGAACTACACGTCCGATATCAAGGCGAGTGGCGCATCTCTTTTTGTCTAATGGCTACACATTTGAAACCCTTTAATATCTCCTATAATACTCGTCGAATTTGCAAAATAAGTGCATCATTGAATTTATCTCTCAATTCTTGATTGTTCTGTTGGATGAAATTAGTATAGTCCCATTGGAATAAACAAAGTTGCTACCGGTTTCTCGGCAATTACGTAAACGATCGAGAGGAATAGGACAGTACTTTGTGAGCCCCTTATTACAATTTAAGAATTTGAAAACCGAATGTCTCTATCTCTGACGGGTTAGAAGATATTTGAGGTGGACAACTAAGCTGAGAGCCTCCGTGGCTCAGACGGCAGCGCGTCGGCCTCTCACCGCTGGATACCGTGGTTCAAATCCCGGTCACTCCATGTGAGATTTGTGCTGGGCAAAGCGGAGGCGGGACAGGTTTTTCTCCGGGTACTCCGGTTTGCCCTGTCATCTTTCATTCCATTAACACGCTCCATTCTCATTTCACAGCATCTATCACTTTGGGAGTGGCGACCCCATCGTAATAACAGCCTATATCTGATTGATTCATTCATTACATCCCTGACCTGGTCAAAGACTGGAAAGCAGGTTGTAGGTTTTCATTTTCAACTTAGCTGAATCACCCAGTATACAGTGACCCGCAATGAAAGTGGTACACCTACTACGAACCGATAATTGATTGAAAATTAATATTCCCTGTAAATGAAAATTACTGATAATCCTGCTTATTTAATTTATTACACATCCAGCTTTTAGGGATTGTAAAGATGCACTTCATTTCTATGACTATATGTGCTTAAAATGGAAAACACTAAAGCAACTGCAGATTGAACGCCACAGTGAAAGTGGTACACTGTCCAATACATAGCTCCCATTGGACTACCAGGCGTGCAATGTCTGGCTCACAAATTCTGAACCACGCGTACCTTCGTTCTGTGCATGAAGATAGACGTCACATTTAAGCAACCCTCCGTAGATCAACATGGAACGTGAAAGCGGTGAGACGTCCGTGCTGCTGAGAAAGCTGGCAATTTTCTAGTACCAAAGGAGTAATTCGCTGTGTGATATTGAAAAAATTGTGAATCGCCGTCATTCTACTGTGCAAAATATCTATGCTATAGTTGCTTTCGCCAGTACAGTACAATAGAGAACAAAGGGAAGTGTAGTTCAATAAAAATGTTCAGTGCATCAGAGGAGTCATGTATTCGAAGTGAAAAAAGGAATTATTCCACGTTAAGTGCACCAAACCTTGCCAAGGAAGCAGAAGTCGTATTGAAGAAAACAGCCTGCCCAGAAACCGTGAGGAGAGTCCTTCGTAGAGAGGATTTCAATGGTCGAGTATCGCGCAATATACCATAGATCACAAGAAGAACAAACTTCTCTGGTTCCAGTTCGCCACAGGTCAGTCAGATAAATTTTTTGACTACTGGAAAGCAGTAATGTTTACTAATGAATGTAAATTCTGTGCGTTTGCAGCGGATGGGAAGGTCAGTGTCTGGCGTAACCCAAACACGGAGCTTGCAGAAATGAACCTTTAATAATAATGCTATTTGTTTTACGTCCCACTAACTACTCTTTTACGGTTTTCTGAGACGCCGAGGTGCTGGAATTTAGTCCCGCAGGAGTTCTTTTACCTGCCAGTAAATCTATCGACACGAGGCTGACGTATTTGAGCACCTTCAAATACCACCGGACTGAGCCAGGATCGAACCTGCCAAGTTGGGGTCAGAAGGCCAGCGCCTTAACCGTCTGAGCCACTCAGCCCGGCGAAATGAACCTTTGGCCGACGGTGAAACACGAAGGTGAGTCCCTGATGGTATGAGGTTGTATGGCGGCTTCGCGAGTAGGAAATCTCCATTTCATAGATAGCACTATGGATCGAGATGTATAAATGGATAAAGTAAGGAAAGAACTAACACAGAATGCAGAGAAATTAGGCTGTTGGGGTTCTTTTACGACCTACCAGAAGAACGACCTAAAATATAAGTCCCATATGGTACGTATTGTACCAGGAAGGCCTAGGTCCTGGTCCATATTAATTGAAAGAAATGTTATTTCCAGCATTAAAGATCCGACCGACGTACGAACATCCATGTAAAGAATGTTCCAGTATGTGCCAGACCCTACGAGTACGCTAGGCGGAGTCAAGTGACGTCACCTGTCGCTCGAAGCTCACCTCCCCTAGAGATATTTCTCGAAAGAATTTTTCTTTTAACAGCTTTTTAACACCTTAACCAATTTCAACGGGACAAACGCTGAATTATAGCAAACATCATAAAAGTTAATCCCTGTAAATTTCAAATTAATTCATCAAACGGTTGTTGAGTTATAACAATTTAAAGTCTCAACGAAATTACGTAATTACGGTCACATGGCCGAGAGAGAGCTGCCACCCCTCCCTGCGCTGGTATCTATATATGTCAAGGCCAGATAGCCCGCAAACCAGTGCAGTACAGTACAGTACCGTACAAGGACAAGCAGACAACTGTGTGAGTGAGATAGTGAAGAGACCGGCCCGCGTACAGTATGTTCGCGCAGTCACGGTAGAAGTACTGTCGTCGTATCTCCAGAACGCGAAATTCTATCGCCGATAAAGGACGTCGCACTGCAGTTAGTATGTCGCGTCGCGATTACAATATAATCCTAAAAAGACATTTAAGACTGTAACACGAGTGAACTTATTGGAGTACAAATGTTAACTATTTCATTATGTGTGGACTTAGGCAACGTCAAGTAACATTAAACTTCTACAGAGCCTAATACTTAAGAATCACCAGAACTTTTTTTTTTCTCGAGTATTGCATTATATTTCTTTATTCACGTCACATCAATATTTTGAATGAAAAAGTAAGAACTTTTCTGAGTTAATATAACAGGATTAGCAGAAAATATAACTTAATGACTGTGTTCACTGACTGTGCTTATCGACTTGCTTTCTTTTTTCTTTTCTTCAAGTGTGAACTGTGTGATTAAGAACGTTTCAATAACGACTGTAAATAGTATTTAGTACAGAAAGGACTGTGATTCTTCATACGCCATAAATAGTGTTCAACAGTGTAAGTGATAACCAGTCGCACTAAATGAATTTTCGTGTGCGAAACTCAACAGTTCCAGCTGTCATCACCTCATCGGGAACGTCAACATCGCCGATCCTGATTCTACATGGAACATTCCAGATGTCCATCTTTCGACATTTGGTAACAACAGTTCTTGTCATAAGTGAGTAACAAACTGACTAAACTTTTTCATTTATTTTGAACAGTGAAACTTCAGTGTCGCGTGTGAACAATTTTCATAATTTCTCAAAAGTGATAAATTTAATTTCAATTTCATTTCTCGTAGAAAGACTGTAGGATTTCAAGTGTGCTGTATAACGAGATTGACAAACTGAGAACTGAAAACTTTTAATAATTTCTCATATCCATTTACCATTATAAAAGTGTGCCTAGGTTTAAAAAGACTTTAGGTGGAAATTCACACATATGAAAGACTTTGAAACCAATGATATTTATGCCTTTTTTTTTTCAAGAAGATTATTTTCAACATTTAATTTCAATATAAATTTTGAGTCAACAATCATACCGCAGGATGAGAAATTAATAAATTGTTTTGAAAAAAAATTATTTACCATCTATTATTCGCTCTGCGAGACTATCCTTCTCTGTATCGGCTCCAAAACCCAGTTCCACTCCCTGAGGTCCTACTCATGCCCTTTGCCCACAACTTTTCCTGGTACAGAGAGGATAGTATAATAATAGATGGCGCCCCAACTTCAAGGGCACGATTTTGGAGCCGTACTATAATAATAGATGACATCGCAATTTCAAGGACTCGATTTTGAACCCGTGCTATAATAATAAATGATGCACTTGCAATAATCGCAACATTCAGGGTTCGATTCAAGTCATTATATCTTGAGCACAGGATTCGACTGCAAAGAATTTGTTGTATTTGACTTATTCGAAGATTCCGGAAACATGGATAACTTACTTGCAGCAATCGAAGCTCTCCGGCTTAGCATTAATGATCAGAATGCTAAGATTGATAGGTCTAATAACCAGATAGCTCAAATACAGGCGCAAATGGTAGAGTCTAATAACCAATTGCAGGCTCAAATGGTAGAGTCTAATAACCAATTGCAGGCTCAAATGGTAGAGTCTAATTCCCAATTACAGGCTCAACTTCAACAACAAATGCAGGTTCAAATGGTAGAGTCTAATTCCCAATTACAGGCTCAACTTCAACAACAAATGCAGGCACAAAATACTCAACTTCAAGCGCAGTTAACTGAGTCAAATAGTAAGGTTGAAGACTTAACTTCTAAAATTGACAGGACCTTGGATACTAAGTTTGCTGAAGCGGATAAAGTCATTAACAAAAGACTCACTGAATCTAGTGCCCTTATCGAGCAACGATTCCGTGAAGCTGGAACTCGCCTCGAAAAGAAACTTACTGATTCTAGTGCACAAGTCGAAGCCACATTGAAAAACATGCGGGATCAGTTTGTTGAAAACTTAGAGTCTATTAAGGAAGAAATAAAGACAGAGGTCGTCAAGTCTTTAGACAAAGATCTTAGAAATGTTCTTCCTTCCGTTCAAGCATTTTCTACTGAACTCAAAGATTTACGAACTGAATTTCAAGAATCCCATGGTAACATCTCACAAACTCAAGCAAAGTTAGCTCAGGTGCAGGAAACCTTGCGAGATGCATTAAAGAGCGACGTGGGTAAATTACGAAGCGAGATAGGATTAATTAAGAGCACGCAAGGAGAACTCGACAAGCGTATTACAGGACAGCTAGATAGCACGCATACCCAGATAGCTGCTTTCTGTAAAGACGTACAAGTCATTAAAACTGACTTGAGAAATGAAATAAAAAGTTTAGACACCTCAATTAATTCTAAAATTAAAAATTTGTCCGAAGAAATGAATCAAATTAAACTTAAAGAACAGACAACTGACGTCACAATTCCTGGTTCGTCGAGGGAAATACACAATACAACAACCCTTATTAAAGTACCAGATGACAAACCAGTCAAATTTTCAGGACGTGATGAATACACTGCTCGAGAATTTTTGTTAAATGTCGACGATTACCTGGAGGAAAATAGGGTAGAGGACGATAGGAAACTTCGAGTAGTATCCAAACTTCTAGAAGGACGAGCCTTATCATGGTTCATAGCTTTTAAGAGCAACTTTAAAAACTATGACGACTTTAAACAGGCACTTCTTAAACGCTTTTGGGATTCAGAAAGACAGCACCTTGTAAAGATGCAACTATACTCTAGCAAATACAATACTTCAGTCAATACTTCCCGATATTCAGACTACTGCCTAATGCAATTAAAGAAGCTCCAGTTTTTAGATCCACCTTTGCCAGATATTGAACTTATTCAGATCCTGACACTTCAATATCCGCCTCATGTGCAAGAAATACTAGTCGCTGCCAACATTAGAACATTGGAGCATTTTGACGCTACTTTGCGTAGGTTAGATACGGCTAATACCCAATCTAGTCCGAAAACTAACAGGAGCCGAGAAGTAAATACGAATTCTGCGGAAATAAAACCGCCGGAGAGAGAGGAACCCAGGACACGTGAAGAAGGCAGATTAAGCCCTACTAACCCAACCAGATTCCGGAATTTTAGACGTCAGAGGAATCAGGATAGACACCCTTACCAATCTAGGAATACATGGAGACAGCGCGAAAGCACTCCTGAAGGAAACCGTGAGGCCAGACGACGAGAACTCGAAAGTAGATGGAAGGACACACGGGAATACATCAGGGAGAGAAACCGTAATCCTGATGAGCCTGGAGCTACATCCCTGGAATATCAACGTCAATTCGGACCAAGAGAACAAAGATCACCTGATCCTGACCCAACAGGCGCTATAAAAAAAACGCCGATCTCGCAATAGGGAGATTGACTACAGAACACGATGAGGACGAAACGTCAAATTATTGTACTGCTGTTATCAATTACTGGCATATTGACGATTCCGAATTACTATTCGAAGACGCACAAACACTAAGGCCAATTATTACACGTTCATTACCTGTCATAACAGTACGCACAGGCAACCTACAGGTGATTACGCTCATCGATTCTGGAGCGCAAGCTTCTTTAATTTCTGATAAGCTTGTAGACTCGCTTAAAGATCAGAACAATGTTTTGTTATTACCTGCAGCTCAAATTAAAGTAAGAGGGATAGTTCCTGATAAGATTGTTAAATGTAAATCCCAGGCATTTTTAGAGTTTGAAATTAACAGTCAGATGTTTGAACACATATTTTTGATAGTATCACGTCTTAACTTCAACTTAACACTTGGATCAGATTTTATGATCAAATACAAAGGAACCATTGACTATGATGCCAACCTCGTAAGATTACAGAATAATTCCGTAGAACTACAGCTGGTAGGACGAGGTGACCTAGAAGTTCAAGAGAAGGGAGCCCGTTTTGAAGCAGCCGGTGGTGACATTATTAAGCCCGCTGTGAGCGAGGTTGCGCCAGCCGTAGCAGAAAGTAGAAAGGGTGACCAAAGTGAGGACGATGCAGAGTCCATATTCAATGAGAACTCCATTATAGGTCCGGATTATATAATGTCAATAGCCAGTGTGGTTGAAGACCCGGAAATTAAATTAAAATTGGAGGAGGCTAAAAATGACGTTCTACAGAAATTTGCATGTGTATTCGATGATAAGCCTGGAGAGATAGCTGACTATGAATATCATCTTGATGTAAATGACTTGTCTCCTTATCAGAAGAAACCATATCCCGTACCCGAGAAATATCGAGAAGAAGTTCGTAACTTAATTCATAAAATGACAGATGATGGGATAATTTCGCCTTGCGTAACTAAGTACTTGAATCCATTGGCCATAGTACGTAAGCCTAACGGCAGTATTAGAATTGGACGGCACTTTCGAGGGTATTTATAACTCAGCCAATTTAAAACAATATGTACCACAGGAAGAGTAAAGCCTGGAAAAGAAAATCCTGCGTATTTTCTTTTCGTCCAACCAAGGGGAAGATGTACCAGGAAGGCCTAGGTCCTGGTCCATATTAATTGAAAGAAATGTTATTTCCAGCATTAAAGATCCGACCGACGTACGAACATCCATGTAAAGAATGTTCCAGTATGTGCCAGACCCTACGAGTACGCTAGGCGGAGTCAAGTGACGTCACCTGTCGCTCGAAGCTCACCTCCCCTAGAGATATTTCTCGAAAGAATTTTTCTTTTAACAGCTTTTTAACACCTTAACCAATTTCAACGGGACAAACGCTGAATTATAGCAAACATCATAAAAGTTAATCCCTGTAAATTTCAAATTAATTCATCAAACGGTTGTTGAGTTATAACAATTTAAAGTCTCAACGAAATTACGTAATTACGGTCACATGGCCGAGAGAGAGCTGCCACCCCTCCCTGCGCTGGTATCTATATATGTCAAGGCCAGATAGCCCGCAAACCAGTGCAGTACAGTACAGTACCGTACAAGGACAAGCAGACAACTGTGTGAGTGAGATAGTGAAGAGACCGGCCCGCGTACAGTATGTTCGCGCAGTCACGGTAGAAGTACTGTCGTCGTATCTCCAGAACGCGAAATTCTATCGCCGATAAAGGACGTCGCACTGCAGTTAGTATGTCGCGTCGCGATTACAATATAATCCTAAAAAGACATTTAAGACTGTAACACGAGTGAACTTATTGGAGTACAAATGTTAACTATTTCATTATGTGTGGACTTAGGCAACGTCAAGTAACATTAAACTTCTACAGAGCCTAATACTTAAGAATCACCAGAACTTTTTTTTTTCTCGAGTATTGCATTATATTTCTTTATTCACGTCACATCAATATTTTGAATGAAAAAGTAAGAACTTTTCTGAGTTAATATAACAGGATTAGCAGAAAATATAACTTAATGACTGTGTTCACTGACTGTGCTTATCGACTTGCTTTCTTTTTTCTTTTCTTCAAGTGTGAACTGTGTGATTAAGAACGTTTCAATAACGACTGTAAATAGTATTTAGTACAGAAAGGACTGTGATTCTTCATACGCCATAAATAGTGTTCAACAGTGTAAGTGATAACCAGTCGCACTAAATGAATTTTCGTGTGCGAAACTCAACAGTTCCAGCTGTCATCACCTCATCGGGAACGTCAACATCGCCGATCCTGATTCTACATGGAACATTCCAGATGTCCATCTTTCGACATTTGGTAACAACAGTTCTTGTCATAAGTGAGTAACAAACTGACTAAACTTTTTCATTTATTTTGAACAGTGAAACTTCAGTGTCGCGTGTGAACAATTTTCATAATTTCTCAAAAGTGATAAATTTAATTTCAATTTCATTTCTCGTAGAAAGACTGTAGGATTTCAAGTGTGCTGTATAACGAGATTGACAAACTGAGAACTGAAAACTTTTAATAATTTCTCATATCCATTTACCATTATAAAAGTGTGCCTAGGTTTAAAAAGACTTTAGGTGGAAATTCACACATATGAAAGACTTTGAAACCAATGATATTTATGCCTTTTTTTTTTCAAGAAGATTATTTTCAACATTTAATTTCAATATAAATTTTGAGTCAACAATCATACCGCAGGATGAGAAATTAATAAATTGTTTTGAAAAAAAATTATTTACCATCTATTATTCGCTCTGCGAGACTATCCTTCTCTGTATCGGCTCCAAAACCCAGTTCCACTCCCTGAGGTCCTACTCATGCCCTTTGCCCACAACTTTTCCTGGTACAGTATGTGGTTACTCTATAATTGCCCCCATGTACTGGATATCCCTCCACAGTCTCCAGACATCAATATAATTGGAAATTTGTGGAGTATGTTTAATGAAAATATCCGCGAACATGCTATGATTAATCGGAGTGACCTGTAAATTGCCCTGCAGACGGAAAGGGGTAATATTGAGTCCTATTACTGTGAAAACTTGGTTCGATCTATGCCAGATAGATTTAAGGAGATTAAAAATGGGGGTGGCCGTCACACTAGGTACTAGGTACTAGGTACTAACTGTCCACATATGTCCCTTCAACGACACAAAATATACAGACTGTACCATTTTCATTGTGGTGTAAAACTTGACCTAAGAGTATGTAATTTCTTGTTGTAAATTTATATATGATTGTGTGAAGATGCTTTTTGTATCTGTTGTATGATGATCGTAAATTTATTTATTCATAAATATTATCAAACTTTATATCCAAGAGGATTCTATTACGACAATGAAATATCTTAGGATAGGTATACCACTATCACTGTGAGTCACTGTATGTAAGTAAACACACACAATAACAGTTTCATTACAAACCAATCGGTTGCGTCCGGTACGAAATATGTGTATGGTACTTTGTGTGTAAGTTAAAGCTCGGGCATTTAGTACATAACTCGAAAGAGTGAAGAAAGGAAATTTAAAATCACGAGACTCCCGCAAAATTCTTTCGAATGCATTTCTGCGAAGTGGCTTTACCTGCGGTGCCCTCAGACCGGAGCTCGGCGTGCTGGCGCACTGCAGTTCAGCGCCTAGTGCGCTGTCTGGACAGGCCTACGCTAGTCATACACCACGGGGCTAGCCGATGGTAGAATGAGTTGTTGAATCAACACAAGGCCGTCGTCCTTCACCGTTTGCACCGATTATTTATCAGAAGGTACAAAAAGACAGGTTGAGTTGTGGAAATCATGTAAGCAATTTAGTTTCTGCTGATGAAAAAAATAAATGAAATGGCGTATGGCTTTTTTTGCTAGTTGTTTTACGTCGCACCGACACAGAGAGGTCTTACGGCGACGATGGGACAGGAAAGGGTTAGGAGTGGGAAGGAAGCGGCCGTGGCCTTAATTAAGGTACAGCCCCAGCATTTGCCTGGTGTGAAAATGGGAAACCACGGAAAACCATTTTCAAGGCTGCCGACAGTGGGGTTCGAACCTACTATCTCCCGAATACTGCATACTGGCCGCACTTAAGCGACTGCAGCTATCGAGCTCGGTCGTATGGCTTTTAGTGCCGGTAGTCTCCGAGGACATGTTCGGCTCGCCAGGTGCAGGTATTTCGATTTGACACCCGTAGGCTACCGGCTCGTCGTGATGAGGATGAAATGATGATGAAGACGACACACACACCCAGCCCCCGTGCCAGCGAAATTAACCAATGATAGTTAAAATTCCCGACCCAGCCAGGAATCGAAGCTGGGACCCTTGTGACCAAATGCCAGCACGCTAACCATTTAGCCATGGAGCCGGACGTTTCTGCTGATGAGCTGCTTGTAATCTCAGACCGAATTAGAAATGGAAAAGATGAACGTCAAGTATGTTATTAAGACTCAAGTAACCGAGCTCGATAGCTGCAGTCGCTTAAGTGCGGCCAGTATCCAGTATTCGGGAGACATTAGGTTCGAACCCCACTGTCGGCAGCCCTGAAAAGGGTTTTCCGTCGTTTCCCATTTTCACACCAGGCAAATGCTGGGACTGTACCTTAATTAAGGCCACGGCCGCTTCCTTCCCACTCCTAAACGTTTCTTGTTCCATCGTCGCCATAAGACCTATCTGTGTCGATGCGACGTAAAGCAAGTAGCAAAAAAAAAAAGGCTGAAGTAATATCTGTAGGAGAGACACAATATAGGAACGGTTGGGTCATTTCAGGTAAACCCTACTTAGTTTTGCTTTGTCCAAGCTTCTTCGTCTTCCTCTTACCGAGCTCGATAGCTGCAGTCGCTGAAGTGCGGCCAGTATCCAGTATTCGGGAGATAGTACGTTCGAACCCCACTGTCGGCAGCCCTGAAAAGGGTTTTCCGTGGTTTCCCATTTTCACACCAGGCAACCTTAATTAAGGCCACGGCCGCTTCCTAGCCCTTTCCTGTCCCATCGTCGCCATAAGACCTATCTGTGTCGATGCGACGTAAAGCAACAAGCGAAAAAAAATTCTTCCTCTCCTTTGCATTTTTTCTTAGTTTATTGGGGTTGGCACTTGTAGTGGATTTGGCACAGTTTTACGGCCTGATACTCTTCCCGACGCAAACCCTATGTTGAGGGATATATTCACCATTGCGTGGTTCTGTGGTGGTTGGTAGTGTGGTGTGTTGTACGTAGATGAAGAGAAGTTTATTAAGATGAACAAAAACACCCAGTCCCGGAGCCATAGGAATTAATCATGCACAGTTAAAATCCTCGGCCCACCTAACAATCGAACCCGCAGCCCTCTGAACCGAAGGCCGGTACTTTGACCATTCAGTCAAAGTTTACTTTGCCCTGTGATCAGAGTTAAATGACAGAGCTTGGATCTTCGGATCAGAAGTCTAACAAAGCAAGTTCACAGTTGCAATCTACAGTGTCTTTGTAAGAAGATCGTGAGTTTGCAGGCTAAATTAATCACATACATCGCTCTACTTTGAAGGCGATCTCACTGTACGGAAGCGAAAGCTGGCTGGATTGTTGATATCTTACTCATAAGCTCAAAGCAACGAATATGAAAGTAGTGAGAGTTCCTGCTAGTATGAAACGATGGAAACAACAGCAGAACGAATTCGTAACGAGACGAAAAGGGCTAAGTTAGGAACGGATCTGTTGTATGGATCCCCGCTTTATGTGGTGGTGTTACGTTAAGGTCTGATATTTAGGAGACTAATGGACTGCGTTGTCAATGGTAAAAATGGTAGAGGGATGGATGAAAGTGTTTATGACTGGAAATTGGCAATATCATCAACATTAATACTTATACTTCACTTTTTAAGCTTCTTTTTTTCTCTGGTCTGGATAGTTTATACGATTCCTTCGATAAGTACGACATAAAATCCAACTACCGGTGACTTCAATCCCTTAATATCAAGCCTCTTGTGGTAATTCTTCTTCGAAAGATAGAGGTTAAATCAACCTCAAAATAGGGCTGTGTAGCCGCAAAGTTTGGAGACTGGGGGTTCGAATTCTGATCCTGACATTGGCTATGCTGGATAGGTAGATTCCCCTTCTTCGTTAACACTCTCACAAGGAAAATGTTCGGATTTTATCATTTTTTTTTTGCTAGGGGTTTTACGTCGCACCGACACAGGTAGGTCTTATGGCGACGATGGGATAGGAAAGGCCTAGGAGTTGGAAGGAAGCGGCCGTGGCCTTAATTAAGGTACAGCCCCAGCATTTGCCTGGCGTGAAAATGGGAAACCACGGAAAACCATCTTCAGGGCTGCCGATAGTGGGATTCGAACCTACTATCTCCCGGATGCAAGCTCACAGCCGCGCGCCTCTACGCGCACAGCCAACTCGCCCGGTTTATCATTTTTTTTAATACTCAGGACATCTGTCGTAGAGTTGGTCCAAATACAGTAATTACAATAATACAAATTATCGGAGACCCTGCGGGAATAAACAAAATGTTGTATGCTAGTACATGGCCCGAGGAACTCACTATTAATGTCTCGCAAAATGAACCATCAAATTCTTAAATGTACCAAGTCCTTCATTTAAATCATTGTTGTTGTCACTTCAAAATATGTGAATTCGTAATTAATTTGTACTAGAATTAAAGAGGAAGCAGCCATGGCATATAATTAACGTTCCAATTAGGTATTCACCTGGAGGTGAAGTAGGAAATCACATCATGAGATGTAAGATAGTCAAGACTAGGATTTCACCCGCTTCTTCTTCTTATTATTATTATTATTATTATTATTATTATTATTATTGTTATTATTCTTATTCTTTGTATAGCTCAACGTTCCTTCTCCCCACTCCAGCCCCTAAACCTCCGTTTTAAGCAAATAATAGTCTGGCAATCGAACAACGCCCACCCGAAACCAAGTTGAGATCTTAACTTCAAATCATGGTTGAGGACTGATGGAATGGGGGACGGGGGTTGTTTGGTGGTGGTGGTGGTGGTGGTGGTTAGTACTTCAAAGATAACTAAGGGACATGATGTTTGATTGATGTTTGTTGTTTAAAGGGGCCTAACATCGAGGTCATCGGCCCAACTAAGGGACAATCATACATACTTACTATATTTACAAGAGAAAGAGAGAAGGGGAGGGGAAGTGGAATTCGACTCTTCGACGAATGAAACCCTCTTCTTTATGATAGGCCTACATACAGCCCATCAACAGCCTGGGCTGCCTAGGTGACTACTGCCCAGTATAATGACCAGCAGATTTTGTGATTGCCATGTCGCAGCATGACGAAATCCACAGCCGTATTGCTTGGTTTTCGTGACCGGATCCTCTACCTCTCATATCAGACTGTCCCTCCGTCGGTCTGACGGGACCGAGTACCGTCTCAGTTATCATCCTGGAATTTAAATCCATGAACTGACTGGGAATATAACCCGGTCTCGGGTATGAGGCAGGCACGCTACTAATACACCACAACACGGCCGGATGGTATTGGTATTGGTGAGAAAAGGTGGATGGATCTTAAAGGACGGGAAATTGAAAGAATATTTTAAGTCTTGCAAATCTAATACCATCGAGAACAGCAGAAATCAAGAGTTGACCAAGGGAGGTCGGGTGGTAAAGCCTGGGAAAAGTAAGTGGAATCAATGCCCTGTAGGCACCATGACCGGCAGATATTGGAGGGTCATAAGACCGCCGTGACCACATCCTTAGCCTTAGGCTTTCGCGACCAGATCCCCTACCTCTCATATCAGATGGTCCTTCAGTTAGTCTTATGAGACTGATTGAACTCTCAGCCCAGAATTTAAAGCCTTCAACCGGCCGGGAACGGATGCAAACACTCTACCCCTACATAACGGGACTGACTTCAAAGAATGAAACTGTTAGCGAAAAAGGAGGAAGGGCAAGAAAAAACAGGAAATTGAGAGAATCTCTAAGCCTCTCGAACCTAACACCGTGGAGAAGAAGAGTTAACCTAGGAAGATCGGATAGTAGCCTGATACAAGTAGAAGCAATGCCAGGATTCAGCTCTTGGCACCGTTGTCGCCTCTCCACGCTTCCAGGTTGAGAACCCACGGGGTAAAATTGGAGGAAGATAAAAAACCAATGCTCCCTTATGACGCTGTTTAGAAAACAGCCCATTAACATCAAGCACCTACTGGAACTGAAACCTCGAATATTTTGGAGTAATTATTCCTGTTTGGATCTCTCGCCTCCGGCCTCCAATTTGCAAAATGAGGTTAGGTGGAGGTCACAGGATGAACATTTGAATGTGACCTGGAAGTAACCAGCTCTTACAATTCTCCGTTATACTAACATCTCTTCCTGACCGGTTGCAGAGCGCTTTTGGTTAAGCCCCCACCATCTAGCTTCAAGGTTGCTTGTAAATCCATTCAAGAACATCGCTTTAAAAACATTTTCTCAACACTTGCTTTGTTTTTGTTCCAGGCAGTAAAAAATTCGTTTTAACACACACAGGTTTAGGAATCAATTGTAGAGTGTCGGCCTCCACATCCCAAGGTCGCAGGTTCAGAGCTAGCACAGGCAGTCGGATCTTTAATGGGAGAAAAAATTCTATTCTGAACTCCATGTCGGTATGTAAAATATCTCTGGTGACATATTTGGTGTTCGCTCATAAAAAATTCAAACTCAGCCACAGTACAATTTTCGAGTTCTTCGACCTCGTACAGTGAAACAGAACCACGAAATTGACAAGTAGGCAGCCTTAAAACGTCAAAGTAAAGGGTTTGAGACATGGTAGCTTAGGCTATATTATTATTATTATTATTATTATTATTATTATTATTATTATTATTATTAGTCTATTATTATTATTAATTTTGCTAGTTGCCTTACGTCGCACAGACACAGATAGGTATTATGGCGACGATGGGACAGGAAAGGCCTAGGAATGGGTGAAGCAGCCGTGGCCTTATTTAAGGTACAGCGCCAGCATTTGCTTGGTGTGAAAATGGGAAACAACGGAAAACTAACCTCAGGGCTGGCGACAGTGGTGTTCGAACCTACTATCTGCCGGATGCGAGCTCACAGATGCGCGCTCCTAACCGCACGGCCAACTCGCCCGGTATTATTATTATTATTATTATTATTATTATTATTGTCCGATTCTTTGGCTGAATACTCACCGTTTGGGCCTTTTGGTTCAGAGGGTTCTGGGTTCGATTCCTGGCCGATTCGGGGATTTTAATCGCGTCGGGTTAATTCTTCTGACTTGGGGACTGGTTGGTTGTGTATATTCCAACATATCCCTCTTGATGTTCACACAACACACCACACTACCAATCACTCCAGAAACATGTAATATTAAATACATCCCTCCATATACGGTTGGCGTCAGGAAGGGCACATGGCCGTCAAACAGGACTAAAACCACACGTGTGACTCTGTTCGCAGCCGCGAAACCATGGCATAAAAGGTGAAAGGCAATAATAATAATTTAGTATTATTCGTATTTATTCAATATAAACTGTTATGCGTTTCACCTTTCAGTCTGCCGGGCTGAGGGGCACAGACGGTTGAGACGCTGGCCTTCTGACCCCAACTTGGCAGGTTCGATCCTGGCTCAGTACGGTGGTATTTGAAGGTGCTCAAATATGTCAGGCACGTGTCGGTAGATTTACTGGCACGTAAAAGAACTTCTGCGGGACCAAATTCCGGCACCTCGGCGTCTCCGAAAACCGTAAAAGTAGTTAGTGGGCGTTTAGCCAATAACATTATTATTTATTATTAGATAGTTTCTTCCGGGAGCAGAGTTCTTTCTTGCAGATTACTATTGATTGCAATTGAGAGTTCGCTGCATTTGCTTTGCAGTACCTTAATTCAATTATACTACCATCGTGGGAGAATACAAATCCTATATACCTGTACATGAAATGATCTACCTGTTCCAGTTTTGTGTTCCCAATCTGACATTCAATTCTCGTAAGTTTCTTCTCTACTGACATCAATTTAGTCTTGGAAAGGCCAATTTTCATAACATACTCGTTGCATCTATTTTCAAGTTACAAGATATTAGATTGCAGGCTTTCAGAACAATCTGCCATTAAGACAAAGACGTTAACATAAGCCAAACAAACAGCTTACTACATTTCCGCCTAGCTGAATCACTCCACGAAACTTTATACCTTTCATTGGATGATCCATGTAAAATATGAACGAATGCACCCAAATTGCCTACTTTTCCAAGGGTACACTACAAAGGAGAAATATTACAGGCTTGTCTAACCCCTGTAAGTAGGCTATCTTGAACCAAGAACTCATTCTACCATCAATTCACACTGCAGCCCAATTATTGTCAGCATGAATGCCTTTGATTATTTTTAATATTTTAATGCTTCCTTACGGATAACATATTTTCACCCCGGTACTCTGTCATATGTCTTTTCTAGATCTACGAAACATAGACATAACGGTCTATTCCTCTCGTAGCATTTTTGAATTACCTGGCGCATACTGAATGTCTGATACTGATAGTTCTCGGAAAAACCACACTGGTTTTTATCCATCTTACTCTCAACCAATGACCACACGCTCCCTTCTAAAATGCCAGTGAACACTTAGCCTGGTATACTGATCAATGAAATACGCCCGACTCATTGGCTGAATGGTCAGCGTACTGACCTTCGGTTCAGAGCGTCCCGGGTTCGATTCCCAGCCGGGTTGGGGATTTTATTCTCTTCTGATTAATTCTTCTGGCTCGGGGACTGGGTGTTTGTGTCCGTCCCAACACTCTCCTCTTCATATTCACACCATACTACACTACCAACCACCACAGAAACACGCAATAGTGATTATACCTCTCCATATAGGGTTAGCGTCAGGAAGGGCATCCGGCTGTAAAACATGGCCAAATCCACATGTGCGACGCAGTTCGCATACGTGACCCCACAGGCAAGGAAGAAGAAGAAGACTAATCAATGAAATATCTCGATAGTTGTTGCAACCCATTCTGTTCCCTTCCTTAGAGATATATGCAATTACTGCTTTCGTCCAATTAGTAGGTATTCCTGCTGCTTTATGACAATTCTTTCCACTTCCTCAACTGTAATTTAATTAACATTATTGTCCTCCTCCCCATGAGCTCGGTTGTTCGCGACATCATCAGAAATATTTCCTTTTACTTTGAGATTTTCAAAATATTCCTTCCACATGCCCAGTGATTTCCTCGGATCTACAATAACTTGGCATGATTTACCCAAAACACTATTCCTTCCCTTTCTTCTTCTTCTTCTTCTTCTTCTTCTTCTTCTTCTTCTTGTTCTTCTTGTTCTTCTTCTTATTATTATTATTATTATTAGTATTAGCCGGCCCCGTGGTGTAGGGGTAGCGTGCCTGCCTCTCGCCCGGAGGACCCGGGCTCGATTCCCGGCCAGGTCAGGGATTTTTCTCTCGACCTGAGGGCTGGTTCGAGGTTCACTCAGCCTACGTGATTATAGTTGAGGAGCTATCTGACGGCGAGATGGCGGCTCCGGTCTCGAAAGTCCAGAATAACGGCCGAGAGGATGCGTCGTGCTGACCACACGGCCCCTCGTAATCTGCAGGCCTTCGAGCTGAGCGGCGGTCGCTTGGCAGGCCAAAGCCCTTTCAAGGGCGTTAAGTGTCGTGAGGTTTGGTTTGGATTATTATTATTATTATTATTATTATTATTATTATTATTATTATTATTATTATTATTATTACGGCGACGCTGGGACTGGAACGACGCAGCCATGGCCTGAACTTAGATACCACTTCATCAAGTGTATGGACTGGGAATGAAAAACCACGGTCACTAGTTTCAGGAATGCTGGTGATGTCGCGAACAACCGAGCTCATAGGGAGGACAATTATGTTAGTGAAATTACGCTTGAGGAAGTGGAAAGGATTGTCATAAAGCAGCAGGAATAGATGAAATTAGACCTGAAATTGTGAAATATAGTGCGACGGCTGGAATGAAATGGCTTCATAGAAATAAGCACGAAATACGAAGCCAACTAACCGATTCAGTAATATCTGGACTTTCTGTGACAGCAGTTGGTGAATCTGCAAGGTATCCAAGCTGCCTTCAAATTGTTGACTAGATATAAATGCTTCATGGCGCGCTGATAAGTTCAAATGGTATTCCGTTTATTTATGTATTTATTTATTTATTTATTTATTTATTTATTTATTTATTTGTTCATTACTATTGGTTTAAGTTCGCAATGAGATAGATTTTGGGCGACGGTAGGTTAGGAGAGAGCTATTACTAGGTAGGAATTGACCATGGCCTTATCTAAGCTACATTTGCCTGGTGTGGAAAGTAGAAAGTACGAAAAATGATCTTCAGGGCTGCCAATGTTGGGGTTCAAACCCACCTTCTCCAGAAAGTAAGCTTACGGCTATCCGACCTGTACCATGTGGCCATCTCTCCAGGTCTTTCACTTAATATCTTCTTTCAATAACGTCTAGGCTTTCTAAGACGGCTGATGGTGAAAATGCTGGGGATCCAAACAGCCTTCAAGCTGAGCACTTGGTATGAATACTTCACTACACGGTGATAGGTTCAAATGGATTATCCGTTTTTCTTGGAAAGGTAGCATTGATTACTTAAGAACTGTGACGTGTGTCATTTCCACGTTACTACTTAGCCCAGACATTGCTCATCCCGTGAAGAATGCTTCAAGCATATTTACGTATTCACACATACGCATGTGCCTCATCTAAATAACACGTGAGGAACTGTGTGGAAGAAGAGGGAGGAGGGGGTTCTGGTAGGTGGCGATGGTGGGGGAAGGGCGTGTGCCGAGGCTCTCTCTCAAATAACAAAAGAATATAAACTAGTTATAGAATGTATTAAGAAGAAAAAAACATGCAGCAGCCATCTCGAGTATGTGCATGTATTTGGACATATGTGGAACCTATTAGAATACGTGTAGGCTCTTCGAAGTTTCACTTCAGTATTAGGGTCACATTATCTCCACGTAGGTTCACTCACCTTCCATGCTAGAAAATTAGAACGCGAAATATTTCTAGAGCACCTAGTGAGTGCTGTTTCATATTCTGGCAACGAATAATGAAGTTTTATTCAAAGCGGAGACCACGCCTCTGAGTTCTGCTCACGGTACAATGCTAAGAATGTCAAATATCCCGGGTCACATCACCAATATATCCCAGTGGAATGGAAGCATTGCGGAAATATTCAGCGGTGACCTAATTGTGTAGAAAATAAGAAAAACAGCTTTTCTTCTTCTTCTCATTCTTGCTATTTTCTTTACGTCGCACCGACACAGATAGGTCTTAGGCGATAGGAAAGGCCTAGGAATGGGAAGAAAGCGGCCATGGCCTTAATTAAGGTACAGCCCCAGCACTTGCCCGGTGTGAAAAAGGGAAACCACGGAAAACCATCTTGAGAGCTGCCGACAGTGAGGTTCGAACCCACTATCTCCCGATTACTGGATACTGGCCGCACTTAAGCGGCTGCAGCTATCGAGCTCGGTAAGACAACTTTTTGAATAACACTACTATTCATTGGGATGATTCGCTGTTTTCTGAATAAGCTTAGAAACTCACTGTTTCTTGGACTAGTGATAATTGTGAGTCATACCCCACTGCATATTACTCAATTCTGGGGAATAAATTGATTCAGAAAGCAGTCTTAGGCCTATATCTTTGCTCAAGTGCCCGCTTGCTGTGTTCGGGTACTGGAATTGAATCCCGCGACAGTCACTCGTCAGCTAAACGAATTTAAATGCGGAAGATCTATTTCAGTAGATTTACAGAGATATTAAAATTAAATTCACAGCAAAACTCCAGCTCCTATGTTCTTAGAATTTGCAGAAACGTTAAGATGATGATGATGATGATGATGATGATGATGATGATGATTATTATTATTAGAAGTAGTAGTAGTAGTAGTAGTAGTAGTAGTAGTAGTAGCAGTGCCCTGTCGAGTTGGCCGTGCGCGTAGAGGCGCGCGGCTGTGAGCTTGCATCCGGGAGATAGTAGGTTCGAATCCCACTATCGGCAGCCCTGAAGATGGTTTTCCGTGGTTTCCCATTTTCACACCAGGCAAATACTGGGGCTGTACCTTAATTAAGGCCACGGCCGCTTCCTTCCAACTCCTAGGCCTTTCCTATCCCTTCGTCGCCATAAGACCTATCTGTGTCGGTGCGACGTAAAGCCCTTAGCAAAAAAGTAGTAGTGCCCGGCGACTTTAATGAATAGTAGGGGTAGTAGCCTTTGATTGAGACGGTCTCCTGTTCGATTCCCAGGCAGGATAGGGATTTAGGCCGCGTTTGGATAATTTCTCAGGCTCGTGGACTGGATGTTTTTATTTATCCTAATGCAAACCCTTTCGCAACACATCATACTCATAATAACCACAGAATCACGTAATAGTTGATCATATCCCGCCACAAAGGATTGGCGTCAGGAAAGGCATCCGGCGTTGCTAGTCTATGTGTACAACACAAATCACACTCGTAATTCAACCAGGATGCGGAAAAGACAGATGAAAAATTATTATTGTTGTTATTGCTATTGTTGTCGTTTGGGTCATCACTCCATAGACTGGTCTGATGCATCTGTCCATGCCATCCTATCCTGTGATAAATTTTAATTTCTGCGTAACTGCTACATCCTACGTGTTTACAAATCTGTTTGTCATATTCCTAACTTGATCTACTCATTTTTTACCATTTTACCGGCACCACTTCTCTCAAAAACTAACTGAAAAAGGATGTCTTAAAATGTGTCCTATCATTCTATCTCTTCTTCTTCTCATCAAATTTCGCCTGATCGTTCTCCATCTAAGTTTCAGCATTCTTCTCTATCACCGCATTTCAAAAATATTCTCTTTCTTACTGAGCTAGTTATCGTCCATGTTTCACTTCTATACAATGCCACGCTACAGACGAAAGTCTTCAAAAATATCTTCCTAATTCCTATATCAATGTACGAACTGAGCAAATTTCTTTTCCTAAGGAAGCCCTTTCCTGTTTGTGCTAGTCATCATTTCATGCCGTGCTTACTTCAGCCACCGTTAGTTATTCCACTACCCAAGTAACAATACCCATCTACTTCCTTTAAGACTTCACTTACGAATCTAATATTTTCTGCATCACCTGACTTCGTTCGACTGCAGTCCATTACCTTTGAATCTGGATTCATTTTTATCTTGAACTCCTTCTCCAAGACTGTGTCCATACCATTCCACAATTTCTCCAGATCTTCTGCAGGCGCAGATAAAATAACAATATCATCGACAAATCTCAGGGTTTTGATTTCCATTTCTTAGATTGCGATTCCCTTGATTGCTTTTACCACCTACACTACATAAACATTGAAAAGGTGAGGGGTCAAACTGCACCTTGCTTCACTCCTTTCTGAATTCTGCTTCATTTTCGTAGTCCTCGATTCATAGCAGTGAAGACTGATTTTTGTACAGATTGTAGATATTTCTCCTTTTTCAGTATCTGATCACGATCACGTTCAGAGAGTGTTCCAGTCAGTATTATCCAATGCCTTTTCTAGATCTACGATTCAATCCTATAATTGTGAGTTTATGTCATCAATTCCAGATGCCTTTTCTAGATCTACGATTCAATCCTATAATTGTGAGGGTATGTCATCAATTCCAGATGCCTTGTTCCTCTTTAAGTATCTCAACATTCTGTCAAATTCGGGCCTCAAAATTGGATCCCCCATTTCATCAACATCAACAGCCTCTTCTTGTTCTACTTCTCTCCCTTGACACAATTGTTGGATATGTTCCTGCCATCTTTCTGAATTGTCTTCCTTCCCCAGAAGTGGTCTTCCATCGGGGCTCTTAATAACCATACACCTAGTTTTCCTTCCCCTGCAGGTTTCCTTGATTTCTCCGTATGCCACATCTACCTTTTCTACAACCATCAAACACTAAACATCCTTGCACTTTCAGCCGTTCTTCCTTAGCTGTCCCGCATCCTCTACCTCCGCATCCTCTACCTACTTCATTCTTTGCTGCCGTCCTCATTTTTTTACATTCTTGTACTTTCGCCGTTCGTCAATTAGGTCTTGTGTATCCCGAATTATCCACTGATACTTACTTGATCTTACCTTTCTTCAGGAGCCCTACTGATCTCATTCTTCACGACTGCCCACGTTTTATCTTTTGTGGTTCCTTCATTCCTTACATTTATTCCTGGTGCAATATGTTCCCTGAAACTATCCCTTACTCTTTTTTATTTCAACTTATTAAGGTCCCATCTTCTTGCATTCATTGCTTTCTTCAATTTCTTCATCTTCAGATGGCATTTCGTAACCACCAACTTGTGGTCAGAGTTCACGTCTATTCCTGGGAAGGTCTTGCAAACCAAAATCTGGTTTCTTAATTTCTGCCGAATCATAATGAAGTCTATTTGATAATTTCCAGTGTCTCCAGGCCTCCTCCACGTATACAGCCATTCTTTGCGGTGTTTGAACCTAGTATTAGCAAGGACTAAATTACGATCAGTGCAGAATTCAATCAGTCGACTTCCTCTTCCAGTCCTTTGTCCCAGTCCGAATTGTTCTATTGCATTACATCCTCTTCCTTGGCTTACCAGTGCATTCCAGTCTCCCGTCACAATTAGCTTCTCGTTTCCTTGTATACATAGTTTTAAATCTTATTTCTTTGGATTTCTTCATCATGCACTGAACTATCAGGCATATAGAACTGCACTATTGTGGTGGGTATTGGCTTTGTGTGTTCACTATGTTAGTCATAGTAGCTTGCCTACTGCCCTAATTTCTTATTCATTATTAAGCCAACTCTTGCATATACCCTTTTTTGATTTCGTGTTGAAAATTCTCTGGTCGACTGAGGAAAAGTCGTGCTCTTCCCGCCAACGTACTTCACTTACACTAACTACATCTAACTTTTGTCCTTACCACAACGACTCAAACTTCTAGCATTCTACGCTCCGACTCGCAGAACAACAGTATTCATCTTCCAGATGGTTGCACCCTCTCGCGTAGTCTCCAGCCGGGGGAGACTATTTATTTTACCTCCGAAATACTTTACCCGGGAGGAAGCCACCATCATGCATCTTTCATTCATGAAGAGAGAGCTGCATGCCCTCAGATTATTATTATTATTATTATTATTATTATTATTATTATTATTATTATTATTATTATTATTATTATTATTATTATTATTATTATTATGTCCGACTCGTTGGCTGAATGGCCAGCGTACTGGCCTTCGGTTCAGAGGGTCCCGAGTTCGATTGCCGCCCGGGTCGCGGATTTTAACCTTCATAGGTTAATTCCATTGGTTCGGGGGCTGGGTGTTTGTGCTGTCCCCACATCCCTGCAATTCACACACCACATATAACACTACCCTCCACCACAATAACACGCAGTTACCAACACATGGCAGTGGCCCCCCACCCTCATCGAAGGGTCTGCCTTACAAGGGCTGCACTCGGCTAGAAATAGCCACACGAAATTATTATTATTATTATTATTATTATTATTATTATTATTATTATTATTATTATTATTATTAGTATTATTATTATTATTATTATTATTATTATTATTATTATTATTGTTGTTGTTGTTGTTGTTGTTGTTGTTGTTGTTGTCTTAACCTATAGCTCACAAAATCATCAAAAGACCTTAGACCTGCTCAGGCGACTGCTGTCAAGTCAAATGGTATGCGGATATTAGTAAGGCACGTGACCAACGTGTAAACACCCTCAGCTGTATTTCTAGGAATTCGTTTTTCGAAACAGACAACTCCTCGAATATACTCATGGGTATCTAATTTAGAACTTCTAGAACCAGAATTGAAATTTTTGGATGAACCAGAAATTCAATTCATTATTTTTACCTTGCGTAAGGCTCTTAAGACATGTTGATCATCAATACCCAGTTCTTAGTTCGTGAGAAGTCCTGTACCCGTGTGATGTTTTTAATATCGTGCATATGTTTAATAAATTGAGGGTGAGTTTTGGAAGGACGTATCCGTAGCGTACATGACAGATTTAATTCGCAAACCATGAAAAACCAGCCCTAGCATAACCAAGCGTGGGATTTTAACCCACTTTTCGTCACAACATTGTTATCTGTGGCTGGATATATCATTATCGAGCACAATACCTGGCAGTGCGAGGAAGTGGGAGTGAAAGTAGGCAGTCAAAGTAAGGAAAATAGAGATGTACTCTTAAAAAGTGCAGCTGTATAATAAATAAATAAATAAAAAATAAATAAATAAATAAATAAATACATAAATAATAATAATAAATAATATAATAAATAATAAATATAATAAATAAATATAATAAATATAATAATAAATAATATAATAAATAATATAATAAATAATAAATATTATTTATTTATTTATTTATTTATTTATTTATTTATTTATTTATTTATTTATTTATTTATTTATTTATTTATTTATAACTTACCTAAAATACATTTGCAAATATGGAGTAGGATATTATACATTATCTTTGCAATTATTTACACCTGCAAAGCACTTGATGTGCTTATCCGCCGGTGAAGTTGTTTCACATTTGTATATCTTGTTGCAATCCTTACTGTTTACAACATTAATAAGGTTTGTACATTTACATTACATTAATTTTTTTCTGTGGTATGAGTTTTTGAAAAAAAATGAGTTTTTCTCAATCCCTGAAAGTATCATTCAAATTTCACTGTAATGATTTTATCTATGATCCATAGTATCCCATGTTTTTTTAGTTGATATTTTGTTTTCAAGTATGTCAATTCTGAGGGCAACTTGTTCAAAAATTAAGGAACTGCAACTTGCAGGGTTCTGGATCCATATTTGTTGTAGTACCTGATGACCTGAAAATAACTTATATGCCACATTCTTGTTCCACATGTATATTCATTTACAATTCTATATTGTGGCTTCGAGTAATTTTCTTTAATTACACTGACTGACAGAGCAAATGCAACACCAAGGAGGAGTGGTTCGAAAGGGATGAAAGTTGGGGAAAAAACAGAGTCGGCACGGAAGAATAATTGATGTTTATTTCAAACCGATATGCAGGTTACACAATGCGCACGGCATCGACTCAGTAGGATGTAGGACCACCGCGAGCGGCGATGCACGCAGAAACACGTCGAGGTACAGAGTCAATAAGAGTGCGGATGGTGTCCTGAGGGATGGTTCTCCATTCTCTGTCAACCATTTGCCACAGTTGGTCGTCCGTACGAGGCTGGGGCAGAGTTTGCAAACGGCGTCCAATGAGATCCCACACGTGTTCGATTGGTGAGAGATCCGGAGAGTACGCTGGCCACGAAAGCATCTGTACACCTCGTAGAGCCTGTTGGGAGATGCGAGCAGTGTGTGGGCGGGCATTATCCTGCTGAAACAGAGCATTGGACAGCCCCTGAAGGTACGGAAGTGCCACCGGCCGCAGCACATGCTGCACGTAGCGGTGGGCATTTAACGTGCCTTGAATACGCACTAGAGGTGACGTGGAATCATACGCAATAGCGCCCCAAACCATGATGCCGCGTTATCTAGCGGTAGGGCGCTCCACAGTTACTGCCGGATTTGACCATTCTCCACGCCGACGCCACACTCGTCTGCGGTGACTATCACTGACAGAACAGAAGCGTGACTCATCGGGGAACACGACGTTCCGCCATTCCCTCATCCAAGTCGCTCTAGCCCGGCACCATGCCAGGCGTGCACGTCTATGCTGTGGAGTCAATGGTAGTCTTCTGAGCGGACGCCGGGAGTGCAGGCCTCCTTCAACCAATCGACGGGAAATTGTTCTGGTCAATATTGGAACAGCCAGGGTGTCTTGCACATGCTGAAGAATGGCGGTTGACGTGGCGTGCGGGGCTGCCACCGCTTGGCGGCGGATGCGCCGATCCTCGCGTGCTGACGTCACTCGGGCTGCGCCTGGACCCCTCGCACGTGCCACATGTCCCTGCGCCAACCATCTTCCCCACAGGCGCTGCACCGTGGACACATCCCTATGGGTATCGGCTGCGATTTGACGAAGCGACCAACCTGCCCTTCTCAGCCCGATCACCATACCCCTCGTAAAGTCGTCTGTCAGCTGGAAATGCCTCCGTTGACGGCGGCCTGGCATTCTTAGCTATACACGTGTCCTGTGGCACACGACATCACGTTCTACAATGACTGTCGGCTGAGAAATCACGGTACGAAGTGGGCCATTCGCCAACGCTGTGTCCCATTTATCGTTCGCTACGTGCGCAGCACAGCGGCGCATTTCACATCATGAGCATACCTCAGTGACGTCAGTCTACCCTGCAATTGGCATAAAGTTCTGACCACTCCTTCTTGGTGTTGCATTTGCTCTGTCAGTCAGTGTATGTTGTACATATAAAGTTTTTAACTCTCAAGAACCTTTCCTTTTGGTACATCCCTGTTAACATATACTCCCTTAAGCTATGTATTCCTCTGTTTTTGTACCAAAAGAATGCTTTGACAATACGATTTGTAACATTTGCACCATGTTTATGTCTTTAACAGAAGCCGATCCCCATACCCTTACACCACACGATGTAAGTGACTCAATAATAATAATAATAATAATAATAATAATAATAATAATAATAATAATAATAATAATAATAATGTGCGCCCAGTTCTACCTTTATGGTTTCCAGAGACGCTGAGGAGCCGGAATTTCATCTCGGAGAAGTTCTCTTAAATGCCAACAAATCTACCGTTATGAGGCTTCGTTACATGAGCACCTTAAAATATCACCTAACTGAACCGGGATTAAATAATAATAACAATAGTAATGTTACTGATTTTATGTCCAAGCAACTGCGTTTACTGTTTTTCGGAGACGTTGAATTGCCGGAATTGTTTTCGGCAGGATTTCTTTCACGTGCCGGTAAACCTAGGGACACAAGGCTGGCGTATCCGAGCACCTTAAAATACCTCCAGACTGAGCCGGAATCGAACAGGCAAACTAGAACTAAGAAGGCCATCGTTCAACCATCAGAGCTACTGAGCTGGCCCTAATCGAGGAGTAAGAACATTTCTGTCATCGTATTCCATTAAGAGCCACTATTGTAACTAGGAATCGATAAAGTTACATGTAATGTATTTAAAACGAAAAACCTTTCCAATAACACTCATCGCATCTCCAATAATATTTTATACATTTAACTTCTTAAATGATCTATCGTAGACTTGACCGCACCCAGTATTGATTAATTACAGTCAACGGTCGAAAATATTCAACATGACATTATATTCCTTAGTGGTAGTTCACCTCTACCATCTCTAGATTGATCAATATTCAATAAGTCAGCCACTCGTTACAATGGATGACATCAGCGGAAAGAAGTGGGCTGTATCAGGACATCTTCATTCTTTTACAAATAGATTCTCTATTACGAGAAATGTGTGATTAAAGGATATAATAATAATAATAACAATAATAATAATAATAATAATAATAATAATAATAATAATAATAATAATAATAATAATAATAATAATAATAATAATAATGCTTAGCCTGTTTCCAGTCATTAGACCGGGTCAGGAATGGAATGAATGAAGCCCCCATCTAGCGGAGAGGATATGAATTGTGCCGGCTGCCGAAGCTTGTCGTACTCCTCTGGGACGATGATTAATGACTGTCAGATCAAATGAAATGATATTGGAGAGTGTTGCTGGAATGAAAGCTGACAGTGAAAACCGGAATACCTGGAGAAAAACCTGTCCCCCAATTCCGCTTTGTCCAGCATCAAATCTCACATGGAGTGAACGGGATTTGAACCACAGAAGCCAGCGGTGAGAAGCCGCCGCGCTGCCGCCTGAGCCACGGAGGCACTGATATCATAATAATAATAATAATAATAATAATAATAATAATAATAATAATAATAATAATATCAGGCTCCTGTTAATTACATTTATTCCTGAACACGCCAAGATCAGTGAGTTCGCCTAAAACAGTTATTTTCCTTCTCTCAAGGAACTAAGATTCAGCTAATAAATTATTAATCGTACGGTCTCAGCTACTTTCAACATTCATTTTGCTTTGACGCTATTTAAGCTACCTGTTGCTAATTTCGCCGCGGTCTACTGATGGTTACCATGCCTCTTACCTAGAGACGTGGGTTCGGCTCTCGGCCAGGTAAGGGAGTTTTCCCTCCAACTGTGGACTGTTTCGAGATCCACTCAGCCTGCGTGAGAACAGTTGAGGATTTATTGATAGTGCGATAGCGGCCTCAGTCTAGAAAGTCAAGAATAACGGCCGAGAGTATTCGCGTCACCTCTTAATCTGCAGGCCATCGAGTTGAGGAGCGGCCGCTTGGTGTGGCGAAGGGCTGTAAGACCATGGAGTTTGTTTGTTTGTTTGTTTGTTTTGTTTTGTTTTGTTGCAAATTTCATCACCGAGCGAGTTGGTCGTGCGGTTAGGGGCGTGCAGCTGTGAGCTTTCATTCGGGATATAGTGGGTTCGAACCTCACTGTCGGGAGCCCTGAAGATGGTTTTCCGTTGCTTCTCATTTTCAGAGCAGGCAAATGCTGGGCTGTATGTTAATTAAGGCCACGGCCGCTTCCTTTCCACTCCTAGCACTTTCCTATCCCATCGTCGCAATAAGATGTCTGTGTCGGTGCAACACAGATTGTGAAAAAAGAACCATAGCCTGGCATCGCTAGCATGTAGACCAAGCAAACACGGATCCTCATCCTGAGGTGGTGCAGCTCTTTTCAGGCACACCCCCAATGGAGGTGAGCTGCATGTACCATTTCAACCACATACCGGCCCTACTGCCATTATTAAATTTCTGGCAGTAGCGGGAATCGAAACCGGGCCACCGAGGACGGCAGCTAATAACACTAACCGTTTCGCTGCGGAGGTGGACCGCACTTAGATCTGTATTAAAATTATCACAAGCACCAACCTTTAAACTAGAGGAATTAACGAGACTAGAGCCCTATATACTGACGGGCACTACGCTGACTATTTAGCCGGGCTGTTTATTACATTAAGACTGACGTCGAGAACAGGATTAGTACGTCGACCAGGTATCTGTCCGTGATGTGATGATGGATGTTTTATGTTATAATAATGAGATAGGTTTGAACAGTAAAACACGGAGCAAGTGATTGCAATATAAGAGAACCATTGTAGGGTTTGCCTTAAGATTTTATGTCTATGGCAAATCCAGGCGTGGATCAGATAATAATAATAATAATAATAATAATAATAATAATAATAATAAATAATTTTTTAAAATTAATTTTTATATATTACAGTAAGTATATTTAAACTTGAAAAAGTATTAATGTGCTGTAAATTCCGTTTGCTACTCTAATTGTTAATAATGTTGTATATTTTTATTTTTAGATATTAAGTTCTTTCTAACAATTGTTATTTTTAATAATTAATGCATAATGACTAAGCCACCTGTAATTGGAGAAACATCTCTGTTGGTGGTATGAAATAAATAATAATAATAATAATAATAATAATAATAATAATAATAATAATAATAATAATAATAATAATTGTACCGGGCGGTACACCTCCACGCCGCTTGTTCAAACAGTGCGCCAATTGAAACTCCTCTACAGGAGAAAGCCTGAACCTTGAAAAACTGTATTAACTCAACAGTTTCTCCGAAGATGGCTCTGTGTGAATTTTGATGTGTTTTTGTTTGTAATTGATCAAGAAGTGTGGACCTTCTGTACCTGATGTCTCTACAAAAAAACTATGATCATGCACTCTGGTGCAAAGGAATGAACCTTCTTGAAGAAATTTGCTATTCAAAAGTTGTTGTCTTTACTAAATTTTGTTCTTTTATTTTTGGGTTGGCATATTAATCCTTCCTTCCGCCAGGTTTGAACTTAGCCAATCCCGAACTTCTTTAATTAATTCACAGCCAATCATGTATGTCTTCTTCGATATGGATATGTAGCTCTAAGCTATCCAATAAAGTTGAGGGGGTGTGTATACTCATTCTTGATAGGCCTCGAATTTTCCACGAGGGTATAAAGACTGCTGATTTTCTTGTCTCCGGGCCACTAGTATAACATCTAACTCAGTGTGTGGATATGTAGCAGGGGGCGGGAAGCGCCTATTTCTTCAAGTAGCAGTTCTTCTACAAGGTAATGGCCTTTTAACATCTTTATTTCTTGCTAGCTCAGCAGTCTAACTCTCGGGGAGGGTTCGAATCCTTTAATATGTAACCAATCTTTTTAAAATGTAAATTCCTTTTCTGTTTATGTAAAATCTACAAATCTCTTTTACTGTAAAGCGGGGATAGAGAGTGCTTTACCCTCTCGAGCTCCCCTTCATTTTGAAATTGAGGTGACTACGTTTTCATAACCGTTTCTTCTCTTCCTTAATGTATTAAAGTTTTCTCATACGAGTCACCTCCCTAGCTTGGGATTAGCCCCTGTATTATCGGCCTAGTGCCACATAGGTTTAAAAAAACTTTAGTGTAGGAGTGCAAGTAATCGCCTCCATTCAATTTTGTATTTGGAGCCATTTATTTAACTCGTTTTGTTTTCCTTCCTGAGAAGGCCCAGTAGATTGGGTACGAGGTACCCCTGTACCATTATATGTGTGCCTTGAGGGCAGTTAGTGTGAAGTCTGCTTATGGCCTACTGATAGGCTTGAACTTTGAGAGCGGGTCTGCTCTTTCCTAAATTTGATCTCTGTGTGCCTCTAGGAGGCTTAACATTGTAATTAGGAGCAAGTGCTCCTTGGCATGATGGGGTTTTCTGCCCCTTTGTTCAGTTTTGTACCTTGGTAAAGTTGGGCTAATAGCTCAAGGATTGTGATTGTGGGGCTCGAAGCTCACACCTTGTAATAATCCCCTAACACTTGTAATTTCTTTGTATCTGATTTTGGCTTGTTGTTGACTTGTTAAGTTTTCAAATTCTATCTCACCATTGTTAAGTTTTGAAAATATAACCTTTGTTGAAATTTTAATTCATCTTTCGAACTTGTACTTAGACCCATTCCAGCACGCACCTTCTTTCACCTATGCCTTCCACGGATAACTCCATAACAATAATAATAATAATAAAAAAGTGAAAAAAATTGTTACAACAAATGACAGATATTTTTGTCTCACATTGTATGCACAAGACCGCTATGGGTTTACCTTTCCACTTGTAAAAGGTAGGCTACTGTTCTTAAAAATGTTTCAACATTCTTTTTAAACTGTAACATCTAGCTGACAGTAAAAATTATATAAACCTACAGGATTTTGATTTTTAGAAGCCCCCTCGAAAAATAGTTCCTGGGAAGGGAATTGAACGTTGTGAAAAGCAGACATGCTGTAAATGTCAACAAAACATATTTTCTTTCCAATTATGACGATGACCTTCTATGTTAGGCCTCTTTAAACAACAGTCATCATCATCATCAGCAGCAGCAGCAGCAGCATCAGGGTTTCCTTCTTTATCTGTCTGTCCTCCATGGTCGGTTTCTCCCTCGGACTCAGCGAGGGATCCCACCTCTACCGCCTCAAGGGCAGTGCCCTTGAGCTTCAGACTCTGGACCGGGGGATACAACTGGGGAGGATGACCAGTACCTCACCCAGGCGGCCGCACCTGCTATGCTGAACAGGGGCCTTGCGGGGGAATGGGAAGATTGGAAGGGAAGAGGGAAGGAAGCGGCCGTGGCCTTAAGTTAGGTACCATCTCGGCATTTGCCTGGAGGAGAAGCGGGAAACCACGGATAACCACTTCCAGGATGGCTGAGGTGGGAATCGAACCCACCTCTACTCAGTTGACTTCCCGAGGCTGAGTGGACCCCGTTCCAGTCCTCTAATCACTTTTCAAATTTCGTGGCAGAGTCGGGAATCGAACCCGGGCCTCCGGCGGTGGCAGCTAATCACACTAACTACTACACCACAGAGGCGGCATTCCATGGTTTTCAGGCTGCCAAATTCCATTAAAATACTTTTCCACCCTTGGTTACAAAATCAGTTCTGAACGGGTTTAATAAACTTCTTCAACAAAAACTATTATTATCGTTGTTATTATTATTATTATTATTAGAAAATCGTGTATATTCCGCATTAATTATATGCTATGCATTATAATATCGTTTGAGTCATCAATCGGTCCATACACTTTTGTTGCAGCTCTCCATCTCACCCTATCCTGTGCTAATCTTTACATATCTACGTATCTACTACATTCTACATCCGCTTGTCATACCTTGGTCTACCCCTACCATTCTTACCGCCTACACTCCCCTCAAAAACCAACTGAACAGTCCTGCGTGTCTTAAGATGTGTCCTATCATTCTATCTCTTCTTCTGGTCAAATTCTTCAAAATCATTTTCCTGTCACCAATTCGATTCAGTACCTCTTCATTCGTAATTCTGTCAATGTATCTCATCTTCAGCTTTCATCTGTAACTCCATACTTCACAAGCTTATATATTCTTTTTTTCTGAGCTAGTTATCGTCCATGTTTCACTTCTATATACTTCCAGGCTCCAGACGAAAGTCTTCAAAATGACTTTAATTTACAAACTAAAACACTTTATCCCTTAAGTACAGAGGGATGAGTAATAAAGCATGGAAACACGTGGAAATTAGTTAAATTGACTAAGTTACCTTCTTCACATATTCCAGCACAATTCTAAATTGCGATAGCCTTCATTTGTAAGTGAACATCTCAGTGTTTCATAATAGCGGAAAAGTATTATCTCAATTAATGCAGGGACATGTTTGACTTTCGCCAGCTAAAAATGCAATTCAGCACGTATATGCGTGACATTTAAGGCATAGAGATACTTAGTCTTTTAATTAAATCGTCGATATTGTAATTCAAAGCTAGACTCTGTCCCTTTATTCAGCTTGCCATATAACGAGGGGATTTTCAGACAGACATTGATAAATAGGTATCTGATAATCAGTAGGCATCTGGACAACGTATAACTCAATACTTTTCGAAACTGACCAAGTACCGCAGAAACAATGAGCTATATTGTTGTTGTTTATTTCACTCATATTTTAAGCATGTAAGCAAACTTGTAGTTTTTAAATTACTGAGATAGGCCTATCATGATTATAACCACAGGACCTCCAGTGTTTTACATAGAATTCGAACCACAAGGGCATGACTGTACATTTCATTTAATGCTAAGGACCGGAATCGTGTCCCCCACCCCCAACCGCTGGTGAGGACCCATCGACGAGGCCAATCGGCTGTCACTCCCTCTCCCTATTTTTTACTTACCACTCTATTCTTGAGGTCACCCCGTAGCTACCTAATTCCAAGCTTTCGAGCAAAGAGATCAACGGTAAACCATGTATATGTCAAGACCAATAATCATCATTTAGAAAACCAGACTTGTTTAAGTTCTGTCACTTACATTGTTTACTACCTTATCATAATCCTTGGACATTTTGAAAATTTGTATTGTACCCAATTGTCTTTGGAGTGCAAGCTTGAGACGCCATTACTCCATTTTACAAATCTCTATGGATTGTAAGACAGAGACAACAAAATTTTACACCAAGACCGTGTACTCCTTGCCTGGATTGCAGCCAATGGTAGCGTTTATGATGCGCATTTGTCTACGTAAGAACGCAATTTTAACCCCAAAATAGCGTTTTCTATTCGACAATAAGTAAAGTTACAACAGTAGAAATTCAAGAATTTAATTTAATTATAAGCAAGAGATATGAAATATTCGATTATTATTATTTCATGATCCGTTACGCTGCATTTTAGCGGCTACAAATCCAGGTGTTGGACGCCTGGGGGTATCATCATAGAGGGGGAGTGAAAATAGTTTTAATGATGCTTTTCATATTTTTATCACTAAAACTTAATTGATTATTAAACTCTTCAGTGCCCACCTCGACATCCGCACATCCTTCATCCGCACTCGCATCCGCATCCGCGAATGGTTATCCGCGGGTATTGTAAATATTTAACTACAGTATATTACACCCAAGGTATTGAAACTGATAGATTTGTTAACATAATACAATAGGCCTGACACTTGGCACCAGAACCCCTATAGTCACAGGTTTATAAGAGATTTTCTCTTGCGACAACGACCGACATATTGACCTTTGTTCCTTCCTTACATTAATTGCGGACAGGAGCCAGTTAGGCTCAGGTCAGATTTATGGCTTTATGTTCTCAAGGCTCTTTGTATATCACCATTCTCCCATTCCATTGTCAAGGGTCGCCTAATCACAAGTAAAAATAAGAGAATACCCGAGCGAAAATCAATAAACGTCATTATTTAGAAATTATCAGAAAAATTATCCGCACTGCCATAGAGTTTGTATCCGCCAAGACACGAACTTCGCGGATCCGTGCAGGGTTCTACTTATGTGCCCGCTGGTATTATTCACGTTATATTACAGCGCTTTGCCACGCGCACGGCCCCGCAATGTGCGTCAGGTTAGATTGGTGTCGCGAGGCTTCGTGCGAACCGATCGCGCTGTTTGGAACCGATGGAGTCGGGACTCTCGATTCCAGGCTTCAGTCGCATCCCTATTTCTCAGCACATCTCTATTGACCGGGCGAGTTGGCCGTGCGGTTAGAGGCGCGCGGCCGCGAGCTTTCATCCGGGAGTTAGTGGGTTCGAATCCCACTGTCAGCAGCCCTGAAGATGTTTTTACGTGGTTTCCCATTTCCACACCAGGCAAATGCTGGGGCTGTACCTTAATTAAGACCACGGCCCCTTCCTTCCAACTCCTAGGCCTTCCCTATCACGTCGTCACCATAAGACCTACCTGTCGTGGTTTCCCATTTTCACACCAGGCAAATGCTGGGGCTGTACCTTAATTAAGGCCATGGCCGCTTCTTTCCCACTCTCAGCCCTTCCCTATCCCATCGTCGCCATAAGACCTATCTGTGTCGGTGCGACGTAAAGCAACTAGCAAAAAAAAAAAAAAAAAAAAAGACCTACCTGAGTAGGTGCGACGCAAAGCCACTAGCAAAAACATCTCTATTGTACAGCTCCTTCTTTGTATACACGTATCACTCGCAAGGCACACGCTGAAGCAGAAACAAGGTAACGTCTCGTAGTGTGTTCACCTACTGAGTGGACTGGTTTTGGTACCCAATTCCGAGTTAGCTTGACACGTGCAGCTCATTGTTGAAATATCGTCCACTTTGAATGAGCCTGGTCTGCGAGTCTGTCCAGAATCGTTCATTTATGAGTCTCTCTCTGTTCGTTGCAGCAGCAGGCTCGTTCTCTGACCAAACTACAGTAGTAGGGTAGTAGAAGCGTTGGCTTACTAACTTTGTCTGGTGATATAGTTACCGTTTTGTATTTCAAAAATGGTGGAAACCAGCATTAAGATAGAGTGTTAAATAGTTTTCTCTGCAACTACTGAGAAGGTTGCTCCTGTTTCACAGCTAACTATAACATTCTTTACCTTATGAGCTATGCGTGAAAATATTGAATTAACATCGTGTGTAAATTCGTGTGCCAATTGAAGCCTGTGTTCAATCAATCAATCAATCAATCAATCAATCAATCAATCAATCAATCAATCAATCAATCAATCAATCAATCAATCAATCAATACTGATCTGCATTTAGGGCAGTCTCCCAGGTGGCAGATTCCCTATCTGTTGTTTCCCTAGCCTTTTCTTAATTGATTGCAAAGAAATTGGAAATTTACTGAACATCTCCCTTGGTGAGTTATTCAAATCCCTAACTGCCCTTTCTATAAATGAATATTTGCCCCAATATGTCCTCTTGAATTCCAACTTTCTCTTCATATTGTGATCTTTCCTACTTTTAAAGCCACCACTCAAACTTATTCGTCTACTGATGTCATTCCACGCCATCTGTCCACTGACAGCTCGGAACATACCACTTAGTCGAGCAGCTCGTCTCCTTTCTCCCAAGTCTTCCCAGACCAAACTTTGCAACAGTTTTGTAACGGTACTCTTTTGTCGGAAATCACCCAGAACAAATCGAGCTGCTTTTCTTTGTATTTTTTCCAGTTCTCGAATCAAGTAATCCTGGTGAGGGTCCCATACACTGGAACCATGCTCTAGTTGGGGGTCTTACCAGAGACTTATATGCCCTCTCCTATATATCCCTACTACAACCCCTAAATACCCTCATAACAATGTACAGAGATCTGTACCCTTTATTTGCAATCATACTTATGTGATTACCCCAATGAAGATTATCCTTATTTTAACACCTAGATACTTACAATGATCCCCAAAAGAAACATTCACCCCATGAACGCAGTAGTTAAAACTGAGAGGACTTTTCCTATTTGTGAAACTCACAACTTGACTTTTAACCCTGCCTACTGTCCACCTGGCAACATTATTGAGGTCATTTTGCAGTTGCTCACAATCTTGTAACTTATTTATTACTCTGTACAGAATAACATCATCTGCAAAAAGCCTTATCTCTGATTCCACTTCTTTACACGTATCATTGATATATAAGAAAACATATAAGGCCCAATAATACTGCCTTGAGGAATTCCCCTCTTAACTATTACAGTGACAGATAAAGCTTCGCCTGCTCTAATTCTCTGAGTTCTGTTTTCTAGAAACATAACCACCCATTCAGTCACTCTTTTGTCAAGTCCAATTGCACTCATTTTTGCCAGTAGTCTCCCATGATCTACCCTATCAAATGCCTTAGATAGGTCAATCGCGATACAGTCCATTTGACCTCCTGAATCCAGGATATCTGCTATATCTTGCTGGAATCCTACAAGTTGGGCTTCAGTAGAATAACCTTTCCTAAACACATACTGCCTTCTATGAAACCAGTTATTAATTTCACAAAAATGTCTGACATAATCAGAAAGAATGCTTTCTCAAAGCTTACATGAAATGGATGTCAAATTGACTGGCCTGTCCTAAGGAAGTATGTAAAGTTGTAGTGGAGGAAGGTGTTATGTGATGTGTAAGCTTAGGACATTTAGGCAATAAAAATAGCTACTATCAAAATGTGTATTAACTTTTGACTAACCAATTAACTGTTTAAAACTTAAATTATCTCCTGAACAATTTTAAATAGAGGGTTTTTCTGTATATGGAAGGGCCAGTCTGTTACTGATTTCAATTTTGTGAAAGAATGAGAATGTACTGAACCTACTTGGTTTAAAATTGTCAGAACAGTATTAATGTTATAATAATAATAATGGTGGGTGGCTTCCTAACATGCCTGGTGCAGTTCTTACGAGATGAAGCTGTATAGACGACCTGCGCGTCTTTGAGGATGAGGCCCTGCCTGTGCTGAACTCTACTGCTCAAGACGACACACACCCCCCAGCCACCGAGCCCTTGGAATTAACTAATGAAGCACACTAACCATTTAGCCATGGAGACGGACAGAGCAATGTTATGAGAAAGACGGAATAAGTATAAAATAGGTAAAGAGATTAAGAAGAATGGGAAGAACAAACCAGTTTAGTGGAACAAAATTTAATTTTGGTGTCAATGAAATCCCATGTCATGCCAATCATGTGTGTCAATTATTACCTCTCTGCTTCCAATATTTTGTGAAGTATTGTCTTGTCAAATATAAACGGACTTTTGGTTCACTCTTTACGTTAGAGTTATAGGAGAAGCACTGAGCTAAGAGTTAAGGTTAAACTCTCCGACAGTTCCAATACTTTTACCTGGATGTGAGGAATGGTTCTAGGTCCACTCAGAATATGTGATTACAATTGATGAGCTAGCTATCTGACGGTGAGATATCGGTCCCGATCTAGAATACTATTTAAAAATACAATAATAACCAGATTAGAAATATTTCATTTTCAATGAATTTAAGAATAATTTCGGTTTCGTAAAGTACTACATTAATGAACAAGTTAGTGACAAGAATTATTGAAGAAAACAATTGACAGTAGTAGGACGAAATGCGCAGGGGAAAACATTTCAAACCCAAGCGGGTGAGTTGAATAACTGGCGCGCGGACAATAATAAAAATTGAATCTTCAACTTCTCTACAGCTGCCATTGGTTTTATGCTACAATCTTAGACAGTTAACTACTGTGCAGTTTTGAAGATTTTCGGTATACATGTATGCCTCATTTTGGACAGGATATTTTAAAATTGATAGGACGACCTCTTAACCTCGCAGAATTTGATCGAGCAATATATTTAAAAAAGGCCATTTCCACCGGTGTCAGTTCTAGCTGTAAAATTTCAATTTGCTTGCCCGAATGCTGGGCGGCAATTGTAACTTTACGAAAATACTTTCCCAACATTTCGGTGACAGTTATAACATTTCTATCACACTATTGTTAGCCCCACGATGTACGGGTAGTCTGCCTCTTACCTGGACGCCCCAGGTTCGATTCATGGCCAGTTCCAATACTTTTACCTGGATCTGAGGAATGGTTCTAGGTCCACTCAGAATATGTGATTCCAATTGAAGAGCTAGCTATTTGACGGTGAGATATCGGTCTCGATCTAGAAAGCCAAGTATATCGTTCGAGAGGAAATCGTCGTGCTGACCACATGCCTCATCGTAATCTGCAGGCTTCAGCAGCGGTTGTTTGGTAGGCCATGGCCCCACGCTTGGAAACCATTTGTAACGTTATGAATAATAATAATAATAATAATAATAATAATAATAATAATAATAATAATAATAATAATAATAATAATAATAATAATAATAATAATAATAATAATACCTGTACCACAAGTGAAAGTTATAACTTGGCAACTTCCAATGAAATGAGAACAACAAAAAATCAAACAAATAAATAATGATATGAATTATTATTCTAATTTATAATTTGCCGAATGTGTACGTAAATTAGCGCCAGAAGTCACCAAATGATCCCTTAATTTCGAATATTAATAAATATAGAAATTTATAATTTACGGTAGAGCAAAAGATTCTATCCTGTGTAGTGTACTGTGCTTAATGACTGGAAAACTGGTGTCCTGTTGACTGGGCCTTACCTAACATCGCCTGTAAACAATAGAAAATGATACGAGTACGCAGTCAAGGCTAATTACTTTAACTAACTGTTTGACTTTATTCTCTTAATTTCCAGAAGGAAAAGAAAAAACATATAGAAATTGATAATAATTTACAATGTTTCTGGCGTGAATCAGATCAGCCTTAATACTACTTTTCCGCTTAGAATTCTCCATTTACATTCCGCCTTTGAAATGGGCGCGTACTCACTCCAGTAGGTTGCTGCTTCCTTCGCTGGTTTTGAACATCACGTTTTAAAACTCTGGAGATGACCTTGGTTCGGTCTCCTTGTGAAGACATATCCCAAACTCGTGCCGTGTTATGCTAGCAGGCATATCACCATCCTCTCCCGTGTAGTTGCAGGTACCACCTTCCCATGCCTGATAGGCATAGTCTTTGTTGAAGTGAAGTGCCGTCCAACCTGGAACAATTCGTAATATTTGTAAAGCTATTACCACATAGCCCAATAAACGCACAGTCCTAATGAAATGACAATAGTTCGTGTATGCTAACTTCAGTCTTCTTCTTTCTTCTTTTCCTACCGCTTTTCCCACACCTGTGGGGTCGCGCGTGTGAACTGCGTCTTATATATATGTATGTATGTATGTATGTATGTATGTATGTATGTATGTATGTATGTATGTATGTATGTATGTATGTATGTATGTATGTATGTATGTATGTAGATTTGGCCCTGTTTTACGGCCGGATGCCCTTCCTGACGCCAACCCTATATGGAGGGATGTAATCACTATTGCGTGTTTCTGTGGTGATTGCTAGCGTGGTGTGTTGTGTGAATATGAAGAGGAGAGTGTTGGGACGGACACAAACACCCAGTCCTCGAGCCAGAAGAATTAATCAGAAGCGATTAAAATCTCCGACCCGGCAGGGAACCGAATGCCGGTACGATGACCATTCATCCAACGAGTCGGACGTATGCTAACTTCAGTACAGTGACCGAATTATGGCCAAGTCCATAGTTTTATCACTACAGTCCTTCGCTTATACCGTGAAAAAATAACAATGACAACATGACTGTCTTACAACAGTTCGTAGCTACCGGCGCAATGAAGTATAATATTCTTCACAAATTTCACAAATATGATTGACAGCATGACACACTGACAAGTCATGGCAAATGGAATAGTATAGGATCGTCGCCTTAACTAAGAAATCGTCTGAATACACTTCCTAGTTGTATATATCGCAGTACACTTTCCACTTTACACGTTTTCAACTTAACTTTAATTATGTCCATTCCATGTCGAACCAAATTTTCCTAAAAAGATTCTTGGACAAACTCAGGCTTATAACGTCACTACGCCAATTTCCGTTCCGGGCTCTTTGCATTTTCTGCATGGGTTTTCATCTGAGTGTACAAGCACTTGAGTGTAATTCCCAGGGTATTCCTGGCCATGGTTTAATTCAGTATCACCGCCCCCCTCTAGTACATAAGTAAGTAGAGTTACAATCTCCCAAAAAGCGGATGTCTCCTTCTTACAACTTACGTAGATAATTTTAAGATATAAATAACTTACAGGAAATGCTTCGCTTAAATATTACAACCCGTAAATTTAGATCATGGTACCAGAATTATTTTAAAATTCTTTGTTTAATCAGTTTATCGTCCAGGGTTGGTTTCTCCCTCGGACTCAGCGAGGAATCTCACCTCTGTCGCCTCAAAGTCAGTGTCCTGGAGCGTGAGACATATGGTCGGGGATAGGCTACAACCGGATAGGAGGACCAAAACCACCCCCAGGCGCCCTCACCTGCTATATCCGGCTCCATAGTTAGCGTGTTGGCCTTTCGTCACAGGGATCCCGGGTTCTATTCCCGGTAGGGACCGGTGGCACGGGAGCTGGGTGTACGTGTGGTCTTCATCATCATTTCATCCTCATCACGACGCCCGGATCGCCCACGGGTGTCAAAACAAAAGACCTGCATCTGGCGAGCCGAACTTGTCCTCGGACACTCCATACACTAAAAGCCATACGCCATTTAATTTCATTTCACCTGCTATGCTTGTGGGGGATGGGAAGATTGTAAGGGATAGGCAAGGAAGATGGAAGGCTGGGGCCAATACTTCAAGTTAGGTACCATCGCGGCATTTGCCTGGAGAAGAAGTGGGAAACAGAAAACCACTGCAAGGGAATTGAAACCTTTTCTACTCAGTTGACCTCCCGAGGCTGAGTAGACCCCGTTCTAGACCACGTATCACTTTTCAAATTTCATGGCGGAGCCGGAAATCGAACCTCCGGGGATAACAGCTAAATCACACTAACCAGTACACCAAAGAGGTGAATCCAGAAATTAATTATGACATAATACTATAACTGGCTCGATATTTCATCACGTAATGAAATATTTCACATGAAAAACATAAAATATACTTTTTGTTTGACAACTGGCTTTACATCGCGCCGATGCAGACAGGTCTTAAGCGACGATGGGATAGGTAAGAGCTAGGAGTGGGAAGGTAGCGGCCGGTGCCTTAACTAAGGTACAGACCCGGAATTTGCCTGGTGTGAATAAGGGAAACCACGGAAAACCATCTTCAGGGCTGCCGACAAAGGAGTTAGAAACGACTATCTCCCGAATGCAAGCTCACAGCTGTGCACCTCTAACCTCACGGCCAACTCGCTCGATAAATATACATAAACTGCCGTGCATGTAATAGATACATGTTACATAACTTTGTAAATATAAAATATAAATAACGTTTTAGGTGCTTAAATAGGCATTTTTCGCAAAATAGGTGCTAACGATCAAAATAGAAAGTATAGGCACTAGCTAATGCCTTTAATGGTCATATTTTGAGCCAAAACGGATTTTTAAATTTACTCCGAGAGTTTAGCAGTTAAAGGAATAAATAGGGTTTCTAAGAAATAGGCCTATCCTCAGCTTTATATGAGATGCAGTGAAGCGAATCTCCCGAAAGGACAAGCGCCTAGTCCCTAAACCACTGGAATTAGCCATTCATTGTTACAATCCCACATCCCACCCGAGAATGAAAACCAGGCCTCCTCAGACCAAAGGCTACCACTCGGCTACTGAGCAAACGGACACTATTATTTTAACATATTTACATTAAATGAAAGAAAAGTGAAGTCATATCCAATCAGACACTGCTCGCTCCAGGAGCGATGGAACGGAAAAAAATCATTTACCTGTAAAACCAGCAGTAGTTTTCCTTCCTCCTGGTTTTCCCGGTGTACGAGCTGGATAGCTGCAGTCGCTTAAGTGCAGCCAGTATCCAGTATTTGGGAGATGGTAGGATCGAACCACACTGTCAGCAACCCTGAAAATGGTTTTCCGTGGTTTCCCATTTTCACACCAGGCAAAAGCTGGGGCTGTACCTTAATTAAGGCCACGGCCGCTTACTTCCCACTCCTAACCCTTACCTCTCCCATCGTCGCCATAAGACGTATCTGGGTCGGTGCGACGTAAAGCAACTAACAAGAAAACCCTAGTTTTTCCCAATGTATTGGGGTCTGAACTTGATATGGGTTTGGCTCCGTTTTACGTTCGGGTGCCCTTCCTGAAGCCAACCCTATGTGGTGGGATATATTCACTATTGCGTGTTTCTGTGGTCGTTAGTAGTGTAATATGTTGTGTGTAGATGAAGTGTATTAAGACGAACACAAACACCCAGTCCCAGAGCCAGAGGAATTAACGATACGCGGTTAAAATACCTCGTTCGGCCGGGAATCGAATCCAGGACAATCTGAACTGATAGAGAAAATTAAACTCGTGTCCTCATCCCGAGATGGTGCAACTTTTTTTCAGGCATACCCCCAATGGAGGTGAGCTGCATGTACCTACTGCCGTGATTAAATTTTTCGCAGTACCGGGAAGCAAAGCTGAGCCTCTACGGAGGCGGACTCTAAACCGATGATCAGTACGTTCGTTATTCGCTGGAGTGTAAAATCAACGGTAGTGTTATAATGAATTGTTGCAAAATAGCTGGGTGACTAGTAGCAATTAGGTAATGACGTAGAATGACCTACCGCACGCACAGCAGAAATATGCCGCTAGTTCTATTTTAAAGTTACAGAAAATACGTTATACCCAAAATGAAATGTTGACATCACGAATGGAATTTCACGCTCTACAAACCTAGTTTACAAACGCGTACAATATATGAATATAAAGTTTTGTCATGCTGTGGACAGCTTGGAGTATCGAAAGCATCGATCGCAATGGAACTTAGTAGGAAAATCAAATAAAGTAAAAATTCGTTTTCTCATTCCGTGGTGGTGCAGCTCTCTTCGGAAGCACCCCCAATGATGGTGAGCTGCGTGTACCTTTCTAACCACATGCCAGCCCTCCCGCCAATCCTACATTTCTGACAGTAACCTACCATAAATCGAACCGAGACCTCTGAAAATGGCAGCTAATAGTGCGAACCGTTACGCTAGAGAGGCGGGCTGGCGAAAGATGAATAAATACATCAGAACATCGCTGTACGCCTGCCATTGTTAAATAGGCTGTGCGAAAAATGACAGGAGAGTACTTACGTACGCATAAATCGGCTTCGGTGGTGTGTCATGTGAGGCGAATGGAGGAGGATAAATTACCTAGGAGAATATTGGACACGGTCATTGAGGGTAAGAGACGTAAAGGGACACCAAGACAAGGACGACGATGGTTAGACTCAGTTTCTAATGACTTAAGGAAAAGAGTTGTGGAACTAAACGAGGCCACAGGGTTAGTAACAGAGGATTTGGGAGCTGTTTAATAAATTCACAGAGGCTTGCAGACTGAGCGCTGAAAGGCACCACAGTCTATAATAAAGGTGAAGTAAACTCGTGTCTTCATGCCGAGGTGGTGCAGGTGAGCTGCATGCACCATTATAACCACGTACCAGCCCTCCTAAACCAAACTTAACCCCATGGCAGTACAGCCCATGAAGGGCCTTGGCCTACCAAGCGACCGCTGCTCAGCCCGAAGGCCTGCAGATTACGAGGTGTCGTGTGGTCAGCACGACGAATCCTCTCGGCCGTTATTCTTGGCTTTTTAGACCGGGACCGCTATCTCACCGTCAGATAGCTCCTCGATTCTAAACACGTAGGCTGAGTGGACCTCGAACCAGCCCTCAGGTCCAGGTAAAAATCCCTGACCTGGCCGGGAATCGAACCCGGGGCCTCCAGGTAAGAGGCAGGCACGCTACCCCTACACCGCGGAGCCGGCAAACTATCCCGCCTCCCCTTTGTCCAGCACAAATCTCACATGGAGTGACCGGGATTTGAACCACGGTATCCAGCCGTGAGAGGCCGACGTGCTGCCGTCTGAGCCACGGAGGCTCACCAGTCCTCCTGCCATTCTTAAATTTCTGAAAGTACCGGCAATCGAACCCGGGCCTCCGAGGACGGCAGCGAATAACACTAGCCGTTACGCTACGGAGGCGAATACAGTCTATAATGAAGATGAATGTTATTATTATTATTATTATTATTATTATTATTATTATTATTATTATTATTATTATTATTATTATTATTATTATTATTATTATTATTATTGCAGGCGTGGTAGCCGAATAACGTTCTCACGGGCTACGCACGAAGGCGGCCGCAGTCGCCAAGAAACGTGGGAGTTTTTAAATGAAGACACCGAGCAATTGGCTGCGCAGTTTGGGTCACATAGCCATCAGCTTGCATTCGGGAGACAGTGGGCTCGAACTTCACTGTCAGCAGCCCTGAAGATGGTTTTCCGTGGTTTTCCATTTTCACACCAGGCAAATGCTAGGGCTGTACCTTAATTGAGACCACGGCCTTTTCATTTCCACTCTTAGTCCTTTCCTATCCCACGGTCGCCATAAGACCTATGAGTGTCGGTGCAACGTGAAGATGATTTTTTTAAAGACACGCCCCTTTGCTTCAGGCTCCGTTTAAAATTGGAAGTTATGTGGCTCTGATCACGATATCAACAATCATGTAAAACTACAAGCTTCTTCTTATTCTTCTTCTTAATAGTAATAATAATAATAATAATAATAATAATAATAATAATAATAATAATAATAATAATAATAATAATAGTTTTACGTCAAATTAGTTACTTTCACGATTGTTGAGACTCTGAATTGTCGGAATTTTCCTTGGTAGGAGTTATTTTATTTGCCGTTACATTTATCGACAACAGACTAGGTTATTTGGGCACCTTAAATTACCACCTACTGACCCGAGATTGAACCCATAGACTAGGGCTTTAAGGATCAGCGTTCTGTCGTCCGAGTCACCCAGCTCGGCTCATAAATATAATCATGTTGAGTGCTCAGTCCGAAGGCTGATTTCATCTTCAACAGATCCATCATCTGCTGTCACAAATGGCCTAGGCATCAATGGAAAGACATGCTGATGCAATGAGGAGTGAAGTAGTTTCCCGTTGCTTTACTCACCGAGTCCGAATTTGCTGTTACATGTCAGTCTACCAAGTCCCACTGAAATGCACGGAGCAACCGACCCCATGAGCAATATTTTCACACCATTCATGGCAGAGGCTGGCTGTATAAGTCACGAAGTTAGTACTTAAATATCGTCAAAGCCAAGGACGAGACTCAGACGGCTCATTGAAGGTTTGATCTAGCTCAGGGTTTCCAAAACCTTTTGCGTTTGAGGCCCCCTTAGCTTATCGCTTCGAAGTCCAAGGACCCTTTAGCCACAGAACACAATGCTGAATTCAGTGAACAAAAAGCAGAATTTTATAATGCTATTATGTTTTATTGTATTCTTATAATTTAGAGCAAATATTTACTTTCCTTCAAATTTAAATGCAACTTACTATTTTGCATATGCTTAGAAACTATCGAGCATTGTGAAACTTGGCTAAAAACTATAACAGACTGGATCTGGACACTTTCTTTCTTTCTTAATCTGTTTACCCTCCAGGGTTGGTTTTTCCCTCGGGCTCAGCGAAGGATCCCACCTCTACCGCTTCAAGGGCGGCGTCCTGGAGCGTCAGACATCGGGTCAGGGCATACGGCTGGGGAGGGGGACCAGTATCTCGCTTAGGCGACCTCACTTGCTATGCTGAACAGAAGCCTTGTGGGGGGATGGGGAGATTGGCAGGGATAGACAAGGAGGAGGGAAGGAAGCGGCCGTGGCCTTAAGTTAGGTACCATCCCGGCATTTGCCTGGGTTAGAAGTGGGAAACTACGGAAAACCACTTCCGGGATGGCTGAGGTGGGAATCGAACCCACCTCTACTCAGTTGACCTCCCGAGGCTGAGTGGACCCCGTTCCAGCCCTCGTACACCTTTTCAAATTTCGCGGCAGAGCCGGGAATCGAACCCGTTCCTCCGGGGGTGGCAGCTAATCACACTAACCACTACACCACAGAGAAGAGTAATACTGAATTCAGTGAACAAAAAGCAGAATATTGTAATGTTATTATATTTGATTGTATTCGTATAATTTAGGGCTAATATTTACTTCCCTTTAAATTTAAATTTAACTTTATATTTCGCATATGCTTAGAAATTATCAAACATTGTGAAACTTGGCTAATAACTACTACGGTCTGGATCTAGAAACTTACTTGAGAAAATGGGGAGGATCTATGGGGAGGATGGTGCTGTTTTCCCAGTTTTACAGGATTAGTCATCCGAATCGAAGATCAGCCTCTACATTAGTTCCGTTTCTGTATTACGTTTTCATTTGTGTGAGAGCAGAAAAGATACGAAATGCAATAAACGCAGTATTTCCTTTCTAGAAATTGTAGGGCATAGGGGTTGTCATGGACCCAGAAGTCGATCAGTGACGTGGGGCTGTGATACAAGGTCTTCACAAGATACCACCAACTTGTACCATTTATCGGCCAAGAATTACATATACTCTATGTAAGTTATACAACAGTGAAGATATTTGTTCATAAATTTCGAATAATGATCTATGAATTGTGCGTGTACAATAAAACTTTGTTCTTTAAATAATTACAACTTACATTATTATTGTGAACCCCTTGGATTATCGTCGCGGGAAACCACGGAAAACCATCTTCAAGGCTGCTGACAGTAGGGTTTGAACCGATATCTCCCGAATGCAAGCTCACAGCTTCGCACCCCTTACTGCACGGCCAGCTTGCTCGGTAGTATATAATCTACCTGTTCACAAAGTTTGGTAATTTGATATCTGAATATATTTTCCTAACTTATTATACCATAGCAGTGGTCAAGAGAGCACATATGACTTTTCCAGTTATTAACCTCTTCCTTCAGGTGTACCAAGTCCTACAGAACATATTCGGACACTGCCAAGGGTGCTCGAGTTTTGTCACAGATGGAGTAATGGTCGGAGGAGAGATTACTTCTATGTAATAAGCAATAAGTAATTGAATCGCACAGTGGAAGCATGTGTGGCTCAGATGGCAGTGCGTAGGCCTCTCACCGCTGGGTTCCGTGGTTCAAATCCCTGTCACTCCATGTGAGTTTTGTGCCGGACAAAGCGGAGGTAGGACAGGATTTTCTCCGGATACTCCGGTTTTCCCTGTCATCTTTCATTCCAGCAACACTCTCCATTCTGATTTTATAGTATCCTTCAGTCATTAATAAATCATTTTGGGAGTGGCGACCCCATCGTACTAATAGCCTATGTATGATTCATGACTGGAGAACAGGTTGTAGGTTTTCATTCATTTTCAGTACCAATCATGTCCGGCTCCATGGCTAAATGGTTAGCGTGCTGGCCTTTGGTCACATGGGTCCCGGGTTCGATTCCCACGGGAATTTTAACCATCATTGGTTAATTTCGTTGGCACGGGGACTGGGTGCATGTGTTGTCTTCATCATCATTTCATCTTCATCACGACGCGCAGGTCGCCTACGGGAGTCAACTCGAAAGACCTGCATCTGGCAAGCCGAACTTGTCCTCGGACACTCCCGGCACTGAAAGCCATACGCCATTTCATTTCATTATCAATCATAAATAACAGAAATGTACTCTCTTACTTTCAAGCATTTGCATAATTCTTCATTTCCATTGTTGTTTATGGAAGTTAGTTAACCTCATGCTTGTATGGCAAAACTTCGACTGTAAAGAGGAAGAAACAAAAGTTGTAACTTGACATAACAATGGGAAACGCGTTAACATACTTTCTTTTAACCGAATAGTATGCAGAATTCATTGTTGATCGCAAATTAATGTATTAAAATGTATATTGTAATAAAAGACTCGGCTAATCGAATTTAATTTAATATTGTTCCATCTACCATAGATATCCCTAGACAACATAAGCCCGGAATGAAGTTCAGATATCTTCTGAAACAGCCAATCTGAGGGGATCAGACTGTTGAGGCGCTGGCTTTCTGACCCCTACTAGGCAGGATCGATTCTGGATTAGTCCGGTGGTACTTGAAGGTGCTCGAATACATCAGCCTCGTGTCGGTAGATTTACTGGCACGTAAAAGAACTCCTGCGGGACAAAATTCTGGCACTTCGGCGTCTCCAAAAACCGTAAAAGTAGTTAGTGAGACTTAGATTATTCTTCTAAACGGTTCGGAAAATGTCCGGTACAGCGAAAATTACCAGCAAAATGTTTACAACTTTTTTTTTCAATTTGCTTTACGTAGCACCAACACAGATAGGTCTTATGGCGACGATGGGATAGGAAAGGGCTGGGAGTAGGAAGGAAGCGGCCTTGGCTTTAATTTATGTACAGTCCCAGCACATGCCTGATGTGAAAATGGGACATCACGGAGAACAATCTTCAGAGCTGCCGAGGTGGGGTGCGAACCCACTATCTCCCGAATGCAAGCTAACAGCAGCGCGACCCTAACCGCACGGCCACCTCGCCCGGTAACCTTTTGTTACTAACACGCTTTAGTTACAGATGATGACAAAGAATGTTGGTAACAGGACATTAGTGTGACTTATTTTCGATGTTGGCAACATTTCCCTCACCCCCTCCCCCTCACTGCCACCAAACCAGTAATCACGTGATCGCCCGCCAGTGACAGCCAGCGAGTGCGAGGGCATCATTTCATGAGAGATGTGTTGGTAACATTCAGTGTAAACGCAGCTTAACATGTGATGGTAACAAATCTTGTTGATATGTACCGACTTTACTGTGGATATCAAAATTTACGTTGGCAACACGGGAAATCTGTTGATAACATAAAAATTATGGCGTATAGTCTTTGGAGATATCTGGTGGCAGGTCTTTCTAGCTAATAATAATGTTATTTGCTTTACGTCCCACTAACTACTTTTTTAAGGTCTTCGGAGGCGCCGAGGTGCCGGAATTTAGTCCCGCAGGAGTTCTTTTACGTGCCAGTAATTCTACCAACACGGGGCTGTCGTATTTGAGCACCTTCAAATACCACCGAACTGAGCCAGGATCGAACCTGCCAAGTTGGGGTTAGAACGCCAGCGCCTTAACCGTCTGAGCCACTCAGCCCGGCGGTCTTTCTAGTTGACTCCTGGTAGGCGACCTGGGCGTCTGCGAGAATAGGGCCCTACATTCGAATTCTAATGATGAATTCGACACATACACGCAGCCCTCGAGATATCGAAATTAACCAATGAAGGTTAAAATCCCCGATGCTGCCGGTATTCCAACCCGAGGCCCCTTGGACCAAAGGCCACAGGATCATTTAGCCATGGAGCCGGACTGTTGATAACATGAGATGTTCGTCACAAATTCGCAAGCGCTTTTCGAAATGTAACCAAATGTAAGCAACACCGGTGAAAACGTAGCTTAAGTAGAAACGTTCGCATTTCACAACCTGCTGTAATAGGCCTACTCGTTTATCAGAACACTTCCGACTTTGTTTATTCCGAGAACAGCTCCCGTAAACGGCAGTGTTTATGCTTTTAACAACTTTTGGGAAATATTACGACTATAAAGTAGTGTTTGGAATAATGCTTTTATGTTAAGACGCGGAGCTTCAGAATAGAAAGCCGACACTCTATGTTGCCACCCACTCGGCAGATTCCAAGGAGCTGTACGCAATGAAGAACAAAGAAATACGACCAGAAACACACTTGTTTTCCGAAACCTTTCCAATGAAACTAGGCCTTTACCACGGCTTTTGTTTTGAGACGCAAAATACAGAGAAAATAACAGAAGTATACCTACAAGGTCTCCATTTCCAGCATTTGTATTATCGTATGAAATATTATACTTCAATTCGGGATTGGTATAAACTAGCATTTGTACCGTTCTTCGCACGGGAATTTGCAGTGGATTACATGTTTCCTTCAGAAATGTATGCGAAGTAACATGGCTCTATTCACACGTTTAAGGCGACGTGTTAAAATGATATTTTCGTACGAAGTCCGGCTCCATGGCTAAATGGTTAGCGTGCTGGCCTTTGGTCACAGGGGTCCGGGGTTCGATTCCTGGCAGGGTGGGGAATTTTAACCATAATTGGTTAACTTCGCTGGCACGGGGGCTGGGTGTATGTGACGTCTTTATCATCATTTCATCCTCATCACGACGTGCGGGTTGCCTACGGGCGTCAAATCGAAAGACCTGCATTTGGCGAGGCGAACTTGTCCTCGGACGCTCCCGGCACTAAAAGCTATACGCCATTATTATTATTATTATTATTATTATTATTATTATTATTATTCGTACGAAAGCGCGTGGCAGTGACGTGAAATATAATGAAGCTGAACAAAGTGGAAAGAGAATGAGGACGATTTCCGAATTTATTGTACAGTACAGGTCCTGGTCCGAAGTTGTGCACAAATTCTCTATGGTTTTCAGGTTGCATATTGTATCTCTGACCACTGTCGTGTAGCTCCGAGATTGATGATACCTCCCTTAATATCTGTCCTGTCGAAAAGAGTAAAATGGCTCTTTAGTATTTCCCTTCGCCCAACTTTAAGCGAGATGCACATGTCCCACGGGACTTGGACCAAAATTTCCACTTTACGTAATCATCTGCGTTATTATCTGTCGTATGATAAATGCATACATGGCATAAAGGAACGGAAATAACATATTCATAAGTGTTTGTTGTATACAGTTTTTTGGTAGACCTAATGTTAACGAAAATATTTGAGAATAATCTTCCTATAAATACCAACTCCTGGTGATTACCATAACACCATATGCACCTGATAACACAATCCTGAGTGAGTAGTATCCAAATACGTACTTTTGTTGAAAATATGTCAGTAGTTTTCCACTTTTGGTTCGAACCCCACTATCGGCAGCCCTGAAGATGGTTTTCCGTGGTTTCCCATTTTCCCACCAAGCGAATGCTGGGGCTGTACCTTAATTAAGGCCACGGTCGCTTCCTTCCCACTCCTAGCCCTTTCCTTTCCTATCGTCGCCATAAGACCTATCTGTGTCGGTGCAACGTAAAGCAACTAGCAAAAAAAAAGTTTTCCGCTTTTAGGAATATGCAAACAGATAGATAACCGGACATACAGACAGACACCAAAAGGAAAAGTTCTACCTCATGTTACCTCGGTATTCAGATACATTAGTTGGAGGTAATTTTAAATCCGAGAGAAATATGATGCATCCTCTGATTTTCTCCTGTTGTGGATCCTTCAAGTAACTGTAAGCCTGCGAGGGTGTCCGTCATTGGCTGCAGAGCATGAAGCCCGTAGAAAATAGTAATTTTCTACGTCATTGGAGGAGTAAGCGAAATAATATGCAACAATTATTTAAAATGAAGGGGCGTTTCACATATAGTCTACAGATTTACTTATAATAAATAGTGTAAGAGAAAATTTAAAAAAAGTTCTCCTGGTCTACCTCCCAGTCTCTTCCAGAGATGTTTAAATGATATGCATATCGAAACCTGTTCCTGAATAAGTACTAAATACGAAGTTTGGTTGGGATAAATTCAATCGTGTAAGAGAAAATTTTAAAAAACTCTTCCAGTCTTCCTATAAACCCCCAGTCTAATTCAGTGATTTTTAAATTATATGCATATCAAAACCTCCTCCTGGAGGAATTAAATAAGCAAAGTCATTTCCGCACATGCCATGAAGGCCCTTGGAATGGTGGAAGGTAAAGGCTTCCACTATCTGTAACCTCGGCACTTGATGCGGGAATTATCCTGGCATTCACATTTGATGTAGGCTGAGTGACCTTCAGCGCCATGTGCACCTCCGGAAGTGGAAATCTCGTTTCTTACATTTTACGGTTTCCCGACGGGGATTCGAACCCATGTCCTTCCTGGCGAACCAAATTCGCCTTTACCGGCTCGGCCAGGCAGCTTTCGCTCCTGGATGAGTAGATTCTATAAATATAGAGTTTAGTCGAGATCTATTCAGCCGTTTACCCGTGATGGTGGAAAAACAGACAGACAGACAAAAATACAGATAGACAAACAGACAGACAGACACGAAATCTAAAAACTACTGATACGATCTTGAGTTGACCTGAAACGGATAAATATATCAAAATTTGGCGAAATAAATGACATTACAGACAACGGACCTACAAGGATTTTATTTACAAGATATGACGTAAATGTTACAATAGTGTAAGTTACTCACACAATATATTATCAAGCTGTGTGAAGGGATTGGTTATATCCTAAACACTAGCAGCACTGTCTTAAAGAAATTGGAGCCCGAGTATTATATTATACAGGGCTAAATTAAAATTCTGATTATGTACATTTAACACATGGAAAGATTCCGGTGACATACGGTTGGGAAAGGGCTATGATTAAGAAGACAGTAGCCGTGCACTTAGGTAAGGTACAGCTTCAGCATTAGCCCGATGTTAAAACGGAAAACGGCGGAAAACCTCCTTCAGGGGTACCGAAGATGGAATTCGAACCTACCACCTCCCAAATGTCGAGAGAATAGTTCTTCTTCTTGTTTATCTGTTTACACTCCAGGGTCGGTTTTTCTCTCGGACTCAGCGCGGGATCCCACCTCTACCGCCTCAAGGGCAGTGTCCTGGAGCTTCAGGCTCTGGGTCGGGGATACAACTGGGGAGGTTGACCAGTACCTCGCCCAGGTGGCCTCACCTGCTATACTGATTGGAAGAGACAGACAAAGAAGAGGGAATGAAATGGTCGTGGCCTTAAGTTAGGTACCATCCCGGCATTTGCTTTGAGGAGAAGTGGAAAACCACGGAAAACCACTTCCAGGATGGCTGAGGGGGGAATCGAATCCACCTCTACTCAGTTGACCTCCCGAGGCTGAGTGGACCCCGTTCTAGACCTCGTACCACTTTTCAAATTCCGTGGCAGAGCCGGGGTGGCTGCTAATCACACTAACCACTACACCACAGAGGCGGACGACCTTTTCTAGACACCTTGTACAGAAAGATAAGAACTATGGGAACCAAGACACTCAGTTTATCATACAGAATACTTGGCTACTGACTGTGCATGTAGACAGAGCCGTGTTCATTTTCGTTCTTTGTTTATGCAAATGGTTTATGATATTATTTATTTTACGCCCCCACAAACTACTTTTAAGATTTTCGGAGACGCCAAGTTGCCGGATTTGTTGGTCCCACGGGAGCTCTTTTACGTGTCAGTAAATGTACTGACACGAGGCTGACGTATTAAAATACCACCGGACTGAGCCAGGATTGAACCTGCTAATATGGGGTCAGAAGGCCAGCGCCTCAACCTTCTGAGCCACTCAGCCCGGCTGTTAATGGTTTAACATCGCAATGACACACGGAAGGTTTTCGGCGACGCAAGGGTGGCGAAGGGCTTGGATTGTGGAGGTAGCAGCCATCGCTTTAATTAAGGTAGACATAGCCTCTGCTTGGTGTGAAAATGGGAAACATCTGCAGATATGCCAACAGTAGGTTTCGAGACCACCATCTCCCGAATGCAGGATCACAGCTACGTGAACCGAACTACAGTACAAGACTGCAAAGTGAAGTTCATTTCCATAGGTGCGTAAAGAGCAAAGCAAAGACGACTGATAATGACCGTGGCCCAGCCGAGCAGATGTGCGCCGCAGGATGTTACCTCCCCCCTTCCCCCCATTTGTTCTCACCCCCTTGGAGTAGGGTTCAACTATTCTTAACTGTTTTTGAGAATTGACAAAAACATCAACCCGTACAAAGAGTCCCAAAAAGGGGTAGAATAAAAGTGTAAGCCTAGCTTCAAATATGACATTGATGGATGGAACGAGTTTCTCTTCGAAGGCCCAAGAAGGAAAAATTAATTTTAGCCGTGGGATCTTTTTTCTTGTCTTTTATTTTATTTTATGTGAATGTTGTCAAGAATTTAAAGGGCACTTGGTTAGCTAAGCCAGAAAGTAATGGTCTTTCAGATTTGAAGGCTACGGGTTTGACCGTTTGTCTCACTATATGATGTGTTGCTTTTGAGATTGTGGAACGCTGATGAAACAGTTTCTTAGCTGCTAAACAGATAATCATCACAATGGCATCACTTACGACCGAAAATGAACTGAGAGGTTCCATGAGATTTTTTTTTCTAGTTGCTTTACGTCACACTGACACAGATAGGTCTTATGGCAACGATGGGACAGGGAAGGGCTAGGAGTGGGAAGGAAGCGGCCGTGGCCTTAATTAAGGCACAGCCCCAGCATTTGCCTGGTGTGAAAATGGGAAACCACGGAAAATCATTTTCAGGGCTGTCGACAGTGGGGTTCGAACCTACTATCTCCCGAATACCGGATACTGGCCGCACTTAAGCGACTGCAGCTATCGAGTTCGGTTACATGAGATTAAAGTACTGCAATAATTTATACTTTCATAGTTATTATAACCCAGTACGGCTCCTTGACTGAACGGTCAAGGTACTGGCCTTCGGTCCAGAGGGCCCCGAATTCGATTCCAGGTCGGGTAGGGGACTTTAACTTGGTATGGTTAATTACCCGGACTGAGGAACTGGGTGTTTGTCCCCTTACTCTCCTCCTCGTGTACATACAATTACTAAGCCTAACAGAAAAGACGAAACAGTGAATACGTCCCTCCACATAGGGTTGCGTCAGGAAGGGCATCCGGCCGTAAGACTGTGTCAAATCCCAATATATATTGTTTGAGGGAAACAAAGTGAAACTACCTCACTCATCACAATTCCTTGTACGTCTCTGTAATTATAGTACCGCCAACAGTTTTTGATAACCGCACAATTTTTCGTGGTTCTTTTTGAGGATCCAACAAGCCTTCGGGCGATAGACTTAACAAACAAACAAACAAACAAACAAACAAACAAACAAACAAACAAACAAACAAACAAACAAACAGTCAACTGTTAAAACTCTCGGAAATAGACCTTAAATCTTCAGCCAGTTAAAGCCTAGGTGTGCGACAAAGTCTGACCTTTCTTTCTCTATTACGTTACTAAACCACGAGGAATGGAGAGCCGCCGACCCCTAAATCCTACTAAATATGCCTGTAGTCTAAGTGACGGTTAGTGACGGAGTATACAGTTTTATAATTTGAACTACCGGGACATGAGTTTTCGTTTCAGAAATTCCACATTCACTTATGAGGACTCGAATTCCTGGCGTGTAGTGAGGGGCGAATGACAATATAACTGAGTTAGCGACGCGCTCTTCTTCAATTATAATCATTTTATTAAAAACAATGTGTACATTAGTTTCGTTTTTACTTTCACGAGTCTGCTGTCAGCGTGTTTAGAGACTGAGTTTTGTTTCCACCTTTCGCCAGATGGTACTTGGGGCGTAGCTGGTTGCATAGTTTGCAGACGCAGTCCTCCTTGGGTTCGTGGTATGATTCATTCCGGTAATAATTTCCCGTGGAAAACGCTTGCGGCGAATTTTGTGTAGAGATGGCGGAGCCCGAAGTTCGGTCACTGCCAGGTTTCTGTTTTCAGCGCTTCTGTGTCCATTATTTCTCTCGGTATCTCGCTGTCTTTGTTATGTCTCCCCTCGATGACAGTTTTGTATGCCCGAGTTCTTGGTAGCCCAAAACAACTTCTTATATCTTTGATAAAGTAGGATCTCTGCGCTATTATATACGCATCATTGTTCCTTGTGAACTTACAGTTTGAGGAGCTCTTTTTAGGAATCTTGCTCTAACGTTCACTAGTTTCCTAAGGTTGTTCGCCGTCAGGTAGGGCCATGTTAGTTGGATTCCGTACGTGGTGGAAGGAATAATTTTTAGCCTGAACAGAGCTACAGCGGTTGGCAGGGAAAGTTTATGGAGTTTAGGGATGTCATATGTTACTTTCGTTGCGGCCATTGCTCTCTCTTGTATATGGAAGGAGAAGGCGGTCTGGTTGTTTACATCGTGACCCCAAGGTACTTGAAGATGGGTACGAATTCTATGGTTTCTCCTCCGCACATGGGGTGGTCCCTCTTGGATATCCTTCTTCCCCTTCTAAACTTCATTGCCTGTGTTTTGGCACTGTTCATTTCCATAGCATTTTCTAGTCCCATACACTGATGTCCTCCATGGCTGTCTGCAGATCTTCTTGGTTCCTGGAGAGGATCACCATGACGTATGCATACGTAAGCAGTTTAACATATCTTGTATTTCCTCAGTTATGTTTCATGCGAGATTCTATCCCTGCCTGATCATTAGATTTACAAAATGAAAATGTGATTGAGGTATGAGCGACGTCAGAAACAAAACTTTTATGCAGTCAGACCATATGTTGAATGGTGTGGATGTGTCTTCTGTAAGGTTGGTTGGGCTTGACAGACTGTTAAGCACCTTCCAGCTGGACAAGGAAAGCAATGGAAAATTACGTCACTCCACATTTGCCTAGTGATGCCAAGGCTTTGTATGACAACTGATTGTGGTGCTGTTAGGGATACCACCAGTCATTTTTTTCTTTTTTTTAAGGCAAGCAAACTTGTAGCGTTACGTGAATCCTGATGTCATGGTCATAGCCACGTGACTTACAGTTTTACGTGCAAACCAAACCACAGGAAGTAACATTTTTAATTTCAGAAATCCCATATGCATTGTACAGGATTCGAACCATGATCGCCTTGATGAGAAGCCAATCGAGCTGAGTGGCTCAGATGGTAGAACGGTGGCCTTCGGAGTCCAGGTAGGTGGGTTCGATCCTGGCTCGGTCCAGTGGTATTTGTAGGTGCTCAAATACGCCAGCCTCGAGTCGATAGATATATCGGCACTTAAAAGAACTCATGCGGCAATAAATTCCGCTACCTCGTCATCCTTAATTAAGGTACAGCATTTGCCTGGTGTGAAAATGGGCAAACACAGAAAATCACTTTTCAGGGCTGCCGCCATTGAAGTACACACTCACTATCTCCCGAATCCAAGCCGATAGCTACGTAACCAAACAGCACAAAATCACTTCCTTGGTAAACCTATTATTATTATTATTATTATTATTATTATTATTAAGAAACTATTTCCAACATCTTTATAATCATTTAAGAAAAGACTAGGCAAATAACTGATAGAGAATATGCCACCTGAGTGTAAGCCATAAATGCAGATTAATGGCGATTGATTGATTGATTGATTGATTGATTGATTGATTGATTGATTGATTGATTGATTGATTGATTGATTGATTGATTGATTGATTGATTGATTGATTGATTGATTGATTGATTGATTGATTGATTGATTGATTGATTGATTGATTGATTGATTGATTGATTGATTGATTGATTGATTGATTGATTGATTGATTGATTGATTGATTGATTGATTGATTGATTGATTGATTGATTGATTGATTGATTGATTGATAGGGGCAGTGTCACTCGGCTATCACACTCCACAATCAGTCTTTGAGCTGAGGACTCAATATCTTTTTAAGAGATTCTGGCATCAAAGATGACTGGCCATAATCTGCACTCAGAACTTACCTCACGAGACATTTCCATGCTCAATCCTGAAGCAAGAACAGTAACGATAGAAGTGCAGACGCCTGGTATTTTATTTCGTCGAAAGAAATAAAACATGATTTCTTACCCCTTCTTTTTGTCATACTTTAAGCCGTATAACCGTGTACTAGACATTTATTATATTGTTATTATTTATGTTATAACTGCAGTATTCTGTGGCGAACGTGACGAGCCCTGCATTCGAACAACACGTAGCAATATACAGCTGTAGTCATATGAGCCGGTTTGGTAGGTCCATTGTACAACAGGGTTTGTCGCTCTGACCAGGTATCACTTGAAAATTACATACATTTATTAATATAGAGTGCGAAACAATATAATACTGCAGTACGGTATTGCTTCTTGCAGTAGTAGTAGTAGTAGTAGTAGTAGTACTTTTCAACAGTATTAAAATACAAAATCCGGGATGAGTGAATCAGACAGCAGAGCCCTAGTTTTCTGAGCCTAGGTTGACTGGTTCGATCCCGGCTCAGTTCGATGGTATTTGAATGCGCTCAAATACGCCAAGATCGTGTTGGTGTGTTTATGTCATTAGATTTCGTAGTACACAAAAGGAACAACTTCAGGACAAAGAAATCAGCCACCTTGATGTCTCTGAAAACAGTAACAACGTTAGTGAAAAGCAATAACAATATTATTATTTTTTGTAGTAGTATTGTTTTTAGCTAGTATTTTAAGGTCGCACTAACACGTCGTTTTCGACGCCATAAGGATGAGAAAAGACTAGGATTTGGAAGGAAGTGGATGTGGTCTTAATTAAGGTAGCCCCACCATATGCCTAGTGTAAAAATGAGAAACCACGGATATGTCGGCGGTGGGGTTCAAACCCTCCATCTTCTGAATGTAATCTCTCAGGTACGTGACCTAGATCGCGCAGTCAACTAGCTCATTATTATTATTATTATTATTATTATTATTATTATTATTATTATTATTATTATTATTATTATTATTATTATTATTACTGGAGGGCACGTTGGCCCAGTCTTCTAGCCACTCGATTTTCAGTAGGACAAGCGCGAGTTGGCGGAAAGAATACCCGGCCTTAAAACCCTAACCAAGGCATCAAGTCCCCACATAAACTTTGAAGGTGGCGTTGCAGAAAATAATCAACCGCTATCCATTTGAAGAAAAAGCCGCACAGGCAGAACATTGCCCCAAAAGGGAATCTTTAACGTGCCAATGAATCTATCGACGTAGGTCTCTTGCATTTAAGCACCATTAAATGCCAACCGACTGCTGTGGTATTTCATCTTTCAACCTTGAACATAGGTGGCGAACATTTAACCATCTATGGCACACAGCCGTGTACTTCAATCGTAACCAAGACTCTTACATTGTATATGTTATTTTCGCTCCAGTTGGCCTCTAGATACCGTCTATCTTCCATTCTGATGTAGGATTAAAAATAGCATTGAGTATCAAGTTAGAATTGAGATAGGAAAAGTGAACATTATGAGTCCAGAACCATAAACGTACCATACTCATGATTCGGCTGGTACAATGTCTGAATTGCATTTTCCAAAGAAAATTTTAATCCAGCTAAAAAGTTACTGCAATGCTCATGGAGTTTATAATGACATAATGTCGAAACTGTTCTTCATATCATTAATAATGTGATCGCAGATCAGTATGAAAATGGAGATACACTTCCTGTACTGAAAATGAACGACTAAAAAGTTTTAAATACCCGAGTATAATCATGACCGAAAGGAAGGACCTCTGTAGCAGCGATCCACACAGGATTCGATTCCGAACTGGGTCGGGGATTTTAATCGCGTCTGATTAATTATTCTGGCTCGGGGATGGGGTGTTCGTGTTTGTTCTAATACTTTCCTCTTCATATTCAGACAACACACTATACTACCAACTACCACAGAAACACTCAATAGTGATTACATCCGTCCATATAGGGTTGGCGTCAGGAAGGGCATCCGGGCGTAAATAGGACCAAATTCACATGTGCGACACAGTTCGCACCTGCAACTCCACATATGGTGGGAAAAGCGGTAGAATAAGAAGAAGAATGACTTTGAATAAACTAGCTGTATTCCAGTATGACATAATCCACAGAGTTCCGTTTCATTAATCTCTAGTAACATTCTTATATACTGTATACATAACCCTTCAAAATAAACAAATGAAAGGCTGGAAAGGCGAAATATATAAACACAAATCTAAAGCTGAAATAAATACATGGGAAATCAGGTACTACTAAGGTTATGTTACTAGGAGATTCCCACCTTCCAATACTTGTCAATTTCTTATAGCTAGTTTATTATTTACGTAACATAATTCACCTTAATGAAAAAATGAAAACCTACAACCTGTTTTCCAATCATTGACCGGGTCAGGGATGTAATGAATGAAACATATATAGGCTGTTATTACAATGGGGTCGCCACTCCCAAGGTGATTTTATTAATGAGTGATAAATGCTATGAAATGATAATGGAGAGTGTTGCTGGAATGAAAGATGACAGGGAAAACCGGAGTGCCCGGAGAAAAACCTGTCCCACCTCCGCTTTGTCCAGCACAAATCTCACATGGAGTGACCGGGATTTGAACCACGGTCTCCAGCGGTGAGAGGCCGACGCGCTGCCGTCTGAGCCACGGAGGCTCTACAATTCGCCTTAATCTCTGAGTATAATACTAAATAGAACATGTTTAGTTCCAATCTTGGAACATCTTCAGCTAAAAGATTTAGCAAAAATTGACAAGACAAATAAAACACTTGTGACCCCTTACGTCGATTTTATCCGTTAACTTGGACATTGTCTTGTTGGAAAATTTTAACCCAACATGAATGAACATTTTATCTCATCATCATTATCATAATCATCACAAGTGTTTTATTTGTGATGTCAATTTTTGCTAAATCTTTTAGCTGAAGATGTTCCATAATTGGAACGAAACATGTTCTATTTAGTATTATACTCAGAGATTAAGCTGGATTATGTTAAGTAATTAAGAAACTAGCTATAAGAAATTGACAAGTATTGGAATAGTAACATAACCTTAGTTGTGTTGAGCCAATACGGGACAAAATACGAGATTTATAAGCTGAAATCAGGTACTACCATCCAATACCAAACCCCATGGTACAACTGCTCTGCCATTGCCTACCAAGCGACCGCTGCTCAGCCCGGAGGCTTGCAGATTACGAGTTGTCGTGTGGTCAGCACGACGGTTCCTCTCGGCTATTGTTCTCTGTTTTCTAGACCGGGGCCGCTATATCACCGTCAGATCCCTCCTCAATTGTAATCATTAGGCTGAGTGGACCTCGGTCAGCCCTCAGACCTATGTAGAGATATCTGACCTGGCCGAGAACCTAATCCTGGGCCTCGGGGTAAGAGGCAGGCACTACGACTTACTACCATTATTTTGCAGTAATCGCATAAACAACGGCGAACATTGATACTGACAATACACTCAATATTGTGCGCAATATACACAATTTTCAGGGTTTTTCTCACCGGCACATGGTATACTGCTTCTTTCAGCCACTCACTGATTTGAAAATACCGTTCACATTTCATGAGCACATGTATCTTTCATAACACTCATCTCCGCTTTAAAACCAGGCCATACACTAGCCAATATATACTGGACCTTACACAGCCCATGAACACTGTATGGCAGACAACAAATGATAGATCGTAGACAATTTACTGACGGACCCTCGATTATTGACGCTGGGCCGCGCAAAACACAAGATTTAAAAATATAGACCTCTAGTAAATAGACTCGCCACCCCACGAACATATGGCACTTTTCAATTTCCCAGTGTTATAACTAATGATTCATCGAACTTTTCTAGACTTCATTTTCCCATGAACTGAACAAATGTCTTCTTCTTCTTTTCCTACCGCTTTTTCCCCACACCTGTGGGGTCGCGGGTGCGAGCTGCGTCGCATGTGTGGATTTGGCCCTGTGTTACGGCTGGATGCCCTTCCTGACGCCAAACCTATATGGAGGGATGTAATCACTATTGCGTGTTTCTGTGGTGGTTGGTAGTCTGGTATGTTGTCTGAATATGAAGAGAGAGAATTTTGGGACGGGCACAAACACCCAGTCCCCGAGCCAGAAGAATTAATCGGAAATGATTAAAATCCCCGACCCGGCCGGGAATCGAACCCGGTACCCTCTGAACCGAAGGCCAGTACGCTGACCATTCGGATGAACTGTATAAATATATACAAACAATATCTACCATGGACAAATTTCCAGGTTCTACATTTAACACATCAACTGAATAATGTAACACGGAATAGACGTAATAATAAATGTAATGCGGAGATGTGATATAATGTTACGTGCTCGAGCGACCATAAGCCCTCTCGTAGTCCTCTTCGGCATTTCCTGGAAGGGATGAGTAAGTCAGGCCGGTGTCTTCCCAGCCGGCCTCTCCTTGTAATGTGTTTTCGTTTGGTTTCCCCGTGGGCCTTCTGGACCGCAAAACGAGAATGTTCCTTTCTTTAGTCGCATCGCGAAGATTCCAGTACTTCATCAGAAGGGATATTACTGTAAAAGGAGCCAGTCAGTGTGGTGGAGTTGGGCGGCAGCAGTTGTTATTGGAGTAAGTGAGCAGTAGTAGTGGTTTCCGTGGCGAGTGTATTGGAGGAGTACGACGGGCAGTAATGTAAAAGCGCGGTTGCTGTTGTTTAGTGGTGCTATGTTATTGTCCCGCGAGTAATAGGCCTATGTGCTGAGTAGTTCACTGTGTGGAGCGACCACGTGTGAGTGACGAACTACTCTGGAGTCGAGCCAAGGAACAGTCATCGTGTGTCAAGATTGCTAACAGGCTGTGTGTTCGAACCTGTGTGCGTGAAGCTGCTGAGGGGAGAGACTGAGCATGCGAAGTGAAGTGAAAGGTGAGCTGTCAGTCAAGAATACGGAGGAAGGGATCGTCGTTCCAGGTTAATACCAGAGCTGGCGCCCTGCTGTGAGGAGGACAAGAAACGTTAGATTAGTTCTTATTACAGTTCTTGTTGCAAACTAGCAGTTGCATGCGCACATGCATTTTCGCGTTCGTATTAGCGATCATCAGAGTTGCTTACTACTAATTTGTTGTTCGCACAATGTTTTCAAACTACTGGACAACCGACCGTTGGAACAGTTTCCGATACTACACGAAAACTCTTTCAGTCAGAGAGTCAGAATATGCGCACGCATGCCCAGTAGTACAGCCTACCATTGTTCGTTGCATGATTAGATTATATCACATCTACCTGTCAACTGTGCAATTAGTGAAGTAGTCTCTGAAGTAGTTTAGGAGTACTAATAATGTATGATATCAAGTCCAGTGATTCAGATGACCTGTTTAGCTAATCGAGCTCATGTGAACGTGATTTAAAGCTGCTTTTGGAAGTGAGACTACATCTGAAAAAAAGTTGTTTTGAAGATACGATACGGTCGTAAAACAGCTGAAGTATCCAACCACTACTGTTCGTAGTGGAATAAAGCTCGTCATGTTTCAAACCAGTTGCCAACCGTGCATGCGCATATGGACGATAAGTCGAACTATCATGCACTCGTTCTACGAACAATGCTTTTGTAATTAGCTACTAATTAGGGAACTGTTGTCATCCATTCTCAACTTTATGTATATATATATATATATGTGTGTGTGTGTGTGTGTGTGTGTGTGTGTGTGTGTGTGTGTGTGTGTGTGTGTGTGTGTGTGTGTGTGTGTGTGTGTGTGTGTGTGTGTGTGTGCTATCTTGGCCATCCTACATTAAATTACCTTTATTTAATTGTTTTATTCACGAAGCACAAGATACAGCTACACTGAGCAAATTTCACTTGCACTGTCAACAGACTATTTAACAAACGTAAACTTTCATAATAAAATATAACAAGATCAGGTACACAGCCTACTAATAACAACTGTCCAAATCGAAAACCATGAGAATGTCCATGTTCATAGCCAAGTCGTCGTGGGTCTAGATGACGGTATAATCCTTTCACATCAACTTATCTTTAAGAGACTGTTTACACTCCTCTCGAATATGCTTTTATTTGATGCTATATCAAGCTCTTGTCTCCTATTAATATTGTTAAAGAGTGTTGGGAGGCGGATTAGGAAAGAACGTTGAAGTATTGAGTGCTGAGTGTGGGGAATGTGGAGAAGGTCTTTGGTTCTGCTGGAGCGGGAAGGAACACGGAGAGAGAAGAGTGAGACAAGATGTTCCGAGCGGTAATGTCCATTTAAGATCCCGTGAAGGAATCTCAGGTCAGCTACCTGTCGCCTGATGTGCAGCGGTGACATATTAATTGCCATTAATATCTGTTGCGTAGACAGATTTCTGAGCTTGGGGTTTCTGTTCCTTACAATTGCAGCAAAGAAGGACACTGCTCTGTCCAACTGCTTAGTATTGGAGGGGGAGGCTGTTGTCCAAATCGAAGAGCAGTAGTTTAAGGGAGGTTGAATGATCGTTAGGAAGAAGTGACGAAGAGCAACGGGGTCAGAAATTTCTGTGAAGCGATAGAGAATGCCCAGTAATTTCATAGCCTTGTTTGTACATGTTTCTATGTGGGTCTTAAATTGTAATTTTGTATCGAATATTACACCTAGATCACGCTGTTGCGTAACTACGGTGATGGGCTTGTCGAGTAGGTAATATGATGTCGGTAGAGGAGATTTACATAGTGTTATGGTCATGTGGCTGCATTTTTGTGGATTGGGGATAAGTTTCCAAGAACGGCGCCAGTTCGAGAGGGCATTAAGTGAGGACTGTAGCAGAGCTGCATCTGCTGGATCCCTGATCTCCCTAAATATCTTGCAGTCGTCAGCAAAGAATAGGGTATTCGCTGTCTCGTTGAGTTCGGACGGCAGATCGTCCATAAACAAAGAAAACAGCAAGGCGCCAAGAGTACTGCCTTGTGAGACACCGGAGAAGGGTCAGAAGACTGCCATGTATATTAAATCGTTCGGAGAGTTTATGGAGCAACAGAGTATTTGTATTCGTAACAATATGTACTACCCCAGCATCTCACCTTCAACATATATATACCTTCTGGAACATGAAATTTGAGATTGAAGATTGCGACAGGCTAATTCCTATCCTCACCGCTAAATGGGAGGTTAATTCATTCAATTCCTGACCCGGTTGAATGAATGAAAACAGGCTGTGGATTTTCATATTCAAATTTGATATTCTTCTTCTGCTTTCCTTGTACACTAGATAGTTATTCTCTATATCTCTTTCACGCAGTGCAACGTTCCGCACAGAAGTTTTTCAGAATCATTTTTCTAATATGTATATGTTTGAGGTCGATTCCGTCTCAGCACGTTGTTCCGGCGTCTCCGGAAACCGTGAAAGTAGTTAGTGGGGCGTTACATAATCATATTGCTATGTTTGAGTCCAGTTAAGTTTATTTTACCATTCGTTACCATTTTACCATCATTCGTTATTCTCAGGCCCGGATATAGGGTGCTTGGCGCCTTGGACACAGCCCATTTCGTCCCCTCTCTCTCCCCTACTGCATTATAAGTGAATCCTACAGGTAGAGACGGCAAACAAATATCGACATATCGGAAATATCGATATGTTGAGATGGAAATATCGATATATCGACGTCGATATTTTGAGACCCTATATATTATCGATATCGATATTTTGTACCCAATATATCGATATTTCAGTCCAATTTAATACTTTTAGCTACGATGTGATTTTTTCAGGCCCTTTCAATGTTTGCCCGCTACAGTTACGAAATTTGAATTTTTATTTCTCAATTCACTTCGGTAAATACAGTGATAACATCACAACTCATTCATCGTGCATATCTTGTAAGTCAATAAAGCCGTCACCCACAGTATTCCCAGTCATTAACTACGTTGTCATTATTGTCGGTGAGGTACAAGAAAGTTGTGGAATAGGCTGTTGTTAGTGCTGTCCATACTTCATAGTGTTGCTTTACGTAATTCGTACGTTTACATATTTTAGTGGTATATAGTTTTCAACAAGTAGTTTCGTAAATGGGTCCAAATAAAAGTGATGTGTGGAGATATTTCACAAAAATCAATAAAACTGAAGTTTAGTGTAATATGTGTGCCAAAATTTTGAAACGTTCCGACAATACCACAAATATGAAGGCTCGTTTGAAGATACGTACATTAAAACATGAAATACTTTGTACGTCGCCTGTTAAAGGAACTTCAAGCACGAAATGAATGCTTAAGTCAGTGGCAAGGAGCAGTAAATCGTTCATTAAAATCTGATGAGGCTGAAGTCCCTCCTACTGCATCCTTAGCAGCGTCTGCGTCTGTATCATTACTGGGAACTGCTACTGGGAGGTTCACTGCATCCACTACATCGGTGACCAACGCTGAGTTGTCGTCATCGAGTACATCTACAGCAATCCAGCCATCTATCCGGCAATCATTAGGAGACATTAAGAAATTCCCAGGTTATTTTACTGAACATTTTGGCCCTTTATTTTAGCTAAACAGCTGGGATTTCTGTTGTATACAAGGAATTTGGTATACAGTAACACAACATAAAGTTTATTGCTTCAATAGTTTTGTACAGTATTTACAAGAAATATAACTAAACTTTTCTTGAAGCTTGATTAATGGCACGCAGTTAATGCGGATATTAAAAGGTAGACTGAAGGTTTGTGGCGTATATACATTTATACAAAGTGAGAGTCCTATATACACATTCAATCCTATCTTGAAGAGATAGTCTGTTCCGATGAGAATGTCCTTGGATAGTCGAAAACTATCTGCTGAGTAATAACAAGTGTAACTCGTAGCGAGAGTTCGTATTAACAGGAAGCTAGTATTAGGTTTAGACTTGCAAGGAACTTGCATTAATATTCTTAATTAGCAGAATGCTAAGATTGACGTCGGAGCACTGGAGGAATTGAGGGAGTAGCAGAATGCTGGACTCGGGGCTCGACGTGATACGGGGATCAGGGAAAGTGAGGCAATGTCCAGAGGTGAGACCTCACGGCCAGAAATCAGTCCACCTGTTCAAACACATTTTAAAGAGGATGCGTCCGTGTCTGACTTGCGGTGTGGTCTGGTCGTTGGACACTGGGGTAGTCCTGGAGAGGCGAGGAATGTTGCTCCTTATATAGCACTGGCTGACGTCACAGACGAGCATGCCAGGCGCAGTGCAGTCACCTCGCAGTCTCTGGAAACATCGGTGATGCGGCAGGCTGCGGAGCTTGTAAGCGCGGAGCTTTAGGTGCGGAGGACACGCACAACAATTTCATTTTTAACCATTTACGAGATTACCGGGTTTTTATAAATAATGAATGTATTTTTATACCTTTTGAGCAGAAAGTAGGCCTATTTTTAAAGAGCCGTTAGATGTTTTATTAACTCCACCCTTCTGATCTCTGTAGTAATACTTTTCTGGTTTTGTTACAGAGGGTGGTTCGTGGCACTGTAACATAACTGAAGGACTTCCTACTTCATTTGCAAAGATAGCATACCTTTATCGGTGGTTAAAGTAGAAGGATTCCAGCGTCTTATGAAGGAAGTAACTCCTCGCGTGGAATACTTTACAATTACAACGGATGTTTGGTCTGAAAAATGATAACTACCAGCTTTTTGGCTTACCCGTTCATTTCACCGAAGAGTCTTAAGTCTTACAATAATGGATAATAGCACCAATATTTTAAAAACCGATATATCGGCAATATATCGGTATTTTGAAGACCGATATATCAGTGAGATCGATATTTTAATACCGATGTATCGAAAATCCGATATATCGATATTCTGAAAAGTTTTTCCATCACTATCTACAGGACAGAAGACTAATAAAACTCAGCATTTGAACGATTAGATTACGATGCGCATTGTTTAGAATTTTCTTTAAATTTGTGGTATAATAATACATTGTTAGTCTGCGTAAAAACGTTCATTATAACTTCTGTATTTAATTAACTCATTGACTTGGAAATACCTTCTAGGATCTACGTGTGAGCAGCGTAGGAATAGCGTGCGTGTATTAGTGTTGCCCCTTGAAAAGCACTGATGAACTATCGTAAGGATTAAGGGTAGTTCATTATTACTCTCCAAAATCAGCATCCGAAAGGTTCGACTACAATGAGAATTGTTACAAATTTTCTTTGAATATTTGGCATAATAATAAATTATTATTCTACGTAAAACTAGTAAGCAGTCTATATCACGAATATTTAACTAACTCATTGACTTGGGAAGATGTTCTGGGATCTACGTGTGAGCAGCGTAGGAATAGAGTGAGTGTAGTAGTGTTCCTCCTTGAAAACCACATCGTCACATCGTTTGTATGTGTAAAGTCAGCAAGTTCTAAAGGGGATACACAATCCAAATTAATTGAGCGTTAATAAAATCTAACCTAACCTAACCCATGGCACTACAGCCCTTGAAGGGCCTTGGCCTACCAAGCGACCGCTGCTCAGCCCGAAGGCGTGCAGATAGAGCTGGGAGCGGAGCGAGTAATACCGATGAGTAATCCGGTTGTAGCGGTAGAGCGCACCACCGATCCCCTCCGCTTACAACTGCAAGTACTCGCGGAGGAGCAGAGCACAGTGTAGTGCACGACACATGTTTAACAAGGGGAGACCAGACGTTCGGATCACGGATTATCTTCAGAAATTGTACACTTTTAGTAGTCCAAATAATAAGGCGTACTACTTAGGAGTTTTCAAGAAAATCGCAAGAGAATTTTCGCGTCGAATATGTACGGTACCGGTGCGTTGCGATCACGAGCACGAGATGGCGACGGTCGAGTGATTAGCGATCAAGCTAAGTAATCGCTGGATCGAGTCACGCTCATCGCATTTTTGGTTTTCAACGCTGGTCATATTCTTTCATATATATTGCAGGTCAAAGCGTTCAGGTGCAAAGCAGTTCAGGGTACCTTACCCGATTTCACTACTAGGTAGGAGCGATTTCCCAGATCACGACAGGCATACATTCTCAGGACAACTTTATGCATTTAGTCGTTTACTTGTTGATAATTATAAATAATATATTTGTTGTAGTCCGCTTCTGTGGTGGAGTGATTAGTGTGATTAGCTGCCATCCCCGGAGGCCCTGGTCCAATTTCCGGTTCTGCCACTAAATTTGAAAAGTGGTACGAAGGCTGGAACGGGGTCCACTCAGCCTCGGGTGGTGAATTGAGTAGAGGGGGATTCGATCACTCTTCAGCCATCCTCGAAGTGGTTTCCCGTGGTTTCCCACTTCTCCTCCAGGCAAATGCCGGGATGGTACCTAACTTAAGGCCAAGGCCGCTTTCTTACCTCTTCCTTGTCTATCCCTCCCAATCTTCCCATCCCTCCAGAAGACCCCTGTTCAACATAGTAGGTGAGCCGCCTGGGCAAAGTACTGGTCATCCTTCCCAGTTGTATCCCCTGACCCAAAGTCTGGCGCTCTAGGACACTGCCCTTTGAGGCGGTAGAGGTGTGATCCCTCGCTGAGTCTGAGGGTAAACAGATTAAGAAAGAAAGAAAGAAAGCAAGAAAGAAAGAAAGAAAGAAAGAAAGAAACATAGAAAGAAACATATTACCTTGAATTATAATAACGACAAGCGGGACTCCATCCAGCGAACCAGCGATTATGCAGCATGCAGGCTAACCACTCGACCACCGCCGTCTCGTACTCACGGTCGCAATGCACCTGTATATTTGACGCAAAATTTATCTTACGATTTTCTCGAGAACGCCTTAGTAGTACACCGTACTACTTGCACATTATGTTGTCCTAACGGACTACTAAAAGTGTACAAAGTTTGAAGAAAATCCGTGATCCGAACGTCGTGGCCTCCCCTTGTAAGAATATATTACCCGTATTCAGTCTGTGCTTATCAAATTTGCGTCTATAATTCCTCCGCTTGTTGTGTTTTGTAGATAATGCAACGTATATTAGATAATAATTGTGGTATTAGTTTGATATTTAATCCCATTTTAGATCGTATTATATGTTTTACAATAGTTAAAGGAATTTAATTAATTTTTTACAGAAATTTGTCCCACAAATGCCACGAAAACCGTCTGATGCATGACAGTTCATCGAAATTACTGATGATAAAAATCAGCAAAATGCAAATTTTGCGGCCGCATTTACGTGACGGGTGGTGGTCTATCAAATTTGTGGCACCATATCAAGAGGCATCACAAGGATGAAATGAGCAGGTCGGCTTCTGCAGCAGAAAACAACATTACTGTATTAAGCAAAGCAGTTATATTGTAAGAAAAGGGCATTGAGTGGACGGGAGAAATACCTTTACGTTGTCATACCTATAACGTGTTAAACGTGCCACTACAGTAGCCTACATTCACTCGGTAGTTCACTCGGTACAACCGGGTGATGATGTCACAACAACTGCTCCGCACCGCACCGCTCCAACCCCACCACTACCTGCAGATTTCGAGGTGGCGTGTGGTCAGCACGACGAATCCTCTCGGCCGTTATTCTTGGCTTTCTAGACCGGGAGCGCTATCTCACCGTCAATAGCTCCTCAATTCTAATGACGTAGGCTGAGTGGACCTCGAACCAGCCCTCGGGTCCGGGTAAAAATCCCCGACCTGGCCGGGAATCGAACGCGGGGCCTCCGGGTAAGAGGCAGGCACGCTACCTCTGCAACACGACGCCGGCTTGAACATTAATACTGTGGTAAATTACAATGAAACTCCAATACCTGACCAATGTCATGACCAGCCGCCTCTCAAGTTGTCTTTTAATATCCTGATAGCACAAAATACTCCAGGAATTTTCTCAGACTATGTTCCTAAAATGCTCCACAACTATTCAAAAATATGTATAAATAGAGGAGTTTCGCCAATCCGAACTAACTGGGACCGGAGCCTGTTCGGATAAGCTACTTTTCGGATTAAGAGAAATTTCGTCTGTAATCCAGCATTGCACCGCAACTATGAAGTTGACATAGAATAATTGAACAGGAATAACATACTTTGTAACGAGAAATAATTACCTGTGGAACGTTGGGTTCTGTTACTTTCCACGTAACCAAACACTATGAAACCCGATTAAAATTTTAACATTACATGCCTACCGTTATTTTTAATTCGATTTCTGGTTCTTAACACAGTCGCAACGCAGAGTACATTATTATTTTATATTAATTTCATACATGAATACACCGTTTCCATGAATATGGTATTCCCGGTGAGACGTAGGGTATGGGTTAGATCAAATTTGTTACTTTCGTTGACCTGTCTCCGTCTCATCCTTCGCTATGACGTAATTAAAGTGAATATGCCATTCCATATGTAGCCGGTCCCTGTTATGAATTGTATGGAAATGGCACTCATAGGATCGATTGGTGCGTGCATTTCACTGATATAGCATACCAACTACTGGCTCGGCGAGGAAAGCAACGGGAAACTACCTCTACCTCACTAATAATTTCTCTTGTATGCCTCTTCAGTGAGGCCTAGGCCGTCTATGACACCTGATGGTGGAGTTGCTGGGGTTCGAATCAGCCTTCGGGTTGAAAACCGAACAAACAAAGAAACAAACAAACAAACAAACAAACAAACAAACAAACAAACGTACAGTAAATGAATATAGATATAAATAATTTTCGTTCAGAAATGCATTGTTTGATTTCATTACAACTTTAGCAAGTTTTACATTTTAGTTCGATCTTACCGAGTTTCCGGATTGTCGGAGTTCAGATTAGCAGGACTCCCTTGCATCACTAATTAGGATAATACTGAAACAGCGTACGAATGAAGTGATATTTAAATGCACATCATCGTCCCGAAGTCTTGCAACTCTTTTCAATCACCCTCGCAATGGAGGTGTACAATTTTAATAATATACCAGCTCTCCTGCCAAATTTAAATTTCTTTCTGTACCGGGAACTGAATCCAGGCCTCTGAGGATGACAGCTAATACCGCTAACCATCACACTACGGAGGAGTGATGAAACTCATGCAAAATTACTATTCAACGTCGTTCAAAATAATAATTTTAAAATAAGTGAAGACGTTTTTAATAATATGACAGATACATTATTATTTTCATTATTAATTTATAAGTTTAGCAACAATTTAATTTAAATTAAAAAGTTAATAAACCACCATAAAAATATTACTCCTCTGTTAAAGAACAATAATACTTTTTTACGTTTTGGCAAACTTCGCGTCCCCTAAAATTTGGCGCCCACGGCCAGGCCCGACGGGCCAGTTTATAAATCCGTTATTTGTTATTCTACTAATAATTGATTGATTGTGGTAATTGTTATTTTAAGGAACAAAACACCGTGATTAACGGCGTGTATATTTTAAACTGAATAACATTAGTATGGGTGGGAAAGTAACATTATCATCAGGAAGACTCCATACTAGTGTTTCCTGCACCGATAAGCAACTCAGTTCTTTCCTTACTCCACGAATGTTTGTCAGCTTCATATTCAATGTTGCGAAATGTATGATGGTCAGCTTAATATGCAATGTTGCGAAACGTATGATATCCTACTCCCGATCCATCTCTAATGCAATATAATATACACATGGCACTATAACTTCTAGCATGGCATAAGTTTGTTTACCTTCTCCTACCTGCCTAAGTCTGATGTTCGATAGTAAGAAAGCGACTCGGTTATTAGTTGTCTGAACAGTCATTATCACTAGCGAATCCGTACGCCTGCATAGTAGCAACCTGAGAAGCTAGGGTCGAAGCACGTTCACCAACTTGAAAGAACCATTAGCGATTTGCATTTTGGTGATTTTTATCATCAGTAATTTCAATGAACTGTCATGCATCAGACGGTTTTCGTGGCATTTGTGGGACAAATTTCTGAAAAATGTATTAAATTCCTTTAAATATTGTAAAACATGAATCCGATCTAAAATGGGATTAAATATTAAACTAATACCACAATTATTATCTAATATACTTTGCATTATATACAAAACACAACAAGCGGAAGAAATATAGACGCAAATTTGATAAGCACAGACTGAATACGGGTACAATATTCTTACAAGGGGAGGCCACGACGTTCGGATCACGGATTATCTTCAAACTTTGTATACTTTTAGTAGTCCGTTAGGACAACATAATGTGCAAGTAGTAAGGTGTACTACTAAGGCGTTCTCGAGAAAATCTAAAGAGAATTTTCGCGTCATACATGTACCGGTGCATTGCGACCGTGAGTACGAGACGGCGGTGGCAGAGTGGTTAGCATGTAAGCTGCGTAATCGCTGGTTCGCTGGATCGAGTCCCGCGTGTTCGATTTTTAAACATTGGTCTTATTCTTTTATACGTAGGTCGAGTCATAAGTCATGGCAACTTCTTTTCTTTCTCGCGAACAAGAGACAATACGGAAAATCTAAGATATGCATTTGGAAACGTGTACTTTTGTTGCAATGGATTTTCTAAAAATGATATCAACTTTTTGACCACACTGTATAATATTTGTAACTGTAATAAAGCATTTAGACTCACTAATACCATTTTATTACATGTGCAAAATATGAAAATCATATCTTGAAAAACAAGCCCACAGCGATTTTTTTTAACAAACACTGAATTATCGTTGACATCGCCCCTTAACAGGCTGGGAATGCAGAATACAGATCTCATGGTATGGCACAGGTGTTATAGACTAATACTTTTGAATATAGTTTCATATAGACACGCTATAGTGATGCCATTAACCAGCAGCATATGAAGTAGAACATGCGCAGTTGCATGTGTGTTCGTTCCGCGGGACTCACGTTCACTTATCGTACGAGAGTACGGACTTAGTAGTTGTGTGGACATTTATTCGTGCCTTTCAGTGACTACGTCTACTAGTGTGTAGCCTAATGACATACCTTGCAGTTTAATTAAAATGGGGCCTATATGGGAGGGGGGCAGTCCTCCCCCAGTATCACCGTCTAATGTGCTCATACCGAACAGTATGCAGCAGGTATCTCATAGCGTCGGAAGTGCTCTGGCGGTTCTAAATCAACCAGCTACCTAGGACTGTAATATAGAGGCGAGTTTTCCATCTGTTGTGGTGGCAAACAAGCGACCATTAGAAGAACCTTCAGGTAACATCGATAAGAAACGACCATTTACACCAGAAAACGCTACAGGTAATGTTTGCCAACAGATACCTCGTATATTCTCCCAGTGATTCAGGGTGTAGCTCAGTTTCTAATCAAGGTGACAGTGTTTCTGATTTGAATGCGGTACCAGCTGTGCTTCCTCCTCAAAATAGCGGAGCACCGCCTCGGCTCAGTGCATATGATTATAACAAAGCCAACCGGTATCGCATTGATTCTTCAGGGCCTTACTACATCTATGTGGAAGGGAAAGAAGGAAACACAGGTAAACTACATCCGATGGCATCTGGTAAAATGATTTATAAGGGGTGTCCATCTCAACGTCGAAATATCGAAGATATTTCTTCTATCAGGAAAAATCGCCTTAAAATGGAATTTCGTTCAGCACAAGCAGCAAACTGCTTCGTTAGTTCTACTTTCTTTTCCTCACATCAATTAGAAGGTTACATTCCGTCTCACGTCGTAACTCGACAGGGTGTCATTCGAGATGTGCATATATAAATAGAGGAAGACGAACAATTACAAGTGGTAGATTCTTCTATTAAAATCAGACGATTTCGTCGTATGTATAGGCGCACACTGAAAGACGATGGCTCAACTGCTGTTCCAATACGGACTTGTATGATTACCTTTGACTCTCAGACTCTGCCAAACAGTGTGTCAGTATATGGGGCACGTTGTGAGGTTTCTCCATTTGTGGCTCCAGTACGTATTTGTTACAATTGCTTGCACTTCGGACACATTAAAGAACACTGTCGCTCTCAGGGTAGATGGAATAACTGTGGTGTGTCACACGCTCCAAACCCCTGCTCACTGCCTCAGCCTCAGTGCGTACATTGTCAAGGTCAACACAATACCCTCAGTAAAGAGTGCCCCAAGTATAACAAATGATTAGAGATAAATGAGGTTTCGGCCAAATATAACATTCCATTCAAGGAAGCTAAGGAAGCTGTTATGAAAAAATCATATGCTGAAGTGGTTCAGCCATTACCTCTCACATATGAGCAAGTTTTTCCTCCATTACCAAGACCAAAAAATCACAAAATTACCGTTTTACAACGTCGGCGACCTCCTCCGAAGTTACCCAAAACATCTGTCCCCCACCCGCCGGTATTTTACCATCCCCATGAAGTTAGTGCGGGTCCAGTGGTCCCAAACCCTTATCCACCTCAGCCGCACTTAATAGCACCCCGTAGTACAAGTCCCTCGTTTGGCAGCTCTTCTCAACCACCACTTACCTCATCAGAATCCCTTATTACTGGTATCCTTAACCTAGTTACACAGCTTCTACACGGTATTCTTCTATCAAATCGTGGGATCTTACGGCATCTGAACTTCGCGAAATGATAACACAAAACATTCATGGAAGCTTTTAAAATTAAAATATTGCAGTGGAATAGCCAATCAGCGCTGGCTCATTAACACAGTCTTCAAAAAGAATTACATGATCGGCACATCAACTTGGCGGCAATATCCGAGACTTGGTTTCGCGCTGGTTTACCAGTTATGTTTACTGGATATCATGTTCTGCGTTCAGACAGTGATGATGGATATGGAAGAAGTGGCCTGTTAATAGACAACAATATTCGTGACAGTGCAATATCTCTAGCTTTTCCCGGAGTAATTCCATTCCAAGTGGTAGCGGCTCGTATCTTCCCCCCCACGGTGGCATTTACATTAATACTGTATCTATCTATTGTGCATCACATATTGTAATACAACCAGGCGAATGGTACAGTTTATGTAACCAACATGAACCTCCATATATTAGCTTGGGGGTGTGCTTTTACGGACCGTTATAGAATAGCCCTTCAAGATATGATCGATGACTACCACCTGGTCATACTCAACGACGGTAGTCCTACCCTTATATCTCGATCTGGACATCGACCTTCGGCAGTAGATGTAACTATTTGTTCTTCAGCCATTGCTTCCAAACTAACTTCTGAATCACGACGATACTCCCTGGGATCTGATCATCTTCCTATCAAAATTCATTTACAAAATAGCTACACCTTACCTACAAACTTCTACCCCACCACAAAATGGAACACCAAACGAGAAAATTGGATTGCCTTCAGCGAGAACATAGACTCCGAACTTCGTACTGCAACTCTCCCTACCGACCCACTTAAACGATACGACTGTTTAAACACATCATAAATGCTGCAGCTTCGGTTAGTATCCCAGTGAAACCGCCTTTCTGTTTTCCGAAACATATCCCTACGCCGTAGTGGGACACAGAATGCTCCCGAATGATTGGAAGAAGAAAACTTGCTTTTAAATAATATCGAAGTCTTTCTTCCTGGGACAATTATTCTAATTATCAACGCATCAACGCATAGGTCGAAAGATTTTTAAAACAGAAAAAGCGATCCAGAGGGCGAAGATATTATGAAGAAATTAGCAGAGAAACCACGCTTACTACAATCTAGAACAAAGTAAGATCCTGAAAAGGGGAGGGGAGTGGCTCCCCACGTTCTTCATTTCCGTCTGATTGCGTCGAGGCTTTTCGCAGACACATTGATCCTCCGACTGTGTCGCAATTGCCCTGTTGGCGCTATTCACCCAACTGGGATCGCAATCATTTTCTGTTGCGGCCATTTACTTACACGGAACTCCAGCTGGCGTTAAAACATAACAACAGCACTGCCCCTGGTAAGGACCACATCCAGTACTCGATGTTAGCCCATCTCCCTCGCCCAGCGCATGTTCTATTACTAGACATTTTGAACACCATATGGACACGGGAAGAATTATTTTGGACTGGATTACTCAAGTTGTAATCCGTATTCTGAAGCCTGGAAACGACCCTAATGACCCTTCTTCTTATAGAGCAATTGCTCTTTCCTCGTGTGTGGTAAAGACTCTGGAAAGAATGGCGAAAACACGATTTGAGTGGTGGTTAGAACACCAGCAACTGCTTTCTCAGTCTCAGTATGGATTCCGCCGTGGGAGAGGAACATTGGACCATCTCAGTATATTCACTTCTGCAATAGAACATGCTTTTTGCGATTAATGGATACCTTATGCCTCTCTCACTGTATATCAGTTCAGCTTATGATAACGTCAGTATAATAGTTCTCTTCAGTAAGCTTCAAACATTCCATATCCCTCTAGCTTTTACATATGGTATTCAGACATTGTTACAAAAACGATATATCTACGTACTAGATGGACACAGTCGTTTACATGGCCCTCGTCGCATGTGTATAGGTCTCCCACAGGGCGCTGTGCTCAGCCCGCTTTTGTATATAATTTATACGGCTGATATTGAGCATCTGTTCAGCCCCTCGATTCACGTTTTACAATACGCGGACGATGTGTATATTTAAACGACTTTCTCTAGCTTCGAGGTTACATCTCTTCGTTTACATTATGTGGCCTGCGATCGGGCAAAATGGTTGCATAATAATGGTCTTGAATTGTCGCCATCGAAATATACTGTGGTGACTTTTACCCGGAAGGGGACTTTACCTCCGCTTGGTGATATCCATTTAGGACCATTCATATTTCCAGTGAAGTCATCATTACGCCTATTGGGTATGCACTTTGATAATCAACTAATTTGGAGTTGCCATATTGCTCACATTCTTCCAAAAATTGAACGTGCGATTAATAATACAGGCGATTAAATGAAATGGATAGGAAGTGCAGAGCAGCTAAGGAAGAATGGCTGAAGGAGAAGTGCAAGGATGATAAACGTTGTATGGTCTTAGGGAAGGTAGATACTGCATACAGGAAAATCAAGGGAACCTTTGAAGAAAGGAAAACTAGGTGTACGAATATTAAGAGCTCAGATGGAAAACCACTTCAAGGAAAGAAAACAAGGCAGAAAGGTGGCAGGAACATTTCCAAAAGTTGTATCAAGGTAAGGACGTAGATGATATAGTTCTGGAACAAGAAGAGACTGTTGATGCTGATGAAATGCGTGACCCAATTTTGAGGTCAGAATTGGACAGAGTTTCGAGAGACCTAAATAGAAGCGAAAGACCTGGAATTGATGACATTACCTCTGTATTACTGACTGCTACAAGAGAAACCAACGTGGCGAGGTTATTCCACTTATTGTGCAAGATATATGAGATAGGAGAAGTGCCATCCGATTTTCGGCAGAATATTTTAATACACATTCCCAAGAAAGCCGGCGTTGAAAAGTGTGAAAACTACCGCACCATTAGTTTAGTATCTCACGCCTGCAAAATTCTAACACGTATTATTTACAGAAGAATGGAAAGTCAAGATGAAACTGAGTTGGGAGAAGATCAATTTGGCTTCAGAAGAAATGTAAGAACACGTGAAGGAATCCTGACTTTACGTCTGATCTTAGAGGATCGAATTAGGAACGGCAAGCCCACTTACATGGCGTTGGTAGATCTAGAAAAGGCATATGATAATGTTGCTTGGACCATGGTATGTAAGATTCTGAAGGTGATTGGGATCAGGTACCGAGAAAGAAGAATTATCTACAATCTATATAAAAATCAGTCTTCAGTGATAAGAATCGAAGGCTATGAAAAAGGAGCAGCAATCCAGAAAGCGGTGAGGCAAGGCTGCAGTTTGACCCCCCCCCCCACCTCATTTTCAATGTTTATATAAAACAGGCAGTAAAGGAGATCAAAGAGGAATTTTGAAACGGAATCCCAATCCAACGAGAGGAAATCAAATCATTGAGATTTGCCAATGATATTGTTATGTTAGATCTGGAGAAGTTGCTGAATGGTATGGACGGGGTCTTGGGCGAGGAGTACAAGATGAAAATAAGTAAGTCCAAAACAAAGTTAATGGAGTGCATTCGGACGAAGTCAGGTGATGCATGAAATATTCGATGAGGATGTGAAGTCTTAAAGGAAGTAGATGAATATTGTTACTTGGGTAGTAAAATAACTAACGATGGCAGAAGTAAGGAGGACAGAAAATGTAGGCTAGCGCAAGCAAGGAAGGCCTTTCTCAAGAAAAGAAATTTTCACTTCGAATATTGGTATAGGAATTAGAAAAATGTTTGTGAAGACTTTCTTTTTGAGCGTGGCATTGTATGGAAGTGAAAGATGGACGATAACTCGCTCAGAAAGAAAGAGAATATAAGCTTTTGAAATGTAGTGTTACAGAAGAATGCTGATGGTGAGATAGATAGATCGAATTGCGGATGAAGAGATACTGAATCGAATTGGTGAGAAGAGATCGTTGTGACTTAATTTGACGAGAAGATGAGATAGAATGATAGGACACATCTTAAAACACCCAGGACTTGTGCAGTTGTTTCTTTTACTATTGGTTTTACGTCGCGCCGACGCAGATAGGTCTTATGGCGACGATGGGATAGGAAAGGGCTAGGAGCGGGAAGGAGGCGGCCGAAGCCTTAATTAAGGTACAGCCTCAGCATTCGCCTGGTGTTAAAATGGGAAACCACGGAAAACCATTTTCAGAGCTGCCGACAGTTATGTTCGAACCCATTATCTCCCGGTTGCAAGCTACAGCTGCGCGCCCCTAACCGCGCGCCCAACCCGCCCGGTCAGTTGGTTTTGGAGGGAAGTGCAGGGGGTAAGAACGGTAGGGGTAGACCAGGGTATGAATATGTCAAGCAGATTAGAGCAGATGTAGTAATCAGCAGTTACGTAGAAATGAAAAGGTTAGCACAGGATAGGGTGGCATGGAGAAAAAAGTCTATGGACTGATGACTCAAACAACAACATTATTGTTAAAATTAGTAAGTACAATATTTAAAACATATTTAAAATCAGGCGAAGAATATAAACTTCTACTAAAAGAAAAAAGAAGAAGAAGAAGACTGGGATGAGGGATTCAAACTGTGGAGAGGTGGTCTTTTAATCCAGAGTTGGCGGACTGGATCTCGACTCAGTGTCTAAAGGTGCTCATGTACGCCAGCCTCATGTCGATAGAGTTAATGACACGGTAAAGAGCTCTGGGGGAGCAAAAGTCGGGAACCTCGGCGTCTTCGAATGCCGTAAAAGAAGGTACACAGGGGCAATATTATTATAACAATTAATCATAATAATACCGAACGAGCTGGCTGCGAGGCTGGGCACGTTTAGCTGTCAGCTTGTCATCGGGAAATTCGAACACCACTGTCGGCAGCCATGAAGAAGGTTTCCATGGTTTCCTATTTTCATACTAGGCAAGGTCACTATCGCTTCCTTCCCAGTCCTAGCCCTGTCCTATGCCATCGCCGCTACAACACTTATCTGAATAGGTGCAACATTAATAATCGGGGGGCTCGCCGGACTTGTCCGGAGGGCTTGAGGGAAATAAAATACCTCTCGCGGACCAAAAGCAGGCACTGCCAGAAAACATCTTGAGGCAACCTCTGAGCCTCAATACCTATGAGACTGACAAAGATTAATCTCCCCGTTATCTTCAACTTACTAGCATGGTGGCAACGTCAGTTAATGATGCTACTACCCCAGGCCCTAGTATTCATACTAGGTTTTCTCGGTTATCGGATTCTGGGGGACTAAGAACATCATGCGGGAATGTATCGGAGCTTCCCAAATTGGCACTTTAAACATCAACACTCTTCGCAAAATTGGAAAGTTGAAGCACTTAACAGACACATTAGACCAACTCAACATCCAAATTCTGGCACCTCAGGAAACTAGGTACAGTGACGAAAATCATTTTGAATCAGGAAACTATAAAATTTATAAAAGTAAACCAGCTACCCTCCTCCCTAACAAAATATTACAATTTGGCACTGGTTTTGCAGTGAGAAAAAATATCACAAATTCGGTATTATACTTTACATCTCCTTCTGAAAGAATTTCGCTAATGACAATCAAATCGGGAAACAAAGCTTATACACTAATCAATGCACATGCACCTACAAACAATTACAATCAAAAAGACCCACAGAAGGTAGATGACTTCTGGGAATTACTAGAAGAAACTACAGGCAAAATTCCAAAACAACATGTCAAAATTCTGCTGGGGGACTTCAATGCACAAATTGGCAAAGAGAAGAAATTTAGGACCACTGTAGGACTTTACCCTGCTCACAAAAGAACCAATAAAAATGGAGAACGTTTAATTGGCTTCTGCGAAAATTTCGATCTAAAATTGATGTCAACCCATTTCCTGGCACTTCCACAAAAGAAAATGACATGGAGATCCCCGAACATGCATTTAGGAGAATTTCAACTAGGCCATGTGGCTATTTCCAAGAAAAACAAAAAAGAAATTATGAACGTTAAAGTCAAAAAGGGAATTATTGACTCCGACCACCACCTATCTCTTGTTAAAGTAAAGTTTCAACCCAATAGGAAGAAAACCAAAACATTCAGAAACGCAAGAATCGACCCTGAATTTCTGAGACAGAACTCAGACTATTTCCTTGCGAATATCTCCAACGATGCTCCTTCAAACTGGCTAGAACTCAAGGACACACTCTTGAAAGCTTCACAAAACATCAGCAACCCCGCAAGGAAACGCAAACACAGGTGGTGGAATGACACCTGTGACAAGGCCATAGAAGTCAGAATTAGGCCCTGGCTAAACTGGAGTTCCCATAAAACTGATCAAAATCGTGATGAATTCTTCAAAACACAGAAACAAACCTCAAAAATCATCAGATCTGAAAAACGAAATATGATCAAAACAGACTGGCAGAAATCGAAGAAGATTTCAATAAAAACAATACACGGAACTTCTACAGAACATTCAGAGAAGAATTATCCAATTACCAGGCACCTAGTCTCTGTTTCAAACGTACAGATGGGACTTTGGAAACAAGTAATAAGGGAAATTGTGAACTCCTAGCAAACCATTTCATGGACCTTTTAAACTATGAATCTCCGAAAGAACAATTCAACTATGAAAAACCAACACCTAATCCAGATTCAGAACCCCCCACATTACAAGAAGTCAAAAATATAATCAGAGATTTAAAAGACAACAAAGCACCAGGAAAAGATGGAATAATCGCTAAAATGTTGAAAATTGGTGGTGACAAACTGGCCCAGATTATTCAAAAAATCTTACAGGACATCTGGTTTTCTGAAGAAATTCCGGAGGATTGGAAATGTGCATTGATTCACCCATTTCACAAGAAAGGAGACAAATCAGATATTAATAACTACAGAGGAATTTCTCTCCTCTCAATCTTCTCTAAAGCTCTACTTAATAGATTAGAGAAACAAACAGACCACCTGATCGGAGATTATCAGGCTGGATTCCGAAAAGGGAGATCCTGCGCAGAACAAATCCTAAACCTAAAAACCATACTACAGATTCGCAAAACAAAACAAACAGTAATCACCTTTGTTGACTTCAAAAAGGCGTATGATTCCATAGATCGGCAGACCCTGTTCAACATACTAGAGGAATTTCAAGTCGACAGGAAAACGAGGGAATTGATTAAACAAACTCTGACCAACACAACATCAAAAGTTAAGTTCTTGGGAGATATTTCTGAACCGTTCGAAATCAGAACTGGTGTCCGACAGGGAGATGGACTATCCCCACTACTATTCAATTTAGTTTTGGAAAAAGTGATTCGTGAATGGAGAAAAGAAACTAAAGGTATAAACATTGGCAAACTTCTTAAAGATAAAATTCACCTTGATTACTTAGCTTTCGCAGATGACCTTGCGATCCTTTCGAACAACCGCAAAAACCGGACTTCAAATTTCATTTGAAAAGACGCAGTTTATGGAAGGAACTAAATCAAGATTCGACAATCAACCATTAATCACCAAATGTGGAATAATTTCCCAAGTAGACAAATTCAAGTATCCAGGTGAAATTATTCAGCCAGCAGGGTTAAATCAGGAAGCTAACAAAGAAAGAACTGCTAAACTGCAAAGGGCTTACAAAATCACATGGAACAGATACAACAAAAGATGTATATCAAAAAATGCCAAATTACGACACCTCAATACGGTCATCAAACCAGAGGCACTTTATGCATCTGAAACACTGATCATTGGCGGCAGGTCACAAATGAAAAGCATTGAGAAACAAGAGAGGAAAATTCTCAGAAAAATCCTAGGACCAAAGTTCGAAAATAGAATTTGGATGAAAAAGAAACCACACGAAATTTTTCAATTCACATAAAAAATCACAGATACCATCAGAAAGAGACGAGTAAAATTCAACGGACACCTACACAGAATGGATAACAACAGGCTGACAACGAAAATTCTAAATCTAGCTCTAACCCTGAAAATCCGCAACAATTGGTTAGCAGAAATTCATGAAGATCTGCAAGAAATGGGTATTGAGGGCGAAACCGTTCAAGATAGAATAAAATTTAGAAGCTTAGTAAACAAACATAAATTTGCAGAGAAACCAACAAGAAAAAATACAGGCTGGACAGAAACACGCAGAAAGGAACACAGTGAAAAAATGAAGAGATATAGGGAAGAAAAGAAGAAGAAACATTGTGCAAAATAAGTTCAAACGCGCTCCACAGTTGGGCACAACGAATCAAAAGATAATAATAATAATAATAATAATAATAATAATAATAATAATAATAATAATTGTACCGGGCGGTACACCTCCACTGCACTAATTTAAAATGTGCGCCAGTTGAAACTCCTCTGCTGGAGGAAGTCTGAACTTTATCTACGCTATTAATTCTCTACTTTCTCAGAAGATGTCACCAAGTGGAAAATTTTGAGTTTTTGAACTGTGTCATTTTTGATGTGGTTTTGTTTCGCTTGAAGTAAGCAGTGTGAACTTTCTCTTCTAGAGGACACTACTGAAGATCAACAATAGTGCAACCTAGTGCGGAGTCAAAGAACTATTTTGTTGGAGAAATTTTTATTTCAAATGTTTGTTCTTTGCTAAATTTTTTTTAGTTATTGTTTAAGTTGGCTGTATACCCCTCTCTTTCCCCTTGTTTTGCATTTAACCAATCCTGAATTTCTTTGAGTTATTTCCGACCAATCCGATGTATCTTCCCCCAACTTGGATATGTTTCTGTACCCGAGCCAATAAAAAGTTTGTGGGAGGGTATTTTCATTCCCCTAACGCCTAGAACCTTCCGCGAGAGGATATAAACTGCTGATTTTAGGGTCTCCGGGCCACTTCTGTTCCATCTTTCAGTGTATAAAGTACATAGCAGGAGGCGGGAAGCGCCTCTTTCCTCGGCAACGGTCATCAATAAGGTAATGGCCGATTAATAAATTCTTTCTTTGCTAGCTCAGCAGTTTAACTCTCGGGGCGGGTGCGAAGCGTTCCTCCATGTAACCTTTTCCTAAAATGTAACGATCTTTTCTTCTATTCTCTTTTAAGCCACATACTGGGATAGAGAGTGCTAACCCTCTCGAGCTCCCACTCTTATTGTTTTGAGGTGAACTTATTTTTCTCAACCTATTCTTCGATAACGTAAAACAAATTGTTCTTTTCTTAAGTCACCTCTTTAGCATGGGATTAGCCCTTGTATTAACGGCCTAGTGCCAAGTAGGTCTTAATCAAAGTGTATTAGGAGTGCAAGTTCGCCTCCTCTCAAATTGTTATTTTAGAGGTCATTTAATTAACCTGCTTTTCATTTAATAGACCTCAGTAGATTGGGTATTTTACCCCTGTGTTTATGTCCGTTGAGGACAACTTGAAGGTGGAGTTTGGTGTGGCCTGGGAGAGGCTTAAATTTTGAGAGCGAGTGGCTCTTTTGAAAATTGAGTGTTGTACGCCTCGTGGAGGCTTTTCAGTGTAATTTGGAGCAAGGGCTCCTAGGCATGAATGGGGTTTTCTGCCCCTCTGTTGAAACTTGTGTTTGGGGTAAAACTGAGCTGATTGCCCAAGCAGTGTAAAGTCAGGGCGCGAAGCCCAATTCCTGTAAATATTGTAACTACCCTTTTTGATTTGCTACTTTGTACCTGCCATGCTTGTTATTTCTTTGTTTTGAAAAGAAAATATAACCTTGTTAAATTTTAAATTAATTTTGCTTTCGTAGCTGGAGACCTATTCACACCCGCACCTTCTTTCACCTCTACCTACCACGGAAAACTCCGTAACAATAATAATAATAATAATAATAATAATAATAATAATAATAATAATAATAAATAGTATTATGATGTTCATGATGATATTTTGTGCCCAAAATCTCTTCAAATACTATAGGTTTTAAGAGATGCCATAGTGTCGTAATTCCGTGCTGAAGTGAGATTCCTTCAAGTGATATTTAATTACTGACTTACTATAGGTCTGTCACATTACACTTTTAAATGCCATCTGACTGCGTCGAGATTCAGTCCCGCAAACTTGTGCATAGGGGATGCTATCCATCCTACTAATATTATCCATTAATTAACTTCTTTAGATTGATGTGAATAGATGCAATGCAAATCATACTCAGAATATTCTCGAGGGGTTTTGTGCAGAAAAACTTTGTTGGCTATAACAATCACTTGAATAGAAAGAAGAAATTAACTGAAAGAAGAACAAGTTTTCTCATTGTAGTTTCACTTCACAAATATCTGATAAGCCTATAATGCGTGGACTTGGAATTTTATAAATAAAAGTCTTAATAGCCACCAGGAGCTACGACCGTACATCATGTTCATTCTTCATTCACGTGCAAGAAAGGAGTTGTCTCATTTTCCCTTTTGTACACAGAGTGGAATGGAACGGCTTCCCTTCGTTCTTCTTCTGCCTTCGTAGATTTATGGAAAGCTCCTATACATGCAACACAGACTGTTTCTCACAACAGGGTGAATATAAAGGTTTCATGTGAGGGGTGTCTGTTCAAAAGATGCTATTTCCACTGTTTTTAATCAGTCCACATGCATTAAAGTATTTTAATGTTATCGAATTCCATGAGTAATCCAGAGCAGAAAGATGTAATTCCTTAAATGTTGTACCAAACCCGATCATGGTTATGTTCCATGCGCTGTTTCTTGTGTTTTCTCACAACTTTATTATGGTGGAAATAGCGCCTGTTGAACAGACACTACTTATGTGTATTCTGAACAGTACGGATTTTGTTGTATGTCCGGCGCTCCCTTTCTCGCTCCGTCAGCCAGCTGCACGCGCGCCTGTGTTTCATTCTGCTAGCTTCGACGCGCAGCCCTCAGTGCGCGTGCCTGAACATCGAGTGTACTATAAATAGGAGCTCCCTGTCTGCTCAATTGCCCACTTGCCCCGGTGTCCAGCTCCAGAATACACCCTACGTCGAGCACGGAGGCTACTCCTCTTGAAAATGTGCTTCGACCAGGTGGACTGAATTTCTGGCAGTACGAGGTTTCACCTCTGGTCACCGCTCCCTTACCTGTTTCCGCTGCCTATGTTCCGTAATTCTTTTACAAGCCATTTTCATTCCCTAACTTATGCAAGCTCCCTTAGTTTCGCTAGGTGGAATTTCTTCAATCAATTGAACTTGCTTTTTAGGAATTCAGGCACTTCAACAAACAAGGACTCTCATGACATTTATGTTAGTGTGCCAGATAGTTCTCGACTATCAAAGTGTCAGTTCACAAAGACTATCTTTTCAAGATAGAAGTGTATATAAAGACTGCAAACCTGTACATATTGTATAAAGACAGACTTTTCTCAAGATTCAATATTCCTTTTTGCTTCAAAATAAATTTCAGTTATTTGTGTAAATATCATAAAGTGAAGCAATAAAAGTTGTGTTTGTAAACTTCAACCTTGGTTACAACAGATTTACACTGACTGACAGTGACAATGCAACACCAAGGAGGAGTGGTTCGAAAGGGATGAAAGTTGGGGAAAAAACAGAGACGGCACGGATGAATAATTGATGTTTATTTCAAACCGATATGCAGGTTACACAATGCGCACGGCATCCACTCAGTAGGATGTAGGACCACTGCGAGCGGCGATGCACGCAGAAACACGTCGAGGTACAGAGTCAATAAGAGTGCGGATGGTGTCCTGAGGTATGGTTCTCCATTCTCTGTCAACCATTTGCCACAGTTGGTCGTCCGTACGAGGCTGGGGCAGAGTTTGCAAACGGCGTCCAATGAGATCCCACACGTGTTCGATTGGTGAGAGATCCGGAGAGTACGCTGGCCACGGAAGCATCTGTACACCTCGTAGAGCCTGTTGGGAGATGCGAGCAGTGTGTGGGCGGGCATTATCCTGCTGAAATAGAGCATTGGGCAGCCCCTGAAGGTACGGGAGTGCCACCGGCCGCAGCACATGCAGCACGTAGCGGTGGGCATTTAACGTGCCTTGAATACGCACTAGAGGTGACGTGGAATCATACGCAATAGCGCCCCAAACCATGATGCCACGTTGTCTAGCGGTAGGGCGCTCCACAGTTACTGCCGGATTTGACCTTTCTCCACGCCGACGCCACACTCGTCTGCGGTGACTATCACTGACAGAACAGAAGCGTGACTCATCGGAGAACACGACGTTCCGCCATTCCCTCATCCAAGTCGCTCTAGCCCGGCACCATGCCAGGCGTGCACGTCTATGCTGTGGCGTCAATGGTAGTCTTCTGAGCGGACGCCAGGAGTGCAGGCCTCCTTCAACCAATCGACGGGAAATTGTTCTGGTCGATATTGGAACAGCCAGGGTGTCTTGCACATGCTGAAGAATGGCGGTTGACGTGCCGTGCGGGGCTGCCACCGCTTGGCGGCGGATGCGCCGATCCTCGCGTGCTGATGTCACTCGGGCTGCGCCTGGACCCCTCGCACGTGCCACATGTCCCTGCGCCAACCATCTTCGCCACAGGCGCTGCACCGTGGACACATCCCTATGGGTATCGGCTGCGATTTGACGAAGCGACCAACCTGCCCTTCTCAGCCCGATCACCATACCCCTCGTAAAGTCGTCTGTCTGCTGGAAATGCCTCCGTTGACGGCGGCCTGGCATTCTTAGCTATACACGTGTCCTGTGGCACACGACAACACGTTCTACAATGACTGTCGGCTGAGAAATCACGGTACGAAGTGGGCCATTCGCCAACGCCATGTCCCATTTATCGTACGCTACGTGCGCAGCACAGCGGCGCATTTCATATCATGAGCATACCTCAGTGACGTCAGTCTACCCTGCAATTGGCATAAAGTTCTGACCACTCCTTCTTGGTGTTGCATTTGCTCTGTCAGTCAGTGTAGTTCTGGCTTTGAATTAGTCTCTTAATTCGTGTAATATTTCTCTCGTTAGACATTCACTCTATAACGTTATGAACACTTGACTGTGTACTGTTCATTTCGGCAAACACTTCTGATTGTTTGACCAAGCGAGATGGCTGCGGGTTCAAACCATGTAGCTGTTAACTTGTATTCGGAAAAGGGTGGGTTCGAACACCACTGCTGGCAGCCCTGAATATATTTTCATAGATTTTCTATTTTTTTTGCTAGTTGCTTTACGTCGCACCGACACAGACAGGTCTTATGGTGACGATGGGACAGGAAAGGGCTATGAGTGGGAAGGAAGCGGCCGTGGCCTTAATTAAGGTACAGCCCCAGCATTCGCCTGGTATGAAAATGGGAAACCACGGAAAACCATCTTCAGGGCTGCCGATAGTGGGGTTCGAACCTACTATCTCCCGAATACTGGATACTGGCCGCACTTAAGCGACTGTAGCTATCGAGCTCGGTGATTTTCTATTTCCTCACCAGGTAAAACCCGGGACTGTACCTTAATTAAGACCACGCTCGCTTCTTTCCCAGTTTACTCTATCCATTGTTATCTACAAAATAACATTTTGTGTCGGTGTGACGAAAAACCAACACGAAAAATCTTCAGATCGTTATCTGTCTCAGGTCCGTTTTTTTCCGTTGGTTAATTGGTTATTTGATAGCTTGGTTGATGTTCTTACTACAGGGAATCAGTTTGGCAAATTTCAATCAAAGTACGGGTTTAGACTTTTCATGGTAGGTTATCCAACACATAATATTGATAGACAGGGTCTTGTGGGAAGACTTAAGTGTTACTTTATCTTTTATCTTTAGAATTGCATTACCAGCTTTAACGGAAAACTAATTCATGATTTTTATCTACAGAAGGGAACAGAACGATACAGAGAAAGCGAACTGCGTGGCAATTGCAAAATAATATTCAGTGAAAAGTGTCAAATTCACTTACGGATGTACACAACCAAATATTAATGCGGATTTCTTCGTTCGATTGTTCTGTCACTGCAGCATATATTCTGGAAAACGTAGTAGTCTCGTATCGTCCGACTCGTTGGCTGAACGGTCAGCGTACTGGCCTTCTGTTCAGAGGGTCCCGGGTCGATTCCCGGGCGGGTCGGGGGATTTTAACCTTAATTGGTTAATTCCAATGGCACGGGGGCTGAGTGTATGTGTTGTCTTCATCATCATTTCATCCTTATCACGACGCGCAGGTCGCCTACGGGAGTCAAATAGAAAGACCTGCACCTGGCGAGCCGAACCCGTCTTGGGATATCCCGGCACTAAAAGCCATACGACATTTCATGTCTGTACTAATGGAATAATGTACGCTATCGCTTCGAAACTGATCTTGTATGTTAGAAGTTCTGAACTCGAATGTGCAGATAGGTTTACCTAGCTGCAAACGCCACAACGTGCCAAAGAATTATATCTCTCTTAAGCTCACATAGTTGCAACCGTTCCCTGCGAGGTGAGTATGTACCTATTACTTGGTTAAATGAGTCCAGCATTATATTTCAGGTGTTATTCACAATGAATTTGTCCGTAGTCGGTGCTTACGTGGTATTAATTATTATGTCTTCCTTACAAGCCTTCGTAAAGGATGTCTGGAAAGGTAAGAAATGAAAATTTAAAAAGGCATCACTCAATACACTTTCGAACCCTCATTGCTCCCTGCAACATATCCATGTATATTTAGCAAGCCTAATTCCGCGCAGCTACTTCATCCTGGAACGTCGTGCTCTTAAACTCGGTATTCACGAGGAGAGCGTATGTTCTCGCTTCGTAAAGTTACTGATGTGTTACAGCCTTATGGACCAGTTTTATGACTTTATTGAACGTTCTAATGGTAGCAATTCGTTCGTAATTTGTTTACCCTCCAGGGTTGACTTTTCCCTCGGACTCAGCGAGGGATCCCATCTCTACCGCCTTCAAGGGCAGTGTCCTGGAGCTTCAGACTCTGGGTCGGGGGATACAACTGGGGAGGACGACCAGTACCACGCTATGCTGAACAGGGGCCTTGTGGGGGGATGGGAAGATTGGAAGGGATGAACAAAGAAGAGGGAAGGAAGCGGTCGTGGCCTTAAGTTAGGTACCATCCCGGCATTTGCCTGGAGGAGAAGTGGGAAACCACGGAAAACGACTTCCAGGATGGCTGAGGAGGGAATCGAACCGCCCTTTACTCAGTTGACCTCCCGAGGCTGAGTGGACCCCGTTCCAGCACTCGTACCACTTTTCAAATTTCGTGGCAGAGTCGGGAATCGAACCCGGGCCTCTGGGGGTGGCAGCTAATCACACTAACCACTACACCACAGAGGCGGACAGTAATTACATAGCGAAAGCTATCACATCTGCTGTACAGCATTTGCGTGCCATAGATTATAAAATACTGTGAAAAACGCATTTCTATCAATGTCGATGTGATGCGACTATAGAAAATGGCGGTGAGTTGACATGTCTGTAATTGGTCCTAACCTATCACGTTTTCTATGCTACCTTGACCACCCATTTCTGTCAAAAGAAAATGGAACGTTTCACTTCTGGAACCTCATCAAAAATCACCAAGTTGATACACAATAAAGTGCATTAGATCCAGCAACCTGCTACATAACAGATATGAGTGGTCATAATAAAATTAGGATATCGTATATTGGAGGAATTTTTACCCTGCCAAAGAAGCAAGCAAGCAAGTATGTAGTTTTAATTGACTGTTTATATCGTGATCATAGCCTCAGGACCTCCAGCTTTATGTAGAATCTGAATCACAAAAATCGCTGACAGTGGGCCTTTGAAAATACTGAACACAGTTTAAATATGGCATTGATGGTGCTCAAACACGCCAGCCTCGTGTCGATACGTAAAAGAACTCTTTAAGTTGAAAACTCTGGCACCTCATCGTGTTCGAAAACTGTAAAAGCAGTTAGTAGAATGTAAAACCATTATTGTTGTATGTCCGGCGCTCCCTTCTCGCTCCGCCTGCCAGCTGCACGCGCGCCTGTGTATCATTCTGCTAGCTTCGACGCGCAGCCCTCAGTGCGCGTGCCTGACCATCGAGTGTACTATAAATAGGAGCTCCCTGCCTGCTTACTCGCCCACTTGCCCCGGTGTCCAGCTCCAGAATACACCCTACGTCGAGCACGGAGGCTACTCCTCTTGAAAATGTGCTTCGACCAGGTGGACTGAATTTCTGGCAGTACGAGGTTTCACCTCTGGTCACCGCTCCCTTACCTGTTTCCGCTGCCTATGTTCCGTAATTCTTTTACAAGCCATTTTCATTCCCTAATTTATGCAAGCTCCCTTAGTTTCGCTAGGTGGAATTTCTTCAATCAATTGAACTGGCTTTTTAGGAATTCAGGCACTTCAACAAACAAGGACTCTCATGAACATTGATGTTAGTGTGCCAGATAGTTCTCGACTATCAACGTGTCAATTCACAAAGACTATCTTTTCAAGATAGAAGTGTATATAAAGACTGCAAACCTGTACATATTGTATAAAGACAGACTTTTCTCAAGATTCAATATTCCTTTTTGCTTCAGAATAAATTTCAGTTATTTGTGTAAATATCATAAAGTGAAGCAATAAAAGTTGTGTTCTGTAAACTTCAACCTTGGTTACAACACAACTCTATGGCGACGAGGTAAAAAAGCAACAAACTACAATTCTTCGGTCCCAGTTGCCAACTCTATAGCGACGAGGTACACACGAAACCAACACTACAATTCAACGGGCCCAGTTGTCAACTCTACGGCGACGTGCTAAACAACAACGACACTCTAACCAGTTCTGACACACAGCTTACCTTACTATTTCTTGCACGCATCTCGCAATGGCTACTGCGGAACAACTAGCTACGATTTTCCAAGCCTTACAGCAGCAACAACAACAGTTTATGCAACAACAACAGGCAGCATTAATTCAGGCTATTCAAGCTATTTCTGTCTCTACACAGCCATCAGCTATTCCTCCGTTCTCTGCTTTTGATCCGGCTAAGGAAGAATGGTCAGTTTATTTAGCCCGCTTGCAACAGCATTTCATCTGCCATTCTGTCCCAGATGATCAACGCCGCCGTGCACTATTTCTTAGTTCGGTTGGCAATGCTACGTGTGAATTACTACGTAAATTAAGTCCAGAAGAACACTTATCTGAGGTACCCTTCACGCAGCTCTTGGCCCGTCTAACGGAACACTATGCCAAAGCTCCTCACATAGTGGCTGCTCGCTATAAATTTTTTCAGAGCAGAAAGCAACCCCATCAGACACATACTGAATGGATAACTGAATTGCGTGGTCTCGCTAAACCCTGCCAGTTCATCTGCTCCAAGGACGGTTGTGGTTCATCCTACACTGATTCTCTCATTCGGGACATGATAATTTTACATACTCCTGAAGACAAAATACGTTTTGACGCTGTCAAGCAGAGTAACCCTTCTTTAGAAGACGTCCAGCGTATTGCTACGGTTTATGAGCTTACTACCAAGACTGCCGCAGCCATAGCTTCTCCACATGAAGTTGCACAAGTCTCGCCTCAGGCCCGCAAGTCCTCTGCTACAGTGAACCGTACGGATAAGGCGCTCTCCACCAAGCATTCTCGCCAGGTTCCCTCTCGTAATGCTACACGGAAGCCCAATTCTAAAAGCACCTCGAAACTCCTGCCTTCCTGCCGAGGTTGTTTCAAGCATCATGAACGTCGTGACTGTCGTTTTTTCAAAGCTACTTGTCAACGATGTAATAAACTTGGACACATTCAGACTGTCTGTCAAAGTTCGCTCCGCCCTGCTAAGACTACTGCAGCGCGCCGGAAGCATATACAGCCCCGCCAAGACATGGAAGTTGATCAGATCAATCTTATTCTTTCCACAAAGGATTCTCACAAAATCATCATTCCTCTCTCATTCTCTGATCGATCTGTCGATTTTCAATTAGACACTGGATCACCTGTCTCTATTATTAACCTGACTACCTACCACGACTTAGGTTCACCTTCATGCTCTCCAGCTGACATCCAGCTCGTGACATTTAACAAGAAGAAAATTGACATCAAAGGTCAAATTAAGCTTCAGGCTAGTTATAAAGGAATTCAGAAGGCCATTCCTCTTCTCGTAGTTAACAACTACACTGCATCGAACATTATGGACATGGATCTATTTAACTTATTTGGTTTCCAGATACATGACAACATTAACGTCGTATCTACATTGCATCCTACTTCTGACGTTACCGCTCTCCTAGCGCAGTTTCCTGAAGTCTTCGACTCTCAGCTCGGAACAGCAAAAGACTATACAGCTCACATACAGCTGAAATCCGGAGCTAAGCCTCGCTTCCTCAAAGCACGTCCAGTACCCCTAGCACTTCAAGACCAGGTCACGAAAGAATTAGAAAGATGGATACAAACTGGAATTGTCGTACCAGTTACTTCTAGTCAATGGGCTACTCCACTCGTGATAATCAAGAAACCTGATGGTAATGTTCGACTTTGTGGCGATTTTCGATCTACAGTCAACGCACAACTCGAAACCGATATCTTTCCTATTCCACGTCCAGAAGACTTATTCCGTCGTCTCTCTGGTGGACAATTCTTCTCTCGAGTTGATCTTAAAGAAGCATATCTCCAGCTACTTTTAGACGAAGAATCTAAGAAATTTCTCACACTCAACACTCCTCTCGGACTGCTCCAGCTCCAGCGGCTCCCCTTCGGTGTTTCATCCTCAGCGGCTATTTTTCAGCGCTATTTGGCTCAACTCACCGCCTCCATTCCCGGTTGTGCTAACTACCTGGATGATATTATTGTTACTGGAAAAGATCATCAGGAACATCTCACCAATCTCCGCCTTCTTCTCCAGAAATTGAAAGACAATGGCCTACGAGCGAATCTCGCTAAATGTACCTTCTTTCAGCCTCAAGTTCACTACCTCGGACATATACTTGATAAGAATGGAATTCGTCCTAGTATGCAGAATGTCTCCGCGATAGTAAACATGCCAGCGCCTCAGAACCTCAAGCAGCTTCAGTCCTTCATAGGCAAAGCGAACTATTATAATAAGTTCATTCCACGCTTCGCTACAGTGGCAGCTCCATTAAACGCTCTACGTAAAAAAGGTGTTAAGTTTCAGTGGACTTCGCACTGCCAACAGGCATGGAAAACAATCACCAACGCCTTAATTCAAGCTATACAACTCACTCATTTTCAGCCCGACAAGATCATCACGCTAGCTACTGACGCTTCAGACTATGGTGTCGGTGCCGTTCTCTCCCAGAAGGATCGTCATGGACAAGAACGCCCCATCGCCTTCGCTTCGAAAACACTTAATGACCATCAACGTCGATACTCACAGATAGAGAAAGAAGCTTTAGCCATCATCTTTGGTATTCGCCGTTTCAATGAATATCTTTATGGCAACCATTTCCTGATCATTACCGATCATAAGCCTCTCGTACACTTATTCCATCCTGGTAATAAGATCCCAGAGAATTCCCTCAGAAAGCTTCAAAGATGGTCCATGTTCCTTTCTGATTATTCCTATCAGATTGTATATCGAGCCACATCCCAGCATTGTAATGCTGATGCCCTCTCCCGCTTACCCGTTGGTCCTGATACTGCCTTCGATTCTCAAGAATCTGAATGTCTTCAGTTGGACATAGAACTTGAAGATACTGTATCCAGTTTTCCTATTGATGCTACCTGCCTAGCTAAAGCTACGGATAAGGACAGTACACTTGCTACTGTACGTAATTACATCCGCAACGGTTGGCCTCTTCAGAGCACACTTCCTGCCCGCCTGGCACCTTATCATCGTATGCAGCATCGTCTCACGACTCGTGCCGGAGTTGTACTACTAGAAGCAGGCACCATCTTCCGAGTGGTTATCCCACTTAGCCTACAGAAACAAGTTCTCGAATTATTACACCAAAGCCATTGGGGTATCTCCAGAACAAAGCAACTCGCCCGTCAACATTGCTACTGGCCCGGTATTGATGCCGCCATCGAAAAGCTAATACGTCATTGTGAGCAATGTCAAACGAATCAGAACGCCCCGTCTTCTGATCTTGCTTCATGGCCTCCTGCTACTACTCCATGGGAACGAGTTCACATCGATTTCGCAGGTCCTTTCCTCAATTCCATGTGGTTAATAGTCATCGATTCACTGTCAAACTTTCCATATGTAGTGGATATGCATTCGACTACTACAACCGAAGCTACCATTCGTGCTCTCCAGAAAATCTTTACTACAGAAGGTTTACCGCAAGTACTCATTTCGGACAACGGACCTCAATTTACAGCTACTGCTTTTCAGAACTTTTGTACACATAATGGCATTCGTCATATCCTAGCACCACCTTTTCACCCTCAATCTAATGGTGAAGCTGAACGCTTCGTACAAACATTTAAAAGAAGTATGAAGAAAGCTGTCTCTTCAGGCTTAACTAAAGACCAAGCCTTGCTCCAACTCTTAAACACCTACAGAACTCTACCCGGCGCTGATAATATCACTCCTGCACAGAAGCTCCATGGACGACCTCACAGAACTTTACTTTCTCTGTTACAGCCTCTTCCGGCCCAGCATAAGACCTCACCAACGAAGTTCTCCCTCAACGACAAGGTCTACACCAGGACATTCAAATCCAACCCACTCTGGATACCTGGAGTCATCTGCAGATCTTTGGGTCATCGTCTCTACGAGATACAGACTACGGAGAAACGTATCTGCCGCCATCAAGATCAGATACGTCTGCGCTACCGCCCCTGTCCAGCCATTGATGCTATTGCTAAACCAGATAAATCTATTGCTGAACGCGCTTTAGATCATTTAATAACAATGGGTTCCTTTCAGGACGAGACAGCGCCACTCCGCCCAGTTCCAGCTCCGGACAATACAACAGAGACCTCAGCAGCTCCGCCCCAGCATCGCAGTCGCCGCCAGCGCCGCCGCCGTTTCACGCCGTACCGGCGCATTTAGGAGGGGAGGGTGTTGTATGTCCGGCGCTCCCTTCTCGCTCCGCCTGCCAGCTGCACGCGCGCCTGTGTATCATTCTGCTAGCTTCGACGCGCAGCCCTCAGTGCGCGTGCCTGACCATCGAGTGTACTATAAATAGGAGCTCCCTGCCTGCTTACTCGCCCACTTGCCCCGGTGTCCAGCTCCAGAATACACCCTACGTCGAGCACGGAGGCTACTCCTCTTGAAAATGTGCTTCGACCAGGTGGACTGAATTTCTGGCAGTACGAGGTTTCACCTCTGGTCACCGCTCCCTTACCTGTTTCCGCTGCCTATGTTCCGTAATTCTTTTACAAGCCATTTTCATTCCCTAATTTATGCAAGCTCCCTTAGTTTCGCTAGGTGGAATTTCTTCAATCAATTGAACTGGCTTTTTAGGAATTCAGGCACTTCAACAAACAAGGACTCTCATGAACATTGATGTTAGTGTGCCAGATAGTTCTCGACTATCAACGTGTCAATTCACAAAGACTATCTTTTCAAGATAGAAGTGTATATAAAGACTGCAAACCTGTACATATTGTATAAAGACAGACTTTTCTCAAGATTCAATATTCCTTTTTGCTTCAGAATAAATTTCAGTTATTTGTGTAAATATCATAAAGTGAAGCAATAAAAGTTGTGTTCTGTAAACTTCAACCTTGGTTACAACAATTATTATTATTATTATTATTATTATTATTATTATTATTAATTTCTTTCCTTTCATTTCTAGTTCTCCAGCCCATTCCAGTCTTGAATTTTGACTTGACAATAATTGTAAAATGAAAATATTTCAAGAAATAACGTAGGGGCCTATATCTTGGGAAATGTATTATTTTACTCATTTGAGATCGTGAAAAAAGTGTTACTTTCTGAATCGGCTTTTGACAAAGCAAAGATATCTTTCTTCTCGATTGCTTTCCAATTATTGTACCCCAGATTTGCCTCGAGTTTCTGACTTCTAGGCTCCTTAGCAAGAAATGAGGCACCTAGCTTCTATGAAGAGATTCTTAAGATCCGGTACAGTTTCTCTTCTTAGGATGAGAAGCAAAGTATTCGCGAAACGTGAAGTTTCCCTGCAGTTACTCTCTTTCATACAGCAAGAAAAATTCTTTGTTATTTTTTTCACGTTCTGGCCTCGCAGTGTAGGGTTAGCGTGCTTGCCTCTTACCCGGAGGCCCCGGGCTCGATTCACGGCCATGTCAGGGATTTTTATCTGAATCTGAGGGCTGGTTCGAGGTCCACTCAGCCTACGTGATCACAATTGAGGAACTATCTGACGGTGAGATGTCGACCCCGGTCTAGAAAGCCAAGAATAACGGCCGAGAGTATTCGTCGTGCTGACCACACGACACCTCATAATCTGCAGGCCTTCGGGCTGAGCAGCGGTCGCATGGTAGGCCATGACCCCTCGGGGCTGTTGCGCCATGGGGTTTGCTTTTGGTTTTATTTGTTTCACGTCGCACCAATCCAGACCGGTCTTATGACGATAGGATATGGCATGGCTAGGACTGGGAGAGAAGTGACGTTGTGTTATTTAAGGTACCGCCCCAGCATTTTCCTGGTGTGAAAATGGGAAACGTCGGAAAATCTTCAGGGCTGCCGAGAGTGGGGTTCGAAGCGACTATTTCCCGAATATAATGTAACAGCTACATTCCTCGAACCGCTCAGCTAACTCTGTCGGTATGGCAAAAGCCCGATATCATCTTGAATATGAAGAGGTTTGAATTCCCTCAAGTCTTCTGTTTTTCAGATATAGGGAATAGATAGTACAGCTTTCCTCTATTAGTAACAATCAGATAGGGAAGATAGCAGAGTTTTCCAGGTTACTAGTTACAAAACCCTTTCTAGACAGTGGACCCTTTAAAATGCTGAATGTATCTGTAACAAAAGGAAAGGAACCCCATGGTGCTACAGCCACAATGGGACTTACCAAGCGATCACTGCTCAGCCGGAAGGCCTGAAAATTACGAAGTGTCCTGTTGAAATTGCAACGACTCCTCTCGGCCATTATTCTTGGCTTTTTATAACGACGACGCCTCATTCTCACCGTCAGATGACACGCCAATTGATTTCACTTAGTCTGAACGATCCTTGAACCTGCCCCCTGATACCAGGTAAAAATCCTAGACCTGGCCGGTAATCGAACACGGGGCTTCCGGTGAGCGGCAGGCTCACTACTTTTAGACCGCGAGGCCTGTACAGGCAGTTTCCAGAAGCCTCAAACCCCACAAGCCAAGGAAATGTACTGTATGTTATTAGTGTGAAGCCTAAGCTGTTATACAAAGATCGGTGAACATTCGCAGAATATTTCAATGTACTGTGACGAGGTACGATCACTCTCCTCTTGACACGGCTGACAGGATTTCTCTATGCAACCTCCTGCCGTTCTTTCACGCCGTGCTGACAGGTAAAATAAATTATTTGTTTGATGATATTAATAACGTGTTTTACTGGGATGCCGTGAGAAAATTACGAATTGCCGTATATTGTATTTCTACCCTCACAATTGAGAATTCCCTCCCGGATTTTCTTTCAAATAACTCTTTATCGTGAAGGTGCATCGTTTTAGGGTGTTTCTTCAACATTCTATTTCTAATGCTGCACTTTAGGAGGTCGGTGCATGAATGTGAAAGGAATCTTTAAAATAGTTCTTAAATATACGACAAAAAACGCTGTATCCATCTTAGCGGCACTCAGACACCCCGCGGTGTCGCCCCAGCCGTGTCCCCGCTCCTGCACTCACCCCACCCTGCTTCCTCTCGCTCACTGAAATTTGAGATATTACTTGGATTGAGGAATAATTCTCATGAGACAGAATGCGCTACCCCTTTACCTGGCTCGATTAAAAGAAAACAAGTTTCCTATTTCTAGTATTTTACTTCGCTCGTTTTCTGGCTTTCTTCAAAGAATTCGAGCCCGAACCCTTTCTTTGTATAGAGTCTCAGCCTCCTCAAATAACGTAAAAAAAGATCTGTTGAATTTTCATGGGCCCAAAGGGGAGGTAAGGGTCACACCGTGTAGTGTTTCTGACTACTGCCGCTATAGACTAAGTATATTGCCTCAGGTTACGATCAACCCCAAGGGTGAGTTAGGGGACGAACAGTGACACTATTCAAGAACTTCCTGCAGTTAGGAAATCGATTTACAGCCCCATGTCCATTATTTTGAGCGGCGTCCGGTAACGAGCGTCAACCACTATACCCGTGAGTGTTAAACAGAAACAACTGTAGTTCGAACCCGAATCGCGGTGATTCGTATGACCATCCTACTGACTGGGTGATCAGATTTCCCCAATAAAATTAATAAAGAGGTCGCTAATTAAAGTTGATTATGAGTCGATATTTTATCTGACCATTCATAATTACCATGTGTTTATATAATGTCAGTGAGCAACAAGGGCAGGGCCGTGTAGCTCAGACAGTAGAGCGCTGGCTTTCTGAGCTCGAGTTGGCAGGTTCGATCCCGTCTCGGACCAGTGGTATTTGAAGGTGTTCAGATACACCAGTCTCGTGTTGGTAGATTTACTGGCACGTACAAGAACTCCGAAAATCTTAAAAGTAATTAATGGGACGTAAAGGCAATGTACCAGGCGAGTTGGCCGTGTGGGTAGGGTCGCGCAGCTGTGAGCTTGCATCCGGGAGATAGTCGGTTCGAACCCCACTGTCGGCAGCCTTGAAGATGGTTTTCCGTCGTTTCGCATTTCCGCACCAGGCAAATGCTGGGGATGTACCTTAATTAAGGCCACGGACGCTTCCTTTCCACTCCTAGGCATTTCCTATCCCATCGTCGCCATAAGGCCTATCTATGTCGGTGCGACGTAAAGCAAATAGCAAAAAAAAAAAAAAGTAAAAGCAATAACGCTATTATGAGCAACAAGTGTCCAGTTTTATTTAAAATAATATGTGCTAGCCATTTACAATAACTAGGCTATGTACATAATTCAGTAGAATGAATACTTGCCCTAAGTTATTGTTGAAATATTTTGCCCAGTTTACCAGAAAGATAGTGGGTTCGATTCCTCATCAGGAAGTCGAAAAATTTAGAAGCGAGATTTCCACTTATGAAGAGGCACATGGTCCTGGGGATCAATCACCCAAAACCAGGAATGTGTAATAGGTTAATTCCTGGGTACAGCTGCAACAAAGCTAGATTAGGCTAGCTATGTAGTTGGTTAATAAGACCTTGCATCATACCTGTGTCACTGTATTCTAAACTTGTCCCATAGGCCTAATAACTAAAACCTTTTAACATTCTCCAGGAAGGTCAACTAAACAACAGTCGGGAAGGCCATGTCCAACCAAGCAACCGCTGATCAGTCCGAAAGCCTGTATATTACGAGGTGTCGTGTGGTCGGCACGACGAACCCTCCTGGCCGTTATTCTTGGCTTTCTAGACCAGCGCCGCTATTTCACCGTTAGATGGCTCCTCAATTGTAATGAGTAATGACGTAGGCTGAGTGAACCTCGAGCGAAGCCTCAGTTGCAGATAAAAATCCGTGACATGGTCAAAAATTGAACCTGGGGCCTCCGGCAGGATCGTTACCCTTACAGCGGCTGTACCAGCCTGGGAAATGAACCTGTTTCCTTACATTTTGACCCTGCAACAGCAGCAATGCGTGATATTTAGCCACCTTAGCCACGAAGATTCTCAGATGAACAATGTGCATTATATTTCTCCAAAAAGCGTTGGCCTTACCTTCAGGAAACTATTACAGAAGACCATGCAAGAGACATTGAAACGACATTTTAAAATGTATGTGATATATTTACAGCTTGAATTGAATGTATTTTTGAAAAGAAGGATAATGCGTGGTAAACATTTAGGAGATTTCAAGAATTTTTAAGATATGTGGGGAAACGGAGCGCTAATTTGTTTAATGCCACAGTTGGCGTGCTGAGTCACACTTTCTCCGTGACAAGGATTAAGAGAATTAAAAATGGTACCATCCCACAAAAAGAAAAAATCCCGCCACGTCTTTCCTACTCCAGACTGACTTTTGGATATTTCCGTATTTAGTCCATAAACAAATCAACACTTCCATGACAGCCTACCAAACGAAATCATGGTACATTGGACATGGTGGTCAACAGAACGCCACCAAAACGAGAGGGGTAGTGTGCATGTGTCTTACCCGAAAGCCCCAGTTTCGATCCCTGGTCAGACCAAGAATTTTATTTCTGGGCTGCGGGCTGGAACAGGGTTCACTTAGCCTCGTGAGACTCACTAACCAGCTGTCTGATATTGCTGAAACGATCACGACAGCCGAGCAGTACGGCTGACGATATCGTCACGCTGACCACGTACAATTCCAAAATATCTGCAGGTCAGCACACGTGTTGGCAATTCAAGGCCACTAATGGGCTGTATGTACAATGGTTAGACATCGTGGACCCTTCACCTACCGACTGACGCTTCCTTTATGCGAAAAGAGCAACAGAATTTTCCTCCGATACTTAGAGCGCTAACATTTGTAAATAGCTTTTATATTGTCCCCACGTAGCTTAATGCGCCCAATTGCAAGCCCTCACAGCATTTCCCTTCCTTGACCAATGAGAATTTCAAGTCCTACTCTTATGAAACTACTTCAGTAACACATTGATAGCACTACGGCTACATCTGACCAAATGGAATTGCATTTTCTACTTCTGAGGTCAAACAGATTTCATTATGGTTACCTAAGGACAAGTTGCAAAAAAAAAAAAAAAAAAAAAAGAAATGACCCGGCCACAGACTCAAGATTCCAAACACACTTTACCGTAAAAGAGGGAAAGCTGTCTGTTCGGTACCGGCTGATGTAAGTTAGAAAACGGAATGTCCCTCAGCTGTATTCACAACAAATCGTGGAAGACGGGAAGTGTGCAGCATAAAGAAGATTGAATTCAGGCCTTATTAAGTTTTGTAAAATGTACAATGTTCATTTGTGCTGCAATGAAAACAAGATCTGATAACCACATGAACTGAAATCAAAGCGCACACATTTTGACCTGTAACTTATTTAAATTCCTTCTACCGATATTTTTCTGTTGTAATGGTGGATAACAAGGACATAATCTCGCAAAATGGTGTCCACAGTTATTCTCCGTAACGCCTATATGCCTGGTTATTTTATGTTGTGTGAAAGATAACATTACGTTGTTAGCAAGACATTTTAATGTTCAGCAAGAATCATTAATCCTATACTTTCTTCAATACTGTTATGTATGTTGTTACATGTACCATGTTCCCCTCCCTACCCCCCCCCCTCCCGTAACACGTAAAATGCGTAACCATTAATTCATTGTATATTCCTAGATACGGTAATTATGTAGCCATATACAAGTACGTTAAATCTGAAAAGTCACAATTACTTTCAGGAACGTTTATATTCATTCAAGAAACATATAGTTAAGATTATTATATGTAACTATATCCATATTTTATATATACGATTCAAATTAGACAATCTATATAGATAGGTTATTGGGATATACTTAAGAAAACCAGCTATTTTTGAACACAGTTGTTGATGCTGAAATCTCCAGGTAGTTGTATGAGGCCACAACCTACAAACGGAATGTATTTAAAATTGTGTGAACGGAACAAATTTGAAAGAAGAAGAGGGTATACACAGGCGTATGTATAAGGAAGCGTGGTAAGCATACTGTATCTTGCATCATTGGTCGAACGTGTCAGTTGTGATGTGTACTGTTCAAATTATTTTTCAGTATTGATTTGAGCGTGTCCACCTCTGTGGTGTAGTGGTTAGCGTGATTAGCTGCCACCCCCGGAGGCCCGGGTTCGATTCCCGGCTCTGCCACGAAATTTGAAAAGTGGTATGAGGGCTGGAACGGGGTCCACTCAGCCTCGGGAGGTCAACTGAGTAGAGGTGGGTTCGATTCCCACCTCAGCCATCCTGGAAGTGGTTTTCCGTGGTTTCCCACTTCTCCTCCAGGCGAATGCCGGGATGGTACCTAACATAAGGCCACGGCCGCTTCCTTCCCTCTTCCTTGCCTATCCCTTCCAATATTCCCATCCCTCCACAAGGCCCCTGTTCAGCATAGCAGGTGAGGCCGCCTGGGCGAGGTACTGGTCCTTCTCCCCAGTTGTATCCCCGACCAAGAGTCGGAAGCTCCAGGACACTGCCCTTGAGGCGGTAGAGGTGGGATCCCTCGCTGTGTCCGAGGGAAAAGCCGACCCTGGAGGGTAAACAGATGATGATGATGATGATGATGATTTGAGCGTGCTCGTTGTGCTGGGCACTGTTCTTAATTTATCGTCAGTGGCCGTGCATATTATTTGTGCTAAGCACTGTTCTTAAAATGCTGTCTTCATTTGAGCGTGCCATTCATGAGCATTGGTCCTAAATACACTCCGAGAAATGTGAAAAAAGAACATCTTGACGCAAGTGAATAAGGCCTGCAGTACTTGCACGAGACACTACGAGAGGGGCGTGCATGCAATGATCAAACCCGCAGCGCTGGGACACACCAGGTACCGCGTTATCCGCCGTGAAATGTTGCAAGCTGCGCAACAATTAGTCACCACCAAAGCCAGTGGCAGCCAGTTTGCCGTGGCTTGCGGAGCTCCGCCTGTGTCTGCAACATTGTCTGCATGCCGCGACAGGGTGTACGTGAACCATATCTGCAACTGACGGAGTTTGAGCGAGGGCATAGAGTGGTCCTGCGGGAGGCCGGGTGGTCGTACCGCAGAATTGCGCAACACATGGAGCGAGAGGTCTCCACAGTGCATAGAAGTTGTCGCCAGTGGTCATCAGTAAGTGCACATGCCGTCGGCCTGGGTCTGGAGAGCGGCGACGCACAGATGCACACGAAGACCGTCGCATCTCACGAAGTGCCGTATTGGACCACACTGGGACACTTGCTCCGGGGGTATAAGCGAGGACCGTTCGCAACAGTCTCCGTGAAGCAGGGTTACGAACCTGCGTGCCGTTAAGTCATCTTCTGTTCACGCCCCAACATCGCCCAGCCCGCCTCTGCCCGCTTCTGCCTCGGTGACAATAATGGTCGTACGCGTGTGTGGCGTCGTGCAGGTGAGCGCCAACGTCTGGATTGTGTGCGACAGAGACACACAGAGTCAACACCCGGAGAGCCATATCGTACACTGGCCGTTCTCCTCTGGTGATCGTCGAGGGACATTGAACAGTGTACGGTACATCCAAACCATCATTCAAACCGTCGTGCTATCGTTCATGCACCAGCAACAGGACAATGCACGTCCACATGTATCCCGTGCTACCCAGCGTGCTCTCCAAGGTGTACGTCAACTACCTTGGCTAGCACAATCCCCAGGTCTGTGCCCCATTGATAATGTTTGGGAACGGATGAAACGTCATCTTGCGCGGTCTACACGACCGACAGGAAATCTGGCTCAACTGAGGCACCAGGTGCCAACTGCGTCGTAAGCCATTCCGCGATACTACATTCGCCACCTCTACGCTCGTCTCCGTGGGAGAATTTCAGCCTGCATTACTGCAAAAGGAAGGTAGACATGGTACTAGCTCTGATATACTGCACACGCCCTGTCGACTGTACTCTGTCGGTGTCATCGTGTGTTGTATACATCCACAAGGGTGTGTCAATAAAATTTCCCTCTGCTGGGTCGACGAATTCATGGTGTTCTTTTTTCATTTCTCAGAGTGTATTTCGTCGGTTGTAATGTGTGCTAAATAATATGTTTGGGCAGTCTTCGATACTAGGTCAGTCGTCGGGTGTAACTAGATCATGACTGGCTGGTTCTCACTTATGAGTACAAGTTCTTAATTTCGACGAGGAAGTTGAAACAGATTACTACAATTGGACTTGGGAATTTGGTCGGCATAGTAAAGGAGAGGTGAACCAAGGACAACAGTAGTGCATCAGGAACTGGTGTTGATCGATATACAAGGGCAATCCGTGAGACCTAATCATTTGCTCTTGCTGAGTCACAAACACTAGGAGAAATGGCAGTAAGTTGTAAAGACAGCAAAGAAATTTTTGTCAAGTTTAAAATACGACTGGTTTGATTTCCGTAATTATTATTGTGTCACTTTTTATTTTAATACACATATTGTTAGGTAACCAATCACTAAAATTCGTTTGTAGTAGCCTAATTGCATGATCCAATCAATTTTCTTTCACATTCAGTGGGTATCAGGTAATTGTTTTACAATTTGTTTTACGTCGCACGACACAGGTAGGTCTAGTGGCGACGATGGGATAGGAAAGGGCTAGGAGTGGGAAGGAAGTGGCCGTGGCCTTAATTAAGGTACAGCCCCACCATTTAATAATAGATAGGCTATTAAGAAATTACGAAAATGTGTGTGTTCAATAAAATACAATACACTACGTTTGAATTGCTTCATACTAACATTAAATTTAACAAAATTTAACAGAAATGTATTTTCGTGTTAACATGATCAAGAAAGTGGTAAATTTGCTACAATGCCGAGACTCGCTCATAGTATATCAGACGTCCTTTGAAGGGCCAGAAGGATTATTTGTACAAGCTATAGGTATGCTGATGATTATATAACTTAAAATTCCCAAGTAATATCAAATGTACAAAATACATTTTTCTTAGAAGAAGAAACAATACTGTAGAGTGCTTTTCAGTAAAGAAACCAAGTGCAGCTACGTCCTAAAGTAATAATCGTATTCATAACTTAATAACTAATTGATACAAAACAACCAGATATATGTGACTGATCAGTCTTTAGACAGATTGGTTGTGTAGCGTAATTAGTTAGACATTCGCTGCATAAGCGTAAGTTTGCTTCGTTTGGCATTAAAGAGTGCTTATATGCGAAGAACTCGTGTCGGTGGATTTCAGTCATATTGAAGTGCTACTCATCAGGGAAACTTCCAGCGTTCCTTATAACGTATAACAGCAGCGGGAAAGTTAAATATGCGTTATTATTATTATTATTATTATTATTATTATTATTATTATTATTATTATTATTATTATTATTTCCTTTATTTCCTTTATTTCTTTTGTTCTTTCTTAATCTGCTTACCCTCCAGGGTTGGCTTTTCCCTCGGACTCAGCGAGGGATCCCACCTCTACCGCCTCAAGGGCAGTGTCCTGGAGCTTCAGACTCTGGATCGGGGGATACAACTGGGAAGGATGACCAGTACCTCGCCCAGGCGGCCTCATCTGCTATGCTGAACAGGGGTCTTGGTGGGGGATGGGAAGATTAGAAGGGATAAACAAGGAAGAGGGAAGAAAGAGGCCGTGGCCTTAAGTTAGGTACCATCCCGGCATTTGCCTGGAGAAGTGGGAAACCACGGAAAACCACATCCAGGATGGCTGAGATGGGAATAGAACCCACCTCTACTCAGTTCACCTCCCGAGGGTGGACCCCGTTCCAGCCCTCGTACAACTTTTCAAATTTCGGGGCACAGCCGCGAATCGAACCCGCGCCTCCGGGTGTAGCAGTTAATCACACTAATCACTACACCACAGAGGCTGACCATTAATAATAATAATAATAATAATAATAATAATAATAATAATAATAATAATAATAATAATAATATCATTATCATTAGAGGCGGACCATTATTATTATTATTATTATTATTATTATTATTATTATTATTATTATTATTATTATTATTATTATTATTATTTTAAAAGCAATTCTCAGTTGAATATTTTTTTCTTTTTTTGCTCGTGGCTTTACGTCTCACCGACACAGATAGGTCTTATGGCGACGATGGGATAGGAAAAGACTAGGAGTGGTAAGGAAGCGGCCGTGTCTTTAATTAAGGTACAGCCCCAGCATTTGCCTGGTGTAAAAATGGGAAACCACGGAAAACCATCTTCAGGGCTGCCGACAGTGGGATTCGAGCCCACTATCTGCCGGTGCGAGCTCACAGCTGCGCGGTCCTAACCGCACGGCCAACTCGCTCAGTGTATATTTTAAAGATAGGTACAATTTAAGTAAAGTTTTTCATGAAACACAAATCCTGCGCTCATGCATATTTCACTATGAAGATCATCATCATCATCATCATCTGTTTACCCTCCAGGTTCGGTTTTTCCCTCGGACTTAGCGAGGGATCCCACCTCTACCACCAAGGGCAGTGTCCTGGAGTTTCAGACTCTTGATCGGGGGATACAACTGGGGAGTATGACCAGTAACTCGCCCAGGCGGCCTCACCTGCTATGCTGAACAGGGGCCTTGTGGAGGGATGGGAATATTGGAAGGGATAGGCAAGGAAGAGGGAAGGAAGCGGCCGTGGCCTTAAGTTAGGTACCAGCCCGGCATTCGCCTGGAGGAGAAGTGGGAAACCACGGAAAACTACTTCCAGGATGGCTGAGGTGGGAATCGAACCCACCTCTATTCAGTTGACCTCCCGAGGCTGAGTGGACCCCGTACCAGCCCTCGTACAACTTTTCAAATTTCGTGGCAGAGCCGGGAATCGAAGCCGGGCCTCCGGGGGTGGCAGCTAATCACGCTAACCACTACACCACAGAGGCGGTCTACTATGATGATACTGATAGAAAAACATAGAAAATTCAATTTGGAAGCACACATTGCATTCGTAGACTTTAAAAAGGCCTTTGACAGAGAAAACAGAAATAAATGGCTTGAAATTGTAAATCACGATGTAGTTCCTCAACAGATCATAAGCAATATCTAAAGATCCCATCCCATTTCTGTAAAATTAAAAAAAAACCAGCCTGAGTGAAAACCAGGTGTAAGGCAAGGCTGTGGACTTCCTCCTCTACTTTTTATCATTTATATGCCTGCAATAATGGAAACTTGGAGGCAAGGACGTCACTGCTCCGTAGCAATCAACAGACGCCTCAAACATTTAGATGCCATACTCTTTACTGATGTTGCATTGCTGGCTTTGACAGAAGATGATCTACAAAGATTAGTATTTAATCTTATTAATGTTTCCTCGGAATTTAATATGATTATCCACAACAGAAAAGATTAAATAATAGCCTTCAAGGATATAGTTCCCACCCGTAGCAAAATAGGTTTAAATAATACAATATTACGAAGAGTAAATGTGTCCAGTTACCTAGGATATAACTTATCATGCAAAGCAAAGTCATCTCCGTATAGGCCATGAAGGCCTTTGGAGGGGTGGAATGTAAAGGCTTCCACTATCCGTAACCTCGGCACTTGGTGGGGTAGAGTGGTTAGCTCTACGCCCGGCCACCTTTGACCCCAGGAAATAACCTGGTACTCATTTTTGGTGTAGGCTGAGTGAACCTCAGGGCCATGTGCACCTCCGGAAGTGGAAATACTGTTCCTTAAATTTTACGACTTCCTGACGGGGATTCGAACCCACGTCCTTCCGGGCGAACCGAGCATGCCTTTACCGCCTCGGCCAGGCAGCCCCAAAAAGAAGTAGGTATACCTGCAAAAATTAATAAGTTGACGGAAACATCACGAATAATCAATCACATTATGAAGCAATCACTCGCCTGCGCCTTTATAATACACTTGCTAGGCCAGACCTTTGTCATGGAAGTGAGTCATGTACGTTAAGAATGCAAGACGTTTCACGAATCACAGCACGAGGATTGACGTTCATTGGCCGTGCTGCGGGATACACCAGGTGGGATCATAAAAGGAACGAAGAGGTGCTAAAATAACTGAAAAAGCAACTAATAACTGACTACATCTACAGGAACACTGGAAAGGTCATATACAAAGATTGGAACCTGGAATACTGCCAAAAGAGATTCTCCGATATCAGCTCAGGGGAAAAAGATCTATAGGGCGTCCGATGAAGAGGTGATGTGACAATACAAGACCGTAACGGGACACATGGCTCAATACATGAAAGGAAGATGATGATGATGATGATAATGATGAATCACAAAGCACAATAGTAACATTTGTTTTCTTTTCAAACTTAACACTCCAGTTCACCACCTTCTTGATCCACAACAACATCGTTGCTTGTCCAGACGCATCTTTGATTCTACACTGTCAAACCATTTTTTAAAATCACATTAAGAATATGTAAAACAACATTACAAACACAGTTTCAATTCTTTCACTCAAAAAGAAAAAACGTACAGACCGAGCTCGATAGCTGCAGTCGCTTAAGTGCGGCCAGTATCCAGTAATCGGGAGATAGTGGGTTCGAGCCCCACCGTCGGCAGCCCTGAAGATGGTTTTCCGTAGTTTCCCATTTTCACACCAGGCAAATGCCGGGGCTGTACCATAATTAAGGCCACGGCCGCTTCCTTCCACTTTCTAGCCCTTTCCTATCCCATCGTCGCCACAAGACCTATCTGTGTCGGTGTGACATAAAACAAATAGCAAAAAAAAAAAAAAAAAAAAAAACGTACAAGGTTCTTCAGTTTGAACGGTGACCTAACACAAGACAGGCCCATAATTTGTATGTATGTTTACCTTTCTCTTTTCATTTCCATTTACGTTACACCAGCGCAGACAGGTCTTATGAAGGCGATTTTATAAGAAAGGGCTAGGATTTGGAAGGCAGTGACGTGTCTTAAATTTAGGTACGACTCCAGCATTTTCCTGGTGGGAAAACCACAAACAACGGAAATCCATCTTCACGGCAGCCGACAGTGGGGATCGAACCCACTATCTCTCGAGTGCAAGGTCGCAGCCACATAACTCGAACTGCTTAGCCAACTTGTTCGGTCACTTCGCTTATTCTTAGGCCAGAAGAGGTTAAAAAATTAATATAGGCCAATAGCCCAAAACAACCTCTCAAGAGCGCTGGATCTGTTGATCTACAAGATGGAGTGCATCTTCGTCAAGCGTATTGCTTGGTAGCAGATAGGAATCGTATCGTCAACTGCTTTCCACCAGGGCAGCCGCGCTTCGTATCACGATCATTGCATATATGACTTTGAAATGATAAATTATAATGTTCTTGTTTTTTCGTCCCACTAACTACTTTTTCGGTTTTCAGAGACGTTGAGGTGCCGGAATTTTGTCGCGCAGGAGTTATTTTACGTACCAGTAAATCTACCGTCAAGAGGCTGACGTATTTGAGCACCTTCAAATACCACCGGACTGAGCCATGATCGCACCTTTCAAGTTGGGGTCAGAAGATCAGCGCCTCAACCGTCTGAACCACTCAGCACGGCCATTTTTGAAATGAAAAGTCACTTCCTTGTGATTCAGATTCTATCTAAAATTGGAAATAAAGATCATTTACCGAGATCCATAGCTGCAGTCCCTTAAGTGCGGCCAGTATCCAGTATTCGGGAGATAGTGAGTTCGAACCCCACTCTCGGTAGCCCTAAAGATGATTTTCCGTGGTTTCCCATTTTCACACCAGGCAAATGCTGGGGATGTACCTTAATGAAGGCCACGGCCGCTTCCTTCCCACTCCTAGCCCTTTCCTATCCCTCGGGCCGATGATCTTAGATGTTAGGCCCCTTTAAACAACAAGCATGTCTTTCCTATCCCATCGTCGCCATAAGACCTATCTGTGTCGGTGCGACGTGAAACAACTTGTAAAAAAAATTGCCTTCGATGTTTTCAAGGAGAGGTAGAGCTCCTTGTCTGAAAGACCAGCGTACCCGCCTTCAGTTCAGAGGGCCCCGGGTTTGATTCGCGGCCGGGCCGAGGATTAACTTCGTATAGATAATTTCTCTGGCTCGGTAACTGGTTGTTTGCGATCACCTTTATCTACATCAAATACACCACCGTAGAAACACGCAATAGTGAATACATTCCTCCACATAGGGTTACCATGAGGAAGGGCATCCCACCGTGAAACTGTGCTTAATCCACAAATTAATCCCAGATTATTGGGAAAAGGCTAGGAAAAGGGTTTAAAACAGAGACAATCCACTGAGGACTACTTAGTTCATTACAAAGACTTGTACCGAATGCATCTTCTTCTTCCATCACTTTTCCAACACCCTGTTGTGATCGCGGGTGCGAACTGTGTAGCATAAGTGGACTTGGGCCTGTTTTTTTCGGCCGGATGCCATTTCTGACACAAATCCTATCTATTCGCGACTGGGTGTTTCTTCGCTGTTGGTAGAGTGGGGTGCTGTGTGTAGCTTTATGAAGAAGAGTGAGTTAGACTAACACAAACATCCAGTTCCCGAGTCAGAAAAAATAACCAGACGAGAGAAAATCTTGGATTCGCCCGGGAATCGAACCTTCAACTAAGTGGTCAGCATCGTGGTCTTCGGTTCAAAGGGCCCCGGATTCGATCCTCAATTAGGTCCGAGATTTTAGCCGCGTATGATTAATTCTTCAATATACATACTTTTGATATACGCGCAGCACACCACTCTACCAATCACCACAGAAACATGCAATAGTGAAGACATCCCTCCATTAGAGTTGGCGTTAGGAAGGGCATCCAGCCCATAAAGCAGGAGCGTAGAGGCGCGCGGCTGTGAGCTTGCATCCGGGAGATAGTAGGTTCGAATACCACTATCGGCAGCCCTGAAAATGGTTTTCCGTGGTTTCCCATTTTCACACCAGGCAAATGCTGGGGCTGTACCTTAATTAATGCTACGGCCGCTTCCTTCCAACTTCTAGGCCTTTCCTATCCCATCGTCGCCATAAGACCTATCTGTGTCGGTGCGACGTAAAGCCCGTAGCAAAAAAAAAAATATCCACATGCGTGACACAGATCGCACGCGCGACCACACGACGGTGTGGGAAAAACGACAATAAGAAGAATATATTACTAGTTTGTATGCTTGCATGGTTCTGACTGCTGTTCACAAAACACCTGGGTTGCACGCAGTTGGACTCAATGACTTCCTTGCTTCACATCTCTTTCGTCTTCACCTTACATGAAGTCCGACTCGTTGGCTGAATGGTCAGCGTACTGGCCTTCGGTTCAGAGGGTCCCGGGTTCGATTCCCGGCCGGGTCGGGGATTTTAACCTTCATTGGTTAATTCCAATGGCCCGGGGACTGGGTGTTTGTGCTGTCCCCAACATCCCTGCAACTCACACACTACACATAACACTATCCTCCACCACAATAACACGCAGTTACCTACACATGGCAGATGCCGCCCACCCTCATCGGAGGGTCTGCTTTACAAGGGCTGCACCCGGCTAGAAATAGCCACACGAAATTATTTTATTACCTTACATGAAGCAGAAACAAAAACCGCCCTATCTTCCGTCATTTTATCTACCGTTCATTTTCCCACTCATTCTTCGAGATTTATGACAGCTTTCCCCTCCCATTACCCGTAAACATTGTCCGGCTCCATGGCTAAATGGTTAGCGTGCTGGCCTTTGGTCACAGGAGTCCTGCGTTCGATTCCCGGTGGGGTCGGGAATTTTAACTAAAATTGGTTAACTTCGCTGACACGGTGACTGGGTGTTTGTGTCGTCTTCATCATAATTTAATCCTCATCACGACGCGCAGGTCGCCTACGGGAGTCGAATCAAAAGACCTGCATCTGGGGAGGCGAACGTGTACTCGGACACTCCCGGCACTGAAAGCCATACGTCATTTCATTTTTTATTTATTTTTAACCCGTTAACATTCAGAATAAAGAAAATCACAATCAACTGCGCCGCTTCACTGCAGAATCTGACGTCTCAACAGTCGTTGTCATGTCTGATACATTGCATAACATGAGCCCTGTGGTTCTAAACTCAATTAAATGACTGGAACAGGGTATGCCACACGGTGAAAACTCTCTCAGAAAAAAGGACATGCACAGTGTGTACAAAAGAGTCCTTTTGGTACTGTACAGAACAGATGAGAGTGGTTTATACAAACGTCATATAGTGTGCTTTCTTTTATTTTCTTCTGTGAAGCGCTCGTCCTCAGGAGTCTTTGTTGAGAGTCTAAAGTAATCCAACGACACAAACAGGAATGACATACGCACATGTACAGCGTACAATAATCCTGAAAATGACGACTTTTAGAAGACAACGTAGTAAACTTATTCATTCCTCAGCAGACATACGATGAGCTAAATCGTTCGAGTTTAATGTTAAATATTTGACCGTTAACATTAAGATAACATTTAATTATATGGGTGTTTTTGTTAATGTATCAATAGTGTCCGACTCGTTGGCTGAATGGTCAGCGTACTGGTCTTCGGTGCAGAGGGTCCCGGGTTCGATTCCCGTCCGGGTCGGGGGTTTTAACCTTCGTTGGTTAATTCCAATGTCCCGGGGACTGGATGTTTGTGCTGTCCCCAACATTCCTGCAACTCACACACCACACATAACACTATCCTCCACCACATTAACACGCAGTTACCTACACATCGCAGATGCCACCCACCCTCATCGGAGGGTCCGTCTTACAAGGGCTGCACCCAGCTAGAAATAGCCACACGAAATTATTATATTAATAGTAAACTAATGCCCGGTTCCTTGCCTGAATGGTCTACGTACTGGCCTTCGGTTCAGAGTGCCCTTGGTTCGATATCCGATCGGGACGGAGATTTTAACAGTATTAGGTTAATCTCTGGGAGTGAGTATTTGTAAACTAATAATATTGTTTTTACGTCCCACCAACTACTTTTACTGTTTTCGGAGACGCCGAGGTGTTGGAATTTAGTCCCGCAGAAGATCTTTTACGTGCCAGTAAATCTACGGACACGAGGCTGACGTATTTCAGCACCTGGGCAACACCCGGACTAAGCCAGGATCGAACCTGCCAGTTTTGGGTCAGAGTGTTTGTATTCGTTTTAATACACTTATTTTTTCAGCTACATACAACACACCACGCAACTAACCACCATACTAACACGCAGTAGTAAATGCATGCCTCCACAAAGTACTGGCGTCAGAAAGGTCATCCGACCGTAAAAATTGGCTAAATTCATATTAGTGCCGATCGCAGATATTTGGGGGGAAAAGCCGACGAAAGAAGAACTATCAATGATAAACAGTTATTCATATGTTCCATGTCGGTTTCCGGGTCACGAGTTCTATTCCGTTTTAATAAACTTTAACAAAGTAAGAAGTTCCTTACAGACAGGTCTACTGTCGTGGGGAAAAAGTATAAACACCCGAGTTAATATGTTAATAAAACGTTTATCCATTGTCCCACATAGAAAATAGCAAAAAGCAAAGTCACCACCGTACAGGCCATGAAGGCCCTTGGAGGAGTGGAAGGTAAACGCTTCCACCATTGTTAACCTCGGCACGTGATGGGGTAGAGTGGTTTAGCTCTACGCCCGGCCGCCTTTGCCCCCAGGAATTAACCTGGTACTCACTTTTGGTGTAGGCTGAGTGGACCTCAGGGCCATATGCACCTCCGGAAGTGGAAATCTCGTTTCTTAAATTTTACGACTTCCTGACGGTGATTCGAACCCACGTCCTTCCGGGAGAACCGAGCACGCCTTTACCGCCTCGGCCAGGGAGCCCCTACATAGAAAATAGCTACAACAAAATTTAGCTTAGTTTAATCTACGTTTAATTATGTTGAGTAGAAAATTTTATCGCACCCTGTTAAAATTTTAACGCAGATTAAACAAGAAAAAGTGCTGGTATTTTTTTTCCATTTCCAACGGAGCTCTCAGTTCGAAAATTCATAACTTTAAAAGTATTGTTCTCGTCGTTACCGAAATTGAATACGTCTTAAAGTAACTTATCTGTATACCAAGTTTTTATTTCATCTGATATTTGTGGAAAAGGTTGTTGTAAATTGTGTGAAACAATTTTTTTCTCATACTGGGTGATCATAGCCGTAACTGTCCGACTCGTTGACTGACTGGTCAGCGTACTGGCCTTCGGTTCAGAGGGTCCCGGGTTCGATTCCCGGCCGGGTCGGGGATTTTAACCTTCGTTGGTTAATTCCAATGTCCCGGGGACTGGGTGATTGTGCTGTCCCCAACATCCCTGCAACTCACACACCACACATAACACTATCCTCCAGCACAATAACACGCAGTTACCTACACATGGCAGATGCTGCCCACCCTCATCGGAGAGTCTGCCTTACAAGGGCTGCACTCGGCTAGAAATAGCCACACGAAATTAAAATTATAGCCGTAACAAATTCTGCTTGTTATGACGCTCATTAGAATGTCAGGATAAAATTAAAACTGCTTTTGGCCTGCATGCGATTTTTTATTTTGTATTGATCTAATTGGGTGGTGAGCGAAGAGAAAGCAGCTTACCGACCGAGCGGTGTTGCCTAGTTGGTCTCTTTGCCGCGCCAACTGAACTGTTCTTTGTCACTGCTCTGTATCAGCTTTGAGTCATTCAGAGCTACTTCGCAATGAATGTATATGTGGGGTGAGAAAGTGGAGTAAGGAAATAGCATGCTAGATGACGAGGATAGGGCCCTACACAAAATGAAATATATTATTGATGACGGTACAAATACCCAGTCCGAGCCAGAGAAACTAAACAATGAAGGTTAAAATACCCGATTCGGTAGAAAATCGAACCCGGGGCTTTTTCACCAAAGGCCATCATGATAACTAGTTAGCTATGGAGCCGGAGCCGTGATGTCATAACAAACAAACTTTAACTGAATCTACTTTCGACTCTTGTGTACTTAATTCGATATGAGGCAAAATTTTGAAGACTATAGACAGAATTTTATATATATATATAAAGTGCCAATCGTGAATCCTCATGACAAAGATGATACATCACTATTAATTATCATTGTTCGGCTGCTAGGCTGAATGGTCAGTTTACTGGCCTTCAGTTGAGAGAGTCCCCATTTCGATTCCCGACCTGGCCGGAGATTTTAACTGTGAATAGCTACTTTCTCTAGTTCGGAGATTAGGTGTTTTCTGTTAATCTTAATACACATCTCCATCTACATACAACACATCATATTACCAAAAACTACAAAAAACCGCAACAATAAATACATTCATTCACATAGGATTGATGTTAGGAAGGATATCTGGCCGTAAAACTGGGCTTAATTCGCATTAGTGCGACCCCAGATCATTTGGAAATGGCCAGGATATAAAAGAAAGAAAATTAAAATCGTTTTAATCTCCACTCGACTTTCATCCACAGCACAAGAGTCCTCCTGTTTGGTCGGTTAGTACTGAATTGTACCATGGACGGTCCGGCTCCATGGCTAAATGGTTAGCGTTCTGGCCTTTGGTCACAGGGGTCCCGGGTTCGATTCCCGGCAGGGTCGGGAATTTTAACCATCATTGGTTAATTTCGCTGGCATGGGGGCTGAGTGTATTTGTCGTCTTCATCATCATTTCATCCTCATCACGACACGCAGGTCGCCTACGGGAGTCAAATCAAAAGACCTGCACCTGGCGAGCCGAACTTGTCCTCGGACACTCCCGGCACTAAATGCCATACGCCATTTCATTTCATTTTTGTACCATGGACGAACTAGATCCGTTCCTACTTCGGCACCAAAACATTCATCCTACTTGACCCATTATTGTCCCAAGACCTACTCTAAGGTCATCCTTCGTAAAGTCGTCCAGCCGCAGTGAGTGGCTCAGGCAGTAGAACATTGGCCTTCTCGAGTCGATTCCGGCTCAGTCCTATGGTATTTAAAGGTCATCAAATACGCCATCCTCGTGTAGGTGGATTTCTCGGCTCGTTAACGATCACCTGTGGAACAACATTTCAGTATTCCAGCGTCTCCTGAAACCGTAAGTGTAGATATTGCAACGTAAGTATATTATTATTATTATTATTATTATTATTATTATTATTATTATTATTATTATTATTTGATTTAGGTCGCACCGACACTGATAGTTCTTATGGCGACGGTCGTATAGGAAACGGATAGGAGTGGGAAGGAAATGGCCGTCGCGTAATTAAAATACAGCCTCAGCATTTGCCTGGTGTGAAAATGGTAAACCACGGAAAACCATATTCAGGGCTGCAGACAGTGTTGGGTTCGAACCCACTGTCTCCCAAATTCAAGATGACAGCTACGTGATCCAAACCGCGCAGCCACTCGCTTGGTATTATTATTATTATTATTATTATTATTATTATTATTATTATTATTATTATTATTATTATTATTATTACCTGATACTACAATTGGCATTCTTGGTAAAAATAATACATTTGTAAAGTGGCTCCGACTCCACTTGAACTAGCACCGTTCAGATGCCCTTATTTCTGGCAGTTGGCCATCTGAGACTTTTAATCCTTTTTTTCTCTTTTTGCTCATTGCAGGCCATTAATCAGGATTACACAGATCACTGTAGTCGTACGTGCATAGTCACATACACTAAATAGATTCGAACCCAATGTTGATGACTTGAAACCATGCCACGGTAATTTGAGTTATCATGACTGAACATTTTCGTAAGGTTTATCCTAACTTATGTCAGCCAAATCATCATCATCATCATCATCATCATCTGTTTACCCTCCAGGGTCGGCTTTTCTCTCGGACACAGCGAGGGATCCAACCTCTATCGCCTCAAGGGCAGTGTCCTGGAGCTTCAGACTCTTGGTCTGGGATACAACTGGGGAGAATGACCAGTACCTCGTCCAGGCGGCCTCACCTGCTATGCTGAACAGGGGCCTTGTGGAGGGATGGGAAGATTGAAAGGGATAGGCAAGGAAGAGGGAAGGAAGCGGCCGTGGCCTTATGTTAGGTACCATCCCGGCATTCGCCTGGAGGAGAAGTGGTAAACCACGGAAAACCACTTCCAGGATGGCTGAGGTGGGAATCGAACCTACCTCTACTCAGTTGACCTCCCGAGGCTGAGTGGACCCCGTTCCAGTCCTCATACCACTTTTCAAATTTCGTGGCAGAGCCGGGAATCGAACCCGGGCCTCCGGGGGTGGCAGCTAATCACGCTAACCACTACACCACAGAGTGTCAGCCAAATACCGAAGTGATATTCTGAGACATACGATTCATTTCAAGCCTCACAAATGAACAAGGCATCTAAATCCATCACTTACTCGCATTTAACGCGTTCTTTAAGAACAATAAATGGTGATTATCATCCTGGAGTGATGATCTTTTCTGTCAAAGATGTTTGTCCCAAATTACCTTTAAATGCCGACCGATTGACCTGAGGTTCAATCTTGTAACTTTGGATCCTAACCAGTTGTGCCGTGCAGTCGGACACATACAAAAATGATGAGCCTGGGAGATCTTTGATCCGACATATGACGGTTACGGGAATTGTAATATCGTGTGGCCTCCGGAGAGGACTAGTACAGTTCTTTCGATTTGACTCCCATGGGTGACCTGCGTGTCTGTGAAGATGGTGGCCTTACTTAGGATGAATCCTAATGTTCAAAGCGCCGCACATTCACCCTGTCCCCGAGCCTGAGGAATTAACCAATGTACCGTCAAATGGGGCGATTTCGGACACAGAGGTGATTTCGGACAGTATGGTAGATTTGTCGTATTTTGTCGCATTGCAACGAGCCGCCGATACTTCGCACTTCCGCGCGCACTTTAGTGTGACCTTGATGTTATGTTTCCGGCGTTCTGTGCTTTTTATTACGAATCGACTTCATACTTTGGAAAATTTCCCGTGTGCACTGGCATTGTTGAAAGTTCATGCATTATCATTAAGTGGATACTTTCGATTGTCGCGGTCGGAAGGAATGCATTATAATTACGGTTCTTAGTGAGATCAAGTGTTTGAAGTGTTTATAAACGATTGCTGTGGAATTTTGGTGTGATTTAGTGAAAAATAGTGTTTTACGCACATTTTAGTGAAAACTGAAAGCAGTCTGGGTGATTTCGGACACTGCCTAGAAATGATCAGAGGCAGAAAGAAGCTGCTTCGAGGGGTAATTACGAACCAAAATGATTAGAAAATGCCGTATGTGATATTAAAAATGGCAAGTTGTCTAATAGGAAAGCATTTGATTTCTATGGTATGCCTTGGTCCACCCTACAAAATAAAGTGCGGAATGTACATCCAAAAAATGGGAAGACAACCAATGCTTAATGAGGAAGAAGGAAATGCTAAAGGAAGCTCGTCGCCCTCCGGCCATGCTCCAACCCAACACAACCTGCTACTTCCCGCCGCCTCTAATAAAATGTTCTTCCTGGGAAGTCGATTTTTGGCCGTGACTTTCGCCGAGATGAAAGCAGTGCAGAAACGAGTGATGGCGCTGGCAGCAGCAGTGGAAATGAATGCGATGAAGCATACAATGAATGTAATGACGTTGTGGTGTTGCAAGAAGAGGCTTTCCTTGTTGCAGATTATAAATACAAGTTGAGGAACAAAGAGCATACAGGCAGTATTTTGGCCTGGCCTGAAATATTCGTTCAAGGGATGTGGATGCCAAATCCTTGCGCCCATATAAAAACAGCAGAAAAGTGTTTGTGTTCCCTAGCATCCCTGCTGAGGATACAATAGCTAAAGAACGCATTTCGAAAATACTTCCAGTCCAAGTTGAGAAGAAAGGAATGTTTATTTTCAAAGAAAACGTATTTTAGATTTATAGGCCGTGACCACTACATGCTCATTATATCGACCTTCTTTTTGCTCTGAGATTTGTATCGTTTGTAAGAAAAATTATTAAGATTTCTCAGTAGGATCTCTGTACATTTTATAACTATTAATATTTCAATTTAGACCGGAAAACTTTACATTTACCTTGTCAGAAAAAAAGATCGATCAATAACACATTACATTTATCATTACAATGATTTTAACCAGCTAGTCATATTTTGGACACACTCAGAACCCTTTAAATATCACAAAACTAAAGCAGAAAGAACGATGAATTGAAATAAAGGACTATTTATGTCCGAAATCACCTAATACGCTTTGAAACTTCGGACAGCGGTTTAAAATGCATGTGCGTCCGAAATCACCCCGAAGTATGGGGTGAATTCGGACACTGCTTTTTGTTTTCTCAGGAAAACCTGCTTTGGCGTATATTTTTCGTTTGTAGGGTATTGCATTAATTGGATATATTCCTCATTATTAGGATGGTATACAATACAATTTAAGATTCCCTTCGTTAGTTAAGACGAAAATAACCTCAAAACCGTCCGTTTGATGGTAGTTTAAATTCCCCGACCCAACCGGCAACGGAACCCGGGACTCCGCACCTCTTGGAACAAAAGCCAGCAAGCTTACCATTTAGCCACGGAGCCGGAGTTACGGGAAGTGACAAATGCTGAACAGAATAACATTGATACATTTGCACAACAAGGAAAACTGTGCACGTAAAGTGATTCATCCATTCAAGACATTTGTGGTATTAGCGGAAGATGTCGGCCATGTCCAGAGGATGTGACATACAGTATAGGGAAAAGATGCACCTCAGGAATATTCTTTATTTATACTCTATAAATACATGGTGTAGGAGAAATGTCGTCCAATGATAAAAGGCCGTAATAAAGGTTATCAGGATAATCAACAAGAGGTTATAAACTAGAACCAATTATCATTCAGATTCAAGTGGGGCTAGTAATGTAATGACGTTTAAGACGAGGTCTGCGACCCAAATATTCTTCGTGGCGTACAGTATTAAATCACGATTATGTAAGAAACCTACTTTTGCGGTGTCTAGTGGTTAGCAAACGTCAAGATCCGCCAAAAATTGGACGCTGAATTTTGCACGAATAAGATACTTCCTTTACTCGCATCGTCTTCCGAAAGTAAAAACAAAACTAACACCAAGTAGAATGATCATGGAGGCTCCCATCAGATATATTGTGCTTGCAAAACTACTTTACCTTATGTTCTCCCAGTTGACTCCGGGCAGGGTTGGTTCCCGTCCTGTCCCCTGTACCACCTCCAGTGATTATTTTTCCACTTCCTGAATATTGATAGTAGCACAGTTTCCATCCGTGAAACGTACATTCCGCAACTTATTTACGTGGTTTTCTGAAATAGAAAATTTCTGAATGATAAGCCATGGGATATAACTTCAATGCAGGGTAGCGGTGGGAATTCACACCCAACAGAATCGTGAATCGGATGTGGTCAAGGCACTGACCTATTGAACTTCCTCTGCGAGGTACAGACACCAGATCAACTCTGCCCTACTAAGCACAAAGGGAGTAAATGCAATTTAATAAAGTTATGGCCACCTAGTGATTCCAACCATCAAATTTCATCTAATACTAACCGTAAGGTACAGAAGCCGTATCAGCATTCTCAATGGCTTAATCCCGGGCTATTTACGTGTGTGAACTTTGTAAATGAGCATGTTGAGGATAAGCATTAAATCCTTAGGCAACATTGTGGTATCTGCAGTAGATACAGTAACATTGGTTTAGGATTGTACACCTACTGCTTTTCTGGCTTAATAATGCAACATTTACCGCCAAGTTTAGTTACTATTGCTGATGAGTTTATGAGTGGTAGTGAGTGTTAACTGTTCAAAGAAGTATATTTTTGTGAATATTTTGAAGGACGTTCTTTACAAATCGTAGGAATCTTGCCAGGTATGTAAGAAATAATAAACAAGTAACCTGAACTTTATTGCTTTTATTATTGCATAAAGGAACATAGGAGTTCATTTACACCATATCTTCAGTCTGATTATTTCAGAATGAGTAGGGGGCAGAAGATTTTAGAACTGGCTCTCTTGATGTCAGAGGTAACTTCTAATGAAGAGGAATTGCAAGTTAACAATGCACCTCATGAAAACTTGGAGAGAGATGTAAATGAATAATTGAGTGATTTAATCCGGAATGCAGAAATAATAATTCAGAGATTTTAAACAGATCATTACAACATTGAAACAGAAGAAGAAAATGTTACGGGATTTGTCAATGAAGTAGCAGCAACCAGTACCTCAGAAGCAGAAAATTGACTAGAGGTTGGAGTTAGCCCCACTGAAAACAAAACAACAGGTTTCTGCAAATGTACGTTTAACTGGTTGTGCATCATACAAAATGTTGAAGTGTTGGAAATGACTCAGTGTAGTTTGTTTCATAATACTGTGATATGTCAGGTTTTTCTTTCATATTTTTTATAAAAAATTGAACATGTTTATTTTTGATGTAGTTACAACCTTTAGCCTTTTTATTATGTTTCATAATTTTAATAAAGCTTTGCAGTTTTAGTGGAACATGTTTATTTTTGGTGCAGTAACCACTTCTTATTTTAGAAAAAGCTTTAAATTCGTGGGTACGGTTCAGTCTAATGGTGCTCAAATACGTCGATCGTGCCAGTAGATTTACCGGCACGTGAAAGAACTCCTGTCAAAAGAAATTCAAGCACCCCCTGGTTTCCGAAAGTCGTAAAGCTGGTCAGTGCTTCATGATACAACTACCAGAACGTAGTAGAGTTCCGTTTAAAAACATACGATTAGTACTGTTATCTCAGAAGATACTCACACCTTGGGAGAGAACTGCAAGTTCGATTATGAGCCCCTTGGTAACTAGACTGAAGATGAATACAGATTTTTGATGTCTTCAACGGTTTACGAGTTATTTGGAGTGAACATTTTAGCTGACTGCGTGCAGATTAGTTTCCGAACTGCAAACTTCTTACTGCACTGGGAAAGAAAAGTGAATTAAATAGTCGTGCACTATCAATGTACTGGTATGTTAGTGACTGGAAAACCTTTCCACTTTTTCACTGTCATGAGGTCTGTTTCTCTGAGATTTCTATTGAATACACGATGAAATGCTAAAGAAACCCAAGGGAAGCGACAGTTAGAAATGCATTCTGATGAAGGGAAGCAAAAATAAAGCAGTATTTAATGTTATACCCACTCGTTTTTTATTCGAGTGTTTTCCTTCCTACGAAATGAAAGAATAAAGATCGGACCCCTTCTCCTACCTGCTTCAACCGTCTGTGTAACTTAACCACGACCATTAGGGCGATGTTGAATCGACCCCAGATAAACCCGTGACCAGCACCGCTATTCACAGAACATCTATACAACTCTCCAGGCCTGGTTTACTTTGACATTCCACCTCAGAATAGGCATTAGATGCTTTCAACTATGATTAGCGTGATGAGACTCGAAAAATAGTGTTCTTAATGGTCCAGAAGAAGATTATAACCTCTCTTCCCCAGTATTGTGTCAATATCCAGAGAATCATTTGGTGAAGGTGAGGAAAAGTACCCTTTCCGACTAACGAAGGTTAGGGCTCCAGCACTTCCTTGAACTCCGACCAGCGTTCGTCATTCCAACAGAACAAACACCTCTGGTACTAATTGAGTCGACCAGTAAAATCGAAGGTTTACTTCCGAGGTACTTCCTTCCAGTCGTGAAGTTTACATATTTCCCACTTGAGAAAGAACAACTCCGGAAGATATAACAAACAAAATGCCTGAAGTATGAACTATTGTTACTGTTGATATACAGATCTTTACGACGATGCATAAACTGTGAGAAATAAATTCAACTGATTTGATAGAGAACCATCCTTGCTCCCGCACCCTCCAATTCATTTTTACACAGTCTTTGTACCCCTTTCTTACCAAACATTAGTTTCCAACTCCTGCTGACTTCGAATGGTAAACGGGGTTAAAAGTAAAGTTATCAGTTTCACCATTAGGAAATGTCCTCTCAGTTTTAATTACTGCATTGATAGGGTGAAAGTTCCTTAAGACGATCACTGTATCTTCATTGGGGAAATCACATAAACAGGATTGTAAATAAAGGGTACAGATCTCTGTGCAGGGTTATAAGGGTATTTAGGGGCTGTAGTAATGATGCAAAGGAGAGGGCATATAAGTCTCTGGAAAGACCCCACCTAAAGTATGGTTCCAGTGTGTGGGACCCTCACCAGGATTACTTAATTCGAGAACTGGAATAAATCGAAAGAAAAGCAGCTCGATTTGTTCGGGGTGATTTCCGACAAAAGAGTAACGTTACCAAAATGTTTAAAAGTTTGTGCTGGGAAGACCTGGGAGAAAGTGAACGAGCTGCTCGACTAAGTGGCATGTTCCGAGCTGTCAGTGGAGAGACGACGTGGAATGACATTAGTAGACGAATAATTTTGAGTTGTGTTTTCAAAAGTAGGAAAGAACACAATATGAAGATAAAGTTGTATTTCAAGAGGACAAATTAGGGCAAATATTCGTTTATAAGAAGAAGAGTTAGGAATTTGAATAATTTACCAAGGGAGATGGTCAATAAATGTCCATATTCTTTGCAATTATTTAAGAAAAGTCCAGGTAAGCAAAATATACGGAATCTGCTACCTGGGCGGCTGCCCTAAATGCAGATCAGTGATGATTGATTGATTGATTGATTGATTGATTGATTGATTGATTGATTGATTGATTGATTGATTGATTGATTGATTGATTAATTGATTGACGCTGAGATCGTTATTTCGTTCTTTTCCCTAAAGTAACAAGTACTACCATCATCACGTCCTTTTTTCTCAACACTTATCCCTCCTACGTACCACTAATATTCTCTAGATCTCTCTCCTCTTCTTCCTGTACTTCTCTGTCATCGTCTCCTCTCCTGTTACCTATTCTCTTGTATCCTGCTCTCATCTAACCTACTCTCTTCTGCATCTTCCTGTAATTATCTCTCCGCTGACTTACTCTTCCCCATTATTCTTTACCCTTCTCTTCTCAGATTTCCTCTTTACTCTTCACTGCTCTGATCTACCTTCTTATTTTTCTCCTCTCTACACTACTCTCTTCTGACCAACCTTCTTCTTAATCTTCTACACTCTTCTTTACTCTCCACTGACTATCTTATTTTTACTCCCCACTCTTCATTACTCTTCCCCCTCTGATCTACCTTATTCTTACCGAGCTCGATAGCTGCAGTCACTGAAGTGCGGCCAGTATCCAGTAATCGGGAGATAGTGGGTTCGAGGCCCACTGTCGGCAGCCCTGAAGATGGTTTTCCGTGGTTTCCCATTTTCACACCAGGCAAATGCCGGGGCTGTACCTTAATTAAGGCCACGGCCGCTTCCTTCCAATTCCTAGGTCTTTCCTATCCCATCGTCGCCATAAGACCTATCTGCGTCGATGCGACGTAAAGCAAATAGCAGTAAGTACTACCTTATTCTTATTCTTCTCTTCTCTACTCTTCTCTCCTCTGACATATCTTCCTCTCCACTCTTCTTCATTCTCCTATCATCAGCTCTCATCTTCTCTACTTTTTTAAAGCTCTTCTTTCCTTTGTCCTACACTCGCCTTCTCCACCCAACTCTATTGTTCCCTAATCTGACCTATCTTTATCGCTTCCACTCTTTTGTACCCTTCTCTTCTTCGTTATTTACTCTTCCCTTGTCGGTGTGAGTAGCTCAGAAGGTAGAGCAATGGCCTTACGGGCTCCTTCGTGTGTTCGATCCCGGCTCATTTCGGTGGTATTTGAAGGTGCGCAGTGATTCACCAGCGCGTTAAAAAACGCCTGTTGGACAAACATTTCGAGAATTCGGCGTTTCTGAAAACCGCACATGTGTTTTGAAATGCGCGTAACATCATCATTATTATTATTATTATTATTATTATTATTATTATTATTATTATTATTATTATTATTATTCACTAATCGGGCAACTTATTTAAGTTTTATTATACAGTCTGGCGTTTGATACAGAAAGTTTTCATTAGCTTGCTGTGTCCAGCACGGCGTTCATCCGACCACCTTGCACTAGTTGTCCGTTTCTCGCCCCGGGAAGTCCCAAAAGTCACGATGGAAAAAAAAATGAAATGGCGTATGGCTTTTAGTGCCTAGTGTCCAAGGACATGTTCGGCTCGCCAGGTACAGCTCTTTTGATTTGACTCCCGTAGGCGACCTGCGCGTCGTGATGAGGATGAAATGATAATGAAGACGACACATACACCCAGCCCCCATGCCAGCGAAATTAACCAATGATGGTTAAAATTCCCCACCCTGCCGGGAATCGAACCCGGGCCCCTGTGACCAAAGGCCAGCAGTTTGTTCTGAAAAGGTCTCGCTTGTGCGCGTCTTCTGGTCGTAGGTCCATTTCTTCGAGGTCTTCCTTCACGTTATAATAAGTCTATTATTATTATTATTATTATTATTATTATTATTATTATTATTATTATTATTATTATTATTATTATTATTATTGCTCTCTCTCTTCTCCTCTGCCCGTGTTTAGTCTTTTCTCCTCAAATTGCTCCACTCTTCCCCAATTTAATTTCTACTCTTCTCCTCTCCTCTCTTCTATCCTATTGCCTCTCCTCCTTTCTCCTCTCATCTTTCTCATGTATCATTTTCCCGTTTTCCTCAGTTGTCCTCTCTTTTCTACTTCCCTCTTTTCCTTCTTCTGATTTCTTCTTGTAACCTTTCTTATCCTCACGCATCCCCACCTTTTCATTTTCACTTGACATTTATTTCTCTCATCTCACCTCACCTACCCTCCTCATGCCCTAAAAGCGAGCCGCCGTTATCTGAGAATCAATCAATCATTCCATGAGAGCGAGAAAGTGCATTTGCCTTGTCGTCTCGCGTGGGGATGTTTCCAGCCTCATGTTCGGGGCAATAGAGACTTGTTTCACACGAAAGTTGACAGAATGTTCACAATAAGAAAGAAGGCCTTCGTATGATCTCCACTCCTCAGGAAATGATCAATGAATGCTTTAATTTGTGTAAAACTTGATGTTGTATAACCGTTAGCGATCTTGTTTCTTTGAAAGCGCAGTATTATGTCCCAGTGAAGTTGGCTATCAGTCAGGCGTATTCGTATCCACTTTCTGCAAGGCGAAATTGCTATTGACGATTTCGTATACCCCTTCAATTTTGAATGCTTCCCAACCAGAATGCAAGTTTTCTTCCAACATCTCTACATCCTTTTTTATTTTCCCTTGGGGCCGATGACCTTCGATGTTAGGCCCCTTCAAACAACAAGCATCATCATCATCATCATCATCATCATCATCATCATCATATTTTCTCTTGAATGAACTACTTCAGGATTTGGTGCTGATTACCCCTTAGGAAATGCGCTAGACATGCCAAATATCATCAGAAGTTTTCGTCCACATTGGCTCTCATTAGCACTTCTTCGTTCGTTTTTCGATGAAATACGAACACGGATTTTCCCATGAAGAAATATTTCAAATGCTTCTATTCGGCATTATGTCCCTGATTTTAGTGACCAGACTTCACGCCTATAGAACGATGCTTTCCAAATGCTTACTGAGCTTCAAATGTTGCTTTCAGTTACAAAACACTGATTTCGTCTTAAGAAACCTTTCCTTTTTTATCTCTGTTCTGTATTTAAATAATTTCTTAGAATTCACTTGGTTGGTAAAGTAGCAGCCCAAATATTTAAAGGATCGGGCGAGTTGGACGTACAGTTAGGGGAGCGCAGCTGTGAGCTTGAATCCGGGAGATAGTGGGTTCGAATCCCATTGGAAGCAGCTCTGAAGATGGTTTTCCGTGGTTTCCCATTTTCACACCAAGCAAATGCTGGGGCTACACCTTAAATAAGGCCACGGCTGCTTCCTTCCGACTACTAGCCCTTTCCTCTCCCATCGTCGCCATAAGTCCTAGGCCTATCTGTGTCGGTGCGACGTAAAGCAAATTGCATATATATAAATGAAGGAATTAAATCTTTCTACTTGATGACTGCTGATATACAGGCTGGCATCCGGATGTTGCTCACGACTGGAAACCGTAAATTTTGTATTTTATCAATTACGGTAGTGTTTTAAATCCGTTTCCGATCCTGCTTGATTCAATAAGTGTTGGAGATCGTTAGTCATCAGCATTCAGTGTCCACCTCCGTAGCGTAACGGTTAGTGTTATTAGCTGCCGTCCTCGGAGGCTCGGATTCGATTCCCGGTACTGCCAGAAATTTAATACTGGCAGGAGGGCTGGTATGTGGTTGAAATGGTACATGCAGCTCACCTCCAATGGGGGTGTGCCTGAAAAGTGCTGCACCACCTCGGTATGAGGACACGAGTTTACCTTTTATCAGCATTCAGTTATTTTCTGTAAATTCTAGATCACAGTTGGTTTGTGTAACGTCACACTAATACGTATAGGTTTTCAGCGATTATTGGCGGGGAAAGGTATAGGATAGGGAAGATAGTGTCCATGGCATTAATCAAAGTGCAGAATACATTAATAAATCTGTATCTGAATTGTAAGGTGACCAACCATCCTACATTTTGCGGGACACACCATATTTTGAGGTATTGTGAAAATTTCCCGCATTTGTCTAGTTTTCTATGTGTACGTATTTTCATGTTATTGTCATCGGTACGAATTTTCACTATACGCAATTGTCCTGTCATAGCTTCAATTAAACATAGCGTACCGATTTCCAACAGTACTATCTTTGAAAGTGCAAAGAAGCAGGATCTAGTATCTTTTGAGAAGCCTTCCGGGTCTACTGAATGACTAAGAAATTTTGGCCTGTGCAAGAAGTGCTGATGATACAGTTTCAAGCAATATATTGCACACATATGCCGAATGGTGCAATATATGACGCAATAATGGTACTTATGTTGAGGCTTTCAATATTTCTACGTTAGAGGTTGAAATTTAGAACAAGTGCGGATGCCTGTTTGTTTGTTTTTAAGGTGGCCTAACATCTAGGCCATCGGTCCAACAAATGCTGTTATAAAATATTTCATGTAACTGATAAAACTAAGAAATGCCACGAATATGTCATATTTCCTCTATTTCCATTTTTAAAAAGATTTGGGATAACATTTAGACTGTAAAATGTTCAATATTTATTTTATTATTCCAGAATTTTTTGACTTTTATATGTTTTCATTTAGATGAATGGTCTTCAACCCACAGAATGTAAAAGAAATTGTACAAAACGGTGAGTGAAATGTATTTTTCTATGTTAATTCTTCGAGTGCTCTTGGTCAAAAAAGCAAAAAAGTGGAAAACTGGCAACACAATTCTTTTGAATACGTCAAAATATTTGTCGTTTTAAAATTAGAGATAACATTGTTGCTGTCCCCCAAAATTGTGGAATACCCCCCATTTTTTATTGTCTTGCCCCTGATTTTTTTACTTCAACAGTTGGTGACACTACTGAATTTCATATCGACTCAGTATTTGATGTTCAAATGCCTCGTTATGCAGTGTTAAAGGATGGAGTTGCGAGCACTATCGTAAATGTTATTATACAAGGTTTAGACAATTTCTGAAACCATTACATCTCTGATAAAGATTATGAAATCCCCTGGGGGAGTGGAAGGTAAAGGCTTCCACAGTCAGTAACCTCAGCTCCAAGTGTGGTAGAGAAGCGTTGGCTCCAAGCCGATGGCCTTTGGTCCCACGAATTACTCTGACTCACTCGTTCCTGATGCAGGCTGAGTAAATTCCGAGGCCATGTGCCTCTCCAGATCCGATAGTCTCATTTTTAAATGTCTTAACCTCCTGATGGAGAACTGAACTCTCGTCCGTCCGGGAGAACCAAGCGCACCAGTACCGTGACGGATAAGCAACCGTCACTACAGCTAATAACGGAAATAAATATAAAACAATCCACCTCATTGTTCAGTTTACCTTCCTTCAAAGTCTGAACTTGCCCTCCGAGATCTAAATCACTAGCCAATGTCGTGGGAAAAAATCCCAAGATTTGATGATGATTAAGTAAGACAAGAATTAGAACTACAACAACAACAAAAAATGTGCTATGTGTTTAACGTTCGTTACAATTATCTCACCGAGTGATTTGGCTGCACGGTTCGGGCCCTGTGGCTATGAGCTTGCATTCGGGAAATGGTGGATTCGAACCTAATCATCGGCTGACCTGAATATGGTTCTTCGTGGTTTCTCATATTCATATCAGGCAAATGCTGAGGCTGTACCGTAATTAAAGTTCCAAGACCTGCCCATCCTATTCCTTCTCCGTCCTTACATCGCCGGAACCCTTCCGAGTGTTAATACGACGTTAAACCAGAAAGCATCGGCCGAGTTCTCAGTGCGGTTCGGGGCGCGCAGCTGTGAGCTTGCATCCGGGAGATATTGTGTTCGAACCCCATCGTCGGTAGCCCTGAAGATGCTTTTCCGTTGTTTCCATTTTCAAACCAGGCTGTACCTTAATTCAGGCCACGGCTGCTTCCTTCCAACTCCTAGGCCTTTCCCATCCCATCGGCGCCATAAGATCTATCTGTGTCGGTGCGATGTAAAACAAAATGCAGGAAAAGAAAAACAAATACTGATCTTGTGATGCCCAATTTTTGCCGTCAAAAAGCTTATTCGAAGTTTGACTAAAACTCCCTTCAGGTAAATCACAACATTAAGCACCCTTAAATACCACAATCCCATAAACCTGAGCAGTAGCCTACCTGACCCGCTGCACCACATCGGACCAGCAGTACTAGAAGGAACATTGAAGAAAATAAAGAATAAGTATTTGAAATAATGTTGTTGTTATTAATAATAATAATAATAATAATAATAATAATAATAATAATAATAGTTTATCGTCGCTTTTACTAGCTTAGTGCAGCCCTTGCAAGGCAGACTCTCTGTGAGGGTGAGTGGCCTCAGCATGTTGCTGGGATAGAGGATTGTGAGTTGAAGGAATTTTGGTAACAGCAGAAACACTCAATATCCGAAACAAGAGAATCAAACGTTCAAGATAAAAATACCTCAGTCCTGCCGGGAATCGAACTCGGGGCCCCAAGGATTGAAGGTGAAGTCTCTGATCATTCAGCCCTGGAGCCGGACAAATACTACCTTTTAAATTTCGTTACAGATTTAATGTTACATTAATACTCGAAGTCGTTTTTCCTCTCCTTTCACGTGATTTAATTTCACTTTGAACAAGTTACCTTGTATTAAGCCTATGGAATACAATTTGAGCAGTGGGACAGTATGGTTTGCTTATCCCGGCCGCATGTCTATGAGTTTGGCATGCGAGTATATCAAGGAAGGTCATTAAGGCGTCAAGTCTACATGGTCTGACACCTAGCTGGTTCGAGTCCCGTTGGTGGGAAAAATTCCATCAGACTGTTGGCAGGCAGGAGGCGTGGTAGTGGTGGTATAGAATGTATTGAGTGCCAAAAGCCTGGATTGAATTCCAAACCTCACCGCACTGTTCATATTGAGCGATGGGTTACGTAGACCAAAGGTATCCACGAAATGTCACCGTAATATTTGTCCCAAATGGAACACAATAATTGCTCTTACACCAATAAAGTGAAAAATCCGCGGTAAATTAAGAAATACCGTCGTTACTAGAGAAATATGTATACGTATTTACGGGCCGTGGACAGGACTCCTTTATGTCGTATTCCGCTGCTCGTGCCGTCTTTTGTTTGTTTCTTGAGGTCCAGGGCTAGCACCGACGAAAGGGAGTGCTATGTCTGTGAGTTGTCATTATCTTTGTCCATATGACCAGCGCGGGCAGTTCAAACAACAAAACAGCATGATCCCTAGACCAATACATATATCATTTAATGAATGAGTTAGGGCACAAAACGAATAAGCAACATGAAGAAAACGTCACATAATTAATTCAACAGCTTCAGTGAGCAAAGACATCACACACGAAAGTGTTAGACAAACAAAACACATTACGGAAGCGCTGCGACGTAGCAGAAAAAACAGTTGTAAGGTGGTAAAGTATGTATCCATATTATTCCCTGCAAGTAAAATATTTCGAACTGTTTCTTAATTTACCGCATATTTTACACTTTATTTGAGTAAAATGAATTATTATATTCCATTTGGGACAAATACTGTATTACCGTGATATTTCGTGGATACCTTTCGTCTACATAACCTGAGCGATGGCATATGTCGCTGTTGATTTTGATTCGTCTGTCACATGGAGACGTTAAGCCTTAAACAGACCTCTTGGTGTTAATAGACAGGAGTAAGCTAAGTGGCGACACCGGGTTTCACCCTCTCCCTACCTCATTATCATCCCACATCCAGACGCGCTGGTCACCCGAACATGTCCTCGGACACTCCCGGCACTAAAAGGTATACGATAAAGAAAATATAAAGTCAAGAAAGGTTTACTTATAACCTTTACCACCAGAGTGGTGTAGTCGTTTGGTCGCTCTCCTTTTTTCCAAAACAACGAGTTCGATTCTTGTTGAGATCGTTGACATTGGAGGGTGTTTAAACGCCGCAAAATATTCGTGTCGTCCTCCACCACGTTAAACAACTACTGCAGTACAAAATTCCGACAAGTCGGTGTTTCTTAAAAACCTGTGGTCATTGAACGGACATTAAACAAATAAAACGCCGAGCTCGATAGCTGCGGTCGCTTAAGTGCGGCCAGTATCCAGTATTCGGGAGATAGTAGGTTCGAACCCCACTGTCGGCAGCCCTGAAAATGGTTTTCCGTGGTTTCCCATTTTCACACCAGACAAATGCTGGGGCTGTACCTTAATTAAGGCCACGGCCGCTTCCTTCCCACTCCTAGCCCTTCCCTGTCCCATCGTCGCCATAAGACCTATCTGTGTCGGTGCGACGTAAAAGCAACCAGCAAAGAAAAAAAAAGTGGTTAATTGTTGTCCCTCTGTTGATGAAAGTGGGTTCGATTGAAGTTAGTGGGGTGTGAGAGTGTTTACAATAGACAACTCCATATCAATGGTTTCCGACACGCTAAACAAATCTCCACCTTGGTGTGTCTTAAAAATGAATTGCAGAGTCGTTAAATTAGTGATAATAATAAATGGGAATTTTAACTGCGTGTGATTAATTTCCCTTGCGCGGGGACTATATACAGTAGTTTGTGTTCGTATTCATACTGTACACGTGAAGCCTCCGTGGCTGAGGCGCCAGCACACCGGCCTCTCACCGTTGGATACCGTGGATCAAATCCCCGTCACTCCATGTGAGATATTTGCTGGACAAAGCGGAGGCGGGACAGGTTTTTCTCCGGGTGCTCCGATTTTCCCCGTCGTATTTCATTCCAGCAACACTCTCCATTAACATTTCACCTATCAGTCTTTTATCATTGACCCAGAGGTGTGCGACAGGCTTTGGCAGCCGGCACATTGCCGCTAGATGTGGGCTTCATTCATTCCATTCCTGACCCGCTCGAACGACTGGAAACAGGCTGTGGATTTTCATTCATTCATACACTTCTCGTTATCTACTTACAACACTACCACCTAGCACAAAATCACGCAATAGCGAAAACATCCTTCCATACAAGGTTGGACCGAGCGAGATGGCTACACAGTTTGGGTCACATAGCTGTCAGTTTGCATTCGGGAGGTTATAGGTTCGGACCCCGCTGTAGGCAGCCCTCAAGATGGTTTTCTGTGGTTTAACATTTTCACACCAGGAAAATGTTGAAGCCTTAATAAAGGCCACGGTTACTTCTTTCCTAGTCCTAGCCCTTTTCTCTCCCAACGTCAACATAAGACATGTCTGCCAATGCAAAGTAAAACAAATGGGGAAAAAAAGCTTTAGAACTGAGTAAGGAAGGGCATCCGGCCGTAAAACTGATCCAAATACACGTTAAGTGTCGACTCCAATGAGTTGGAAACAAAAGTAAGAAAAAAGAAGAAGATATATATAATTTATTTGACATCCCTTCCACTAATATCTGTTCTAGAGACACTGATAGGGGTACTCAGCTTAAATCGGCTTTAAATGAAAGTCGCCTCTGTCAGAATGATTCTCTCCAGAGTCTTTCTATGCACTCAGCATATCTACATTGGCTGCACAATGCAATGTTTATCCTCTACACAAGAGATCGGTATGTGCTGTGCTTTGAGCAAGCAGATAAGTTGCATAAAGGGCACAGTATCAATGACGTAATAATTTGCATGGAGATCTAGCTCCAACTGGAAACTTCTTCAAACATCCGTTTATACATTTGGTCTCATAGTAATACAATTAAATCAGGAGATCTAGCTACCTTTATCTTCTAAGCTCTGAAGTGACTGTTCTTTAACACCACTCAGGGGACACGTGTGACTTACAGTGTGTAACGGACAAACAGTCATGGTGCCCGCTAAATAGAAGTGGAAGAATAAGACCTCGCCTGCAGAAGAAACGTGATCTATTGAGGAAGTCAATTAATTAAATTTCGTGTGGCTTTTACTAGGCTAGTGAAATCCTTGTAAAGGGTGGTTGACATCTGCCGCGTGTAGGATACGCCATGTTTTTGCCGTAGAGGGTAGTGTGGTAGTACGTTGAGAATTCAGCCCGAAGGCTGGCCGGATCCTTAACAGCTCCGCCGTTAGCTGTCACAGATGGCCTAGGCGTACACGAAAAAAAATAGGAGTGAGGTATAGTTTCCCGTTGCTTTGCTCGCAGTGCCAGAGTTGACATGGCATATCAGACTGCCAAGCCCACTTCAATGGTCGTACCAACTGACACTAAGAGGGCATTATCACACCATTCTTAGCAGGAACTGGCGGCCTAAGGAATGGTATTACTAGCATCGTTCATACATCAATCACTTTACGTTATCAAAGCCAAGGATGAGACCGAGGCATCAATGTATGTAAGAAATTAGTTCTAGCCCATCCGAGAAGACACATTTACTATTAAAATACCCCGCCCGGCCGGGAATCGAACCTGGGTCCAGGAGAACCGACGGCCAGGACGCTTACCACTCAGCCATGGTGACGAACCGTCAGGGAGTATAAGGAGATAATATTGTTTTGCTAGTGCTTTATATTCGCACTGGGCCGATGACCTTAGATGTTAGGCCCCTTTAAACAACAAGCATCATCATCAGCAAGCAAAGTCGCACTAACACGTCGAAAGTACTTCGGCGAAGCAAGGATGAAAGAGGGGATGGGACTGGAAAGGAAGGCGCCGTAGCCCTAATTAAGGTATAGATCCAGCATTAGCTCGGTGGTGAAAATGGGAAACCATAGAAAACCAGTGTTACCAAGAAAGCTCATAACTACGTGACCCGCACCGCCGCGCCGTAGCCAACTCGTTCGATACAGGAAGGTAACAGTCCCCTTATTCATGAGGGTAATGCAGGCACTGAAGTAAACAGGCTCCGTTCTAGACATCCTTCAGTCAGAATAACTAAGGACCTGGCAAATAATAACGCCCACGTCAATCTGGCTTTGAAGCAAGAGTGGATTAACAGCTCCGCACTGTATCTGTTTAAGAAGCCTTTCTCGTGGACAGTTGAGATTTTCTTCTGATGACGCAGAGCACAGTTCTCTGTGAAACGTAAAGTATTTCACCTTATTTTCTTGACACGGCATAAACCCAAAAGCCTATACATTATCATGTATCTGTATAGTTTTCTCATAAGCAGAGTTATGCATGATACTCTGAATTAAAGTGGTCGACGCTGAACAGGATCAGAACAAACCATGGTCGCTTAAGTGCGGACAGTATCCAGTAATCGGGAGATAGTGGGTTCGAGCCCCACTGTCGGCAGCCCTGAAGATGGTTTTCCATGGTTTCCCATTTTCACACCAGGCAAATGCCGGGGCTGTACCTTAATTAAGGCCACGACTGCTTCCTTCCAATTCCTAGGCCTTTCCTATCCCATCGTCGCCATAAGGCAAATCTGTGTCGATGCGACGTAAAGCAAATGGCAAAAAAAAAAAAAAAAAAAAAACGATGGAAAGTGTGCTTACCTGCTGCACAAGAGAAGGGAGTGAGGTAGATTCTAAACCCAATACGAAAAAAAAATCGGATTCCCCTGACAAACCATCAAACACATAATCGATAAAGTCACCTGTCTTCCTACTCCGGAAATTTCCTGGATTTCTTGGATATTACTACAGAGTCTCTGCAGTATATAAATAATCTAGAAATTAAATTGTTATTTTATTATTTTGTCTGCTGTATGTTAGAAATGTTTGTAATGCAAAGCGAAGCCATCTCCGTACGGGCCATGAAGGCTCTAGAGGAGTGGAAGGTAAAGTAGGGTGACCGGATTTTTAATGTTAAAAAACAGGACATTTCTGAAATGTGGATATAAAACAGGACAAAACAGGACACAAGTGCTTCATATATGACTGCACTGCTTTACTGAGATAAGTAAAAACTAATATTACACATTAAAAGGCACATATTTTAATATTTATAAACCTACATAAAACACACTCATCATGGTATTGCATCGCATTTTAATCATTCATCAACTTTTCCAAGAAATACGCCATAATTTAAAAATATCAAGTATTCGATTGAACAATTACTAACAAGAAAACAGTAGAGACATCAACAACCTGTTTAACATGAACTTGTGGCTTCTGAATCAGTAATATCACTATTACCTTGTACTAATCAAAAGACCTGATATTTCTCAAGAGCTTTGAATTGCTTAATAGCAGGTTATAGAATGCTTTACAGCTACGGTCTTGTAAATGAGTCTTAACAATTACAATTGCTTGAAAATTGTCGGTAGTAAATCGGTTTTTCCATCAATCTAAAAGGAGTTCACATTTGAAGAGACACTGTCTACAACAGCATTTGTGCCTGGTACATCCACAGCAAAATTCACAACCACCCCTACATTTTTATATGAAATACCTACATTGTTAAGTATATGGAAGACATCACACCATTTCTCACCAATTCTCACATTAACTTTTCCCCATTCCTCAAATTTTCTGGGTGCAATATTGTTCGCATGTCCTATATCTTCAAATAATTCATCTTCATCTACCTGAATTTTTGAACCTGAATCTACTGTCTTAAGAATGTTCAGACTTTGTAAAACCTTATGCCAAGACACAAAATTTGTCAATGTTATCCATTGAAATGATTTCAGAGGCTGATGTGGAAAAGCTCACTTTTTAGAAATAACTTTAAAAAGTGTCATAAAATAAATTTATAATAGTTTCATATTTTGACTGTGTGAAAAGACCTTCGTTTTCTAAGTTAATTCAAACTGAAGAAGTTATCTGAAGTTTGAAACTTACTACATTTCCTGTTATTGATTTTTTTCTTTAAGCAATTCTAATTCTTCAACTACTTCAGTTGCTGAAATCTTGATTCTTTCCAACTTTTGGATTGAATTTGAAAATATATTCGGTTGGATTTGTATGAAATTAAGCCCAAAATGTGACTCTGGGTTCTCAAGAAACTGTTTCAGCTATGTAGGACACCTATCTTGAGACATGAAGTAAGACTTTAGAGGTTCATACATATCAATAACTCTTGTAACTCCTGACAGCAATGAGAAACATTGTTAACACTACCCAGAACCTGCTTTAATTCAGTAGCAACAAAATCAGATAATTATTTCAGTTCCTCCACACGCACGGTATAAATGTGAAAATACTGAAAATTTTGTTCACTACCGTTTCTATGTCATCATCATCATCATCATCTGTTTACCCTCCAGGTTCGGTTTTTCCCTCGGACTTAGCGAGGGATCCCACCTCTACCGCCTCAAGGGCAGTGTCCTGGAGCTTCCGACTCTTGGTCGGGGGATACAACTGGGGAGTATGACCAGTACCTCGCCCAGGCGGCCTCACCTGCTATGCTGAACAGGGGCCTTGTGGAGGGATGGGAAGATTGGAAGGGATAGGGAAGGAAGCGGCCGTGGCCTTAAGTTAGGTACCATCCCGGCATTCGCCTGGAGGAGAAGTGGGAAACCACGGAAAACCACTTCCAGGATGGCTGAGGTGGGAATCGAACCCACCTCTACTCAGTTGACCTCCCGAGGCTGAGTGGACCCCGTTCCAGCCCTCGTACCACTTTTCAAATTTCGTGGCAGAGCCGGGAATCGAACCCGGACCTCCGGGGGTGGCAGCTAATCACGCTAACCACTACACCACAGAGGCGGCCTCCGTTTCTATGTCGATGGGGAAAATGTCTGCTCTTGTTTGTACACCATTGTGTACCAGACGGACTGCACAACCAATGCCGTGAATGTTCATTTTGAGCACACTGCTCGGTTTAGAATAAACATTGTTTGTTTTGGCCCTCTTGTACCCACCAAAATAAGTGTTACAATTATCTGCGCAAAACGCGACGATCAAATAAATTATATTTCCTTAAGATATCCCATAAGTAGCTAATAATTCTGCTGTTTCTCCGCTAATGTTCTGAAAACAGACTACTTTGCACTGAACACCGTTCGTAGGAATGAAGTACCTAACTAAAATCGGCACTAATTTTAAGCTTTTGTGATTTGATGCATCAATCATCACAGACTTAGCATCTGTAAGTTCCGATTGAACTTCATGTATTGCATGTGGCGATAAAACGTTCACTAAAATCGACTCGCACTTCGTCCTGGAACACGTGAATTTCTTCTCAAATTGCTCTCTGATGGTAAAAGCTGTGCAGTCCACTGAATGGGTGTGTTTTGCAGTAAGAAATGCAAACAGCCCTTCTTCAGCTGCGATACGATGATTTTCCTGAGTATACAGTCCATTCGTACTTACAAAGGAAGTTATGCTACTGGAAGTTCTCGCGGAAGCCAGCAACATTTTCTTCTTCCTCTTCTTCTTCTTCTTCTTCTTCTTCTTCTTCTTCTTCTTCTTCTTCTTCTTCTTCTTCTTCTCCATGTACTGTGTAATATCGGCACGTCCTCCATGTTCAATGAGAAAACTGAACGACATAATGTGCATTCCACCTTAGGAGATTACGTGCTTTTCCTCGAAGAAAGGAAACTCTTCTTTCAGGATTTTGGAGAAAGTACATTTTCTTTTCCCCAAATTAATACGCACGTATATCTCGAACAAAACGAACAACAGACCATGGAGCGTAATGGAGTAAGCTCGGCACATCAAGCGTTAAAGCTGCTCTCTGGCGGTAGCTACCTGAAATGTGAGATCTAGCGAAAACCAGAGATCATAATGTTTTTTTTATTTCCGCGACTGCGTTCCATTAAACATTCGAGTCCCGTTTAGACCTCAGTAAGAAACGTACAAAAAATGAACTAGACCAAAATGACACAGAAACAAATCAAAACTAAACGGAGGGAAAGAAAAAGATCAGGTTATTGCCAAGTACGGATAAACAGGACATTTGGCGTTCCGTTAAAAGTTTGACGGGGAAACTGGACATACAACAAAGAAAAGGGGAAGTCCCGTTAAAAAGGCGACGTCTGGTCACCCTAAGGTAAAGGCTTCCAGTGTTCTAAATAAATAATAATGTTATTTTGCTTTACGTCTACTAACTACTTTAACGGTGTTCGGAGACGCTGAAGTGCCGACAGTTTGTCCCGCAGGAGTTCTCTTACGTGCCAGTGAATCTACCGACACGAAGCTGACGTATTATTTGAGCACCTTCAAATACCACCCGACTGAGCTAGCATGGAACCTGCCATATAGGGGTTAGAAGGCCAGCGCCTCAACCGTCTGAACCACTCAACCAGGCATTTTACTGTTCTTAACCACGACACCAAGTAGGATAGCGAGGTTAGCTCTACGCCCGGCCACCTGTGAAAATGAAAATCCACAGATTGTTTCCAGTCATTCGACCGGGTCAGGAATGGAATGAATGAAGCCCCCATCTAGCGGCGAGGATAGGAATTGTGCCGGTTGCCGAAGCCTGTCGCACTCCTCTGGGGCAATGATTAATGAACGACAGATGAAATGAAATGATATTGGAAAGTGTTGCTGGAATGATATATGACAGGTAAAACCGGAGTACCCGGAGAAAAATCTGTCTGCCTCCGCTTTGTCCAGCACAAATCTCACATGGAGTGACCGGGATTTGCACCACGGAACCCAGCGGTGAGAGGCCGGCGCGCTGCCGCCTGAGCCACGGAGGCTCTCCGGGCACCTTTGCCACCCGGAATTAATCTGGTGTTGGCTCAGTGAACCTCAGGGCCATGTGCCACTCCAGTATTAGAAATCTCGTTTCTTAAATGTGTCGACTTCCTGACAAAGAATCGAACCTATGTCCGTATGGGTGAGCCGGACGTGCCTTTACCGCCTCGGCTAGGCAGCACCTGTTTGTTATGCCATACGCTAAATAAATGATGTTCGTTGTTAATGTCGCACAATATCTGAACGTTTCAGAAAAGAAGAGGGACAGAACTGAGTAGGTACTTAGGGACAGCTCAAATATTTCTCTGATGTGTAAAATGGAATTCTACTGTTTTGATCTGTTGAGACCAAGCTCGATAGCTGCAGTCGCTTAAGTGCGGCCAGTATCCAGTATTCGGGAGATAGTGGGTTCGAACCCCACTGTACGCAGCCCTGAAGATGGTTTTTTACCGAGCTCGATAGCTGCAGTCGCTTAAGTGCGGCCAGTATCCAGTATTCGGGAGATAGTAGGTTCGAACCCCACTGTCGGCAGCCCTGAAAATGGTTTTCCGTGGTTTCCCATTTTCACACCAGGCAAATGCTGGGGCTGTACCTTAATTAAGGCCACGGCCGCTTCCTTCCCACTCGTTGCCCTTTCCTTCCCCATCGTCGCCGTAAGACCTATATGTGTCGGTGCGACGTAAAACAACTAGAAGATGGTTTTCCGTGGTTTCCCTTTTTCACACCAGGCAAATGCTGGGGCCGCACCTTAATTAAGGCCACGGTCGCTTCCTTCCCACTTCCAGCCCTTTCCTGTCCCATCGTCGCCATAAGACATATCTGTGTCGGTGCGACGTAAAGCCAATAGCAAAAAAAGAAAATGATCTGTTGACAATGGGGTTCAAACCCACCATTTCCTGAATTCATGATCATAGTTTTATATAATAACAGATCACCACGTTTACTTTGTCTTTGGATACTCCATTCTCTGCTTCATCCTGGGACTCTGTTGACGTCGTCTACAGACTGCAATGCAGATGACATGCGGGCTGCAGCTGGGGAGGATATTCAGTCGCACAGCTGTCCTCATCAAGCAGCATAAAACTCTTGCCGTGGATAGATTAGATCAGAAACAGAAAGATGAGGGCGGGAGCAAAATAAGAATCTTATCATCCCAACGTGGCTCAGTGGCACAATCACTACCTTCTCATCGAGGTGGCCAGATTTCAAATCTCAATCACTCACCTAGGATTTTTCGGGAATTACATTGTCTGGCCTTCAAGTAGATAGCGGTCCCGGGATTGTACCGAGTATTCCCGGTTGCGTATAAACATGTGCTCTATTAATGCATTCATTTTAATTTTAAAGAAATGTGGTCGCACATAGACTTGACCCTGTTTTAGGACCGGCTACGCTTCCTGAGGCTAACACAATGTGGAGAGATACAGGGTCTCTCTTGTAAATTCACACCGAGCGCACGATGTTTTTACTTTGCGCTACGGCAGCTGCCTCAACCGAACTGAAGGTCGCGCGCAGCCGCCCTGCTTTAAGCGTGTATACAATCTTGTATGAAATCTCACCGCATAAAAGATGCTGAAGGTGTCGTCCTTCCTGGGTTATACACGCATTGTACCTGGCAACCACATTCTGACTGACGCGAGTGAGTTCTGCCTCTGTAATATTTCTGATTTCATTTGAAATATTTTTTTTTTCATTTCTTCCAATGTGTGAGGATTTGTTCGATACACCTTTTCTTTCAGTTTACCCCATAAGTAAAAATCACACTCTGTTAGATCTGGAGAACGAGGGAGAAATATACCAGCATTGATCACTCGGTCTGCAAACACTTCCGAGATTGTAAGAAGCAAATCTTATGCTGTATGAGCAGGGGCTGAATCTTGTAGAAAGCAGCAACGCGATTTTCCTTCTTCCGTTAACTGGTGGAAGAACGGCGTCAAAAGGTCATCTTGGTACCTTTCTGCATTTACTGTCGTCTCAAAAAAATAGGCCCAGTTATTCGTCTTGCACTAACAGCACACCAAACACCAATCTTCCTATCATAATGAGGGACTTCATAAAAACCATTAGGATTTTCTGCCCACCAATAACGAGAATTATGACTGTTCACGTGACCATGAAGATCAAACCAGAACTTTTACATACGAAAATACGGTGTTACAATGATACCTGTCGAACCGTGTTAACCCTTGTCTAGTCGCACGAAAATTATTACGTTACTAGTCGCGCACGGAGGTAACCTCCGGGGTTAAATATGCGCGTCATTTTCGTCCTTTGAGATGTTGTCTTGGCATGTTCGTTTGCAATATTCTTCGGTATAATTAACAGAAACCCTTTTAAGTATTGTAGGTTAGTTTTACACAGTTTGTTTGATCTAATAAGCAGAATACTGTAGACCTTAACTATATCGAATGATCTTATGATATTAAATTCGTGAGACACGCAGTTACCTACGACTATCACATCATATGAAATATGAACTAATATTTTTCTAAAATAAGTTTAGAATAACAAAACAACAAGGTCATCGACCTCCAACATTAAAAAATTATGCATTAAAATATAAGGTACGGTAATTTACTTAATCGCACACGGAGGAGACCTCCAGGTGATGTCACTCGTAAAAATAATGATCCCACAGTCGCAGACGGGATGCACGATTGCGCCGAAATGCTGACAGTGCGAGTCCAAATGAACAAGGAGAAAGTTATAGGGGTGGGGAGTCCCACCAACTGGCAAGTTCAGTACCGTGCAAAATGTAATCGGCCGGGAGGAAATCTCCGTGAGCGACTAATTAAGGGTTAACAGCTGAGATTCAGACTGGCGACTCTGCTTGCAAGGTCAAGAACTATGCACTCTCCTCCCATAATGCAGGTACCGTAGCCCAGAGATAAAACACCGTGCATTCGGTCTGGTTATATATGAAAGACCCTGTATATTCATTATTGCGTGTACCTGTGATGACTTTTAGTATTGTGTGTATGAAAAGAAGCGTGTTGGGACAAACAAAAACTTCTAGTCCTCGAGTTACAGGAACTAACCAGACACGATGGATATTCCCAACCTGGCTGGGAATCGAATCCGGGACCCTCTGAATTGAAGGTCTCGACCCTGACGACTCACAAAAGCAGACGGACATAGATGATGCAATCCCGCTGAAAACATTTCGTTTAAAGAAAATGGAAAATAAAATCGATATGTTTTGAACTTGAGAAATATGTTTCCTTGCTGTTTAACCCCACATTAACGCAAGTCGATTTTCAAAAAGAAAATTATCAAATTGTTATTTTGCTTAAGGACTAGGGCCAACGTGTGATAAAACCAATAACATTATTAAGTAATTGATGCTGATGGTCAAGTCACAAGTACTTTTATGGTTTAGGAGACGACAAGTTGCCTGAATGCCGGCCTCGTGGTGTAGGGCTAGCTTGCCTGTCTCTTACCGGAAGCCCCGGGTTCGATTACCGGCCAGGTCAGGGACTTTTACCTGGACCTCAGGGCTGATTCACGCCGGCCCCGTGGTGTAGGGGTAGCGTGCCTGCCTCTTACCCGGAGGCCCCGGGTTCGATTCCCGGCCAGGTCAGGGATTTTTACCTGGACCTGAGGGCTGGTTCGAGGTCCACTCAGCCTACGTGATTAGAATTGAGGAGCTATCTGACGGTGGGATAGCGGCCCCGGTCTTGAAAGCCTAGAATAACGGCCGAGAGGAATCGTCTTGCTGACCACACGACACCTCGAAATCTGCAGGCATTCGGACTGAGCAGCGGTCGTTTGGTAGGCCATGGGAGGGGGGTTGAATTGCCTGAATTTTGTCCCGCAGGAAATTTTTACGCGCCAATAGATCCACCGGTACGATGCTGCCATATTTGAGTACCATCAAATACCACCAGACAGAGCCAAGATCGAAGTCACCAAGTCGGGCTCTAACGTCTGAGACGTTCAGCCGGGCCCTAGAACTTGACAAACTGGCACTGATATAAAACTGATACCACACAATTTCCCTATAGCTGGTGTGGTAAATCACAAAAGTCTGTTCCTTTTGGTTCCAGGATTTAACGCCAGCACTACACTGCCCCTGTCTGTCAAATCTACCGCTTGAGAAGTGTCGGTAGATAACTAAGGGTTAATATTGTGCCGTTGGAAACGTAGGCTATTTGGGTGCATTATGGTAGGTTGACTGAAGAGAGAAGAGGGTTCGAATCACATTCTTGAAGTGTTCTTCTGTATGTTTCCATATCAACCCCAAAGGAAAGCCGATTTACGGTATTTCATGACATACAGGCCTCCAGCGCTTCGTTATCAGTTCTAGCCTCATTAATTATAAAAGTACACTCACTACAACCATTTAGGTCATCACGGTAATTTCGCGGGCACTATTACTAAGAACACAGAGCTAGGATGGGGAAGGGTGTAGTCTTAGCTTAAATGATATGTACTATGATAGCATAATGGAGGAACCAGCGAAAGTCCGGAGGAGAGCGAAGAATTTTATCCAACTTTTCTTTCTCACCTGTGTTATCTAAGGCTGAGTTCACTCGGATACTATCCCTCAAAAATGCATTTTAAATTCGTAAAATAGTTCGGATCGAAGTCAAGCCAACCATGCAGGAAGCCACTATGCAAACCCTGGACCTCGGTGATACGCACATTATCCTCTACACTACGAAGCAGGTACATGATCCGGTTCTCACCGAATAATAATATTTTAGGAATAAGTAGTAACATTTAAGTTGGAAATTATACGATGAAATGGCATATGGCTTTTAGTGCCGGGAGTGTCGGAGGACATGTTAGGCTCGCCAGGTGCAGGTCTTTTGATTTGACGCCCGTAGGCCACCCGCGCGTCGTGATGAGGATGGAGTGATGATAAAGCCAACACATACACCCAGCCCCGTGCCAGCGAAATTAACCAATGATGGTTAAAATTCTCGTCCCTGCCGGGAATCGAACCCGGGACCCCTGTGACCAAATGCCAGCACGCTAACCATTTATCCATGGAGCCGGACTATTATACTATAGGAATTGGGTATAGTGTGTTCAAGATTTTCCCTTATAGTATTTCCTGTTTTTACAGTTTGCTTTACGTCGCACCGACACAGATAGGCTTTATGAGGACGATGGGATAGGAAAGGCCTGGGAATGGGAAGGAAGCGGACGTGGCCCTAATTAAGGTACAGCCTCAGCATTTGCTTGGTGCTAAAATGGAAAACCACGGAAATCCATCCTCAAAGCTGCCGACAGTGGGGTTCGAACCCACCATCTCCCAGATGCAAGCTCACAGCTGCGCGCTCCTAACCGCACGGCCACCTCGCCCAGTTCAGTATTTCATAAACCAACCTAACCCCATGGCACTACATCCCTTGAAGGGCCTTGGCCTCCCAAGCGACCGCTGCTCAGCCCGAAGACCTGCAGATTACGAGGTGCCGTATGGTCAGCACGACGATTCCTCTCGGCCGTTATTCTTGATTTTCTAGACCGGGCCGCTATCACACCGTCAGATAGCTCCTCAATTCGAATCATGTAGGCTGAGTGGACCTCGTACCAGCCCTCAGATCCAGGTAAAAATCCCTGACCTGCCCGGGAATCGAACCCGAGGCCTCCTGGTAAGAGGCAGGCACGCTACCCCTACACCACGGGCCGGCTAGTATTTCTTAAAGGTAAATTAAAATTTGGCAATAACCTATTTCTTCCCAGTTTTCTGTAAAAATTGCACGGAAATTGTAAGTTAATATGCAATATTGGCTACTACCACCTACCCGTAGCACATGCAAGAGACTGCTACCCAGTCAGATGGTCTGCAGATATTGGAGTACTATGTGGTCAGTATGTTGACATCTCAGGCCGTATTGCTTGATTTTAATTGTCGGGTTCGCTGGCTCAGGTGGTCTCACGAGACTGAATAAACCCTGTTCAAACCCCCAGTCTAAAAGTAAAATCCTTGGACTAGCCGGGAATCAAATCGGAGCTTCAGGTACGTCAGCATTTGTGGTAAAAACTAAAACACAGCAAGCTGTGCAAATATATTCAGCATTGACCAACGGATATCAATTCGAGTGTTGTATAAAAACCTTAACAGATCTCATTGGCATTACTAATATTAAAATCAAACCAAACCCGTGGCGCAACAGCCCTGAAGGACCATGGCATACCAAGCGACCGCTGCTCAACCCGAAGGTCAGCAGATTATGAGGTGTCATGTGGTCAGCACGACGAATCCTCTCGGCCGTTAGGCTTCTCGTCCATTGGAAGCGGAAACCTGCGAACTGCGAATTCGGACGAATCTGTGCGAAGTCAGGTCGCCCGAAATCATGCGTGCGCTATCGTTCTTTGGCTGCGTAATCGGCCGAGTTATTTAGTAGGTATATGCGTGAAGTAATGGCGCCTCCTGAATATTTATATGATCTTCATGCATTAGGTACATCTCTGCTAGGGAAAAGAGCTCAGAAAAGGAGACGGGAGTGGTTAAATGATATTTTATCGAAAAGGAAAATGTTTGGTGAATTTTCACATATCCACATACGTGACCAGGAAAAGGACGAGAGACAGTAGTACTTCGGTTATTTTCGCATGAAGTTTTATGCATTTCGATACATATTACACAAAGTACAATATCAGTTAAAGTACAGTAACGTTTGAGAAACTGTTTCACATGAAGAACGTCTAGCTGTAACTTTGAGGTCAGCAATGTTCATTTTGAAGTGGGAAGCTGAGGAATTTCTCCCCTTCTGCTTATTCCCATCCCCAATGTTAACGTTTCTTTCCTAGTTCCCAAACGAGCAAAGAAAATGTCATTGCAGACTGAGTATGTTTTGCAACAGCGAGAGGTAGTTCTAATACACTTCGTACCACGGACATTTCATACCACCGGACATTTCGTACCACATGACCGACTGTTTAACTGCGAAGTGTCAGCTAACGACTTTAAAATACACTGACTGACAGAGCAAATGCAACACCAAGAAGGAGTGGTCAGAACTTTATGCCAATTGCAGGGTAGATTGACGTCACTGAGGTATGCTCATGATGTGAAATGCGCCGCTGTGCTGCGCACGTAGCGAACGATAAATGGGTCACGGCGTTGGCGAATGGCCCACTTCGTACCGTGATTTCTCAGCCGACAGTCATTGTAGAACGTGTTGTCCTGTGCCACAGGACACGTGTATAGCTAAGAATGCCAGGCCGCCGTCAACGGAGGCATTTCCAGCAGACAGACGACTTTACGAGGGGTATGGTGATCGGGCTGAGAAGGGCAGTTGGTCGCTTCGTCAAATCGCAGCCGATACCCATAGGGATGTGTCCACGGTGCAGCGCCTGTGGCGAAGATGGTTGGCGCAGGGACATGTGGCACGTGCGAGGGTCCAGGCGCAGCCCGAGTGACGTCAGCACGCGAGGATCGGCGCATCCGCCGCCAAGCGGTGGCAGCCCCGCACGCCACGTCAACCGCCATTCTTCAGCATGTGCAAGACACCCTGGCTGTTCCAATATCGACCAGAACAATTTCCCGTCGATTGGTTGAAGGAGGCCTGCACTCCCGGCGTCCGCTCAGAAGACTACCATTGACTCCACAGCATAGACGTGCACGCCTGGCATGGTGCCGGGCTAGAGCGACTTGGATGAGGGAATGGCGGAACGTCGTGTTCTCCGATGAGTCACGCTTCTGTTCTGTCAGTGATAGTCACCGCAGACGAGTGTGGCGTCGGCGTGGAGAAAGGTCAAATCCGGCAGTAACTGTGGAGCGCCCTACCGCTAGACAACGCGGCATCATGGTTTGGGGCGCTATTGCGTATGATTCCACGTCACCTCTAGTGCGTATTCAAGGCACGTTAAATGCCCACCGCTACGTGCAGCATGTGCTGCGGCCGGTGGCACTCCCGTACCTTCAGGGGCTGCCCAATGCTCTGTTTCAGCAGGATAATGCCCGCCCACACACTGCTCGCATCTCCCAACAGGCTCTACGAGGTGTACAGATGCTTCCGTGGCCAGCCTACTCTCCGGATCTCTCACCAATCGAACACGTGTGGGATCTCATTGGACGCCGTTTGCAAACTCTGCCCCAGCCTCGTACGGACGACCAACTGTGGCAAATGGTTGACACAGAATGGAGAACCATCCCTCAGGACACCATCCGCACTCTTATTGACTCTGTACCTCGACGTGTTTCTGCGTGCATCGCCGCTCGCGGTGGTCCTACATCCTACTGAGTCGATGCAGTGCGCATTGTGTAACCTGCATATCGGTTTGAAATAAACATCAATTATTTGTCCGTGCCGTCTCTGTTTTTTCCCCGACTTTCATCCCTTTCGAACCACTCCTTCTTGGTGTTGCATTTGCTCTGTCAGTCAGTGTATTTAAGAGGGGACATTCCATACCACTTGAAAGAGTGGGAAGTATTGCGAATTAAAAATGATATCAAAATTAATGCATTAATTTGTGTGTCCACTTCTGGCTCAGAAACCTCCGCACGGGTGACCACTAAGTTATAGATGTTAACCTTCCGTCGGGCGCAACTGATCTGACTGGCACACGTGTTCATTTTTACCTCGTATTCGCCATTTGCGGGGAACCTAGTTACTTCCACCTTTCAGTAGTTTCCAGTTTCTGCGTGACCTTTAAGCCCATATCGGCCAGTTCATCAAAATATTTTATTTGACTTACTTGATAATGAAATACTGTAATGCAGTAGTTCATAAATATTCAAAATCCTAGTAATATTATCCATCCTTGTGCTCGTCGGGCACATTGCGCCTGAACACGATGTACATTTCTATTGTATTGTTCTGTTTCAGGATTTATACTTAAAAAACAACTTTCTTTATGATAATATTTATGTAAACATAAGTGATAAGTATAGTTTAAAACGCAATTATTAAAATAACATAGAAGTTTTCTTCAGCAAATGTTGTAAATTATTTTTGTTTCTGATTTCTAACGTGTGCCTGTCAGGCTCATTGCGCCCACTGGCGTGGAAATGGAATTTCAATTTGACATCAAGTGGTACGAATTGTCCTGGAGTAAATATTTGGGGATTACGAGAAAACCGTTCGCTGGTAGATAACGACCTAGGTGGTACGAAATGTCCGGACACTCGAGAGGTAATAGAAATAGCGAAGATTATTTCTCTCATCAGTGCGATAAAGCTTGGCTCGAGCGGCCACAGCGCTCAGGAGTAGGCTATGTGTGAAGTTTTGTTGTTAAGTCACAGAATGATAACATTTATCTGAAATGAGAAACTTCATGTACATTTTCTATCATTCGAACACTGGAGGCAGTTATTTATTTTGTGCGGCACTTTAGAAACATATTTTATAAACAATAATCAGATGTAGGTATGAAGTGATCGGACGGGAAAATATAAATACTGCTATAGTTTTCTTAATGAAAATTACATTTCGAACTTGTGTTGTAAATAATCTCCAGATATAAGAATCAAGTTAATTGGTGTAAAATGAATAAACTATATAAAATTAAATTTACTTGGCTCACCCATTTGTCTCGCCACCTCACTACATAACTTCTGTACAATCCCGCATATGGTAATTGGACATTCGTTGGTCCCACAAATACTTTCCTTCTTGTACGAGAAGTATCAGCTTTCCAAACCAATGTGCATAGTTCGCATTTCGCAGGTATTCGTGCGTTCACAAACAAACAACGCCGGTTCCAATAGTCGCAGTCCCACTTGACATTAGCGGTTTGGATCGTTCGACCGCTTTCGTGCGTATTCGTACGAATTCGTCTTCGCAGCTTTTCGCAGCTTTCCGCTTCCAATGGACGAGAGCCCTTATTCTTGGCTTTCTAGACCGGGGCCGCAATCTCACCGTCAGATAACTCCTGAATTGTAATCACATAGGCTGAGTGGACCTCGGGCCAACACCAAAAATGCAGGGAGAGACCACAGTTGGATATAATTCACTGTGGATGATTATGTCTAAACGGATTCACTGCTCCTGAAGGGAACCAAACTGTATTTGTTTACGTGGAGATGTATGAGGAAGAACAGCATAAACTAACATTACTTATGAGTACCAGTACGAATATCACACAATTTAACGCTCACTACAAGATTCAAAGTAATGAAGGAAGGAGAGATATTCAAGTGTTAAATCGTGAATTTCTTATAGGGAACTCATTAATAATATAGCTATATTCCGTTATTTATATGCACAAGTGATTGTGTTATGTAATGCTTCTGCATAATATTTCTACCCTTATTTATCCTGCTTCGAAGTAGTTATAGAGACAAGACAAGGCTATAATCTTTCAAACTTGTTCTTTCCAGTTTATATGGGTTATTTGCTGAAAGGAATAAAACGACAGGGTGGAATTCATTTTGCTGGGAAAGTTTTACTTATATCGATGAACTGGTTGAAATAGTATACTGTTTGCTGCCTGATAGCATAGACCTCTAAAGAGATACAGTGTGTAGCGAACGAAAATCAGTATTTACAAACAAACAAAAATAGTTTGGAGGAAACTAAGAGGATGCACCTCTGTTCTGTAGTGGTTAGCGTGATTAGTTGCTACCTCCGGAGGCCCGGGTTCGATTCCCGGCTCTGCCACGAAATTTGAAAAGTGGTACGAGGGCTGGCACGGGGTCCGCTCAGCCTCGGGAGGTCAACTGAGTACGGGTGGGTTCGATTTTCACCTCATCCATTCTTGGAGTGGTTTTCCGTAGTTTCCCATTTCTCCTCCAGACAAATGCCGGGTTGGTAACTAATTTAAGGCCACGGCCGTTTCCTTCCCTCTTCCTTGCCTGTCCTTTCCAATCTTCCGATTCCTCCACAAGGCCCCTATTCAGCATAACAGGTGAGGCCGCCTGAGGTACTGGTCATCCTCCCCAGTTGTATCCCGCGACCCGAAGTCTCGCGCTCCAGGACACTGCCCTTGAGGCGACAGAGGTGGGATCCCTCGCTGAGTCCGAGGGGAAAACCGACCCTGGAGGGTAAACAGATTAAGAAGAAGAAGAAGAAGAAGAAGAAGAAGAAGAAGAAGAAGGAGGAGGAGGAGGAAACTAAGAAGACTGTACTCCAGTTTGCCATAAAGGCGCTTAGACCAGAGAAAGGTAAAGGCTTACATTCTTCGTAAGTTAGCTGTATGTTCAGCCCCGTGTCCTCAGGAATTAATGTAGTATTGATTTTCGGTATAGGCTGAGTGAACCTCCCGGTCATGTGGCTCTCCAGGACTAGAAATCTCGTTTATAAATTTGTGGACTTCCTGGACGGGAATCGAACCTATGTCCCTCTGGGTAAAAAGAAAAGTACTTTACAATACCGCCTCGGCTAGGCAGTTCCTACGAAATGTGTACAATTGTTCTATTTCAAGTACACGCAACGTGCATTCTCTCACAGTGGCAGTAGTCCAGGACCTCTCAGGGTGCATGCACCAGTGCATTGCGAGGTGCACGGTGCAAAAGACGACTTCGCTTGGTTGACCAGAGTGCAGCCCCCCCTCCTCGATTTGGAGCAATAGCGCTGTCTTTTCCCATGCCTGTCACGTTCGCTCCGCCTGTCTTCCTCTTCCTCACTTGTTCCGTAGCGCTCCAAATCCGAGCCGAGTTGAACCGAGCTTAGTCGAGTCGCCGCGAGACTACGCGCTGGTCCAAGCCGAGCCGAGTGGGACCGATGCACAGGACCTCTGCGCCTCAGTTTGCACGCGTGAGATTTTGGGCGTTCGAGAGGCCCTGCAGTAGTTTATACCGAAATAAATAGAATTATAGTGACCGAGCGAGTGGCTGTGCGGTTTTGGTCACGTAGCTGTCAGATTACATTCGGGAGATAGTGGGTTCCTAGCCCTTTCCTATAGCATCATCACCATTAGAACTTATCCGTGTCAGTGCGACGTGAAACAAACTATTTTAAAAAATAATTAAGGTGTAATAAAGCTAACCTCGCGGTGTAGGGGTAACGTGACTCCGTCTTACCCGGAGGGCTCGAGTTCGAATCCCAGAAAAGTCAGGAATTTTTGCCTGGATTTGAGGGCTGCGTGATTACAATTGAGGAACTATCTGAAGGTGAGATAGCGACGCCGGTCTAGAAAGCCAAGAATAGCGACCGAGAGGATCAGTCGCGTTGACCACACGACACCTCATAGTCAGCAGGCCTTCGGGCTAAGCAGCGGTCGCTTGGTAGGCCACGGCACTTCGGGGCTGTTGCGCCAGACTCAGTTTGTGCACGATACGATCTATAGTATTTGGTGATAAGGCAGTAAGTTCGCAGTCCAAATTACCCTTACACTGTGCACATTTTTAGACTGGCTTCACTGCAGGACAGTGCAAACTGAATGAACTTCAGAATGATTACTAAGTCGATCTGGTGCTGGGCTGAGTGGTTCAGACAGCAGAGCGCCATCTTTCTGAACCGAAGTTGGTGGGTTCGATCCTGGCTCAGTCCGATGTTATTTGAAGATACTGAAATTCGCCAGCTTTGAGTCGAGAGATTTGCCAGCATGTAAAAGAATTCCTGCGGGACAAAATTCCAGCACCTCGGCGTTAGCGGGACATAAAAGTCCAATAATATTTATTCTTACTATTGGATTAGGAAAGCAGAATGACAGGAATCTACAAGAGAAATACAGGATAACTCACATGGACTAACTCTGGTGATGGTAATCTTGGATACTATTTTATCAGTGATAATTAGGGCCCGGATTTAAAAAAATGCATATGCGCATATGCAAATGCATATTTTGAACGTTAGTGCATATTTTGAGTGTTAGTGCATATACGGATATATTTTTCTCTTATGTGTGATCGATTATCTAAGATTTCTGAACGAAATGAAAAATCTAATGAACTCTGTATATTGTACATACCTTGGCAACATGAGAAGCCTTTAGTGATGAAGGAAAAAGCTTTCAGTATCCCAATTCAAGCAGGTAGACGGATAATGGCGCTTTTCACAACGGCTATTTTCTTCTTTCTGACATTCCTCTTTCCTTCTCCTTACAGTAGCCTCCCGAGGTTTGCTTAAATAAGTGTGTTCATCTGTTAACTTGCTCTTCGTCTACTGCAGTGTTTCACCTGATTAATTTGTAAAAATGCCTAAAGATTTTGCCAGAAGAATGTTCCGAGCAATCAGTGCCAGTGTTCAAGTGTTACCCACTTGCGTCCATCGACATAGAACGATCATTTTCAGCGACAACAGAAAGTTATTGACTCCTAAAAAACATGGAAAAACTGTTGAAACCTACTGACATGCACCATTTTACAAGGAATTGAGCATGTCAAATTAACACTGAGTTAAAATTAAATAATGCGTCTGATAAGTGTATTTTGTTTTATTTTTAGTGCATATTTTCGTGCATATTTACGACATTTTTAGTGCATATGCGCATGCATATTTTCGGAATTTTTAGTGCATAGGGCCTATGAATCCGGGCCCTAGCGATAGTGAATACGAGAAGGTGGAAGCCTAGTAGAAGTTTTGGACTCAGTGTTTAATGTTCTAAAGGTAAGGGACATTGATTCAAACGTGATCACGGTAGTAGTATCAAATATAGCTTTATAGAGTTGCTAGCTCGTCCACAGAGGCTTGCAGACTGCCTGGATGAGAAAAGAACAACTAAGTTATTGCCCTCTGACCTCTCACAGATGTCGGACCTAGTACTTCTTGTCCACAGGCACATGCCTTTCCACCTAAGCTAATTGGTTCCACGTTAAGCGTGCACATGTTTATAATGCGCTGATGTAAAATACTCTCCCAGAATCAAATAACTGCATTACGAACCACACTTGTGTTTCTAATAAATCCAAGACTGTGAAGAAATCATCGATCATATCACTTAAAATGACCGACGAAGTTTGAGATGCAGGGTGCCTGTTCTTGGAGAGGCCACTATACGTCACGCATCATTAAAACATTTATGTTCTTAACCCATGGACCAGGAGTATTGACACGAATCTTTGGAAATCGTAAAATAAATCTATGGCAGTTAACAGTGAACGCTTATCAGAGAGTTTCAAGTGGTGGTCCGTGATGGTATATTCACTGTGAATAACTGTGTAGCTCAGGGGTGCAGAAAACCCGGGTGCCCGTCGCCGCGGCCACTTTGTTTTTGCTACTGGCGCCTAAGTTTCGGGCCCACGAAGAAATGTTTTTTCCATTCTTTCATACAGCCTTTCTTCTTATTCTAACAATCAATATCTGTGACAAAAGCCTCGTGACATTTGATTTGGCGTCACTGAACAAGCTTAAACCACGCCACGATCTTCTCGAAAATAAATTTCCACTCCACGAACTTCCCGAAAATAAATAATTGCGAGGCGAAGGAGAATATATTTACTTTTTTCTCTGCACAGGACCATCGATGTATATCCACAAACGAGAGACGTTGCAGTAACAGCAGTGAATAGTCGACGTGCATAACGCAATTGGTCCTCGTCTGCTACAGCAGCAGAGCCCTTGGTGAAAGAATTGAGAACTAATTGCTTCATAGTCACATGTAGTCAAAATTACAATGAATTTTCAGTACTGTGTTTACATTTTAGTGGTTCTACGCGTATCTTTTGTTATTCTTGAAGTTTAATAAATACAGGGCTGAGGCCTGTAAATCATAAATCTTTTGTTTGTGCGGGCATTTTTATTGTGTTAGCCTTCGAACATGAGACGCAATAAGAACCTCGAGTGTGATGAACAATTAAATTAGGGTAATTTCACACAATTCTTCACAACTCCTATACATATTAAGCGAATATTGGAAGAAAACAAAGACACAGAAGAAAGGAGAGGTTCTTCCATAATCAGCACAGGAGTTCAGTCTTTCATTACATCAGCTAGAGAGACGGTAAATGAAGTTAAACTGAAATGAAAAATGTAGCCTTTGTAGTAGGCCTACAACCTGGTGAAAGAAAATTCAAAGAAGAGTGGTGTAAGAAACTGCCTTGGCTAGCGTTCGATGAAACTGCAGGTATTGCTCAACGTAAATCTTGCGTTTTGTTTCCAAATTCTTCAGATCAGGCTCCGAAAGTAGTAGCAGGTTTAACAGGCCCATTTAAACTAGAAAAACTTAAGACATTAAACAAATCTTTACAACACAGAAACGGTGTGGCAGCAGCTTATAATACAACATTGTTTCCAGAAACAACCCCCTGGCCATAAGTGTGATGAAAATGGGTTTTAATGTGTTTGACAGTTTGAAGAAGCTTTTCAATATTGCATATTGTATTGGAAAGTATAATAAGCCACTCACAGATTTTCCTGGATTATAGAACTGAGTGATTAATCGACAGCAGCGCTGAGTGAGGAGCATGGCAATATAACTAGTTACAAGGAATTTATTAGTCAAAGAAGTGCAAAGAAGTGACATAATTTCTGAGCTGAAAGTTTCAATTTGTGTTAGTTTTACTGCTGGATGCATCAGCGGACAGTGGATCTGCGGAAGAACTAATTCTTTACGTTACTCCCGTTTTCCCTGTCGTCTTTCATTTATACAACGCTCTCCAAAATCATATCTGTCAGTCATTAATCATTGCCCCAGAGGACTGCGACAGGCTTCGGCAGCCGGCACAATTCCTATCCTGGTTAGGGGCTTCATTCATTCCATTCCTGACCCGGTTGAATGACTGGAAAGAGGATGTGCATGTTTATTTTCATCATTATTATTATTATTACTGGCCATTTTCCCAATTTATTGAAATCACAATGTGGTGCGGATTTGACCCAGTTTTATGGACGGATAATAATACTCAGCCCGCTAAGAACTACAGAACTATGAAAATCAAGAAGTAATGATGAGATATGCCGGAGCATAGAAAACATAACAGATACAATGCGGAAGAGGTGATAGATATTTTTTGGACATTTATATAGAATGGATGACAACAGGTTAACCAAACAGATCTTCAAATATCTTTGGAACAAGAAATCGACAACAACGTGGGTTCATGAAGTCAAGAAAGATTTGGAAAGAATCTATACAGTATAAGGGAAGAAGAAGCAACAGACAGAGAGATTTTTACAAAGAAAGTGTTAAAAATGGAAGGTTTCCAAAGTAGGGAGGGAAAGAAAACAGGCTCAAAATGGTCTCAGGAGAGGAAAAGGAGGCACAGTGAACAGATGGAGGAATGTTGGAGGAGAAGAGGGAACAACAAAGGATGAAGCATTGAAATTGTCACATGGTGCCTAGAAGACCATAAAGGGAAAAGATAGAATAATCTTCAGCCTCAGGCAGTTTGATTTGGCACCATTTAGGCTGTCTGTTTTAGGCTGTTCTGTTTTAGTCTGCCAGATGGCAGAGAAACGAATCTCTGTTTGCGTTATCTACGACTGAGTATTACATAATTTTGTCGGAGTAAGCATCAAATTTGTCACCAGAGATCTTTTACATGTCGGCATTGTACGGCGTGATGAACTTGCTTCCACTCTTCAAAAATCCTACTGCTTTAGCCAGCTTTGAACGTTCTGGGATCCAGAAACCGACACACTACCACTGATCTACGGAGGTAACAAGATAACCTAAGTGTTAACTATTTAGCTTCCCTCCAGTTGCTGTAGAGACACCAGAGTGTCAGAATTTTTTTCCCATAGAACTTCCATCCGACTCGTTGGCTGAATGGTCAGCGTACTGGCCTTTGGTTCAGAGGGCCCTGGGTTCGATTCCCGGCCGGGTCGGAGATTCTAATCGCTTCAGATTAATTCTTCTGGCTCGGGGAGTGGGTGTTTGTGTCCGTCCCAACACTCCTCTCTTCATATTCGGACAACATACAACACTACCAACCACCACATTACATCCCTCCATATAGGGTTGGCGTCAGGAAGGGCATCCGGCCCTAAAGCAGGATCAAATCCACATGTGCGACGCAGTTCACACCAGCAAACCCACATTTGTGGGAAAAAGCGGTAGGAGAAGAAGAAGAAGAACTCCTTAAATGGTTCCGGGAGCCAAGGACATGGAGTCGATGTTTTTAAACACCCTTCAGATGCCACCAATTTAAATCAAAATCGAGCCCACTGTTCTGGAAACAGAAGGAGACGACTAACTGAATGCGCCACTGAAGTCGACAAACAAGCTTATAGTTTTACATATGGAGCCGTGCAATGACAGAGTCTGTGCTCATTCCGTCAGATTATCTCCGTACTTCTACCCCGTTAGTTAGATCAGAGAGCGAGCCTGTTGCTTCAACGAATAGAGAGACTCATACAGCCTCGAACCAGACTCATTGCTGCTCAGTGAATGTAGACGATAACTGAACACTGTATCAACCTAAACATGAAACTCGATAACAGGCTTGGTATATACAATGCAATACACACATCCCCTAGTTCGTATCCCCTGAACCTGGAGAGAAAGTAATCATTTATCGTAGTCCAAATTGTTTTTTTAATACATGCATGATTTTCCCTATTACAGTTAGTTTGTCTGTTACTATATTAAAAATTACAATTAATCCTAATAAATGTTTACACCCACTCTCCAAATTGTCATTTTTTGTCCTAGATGTTAAACAGTGTTATACACTCCAGGGTGGTAGTTATTGTTTTAAGAGGAAGTACAACTACGTAACCTACTATTTGCTTTACGTCGCACCGATACAGATAGGTCTTATGGCGACGATGGGATAGGAAGGGCCTAGGAATTGGAAGGAAGCGGCCGTGGCCTTAATTAAGGTACAGCCCCAGTATTTGCCTGGTGTGAAAATGGGAAACCACGGAAAACCATCTTCAGGGCTGTCGACAGTGGGGTTCGAACCCACTATCGCCCGATTACTGGATACTGGCCGCACTTAAGCGACTGCAGCTATCGAGCTTGGTAACTACGTAACCACCCCTATAGTCTAAGACTCTAAGGCAACATATATCCTACCCTTCATTAGTTAAATTTGTGCTCACTTTATTTTCTCGTATTTTTTACGCATTCTTTAATATACAAAATACTGGGCGATTAGCCGTGTGGTTAGGGCCGCGCAGCTGTGAGCTTGCATCCACGAGGTAGTCGGCTCGAACCCCACTGTCAGCAACCCTGAAGATGTGTTTCCGTTCTTTCCCATTTTCACACCAGGAAAATCCTGGGGCTCTACCTTAATTAAGGCCACGGTCGCTTCCTTCCCACTCCTAGGCCTTTCCTATCCCATCGTCACCATAGTATATATATAAACAAAACAATTGCTCTCCTACCTGGTGCGATCCACTCTTTGTTTAATAATTTTATAATTGTATAACATTCTTTCTCTTCTCTTTTTTAGGAATCGCTACCCATGTATTTGACCCTATGTGAGTCTCTCTCTCACTAAATATTCCTAACAGATGTTCCCCTTCTTCCATTATTTCTCACATAACAAAGAACAATTTTCTTCATGTTTCCTTCTTTGACCCTTATTATTATAAATATCCATTAGCCACTACACCATACCTCTTACTTCTCTATTTGTAAGACTTTCTTTATTGGCAACTTTTTGCTAATTTCACGTAATTTTAGTCATGTTCTTTTGGTCTTTCATTCTAACATGATCATCTGCTTCTCTTTAAGCTTGTCCTTCATCGATGATGGACATAAGAAATTACAGTGAAGAGAAAGACCTGCTACTTGATGGATTCCACGAATTTTCTTCGTTAGAACGTCCGTATCTACGTATTTATGCTGGCTTTTGTATCGACTGGAATATTTCCAAAGAAGGAGTGGACACTTGCTTGAGGTACAGTTACATAAGAGACAGAATAAGCCAGCAAGAACAGTTTATTTCTGACACTTCGCCCTTTCTTCTAATCTGGATTAACTGCCGTTCTACTTAACCATCTATTACTGTTCACTAAGAGCTCACTCATTTTTTGCTGTTTTACTCTTTCAGCCTCAAGCTCTTTGTTTTTTTAACATGCCAGTTTCCGCCTTGCTTTTGCTGCTCTCTGTTAGTTTCTGAAAGCTCATAAAAGCGCAACTACGTGGCATCTTCAAGGCCTGGCGCTACAGTCACACATGTCAGCAACTCTTCAGTAATTACACCCGGAGCATGGAACTAGAGGTCTGGTTCGGTGATTAAGGCATCTAAATGCACAATACTATCCTGGACTATGGATATCACACGTTCAAACCCAGGGAAGAACATTCCAGAATGCTCTCAATGTACGTTTCACATGTTATCGTTGTCGAAACAAGAGGATAATACAAGTTATATCAGGTCATTATGCCTGCTGTCATTTCTTGATGGATACAGTACTTTTGCATCCATCTCTTGGCACAGGCCAGAGTAAAGTGTAGCTTCCACCGAAGTCCCAGTCTCATCCATGGCTGTGACAATATGGAAGTTGCTGGGGTATGGGTAGTGCTGAGTAATGACATTCAGAGCACGACTAGTGCATCTGAGTGTTATGAAAGGTGCTGCTCATAGGGTCAGTCATGCTGCAATAGTACTTTCTGACCCAGTGAGGAAAGCAATGGCAAACTACCTCACTCCTCATCTTGCCTAGTACGCCTCATTTTGGTGCTGCCATTGGTTTTTGGGGTTTCCTTATAACCGCATAACCTTTGGTGGTGCTATTTCAGGATCCAACCAGCCTCTGGGCTGATGACCTAACAGACAGACAGATCAGGTCATTTTCCGAACATGCAGCCAATTTACGTTCCCGGAATGGAGTTGTAAAGGATGATCCAGCTCTTCCGTATGTCATTCATACAAACCTAGAGACAGTATATTAGTGTCTTATTCAGCAGCAATGGACAGTGTCCGTCTCTATGGCTAAATGGTTAGCGTGCTGGCCTTTGGTCACAGGGGTCCCGGGTTCGATTCCCGGCAGGGTCGGGAATTTTAACTATAATTGGTTAATTTCGCTGACACGGGGGCTGGGTGTATGTGTCGTCTCCATCATCTCTTCATCCTCATCACGACGCGCAGGTCGCCTACGGGTGTGAAACCAAAAGATCTGCATCTGGCGAGCCGAACTTGTCCTCGGACACTCCCGGCGCTAAAAGCTATACGGACAGTGTCAGTAAGTGATCTAAGAATAACAATACGTCCCCTAACTACCTTAGCGGCTTTCAGAGATGCCATGTAGCCGAAATGTTATCCCTCAAGAGCAACCTCATCCATAAGGAATAGTAATTAAAGGAAAATTATCCAGGCATTAGGGAAATACGCTCACTGGACAAAAATGTAGTCACCCCAGTGCGCACGCACTTTATAAAGTGTTAAGTGTACATGCTATGCAATATTCATGTTAGTATGATACCTTCAGCCTGTAGAGATGGCGCAGTGAACGAGTCCCGTGTTCAACCGCACGCGTACTGTCTCTACGTGACCGAGTAGCGATCAGTGAGACGCTGATGTTTCAAGCGAACAGTGTACGTCAGCGCCTCTCAGGGTGCATGCACTGTGCACGGTGAAAAAGACGACTTCGCTTGGTTGACCAGAGTGCAGACCCCCACTCCTCGATTAGGAGCAATAGTGCTGTCTCTCTCTTTCCTGACGCCTGTCTCGCTCGCTCCCCCTGTCTCCCTCTTCCTCACTTGCTCCATAGCGCTCCAAATCCGAGATGAGTTGAGCCGAGGAGCCCAGAGACGAAGCGTTGGTCCGAGCCGAGCCGAGCGGGACCGATGCACTGTGCACAGGAACTCTGCGCCGCTGTTTGCACGCGTGATATTTTGGGCGTTTGAGAGGCCCTGATGTACGTCAACATGGGTGGATGTAAGGATGTGACAGAGTGGAAAAAAAAGGGGCAAACGTATTTAGCGGTGCATGAAGTTGTTGGATTTGTTGGCGTTTCGCAACGGACTGTTTAACGTGTCTACAAATTGGTGTACTACAGGTGGCCACAAAACACGTCGTTAGAATTGTGGTCGGAAAAAGATCCTGACTGAGAGGGACCGGATACGCGTTTCACTGCTTGTGAATGAAAAACGCTTCCAAGCCCGACAGGAATCGCTGCAGTCAGTGAATAAAGGTCCATCCCAACCCGTTAGCGAGAGAGCATAGCGTCGTGAACTGCATGCAATGAACATTTGGAGTCGGTCACCTCGCAAGAGACCATTGCTCACACAGGCACATACAGCTGCGTGCCTTCAGTGGGCTATAAACCATCAAACGTGGACAGTAGCTGACTGGCGGAACGTAATGTGGTCTGGCGAATCACTTTCTTGCCTGTATTCCAATGATACACGTCGTCGAGTGCACCGAAGGCCAAATGAAGCATTTCATCCAGGGTGTGTGCTAGGTTAGGTTCAAGTTCCGAGGTGGGTCTGTGATGTTTTGGGGGTGTTTTTCGCACCATAGATTTGGCCCGCTCACTGCGGTGACCACTAACATGAACCAGCCTGTTTATTTAAACTTTCTGGACGACCAGGTGATGCCTTTCAGTCAACATCTGCATGATGAATATGCTATTGATACCCCGATTTTTTAAGATTACAACAGCAAATTTCATCGGGCTAGACGCATATGTGACAGGTTTTATGAACGCTTCCCCACCCTATCACATCTCGATTGGCCTGCAAAATCACCTGACGTAAACCCCATTGAAAATATGTGGGACATGGTGGAACAGCAACATCAGCATCACCACAATTTGGTGGAAATGTGCGATCAAATCTTCAGTGAGTGGCTTAACCAGGATGCCAAGTACCTGCACAACCTTGTGGACTCACTTCCTAACCGAATCAAGGCGGTTATGAGGTCCAGAGGAGGAGTTAAACGATATTAAATAATAATAATAATAATATTAATAATAATAATAATAATAATAATAATAATAATAATAATAATGTTAATAATAATCGTATGGCCTCAGCTACCGTGTGCAGACATTTCAATTTGACGCCATCTGGATGTCTGCTCGTCAATTTCGGTGTCCGTTTTACTCTAGGCCCACTAGATGTCAGACCGAGTAAACCGAAACTCTCTTGGGCGTCTATGGCTGAGATTTAATGAATTTTGTCGGGTACACACCAAATGTGTCACCAGAGATCTTTTACATGCCGACATCGTACGACATGGAGTGTCGAATGGACTTTTTTCCGCCCTTCAAAAATCCGACTACCTCTGCCGGGTTTGAACCCGCTATCTCGGAATCCGGAGGCCGACACTCTATCACTGATCCACAGAGGCAGTTATTAAATGATGCTTGTAATGATTTTTCCAGGGGTGACTTTTTTTTGTCCTGTGAGCGTATGTATCATTATAATGCTCGTACTACACTAAGACTCCTCACAACAACTTCCTCTACATGAGAAAACAACACTAACATTACATTTTATGGATAAATGAGGAAGTTGGATGATTTGCTACGTTCTTGTAGACTTGTTAGGGCTGAAAACGGACTGCCTTCTGGCTCCTCTGAATTGTTTTGCAGAGAACTAACACATGTTGCACAGTTGGTCAATTTGCTATATTTTTATGCACTGGGAGTAAAATATCCACCAACGGAATCTTCAAGAGTGTTTCATGTTCCATTAACTTTTCCCAGCACATCCTTTCGTTAATTCTCATTACTTGCTACTTGTCCGCCTCTGTGGTGTAGTGGTTACCGTGATTAGCTGCCAGCCCCGGAGGCCCGGGTTCGATTCCCGGCTCTGCCACGAAATTTGAAAAGTGGTACGAGGGCTGGAACGGGGTCCACTCAGCCTCGGGAGGTCAACTGAGTAGAGGTGGGTTCGATTCCCACCTCAGCCATCCTGGAAGTGGTTTTCCGTGGTTTCCCAATTCTCCTCCAGGCGAATGCCGGGATGGTCCCTAACTTAAGGCCACGGCCGCTTCCTTCCCTCTTCCTTGCCTATCCCTTCCAGACTTCCCATCCCTCCACAAGGCCCTTGTTCAGCATAGCAGGTGAGGCCGCCTGGGCGAGGTACTGGTCATACTCCCCAGTTGTATCCTCCGACCAAGAGTCTGAAGCTCCAGGACACTGCCCTTGAGGCGGTAGAGGTGGGATCCCTCGCTAAGTCCTGTTACCATGAAAGGCTATAGATAATTATGCGGATGCTTTAAGACATAAAGGGGCCGCCTGGACGAGGCAATAAAGGCGTGGTCAGTTCACCCGAAAGGTCATGGGTTCGATTCCCCATCAGGAAGATGAAAAATTTAGGAAACATGATTTCCACTTCCGGGTTTGCACATGGCCCTAAGATTCACTCAGCCTGCACTAAAAATGAGTACCAGGTTGGTTGCTGGAGACAAAGGTGGGCGGGCGTAGAGCTAACCACTCTACCCAATCAAGTGCCGAGGTTACGGATAGTGGAAGCCTTTACCTTCCACCACCTCCCAGGGCCTTCATGGCCTGTACGCCTGTACGGAGATGGCTTTGCTTTTAAGACACATAGTGACCGAATGCAATAATCTATGTTTCACTTCTTCTCTGAAACATGAGGGCTTCGAAAAGTCTATTCACACTGCAGTATCAACTATGTACTGTATGTATGTATGTATGTATGTATGTATGTATGTATGTATGTATGTATGTATGTATGTATGTATGTATGTATGTATGTATGTATGTATGTATGTATGTATGTATGTATGTATGTATGTATGTATGTATGTATGTATGTATGTATGTATGTATGTATGTTCAGTCATCAGCCCTAAGGCTGGTTGGATCCTCAACAGCTCCGCCATCAGCTCTCATAGATGGCCTAGGCATCACTGAAGAGGCGTACTAGGGAAATGAGGAGTGAGGTAGTTTCCCATTGCTTTCCTCACAAATATCCACTATATGGGAATATTTTGAAACTGAAGGTTGTAGATATCATTTAGGACAATGTTGGTGAAATAAAAATAATTCAGAAATTGGAGATTTTTTAAAAATGTTTTTTTTCGGCCTTCCATTCCTGCCGCCGCAATGATGAGCAATCAACTCCAACATCAGTGGTGTGCAGAAATTTACCAATTATGTGCTAGAGGAGTACATCAATCCTGATACTGCGTTCCCACCAGAATTATGGGCCGAATTCATAGCTACGGCAAAAAGAACGAGAAACGGTTTTCAATCTTTTCATGCAAAGTTGAATGGTTTATTCCACACCATCACCCTGAAAATGAAAATTCACAGCCTGTTTCCAGTCATCTGACCGGGTCAGGAATGGAATGAATGAAGCCCCATCTAGCGGCGAGGATAGGAAATGTGCACATATTTCAAACGTAAACCACATAAACGTTACGAGTGTCCGGCAATAGGAGCTATCCGGGTACGGCATTGGCCTCCCTACAATATATATATTGATTTGGATACAAATCTGCCATTTAAAAAATCTAATAGTCTATCTAATATCTAAAATCTAATCTAATACAATACAATATAATAATATCATAATATAATGCTCTTTCTTTAATTGGCCTGGTCTTCTTTTTGTTACTGGACTTCTCATTTGTATGGAAGTGTCAATTTTAATTTTTGTTATGTCTATTAATTTAAAGATGTTGGGGTGATGGTAAAAACCTCCATGGCTCAGGCGGCCTCTCACCGCTGGACACCGTGGTTCAAATCCCGATCACTCCATGTGAGATTTGTGTTGGACAAAGCGGAAGCGGGACAGGTTTTTCTCCGGGTACTCCGGTTTTCCCTGTCATCTTTCATTCCAGAAAAACTCTCCACTATCATTTCATTTCATCTGTCAGTCATTAATAATCGCCCCAGAGGAGAGCGACAGGCTTCGGCAGTCGGCACAATTCCTATCCTCGCCGCAAGTTGGGGGCTTCATTCATTCCATCCCTGCCCCGGTTAATGACTGGAAAACAGGTTGTAGGATTTCATTTTCAGTGGGGAACGAACCCGTCGTAACTGGCAAAAATATGATGTCCGGGAAATGACACACTATGTTTCAGTGAAATGAAATGGCGTATGGCTTTTAGTGCCAGGTGTGTCCGAAGACGATTTCGGCTCGCCAGATTTGACTCCCGAAGGCGACCTGTGCGTCGTGATGAGGATGAAATGATGATGAAGACGACACCTACACCCAGCCCCCGGGCCAGCGGAATTACCCCATTATGGTTAAAATTCCCTACCCTGCCGGGAATCGAACCCGGGACCCCTGTGACAAAGGTCAGCACGCTAACCATTTAGTCATAGAACCGGACTATGTTTCAGTGATGTCCGGATTTAGGAGCACCTCTTCCAGTTACCAGACGTTTTCAATATATTTTAAAAAATATTTTAATATAAGTATGTAGTATTATCTAAATGTTATTTTATTAATCCCACGAGTATCGTTAAAGCATGTAATATGAAAGTGAACATATTTCAGTGGTAGAAATATTGATTGCTATGTGCTATATCCAAAAGCATCTGAATCGTCCGGATATAGGGACGCCTACCCTAATATATAAAAATTCTGCCCTATGGATTTCTTCCAAAAATATAAAACTAACGGTACAGATTGGCTATGCTTTCTTTAGTGAGTTAATTTTAATTAAACATGACCAAAGTAGATAGTCTGTGAATATGGGATGACTGATACTGTGCAATGTGCATGATAACCAACATTTTTAACCATACCTTAAGGAAAGGGCAGGAATTTTTTTAGTTTGCCCATCCCTGTCTTACGACAGTCCTAACGGCCTGCATAGAAGGGAAGGAAAATGTTGATTTCCAACCAGTACTGCTGTACTATTTTCGATTTGGGACCGAACTAGTGTTGTTTACTTAATGATCCCGAACTGAACTAGTTGTGTTCACTTCGTGGCCATAAATCGAATTACAGGTACCATGGGACAGAACTCACCGAATGAAAATGCTGAGATTTAAAAATTTGTATTTTGAAAACGAACCAGTTTCTGGGAACTTAGTATAAGGAAAGAAATTAATTCCATTGTCTTTTGAATTTCTCAGTAAGATGTTGCAATCCGTAAATCATGAATGAGACAAGCAGACCTTGCTGTATTTGCGGCTCAAGAAATCAAGATGTTCACTGTATTTTCATTTTAATTAGCTTCTATATTAATTCTAATTCAGCAGAGAAAACAGTATAGTGTTTTTGGTTTTGAAGCCACTTTAATCAAATAAGAACACGTGCAAGGGTTCTATATATATAAACAAAACACAAGCCATTAATTTTTTCAATTATACTTCGAAATGCGAAGAACGTAGAAATCGGAACAAACAGCATTCCACACCTTACGATGAATTACATCATTGAGAAATTTTATAGTGTACTCTTGGCATGATTGACATTTACAGTACATTGTATCAAGATACTGAACTCCGGTAAATGCACATGTAACGATAACATTCATTGTCTTGTCACTGTTAATGTACTCTAACCATAAATAAAAGAAAAAAGCGAAGACCAGGGGATACAATGAGACATGTAAGGAGAAGGATACTATTACATAAAATTATAAATTCTGTTGATAATAGAAATTCAGAATTTCTCTATATTTTCTGGCTGTCAGAATTGTTTTGTACGATGTTAAACTATGCTCTTGCATCTGGGAGATAGTGGGTTCGAACCCCGCTGTCGGCAGCCCTTAAGATGGTTTTTCTCGGTTTCCCATGTTAACACCAGGCAAATGATTGGGCTGTACCTTAATTAAAGCCATAGCCTCTTCCTTCCCACCCCTAGGCCTTTCCTACCGCATCGTCGCCATAAGACCTATCCGTGTCGGTACGATGAACAGCCAATTGCAAAAAAACTATGCTCTAAATCACACGATGCGATGAGAGCATATTAGTATCGTGCTACATACCGTAGGTTATTGTTGGTTGGAATTATGTTGGTCTCACTTTCAAGAATGTTGCAAATTTCCCATAGTTTGGAGTAATACATGTTCCTTTTTCCAGTACTGCTTCAGGTTTAGCAAGGACAGTCACATCTACATCACCAGGTACTGTCTTCAAATGTTGTCGTAGTTCCTCTACATAGCTGGTGGCGAAATTCATTGGCAGCTGACTTGCTTCCATCTTCTCCATTGTTTTCGAGATGTTTGCAAACTGAGCGTGTGTGTATTCCAGGTCACTCTTTACTTTGCCTTCAGCAAATGCTATCACTGGTAGTGAGTGCTACACAGTGTGATGAGTCAGTTTCAACACTGTCGATTACGCGTACATGACAACAGAAAATTTTGCTAAAAATGAGCAATGATAAACTATGCTCGAAATCACACGATGCGATGAGAGCATATTCGTATCGTGCCACATTTTTTAGCTTATTAAATAATGTTGAAACTGGAAAATAGTAAATAAAATTATACCTTTGAGTTAGATTTTTCCAAACTTTCAGTATCATGTAATTCAAGAATGTTTACAAATTAATATTCCTGAATGATTTAAACTAAAGATTATCTCCCAGAAAATTTTTATTTACTTCATATAACAAACAAAAAGGATAGTTCCATTTATTAATTTGTAAATGCAATATGTCACAGTTTATAAAGTGCCCTTTTTATTTCTCCCGTGATTTAACACGTAACCTCATTAAATTTTAAAGATGTGGCTCACAGGCAAATATTAGGTGGAAAATGATTGTAAAATAAGAAATTACAGATTTAATGGCATAAAAATTATTTACGTAAGATAGGGCAGCAGACATTTTGAATGAATCCTTGAAGGAGCCTTCAGAATCACCTTTTTTTTAATTTATTAGAATGTCGACAGTAGAAAATTGCTGGCGAATTATTTGAAACACATCGTGAACTCCGTGGGCCAAGCACCATACAGCCTACTGATAGAAAATACTTTCAGATTATTTCCAGATTTCATCATATATGGTGCACCATGAGTTACGGTAAGCAGAACATAGTCATTCCTACTTCCGCAGTCCCACAATGTACGTGAAATTTACAAACGTAAATAGCATTAAAAGTTATACTAGTTTTTCCTTTCTTAATTGATAACTTTATGCCAATTAGGTCTATGCATTAATCTATCAATTTATGAATTATGTAGAGCTATGCTTACAATGAAGCCATGTTACAGAAAAAAATATAGAATTTCATTGAATTCTAACAGTTAAAAAGTTTAAAAGCATCACCCATGAGAGCCAGACAGAAATAGTACCATCCTAAATACGCCTACATTTCTTAAATATTTTATTACACCGTACCGGTATTAAAAAAGCGGATACAGTTGCTAGCACAGTGAAACATGAACAAATCTTGCCACTATTTAATTAAATTTTTCAAGTAATTTCGATGCCAGCAAATGGGTGTTAGCCAGGCTCTGATGGTATTAATTTTCCAGCTACAAGAGTGACGTAATCCTCCAACTGCATAGTGGCCTCATCCACCATAATCCATTTAAGATTTTCTCCAATATCACCTCTGATATTTTGGAGGGTCTGAAATTTTAACCTCGTAACTACTGTACCCGACAGGGACATGAACCAAGGACTAGGTATCAAGTGGACAAGCAGTTCTTTGTCTGGCAGTAAGTTCGCGGGATCTCGAAGCGTGGAACTCCAAGCGCGAAGCTAGGAAGTATTTCCCCCAGGCAGAGCTAGGGTATCCCTGGATGAAAAGAAGGGAGCGGTTACCCCGCCCACAAGTTGTTTGTAAGTGGGAGAGGTAAACATTTTAGCATCGTAATATTGTAACCATCTTTAAAACAGTTTGGTCAACTTCGTTTTCTATATCAAAGAAATTAACGATTTTAATAATTCTGCACCGTACAAGGGTCAAAAATAGCTGTTCGTAACCTGTGAATTTATGTAGGGTTTGAGACTTCCTTTATGGTGGTAATCTCTCCTTAGAAGAAGGAATATATGATAATATAACAGTGGACAGTTACAGAGACTATGTGTTAAATATATTGACACCCACTTGACAAGGGGAATCCCGTGAGTGATCTGAAAATTGAAGATAGTTATTTATTCATTACTGGGGATTCTGCGATCAGATTTCGTCCGGGCGAGTCTTAACCGTATTTTAAGATCACTGGTCGCCTGATTATCGCACTATTCCGCCTCAAATACACCGAGAATAGGGTGTATGGGAAATTTTAGAGGGGGAAACTTCTCAGCTAATATAAGGTTTGGGAAGCGTCACCCCGGGGCAGTCTGCGTTTTATCTCGTGAGAAGCACATGTGTGACCGTCTCGAGTAACAGTTTCCTTTGTATGTGAACTTTTATTTTAAAGAATAGTGGTAATGTCTTAAGCAATTGGTGTATGAGAAGTGATATCGGTGATATATGAGAGTGCACGTTCGGGTTATTTGGTCGTATTATCATTACTGCCATCACTTAAAACAAGGAAGTGACTATTGGAACCATCATAGTAATAAATATTGTGAGCAGAGACACAGGGCTCGACACTAAGACGTAACTACTAAACTAAATGTGGGCGATTAATTGATAACCCTGTATTAGTATTTCTGATCCCGGGACCTTGGATAAAACATCGGGCTAGAAGCAGACGTACGTAACGGACATCACTGTGTGTGTTTTGTGCCGTAGTTAAGGATATTCCAGCGCCAAGGATTATGAGGTTTCATCTTAGGAGATCCAGTTCGGACATGGTCATTGCACAAGTTTACATGGAGGCTATGGAGGATTAAATCAACCTATGGACGTCCTGTAGTTAATCGAGGTATCCTGGAGATGAGGCTGAGTATATCCATATTACTAACATGACTCGTATCACAACGGAATATCCATTTAAAGTTCATTAATTTGTAAATAACAACTGATAAGATTTCTTTCCTTTAATATGTAAATGTGCTAATTAAGGTCACAAGGTTCAATTAATAACAAGTCTGAGTGAATTAGATTTTGTGAATACGATAGATTTGATATTTATTTTATTCTTCATTTTTCATCTGGGAATTTTTCTCGGGTTTGTTTTTACATAGTTTGAGTTTGTGTATAATGGTTAGTGCCAGTAGTGTCTATTGGAATGTTCTTTTAATTTAATTGGTACTCAACCAGTTGTATCATCATGCATGCGAGTAATATTTTGACGTAGTTTAGTCATCGGATTGAAGGATTTCCGGTGTGAGATGTCGTGAGGTTCGAACCATGTCCTCCCATGTAGCTAAGCGAGAGACGGAGATTTTAAGTTCGATCATAAATTAAATAAATGGTTGTGAGTTGAGAAGGTAGCAACGACATCCTACGAACTTCGTAGAATCTCTGATGGAAGTATTTTTCATTGCCAATTATTTGGTAGTGAAATTTTGTGACAATGCACGGGGAGAAATGTAACATATGGATATAGCAGAGAATGGAAGCCGGGACTCTGAGTTGGAAAGATTGAACATCCGCTATGAAATGGAATACGAGATGGAATGCCTCAGTGAATTAGTGTTTTAACTGGCTAAGTGTGAGTTTATAAGCAACGATAATATGAAAGCCGTGAAGACAGATTACAGATATATTTGAGAATGAAGGATATGGGTCCAAGTTGCTAATGGAGAGATTTGAAGATGTGTGTCGGCGGCCTGACTTGAGGGGCCATATATTCCTTGTGACAAGGACACGCTCACAAGGGGCCTCCTGCAGATAGAGAGTGAGCGATGATTTTTTGTGAGGCGAAACATAGCCAGGCTGGTTGAGATTTGGGCGCCGTTTCCAAAACATGTAATCTATGTGTTTATGTGATTCATTAAGAAGGTTATCTTTTCACTAAACAACTTTGATCAGTGATTGATTCAATGAGCTATTGTAACGCAGCCATTTTTGACTGAATACCATAGTTCGGGTTTTCAGTGCCCATCTCCGGAGTTCAGCGATCATTTGCTCGAACCTCACACCGTGGAGATCCATGTTCATTTGTATCTATTGTATTATATTTGTTTCAGTGTGGTGAGGTATGTTGATTTGTCAAAGCAGGTTCCAATCCTGGGGTTGATTATGTGTGCTGGGTTCGATTTCGAACCAGAGCATTTCGCATTGAAATATCCTGTGTTTATAGTACGTGTTATTTTAAATGGGTATATTATTTTGTTGTCCGCCTCTGTGGTGTAGTGGTTAGCGTGATTAGCTGCCACCCCCGGAGGTCCGGGTTCGATTCCCGGCTCTGCCACGAAATTTGGAAAGTGGTACGAGGGCTGGAACGGGGTCCACTCAGCCTCGGGAGGTCAACTGAGTAGAGGTGGGTTCGATTCCCACCTCAGCCATCCTGGAAGTGGTTTTCCGTGGTTTCCCACTTCTCCTCCAGGCGAATGCTGGGATGGTACCTAACTTAAGGCCACGGCCGCTTCCTTCCCTCTTCCTTGCCTATCCCTTCCAATCTTCCCATCCCTCCACAAGGCCCCTGTTCAGCATAGCAGGTGAGGCCGCCTGGGCGAAGTACTGGTCATACTCCCCAGTTGTATCCCCCGACCAAGAGTCTGAAGCTCCAGGACACTGCCCTTGAGGCGGTAGAGGTAGGATCCCTCGCTAAGTCCGAGGGAAAAACCGACCCTGGAGGGTAAACAGATGATGATGATGATGATGATATTATTTTGTTTATCAGGTGAGATTTAGGTTAATATTCACTCAGACTTGTGTGTAAATTATGTAAATACGAGTATACTCCAGTATTACTGGAGGTCGTTTGAGTGATTGTAATTGCTTATTATTCCGTATATGCGAGATTAGGCCGCCTCTGTGGTGTAGTGGTTAGTGTGATTAGCTGCCACCCCCGGAGGCCCGGGTTCGATTCCTGGCTCTGCCACGAAATTTGAAAAGTGGTACGGGGGCTGGAACGGGGTCCACTCAGCCTCGGGAGGTCAACTGAGTAGAGGTGGGTTCGATTCCCACCTCAGCCATCCTCGAAGTGGTTTTCCGTGGTTTCCCACTTCTCCTCCAGGCAAATGCCGGGATGGTACCTAACTTAAGGCCACGGCCGCTTCCTTCCCTCATCCTTGCCTATCCCTTCCAAACTTCCCATCCCCCTACAAGGCCCCTGTTCACCATAGCAGGTGAGGCCGCCTGGGCGAGGTACTGGTCATGCTTCCCAGTTGTATCCCCCGACCAAGAGTCTGAAGCTCCAGGACACTGCCCTTGAGGCGGTAGAGGTGTGATCCCTCGCTGAGTCCGAGGGAAAAGCAGAACCTGGAGGGTGAACAGATGATGATGATGATGATGATGATGATGATGATGATGATGATATGCGAGATTATGATAAAGTTATGTTATCACGGTTGTACTTCGTCTCGTCCTCAATCTAAATTGAACCAAATTTCAACATGTTAGCTGCGAAATTTGTTATTATTCATGTATATTCAATATGGATATTTTTGCATCAGCTCCCACAATCCTGAGAAGTATAATAAACCCTCTGGTTTTAAAATTTTAAATATTGTTCTCATTCGTTTTCAGGGTGAAGCGAAATTCGCTCACTCGGGCGTCGCAGCGCGACTCCTCACATCCCAGCAATAAAAAATGTCTCTCACAAAAGTTCGCCCTGCGAGTATATCCGGCAGAAAAAAAAAGGGTTGAAGAGTGGCAATCTGACAACACTGTAACCATATGTAGGGTAACTACCTCTGTCAGCACACGTTTGTCGTACTGTACGGTTGGTGCAGTGAATAGAGTTATGGGGTAGCATGTAGGAGTTCGAGGGTTCGATCCTGGGTTGAGGCGCGTTTTTTATTTGCTAATTTCCATCGGACATTACATACTGTAAATCAGTAAGACACCGTTTCTTAGGTCACATGTATCCTACATTTACAAAATTTTGGAACGTTGAACACGTTGTAACGCATCTAGTAGATGAAGTTGTGCGAATAAATTCACGCCCACGATGTGGAAAGTGCGTCTTTCAAAGCTGACCAATGAAAACGATTGTTCGTCCATTTCTAGGATCGTGGTATGTAAGTGCAAATGGTGTCTAGAGGACCCGCTGCAATCGCTGTTGACGATTAAGATGCCAGATACCATACCACCTGGACTACATTTACGAAATAAAAAACATACACCTGAACCCAGGATCGACCCTTCGACTTTCTGCATGCTAACCCAACACTCTACCCACTGCACAAACTGTACAGTACGACACATACACGCTCACAAAGTTAGTTACCCTACATGTGGTTGCAGTGTTGCCAGATTGCCACTCTCAACTTCCTTTTTCTGCCGGATATACTCGCAGGACGAACTTTTGTGAGAGACTTTTTTATTGCTGGCATGTGAGGAGTCGCGCTGCGACGCCCGAGTGCGCGAATTTCGCTTCACCCTGTATATTTGATTTTAAACCCAGTTAATGAACCTGTAGATTTATCGCCGGAGACCCAATGGGTCTAACAAAATAAATTTTGAGTTATATTAAAGTTCTTAATTTTCACGTTTCTGCAGTCCATGTGTGAATCTACGGTTGAAATCTAGTTACAAGCATTCATCTGTATTATTATTATTATTATTATTATTATTATTATTATATCATATTTGTATTACTATTATCGTTATTTGTATTATTATTTGTATGATTATTGTATATGTCATCATCATCATCATCTGTTTACCCTCCAGGTTCGGTTTTTCCCTCGGACTCAGCGAGGGATGCCACCTCTACCGCCTCAAGGGCAGTGTCCTGGAGCTTCAGACTATTGGTCGGGGGATACAACTGGGGATAATGACCAGTACCTCGCCCAGGCGGCCTCACCTGCTATGCTGAACAGGGGCCTTGCGGGGGATGGGGAAGATTGGAAGGGATAGACAAGGAAGAGGGAAGGAAGCGGCCGTGGCCTTAAGTTAGGTACCATCCCGGCATTTGCCTGGAGAAGAAGTGGGAAACCACGGAAAACCACTTCCAGGATGGCTGAGGTGGGAATCGAACCCACCTCTACTCAGTTGACCTCCCGAGGCTGAGTGGACCCTGTTCCAGCCCTCGTACCACTGTTCAAATTTCGTGGCAGAGCCGGGAATCGAACCCGGACCTCCGGGGGTGGCAGCTAATCACGCTAACCACTACACCACAGAGGCGGACTATTGTATATGTATTATTATTATTATTATTATTATTATTATTGTTGTTGTATCTGTATTACTGTTATTACTATTAGTGAAACTATTATAATTCTTTGATTCAGTTCTATAATCTGATTTCCCTATGTATTAATTAATTATAGCTTGATTTTTTTTTTTTTGCTAGGGGCTTTACGTCGCACCGACACAGATAGGTCTTATGGCGACGATGGGATAGGAAAGGCCTAGGAGTTGGAAGGAAGCGGCCGTGGCCTTAATTAAGGTACAGCCCCAGCATTTGCCTGGTGTGAAAATGGGAAACCACGGAAAACCATTTTCAGGGCTGCCGATAGTGGGATTCGAACCTACTATCTCCCGGATGCAAGCTCACAGCCGCGCGCCTCTACGCCCACGGCCAACTCGCCCGGTATAGCTTGATTCATTGTATGTAATTTATTGTGTACATGTATGTGTGTGTATGTTAGCATCAAATGTATATAGAGGGAGACTTACTGCCTATCAGATATGGATATATTATTTGTGATTCTATCTTTTAAAAACATTGCAACACATGGTGCAATACTATTACAGTAACTGTCAAGTCATCGCTCTGTCATTGTATGCATTTAGACTATGAGATAATTTCTGGGAGTTTCTATTTTGCCTGAGGCTATTTCATCACTATATGTAATACTTTGGAGCTGGGTGGGAGTTACAACATATACTCTTTTAGAAATGACGTGTGTGTGACAACTTATGTCTATATAAAGGGCTGTATCCTACAGCGACAGTTCAGTTATTGTAGTTGGAAGGGGAACGGAATTTCTGTTGCTTGGAAGGAGTTGAATAGAGAGACTTGCCATGAAGTCAATTGGAGTCAGTTGGAAGGAGACGAACGGCGAACAGTGATATGGATACGTAATCGTCAGTGACCATATGGATTATATGTTCGGAGTGTGTTTCGTGTATCTGTTCGGTCGAGTTCCTGTGTCAATTTGGTGACATCCGAATATCGAGTCGTCGTAATGCAGACTAACAGTTATCAGTGAATTACTCTTAAAGTTGATTGTGAAGTGTGAATATAATTTCAAGTCATGCTATATCTCGTTTGTGAAACTAAAATTATACATCACCAAATTAGGTTTGAGATACCTACAGCTGGTACCAACTCAAAGAAATACGTCGTAATAACACGGAAAGTGTTGAAGGTACTGTTACGTGAACCAGTGAGAGACAAATTTCTTGTACAACTTTTGAATGTCCAGTCAAGAGGATTTCAAATTTAATGCTTAGAGTTTCTTTCAGTTGTAATTTCAGAATGTTATATCATGTCTATATTATCGCAACAAGTCTTGCCATTTCAATTATCAATTTAAAGAATAGTCAGCCTCTGTGGTGTAGTGGTTAGCGTGATTAGCTGCCACCCCCGGAGGTCCGGGTTCGATTCCCGGCTCTGCCACGAAATTTGAAAAGTGGTACGAGGGCTGGAACGGGGTCCACTCAGCCTCGGGAGGTCAACTGAGTAGAGGTGGGTTCGATTCCCACCTCAGCCATCCTGGAAGTGGTTTTCCGTGGTTTCCCACTTCTCCTCCAGGCGAATGCCGGGATGGTACCTAACTTAAGGCCACGGCCGCTTCCTTCCCTCTTCCTTGCCTATCCGTTCCAATCTTCCCATCCCTCCACAAGGCCCCTGTTCAGCATAGCAGGTGAGGCCGCCTGGGCGAAGTACTGGTCATACTCCCCAGTTGTATCCCCGACCAAGAGTCTGAAGCTCCAGGACACTGCCCTTGAGGCGGTAGAGGTGGGATCCCTCGCTAAGTCCGAGGGAAAAGCCGAACCTGGAGGGTAAACAGATGTTGATGATGATGATGAATTTAAAGAATATATTTTGTTTAGTATCAAATACAATTGATGTTTTTATTTCAATGGTAGAATTAGATAAACTAAAATTTTAATGGGGAAATCATACTTCAATGTCCTTTTCCCAGAACCTATATATTATGCTGTCAACGCAACCTTATTACCTCACACCCTAGAGATATTCAAGATTCTCATTCTATTATCGTTACATTGATTTGTAGCTGGCGCAAATCAACAATTGTATGTGTAGGTATTCAGGTAAGCACTAAGTGTAAGTACATAGTCCGACCTTGAATATTTTATTTCATGAATATTTTAATTCAGTTTCATTTTAAAATCAATGAGTAATCACAGCCTCTCGCAGTCATATTGTTTCGCCTGCCATTTCCAATTGTTTTATGAACATTAAATACCTGTACATAATAACTCATTCATTAGTTCGTAATTCATTCGTAATTTAGTTTACAACACTTCCTTCCATATAGCATTCTGTGTGCTTCGACCATTCGCCCGTATCTGGATCTTAACATTTTCAAACGATCTTGCCCGAGGTAGTGCAACATGCAATTGGCCGTGGCTGGATACTGGTTCGGGTGAGTAGACATCCACCTTTTCAAGAGGTTGTCCCTGCACTTTATTAATGGTCATACAGAAGGGTAGTCACTTAATATCCTCCCGTCTGTACGTACATAGACTGTTACCTCTTAGCAGCATGTAAGTTGTTAGGAACGCTCTGCCATCTGTTAATTATATTAAGAAGCTGGGGAAGGTCAGACAATCAAAGAGTATCTATATGTCTTTTCACGAGAGTTTAATCCTGATGTTAACAAATAGGTGGAGCACGTTGCCTTTGAACGTGGACATACACGTAGTTGATTGGAGAAGCAACCGTCGCACTCACTCGACTGTATGCGAGCTCGAAGAAAAGTAGTACGTGGCATTTATTTTATTTTAGTTTAGTTTATTACATTTAGAGAGTTTGGAAGAGTCATCATCATCATCATCATCTGTTTACCCTCCAGGTTCGGTTTTTCCCTCGGACTTAGCGAGGGATCCCACCTCTACCGCCTCAAGGGCAGTGTCCTGGAGCTTCAGACTCTTGGTCGGGGGATACAACTGGGGAGTATGACCAGTACCTCGCCCAGGTGGCCTCACCTGCTATGCTGAACAGGGGCCTTGTGGAGGGATGGGAAGATTGGAAGGGATAGGCAAGGAAGAGGGAAGGAAGCGGCCTTGGCCTTAAGTTAGGTACAATCCCGGCATTCGCCTGGAGGAGAAATGGGAGACCACGGAAAACCACTTCCAGGATGGCTGAGGTGTGAATCGAACCCACCTCTACTCAGTTGACCTCCCGAGGCTGAGTGGACCCCGTTCCAGCCCTCGTACCACTTTTCAAATTTCGTGGCAGAGCCGGGAATCGAACCCGGGCCTCCGGGGGTGGCAGCTAATCACGCTAACCACTACAGTTTGGAAGAGTACGTAATCAAATTTAAATATGGTTGTCATATATACCGGTATATGTATGTTTTTTAAATATAAACTAGTGATTAAATAACGAGAAATGAAGGCACAAGGCGTGGTGCAATACAGGAAATCTTCTCGTACTGAGGGGAAGTCCCAAGCTGTACAGCGTGGAGATAAGGTGTTGCATCTTGCAGCAGCAGCCAGCAGCAGTCAGTGTCGGTATTCATAGTGAGAGAAATGGAGCAAGAGGTAGGACCATCGCGTGTAGTGAAGCACAAAAGAGGAAAACCGCTTAGAAGTGACCATAGGCAGAGCATTGTGAATGTGTTCACTAAACTAAGTGAACACAATCCAGGTTTAGTCTTTTATTCAGAAATTCAGATCTTCGCACTGTTATCGTATGCGATGTGCAGCCCTGTACGTCCGAACACGAGACGTTGACGGGGTGGAGGTGGGCACTACACGCTCAGCTAATCACAACTCTTTCTTTGGCGGAGGCGTGGACGTACCATGTTTATATCAGCATTAAACTCTCGTGAAAAGACATATATCAGAGAATAGTATTCTTCCATTATCAGAGGAAGTGTATACTCTCTGGCTTGACAGGTTGTAATCAAACATGGCAGCATGGAATGACATTACTAAGGATGAAAATCACATATATCAGAATATTAATGGAAGTGTTAGTCGCTTAGCAACCTGTGAAGTACAGAATGTATTGCGGGTTAGAGTAAGCCTTCGCCTGCAATTCTTGGAGTGGTCATTTAATGATTTGTTTTTACGATTACTCAAAGTTGGCTGAACTTAGAGACCTATCACTGTCTCATGATTCACCGGCAGGTTATTACGGAGAGTATAAAACAGAAATGAAGCAAATCAGTCCAGTAGAACTGAGGGACGGATTTGCCAAAGCTGTTTTTAGTAAACTCTTCTAATACATAGCCAACGGCCGTAGCCGTGTTGAAACACCGGATCCCGTGAGATCTCCGAAGTTAAGCAACATTGGGCTTGGTCAGGAGTTGGATGGGTTGCCACACGCCTTTGGGGGGGGTGGTAAGGGAATGGAGGAGCGGAAAGGAACTGGCCACCCTACCGCACGTAAACTCCGGCTCAGGAGCACCTCTGCGGAGGTTCGGACCTGCCTTCGGGAGGAATAACCCTTACTTTACCTTTAATACATGGATGTAAAACATAACGCCAACATTCATCTGTACTTCGGCATGTACAAAACACTACTCTTCCCTCTGAGCTTTCTGCTGAGTGTTGACCACTTTAAAGAAGATTGAAGACTGAATTGTAGGCAACAAGAAAAAAACCCTGCCCGTCTCTACAGTGGTTGTTATTCCAGCATTCCAATGGAGTATTTCAAATCAATCACTTCTCCTTTTGTGGAATATGAAAGTGAAGGTAGTAACTCAAATGAGACTTTTAAAATGCCAGCGTCAAAAATACCCAGAAGAACAATCACTACGGAAATATTTGAATTCCTAGAATTTTACTGAAAAATTCCGTACCTCAAATATTAAAAATATGAAGGAATATGACAGTTTCATTGAATTAAGAAAATTTTCCAAACATGTTATGAAATACGACTTCCTTCTAGATCTCATTTGATTTTACACGTCGTAAAATGTAACCATCGTTAGTCTCAGTACACTCTGACTTATAGTTTTAAACATGAAATTTCATATATACTAATTACTCTCTCTATCTATAAGTTATCATCTCTTCAATAATCATCCGGCTCCATGGCTAAGTGGTTAGCGTGCTGGCCTTTGGTCACAGGGACCCCGGGTTCGATTCCCGGTAACCATCATTGGTTAATTTCGCTGGCAAGGGGGCTGGGTGTTTGTGTCGTCTTCATCATCATTTCATCCTCATCATGATGCGCAGGTCGCGTGCGGGCGTCAAATCAAAAGACCTGCAGCTGACGAGCCGAACATGTCCTCGGACACTCCCGGCCCTAAAAGCCATACGCCATTTCATTTCATTTCTTCAATAATCGATAGTAAATTCGGTATCGAAGTGTTAGTGGACGCCTCATACGAAGTATAAGTGGGCTTATTGAACTTCTACAACGAGTGTGATGAAATAATAGTTCAAAGCTTTCATTAACCACCCAATAGGGGTGGAACGGGCCACTTAGAGAATGACGCCCTCTTACTAGCCAGGATATTTGTGTAGTGGTTTGAAGTGAGGTGATGGACGAAGGAAAATATGGTGAAAGCAATATTACCACAGGCTATTCTAGTCGCAGAATTAAAGCTCTATTAGGAGTGAAATGCCTACCATGTGCCGAAATAAATACGATGGTGTGTATTACTACCGCAAAGAATGTGTTTACACTGAGTTATCGGAACTCGTCTGTCGAAATTAAAGTAGTTTTTCTGAAAGACGGTGTTTCACAGTAAATTGAAAATCCACAGCCTGTTCCTAGTCATTCGAGCTGGTCAGGAATGGAATGAATGAAACCCCCATCTAGCGATGAGGATAGGAATTTTGCCGGCTGCCGAAGCCTGTCGCACTCCTCTGGAGCAGTGATTAATGACTGGCAGATGAAATGAAATGATATTGGAGAATGTTGCTGCAGTGAAAGATAACCCGCTGTCGGCAGTCCTGAAGATGGATTTCCGTGGTTTCCCATTTTCACACCAGGCAAATGCTGGGCTGTACCTTAATTAAGGCCACGGCCGCTTCCTTCCCTATCCATTGTCGCCATAAGACCTGTCTGTGTCGGTGCGACGTAAAACAAATAGCAGTAAACAGCACGTTTGGAATATCAGCATTGGTTAGAAGGTATGTCTAGTGTCCCTGTGCTTGCTATTTTCACCAAGTCTTGTTTGGTGTGAATCCGGTACCTACGAGGTCATAATATTTCCTTCATAGAAATGCAAATGATCCTCGACTATAACATTAAATAAGGTAAAAAAAAAAGTGAGTGGTCTGTGAATATGAACATTCGTTTGAGCAAAAAGTGGCCGGCCACGTTAGAGGAAGTGTAAGCTGGAGGATAATGACGGGGCAAACAGGAATGTGCTGCCTAATGGCGCAAAGGAAGAGGGCAATTCACAAGAGGAATCCGACGCTTAGATTACAGAAAGAGATGACTGAACTTACAGGTAGCCGATAAAAAAAATATTAATGTACTCATGAAGAATCCTCCACATCTCCGAGCTTTCCTCGACGAGTGATGTCACATGTAATTAATGGACTCGGAAATCGCAGTTTGAGAGGCACGATTGAAGTTGAATGGTGAAGTTCGGAGTTCCATACTCAGTTGGGTCTTCACTCGCTCACCCGTGGCGATCACTTCCTGATCTAAAATAACTTGAGCGGACTCCTGTACGGAAGAATAAGCATCAAACTTCGTGTTCGTCGCCCTGTGCTATGATCTTTAGTAATAACTTATATTTTTCCTTCTCTTACTCTTTACTATACGTTTGTCCAATACACTTGCATAGTTATGATATGATGCTGGTCCCTCGGTCTGCCTCTTACCAGGAGTCCCCGGGTTCGATTACAGGTAAGGGATTTTACACGAACCTGAGGGCTGCTTGGAGGTCCACTGAGCCTACGTGACAACAATTGAGAAGCTAACTGGCGGTAAGATAGCTGTCCCGGTCTAGAAAACCAAGAAAAACGGCCAAGAGGATTCGTCACGCTGGGCACACTTCACTTTGTCATCTGCAGACTTCCAGGCTAATCAGCGGTCGCTTACTAGGCCAAGGCCCGTCAGGGTTTTAGTGTCATGGGAATAAAAATTTATACAGTAGATCTTGGTTAATTCGAAATCATGAATAATTCGAACATTTGCCCAGGTTCCTTGACATTCCTGTCATGAAAAAATGCGTGTTTAACTCGAATATTGTGTTGTTTAGTACGAACTTTTTGTTTGTTCGTTTGTTTCTTGCTAGCGGTTTAACGTCGCACTAACACTTCGAAGGTTTTCGGAGACGCAACGATGGGGAAGGGCTAGGATTGGGAAGGAAGCGGCCATGCCTTAATCGAGGTACAGCCGCAGCATTTGCCTGGTGTGAAAATGGAAAACCACGGAAAACCATCTTCGGGGCTGTCGATGGTGGGATTCGAACCCACCACGTCCCGATTGCAAACTCACTCTAATTCTAAATAAAATGAGCGTATCAGAACTCTCATGTATTTTTTTAAAAAAAGCGTTTAAGGATGAGGAATCGTTACCTGGATGGACGAGAAAAGTGTAGAAACGTGTTAGTGCAAGAAACTGGACTATAGTTGTTGAGAAGCTAAGAAACTATTAAAGATCTTCAATGCCTGAGGGTACGTTCCTTGAATAGTTATCCAGGTAGCGTACTTTGAGTTTCCGTAACCGCTAAGGGTACGGCCACACTAGCGTGTTTTCCCGCAGCGTGACTGCGGAAGATCCCGCGCTAAAAATGCGCAGCACTGACTTTAATGGGACTGGCCACACTTGCGGGAAGAAGACGCTGCGGTTTTATTGTGCTCTTGTTCGTGTTTAAAACTTAGGAGAATGTTAGACAGTGAAGTGATAATTTTGGAGGGTTTTTTTAATTTCGTGTGACTATTTCTAGCCGAGTGCAGCCCTTGTATGGCAGACCCTCCGATGAGGGTGGGCGGCATCTGCCGTGTGTAGGTAACTGCGTGTTATTGTGGTGGAGGATAGTGTTATGTGTGCTGTGTGAGTTGCAGGGATGTTGGGGACAGCACAAACACCCAGCCCCCGGGCCATTGAAATTAACCAATGAAGGTTAAAATCCCCGACCCGGCCGAGAATCGAACCCGGGACCCTCTGAACCGAAGGCCAGTACGCTGACGATTCAGCCAACGAGTCGGACGTTTTGGAGGTACAAAGGTACCCGTGTCTTTACGACACAAAGGACAAAGACTTCCAAAACAGGGAAATGAAAAGAGATGCGTGGTTACCAGTAACGGGCGCTATTTTGGGGGAGACGTGTGTAGGAGCATAAATTGTGCACTTGATGACCTGTCACTTAATATAGGATGGATCCAATATTTTGTTTGAGGCCGACGACGACGAAGAACAACCAACGCAGCACATAACGCAACAACGGAGTTATTATTTAAAAATGGAATGCCTTCCATATGCAGAGCAATGGCGATGTTTTGCTACTCACAATATAAACACACTAATAAAATCACGCCGTACAAACACGCAAATGTGGCAAAGTGTTTTCGTCAAGCTGCGTGAAAAACACGCAGAAATCCAACGTGAACACACCGCAAGTGTGGCCACCCCCTCGCAGGTTCGTCCAGCTGCGAGAAAACAAGCAAGTGTGGCCGTAGCCTAAGTAGGTCCAACTGTTAGCTAAACCAACGTAAGTCACATTTGAGTCATTTTACAAGAAAGAGGATACACGTCAGCTGTAGAGCATTTTTACTACATTGTGACATAGGCAATACAGGTTCATCATTGCTCTTGATATGTTTTGTGTAATTATGATCACTGAGCACATTCATTAACATAATTTACACTTAAAATGGTTAATTATTATTTAATTGTCATAAAAATAAAATGACAGTGGACTTATATTTACATGGCTCCTGTACGGTTCCTGTTGCTTGGAGTTGCCAAACCTCTCACTTCTGACCTGTGCACAACAGAACAGAGCGGGCTGAACGAACGAAGAAGGGAGTGCAAAGTGAAGGGAAGGAGAAAGAAATGCAAGAATGTGACAACACGGTGCAATGGTGCTCCCTCCATTCCTACCTGTCAGAGTGCTTCTTTCAGTATTACGGGTATAGTTTCGAGTAAACGCTTGCTTTATACCTTGTGAGTTCTGCTTTGAAAATATCAAACAGCTTTAATGTGTACATTGAAGTGAACACTTGTTTTACACATTTTCAATGTTACATTTGTAAATATTCGTAATTTTTCACGCCTGGCAATGAGTATTTGTAAGAAGAAATTAGTAACAATACAATATTCAGGATATACAGGATGAACAATTCAAATTATCTATAGGTCTAATTATAAAATCGTGAATCCTACATTTTTTCAGTGCAAAGAAATGGACAGTGTACCGCAGAAGATAGGATTTGTTACAAAAGGATTCATATATTTAAGTAAAAACGGTGCAATGTGGTGTGCACTTTGAAGGTTTGATTTCACACTTTCTAAGAAACCAGTAGCTATTCCAGCATTATCCAGCGCACTTACTCGACCAAAATGAATATTAATAAAAAAGAAAGAAAAGCACCCACAGACAGCAACAGTGAAACACGTCAAGTGGCTAAAATTGAGGACCAGGCAATTATTATTATGGGGTTGGCACCAGGAAAGGTATCCGGTCATGAAACTGGCCTAAATCTATACAAAGTGCGACCACAGGTATTTGGAAAAGGCCCAGGAATGAGAGGAATAGTTTGTGGCAACTAGTTTTCTAGTCGTCGTGTTTGTTTTTGTGATACAAACTTCACAGTCACATAATGTTTTTTTTAATTGTATGAATTGTTATGTTGGTATGCAATTGAGTTGCCTCTTTGCAAAGTAGGCCAAGTCCATTGTGACAGAATGTCGGTAAATGAGGAAAAACTGACTTCTGCTACCACAGCTAAACTAAAATCGTAATTTTCTTTTACACAATAGCTAACAAATGAGCAGTTTAATTTGTTGAAGCTGTGAAATCTGTGGTCAAAGGTTAGCTGAATATTTTTATTTGAAATTTCCGTTTAGGCCGTTTTGCAGCCGAAGAATGGAGTTAGCACGTTTTGCAAACGCCTAGGTTGACATATTGGGTGAGAAAATCGGCTGCAAAACCGGGCATGTCAGGAACGTTCCAGCTTGCTTCTATTAGGTCGGAGAGTATGGGAGGAAATATAATAACCAAATATTTTTTGTTTAAAATAAAATGTTATTAACTGAGACTTTATATTTTTATTCTATTCTGACACAGTCTCAAGCACATAGAGTAGCCAAGTTCCTATGTTAAAATAAGAGTCACTTTAGGACTGTAGGCTACAATAATTTAGCAAAATAAAAATCAGTAATGAACACTGTGATAATACATATATCACACCCCCGCACCGTACTAAGAAGTGAGAGATATTATTGTCATCATTAGATTTATTATTATTATCATTATTATCATTTTACTTGTATATTTATTCCTAATATTTTTAAGCTGGGAGGTCTCCATATGTGATATGAGTAATTTGTTTTGTACAAACGGATGGGAACACAGTGTTATTTTCAACTTGGAAAATTTGTATGTGTCTTGTGTAGAGCCCAGAGTGTGATGAGGTGGCTTTGTTGATGTTGTAGTCGTAATGTTCCTATGACTCATACGAAAAACCCCAGAGTCCGTTGATGTTATTGTCATGTGATCCGGGAGAGGTTCAGGGCGTGGTTTTCACAAGAGGATCTTCTCGTGATTGGCTGGCCAGGATCAATCTCGACTTATCACGTGAGGGAAAAAGGAAGCTGAGGTCTATATAGGCATGTGATCATACGGCGAGGAGCACACTAGAACACTGGACGATACTGGACTGGACTTCAAACTTTGGTGGAAGGTGGTCTTATTATGTTTGTGGAACGTGACTGACCTACAACTGTGGAGTGCTTACGCACTGGGTATTGTGTCACTTGCGGCGGCTTGGTATTATATGTTGGTGAATATACTTTCCAGAATTTACGTTTTAGAACGACAAGCATGTGTTGCTCAAGTGAATGTGTCTTTAAACCAAGTGTTAGAGTCAGTGAACACAGGTACAGTATGTGTGTTTTATAACAAGTGGCAATTTTGAAAATATGCAAGTTGTATTGATACACAGAGACAGCGAAGGGTATTCATCCACATATATATGCTTTGTAATGAACTTTCAACGGACGAACTACAAATGGAAGCTTGGTCCTCGCTCTTGTTTCACACTGTTTTCGTTGTTATTGTTGTTTTTGTTGTTGTAAATATGGAGGCTTCCAGCTGTATTTTGTGAGTGTGTTTTATGTATATTTTGTGCACGAATGTTATTCCGATTATAGTCAGTTATTTTAGAATCTGTGGTGTTATTGATGAACCTAGGTGCAGTTCCTACCTATTTAGTCATTTTCGGAAGGTTAGGTAAGGCCTGAAGCAGATGTACCAGTGCGTAGCTATATGTACACGCCCTGGGAGATAAAGAATTATCATGCTCTATCAAAATTCGAGAGATCCATTCTGGCGAACTCTGGCGCCCATACTACAGACATTTTGAAATATTCTTTCTATTAATTTATTCCATTTTAATTATGTTAGTAATTTTTTCAGTTGTGTATTCAGATATTTTGAATTAGATTACAATTTACGCCCAAGCGTGAGGCGATTAAGTACTTTATTTTATTCATTTTTCTTTTCTTTATTAATCTGCTTACACTCCAGGGTTGGCTTTTCCCTCGGACTCAGCGAGGGATCCCACCTCTACCGCCTTAAGGGCAGTGTCCTGGAGCGTGAGACATTGGGTCGGAGGATACAACTGGGGAGGAGGACCAGTACCTCGCCCAGGCAGCCTCACCTGCTATGCTGAACAGGGGCCTTGATGGGGGAAGGGAAGATTGGAAGGGATAGACAAGGAAGTGGGAAGGAAGTGGCCGTGGCTTTAAGTTAGGTACCACCCCGGCATTTGCCTGGAGGAGAAGTGGGAAACCACTTCCAGGATGGCTGAGGTGGGAATCGAACCCACCTCTACTCAGTTGACCTTCCGAGGGTGAGTTCCAGCCCTCGTACCACTTTTCAAATGTCGTGGCAGAGCCGGGAATCGAACGCGGGCCTCCGGCGGTGGCAGCTAATCACACTAACCACTACACCACAGAGGCGGACTTAATTATTCATATTTGATTATTTTAATTATATTGCTGAGGTTATTAAAAGTTATTTGTATTGTTATTTAATGATATTACAACACTGCCCGCAGGATTTAAAAAAATATACGTTGAAAGAACATCCACGAAGATTTAATGTCCGAGAATCAATCTCTGATAAATAATGAAAGTGTTTACAAAAAGAATGAGCCTCAAGAAAAAGTGTATCGTTATCATACTGCAACCGTTAGGGCTTTAATCTTCGCACCAAATTAAGTATGAACCAGCTCTAAACACAACAGGCGACAAAATGAAACTGGCCCCGTTAGTTGGGCAACAAATGAGGCTTACTCTGGGTATAATTAGGGCAATTTTATTTAACTTGGTTTCACAAACAGATGTACAGTTGGAACATTTGTATGAGAACCGCCAGAAGTCACTTACCAGGATTGAAGTCTCATCCTCCCTACTTTCATAAGATCACCGGCTGAATTCGTAGAGCAATATGGGTAATGGAATGTTCGATAAAGAAATAAAATAGGCACTATCTAAAATAATGAAAGTAGGATTCTATAATATGAGAGGAATATGCTAATATTTGTTAAATGAGAAGAATCTCCGTTCAAGTATATATTCTAAACATTTTATTTATACTGATGTGAACCACACAAATAATATTCTATCTCAATATGTGAGCAAAAGAAACAATTAAACTGACACAATTATATACATTATATGCCTTCCTTTCTTGAAATTGTCCATGCATAATTAATTCTTGACGTACACCAATTCATTCGATCAACATACACTGATATATGAGTTTATTTTTATATAAAAAAATGGATATTGAATGGTATCCTTTACCTGTTAAACTCTCGTCACAAATGGATATTAAATATGGTTCCGGTACCGGGGATCGAACTCGAGCCTCCAGGGTAAGAACCAGGTATCCTTTATTTACTAGTCATGATTTGGATAGAGAGAAAAAAAATTAACACAATATAAGCACATCTGTTATACGCACGAGATTGCATTGCCGAGTATCGAACATGTGATCCATTTGACCACGACAAATGTATATTTACATTGAACACTTACGATGAACATACACGCTGAACATATATGTGCGTACCCTGGGTTTACCTAACATATTATATATTTAAAGAAAATCAGTCAAAGCTGGAATCAAACCCATCAGCATAGTATACTTTGGGAAATAATAAAACACACAGAAACATACATATAAAAAATATCAAATATATTTACACAACACATCTTGAAGATATGGCTTAACCAAGCCATAATATCTGGTTAAATCTTCGCTCCAGCATCATTCGAACCAACAGGCTTCGGCTTCCAAGGTAAAAATTTTTGGACTCCAATCAGAGGCTAAATTAATGCTTAGCATGAGAAGGGATCTATCCTTCACAAAATCCGGAAATTATCCGTGTTACTCGCAACGTATAATTAGAATAGGATTGAGACTACTTTGGTAAATGAAAGGAGCTTGGCCCGTTAACATCGCTTTGCTGGAAACTGCAAAGTTTGCTCGGCCTTAAGTCGACCGGCATATACCTGTCAATCACAATAAGAGCTGTAAGCAGCCCTAGGCTCGGTGTTTAGGGTATATAAAAGTATGTACTTAACACTTGGTGAGTAAGGCTTGCTGTCGTCTAGGGTACATCTTAGATCTTTACACGAACATGATGAATATTCTTGTTGCTAGTAGTCCTAGGTTCTTCTTCATACGACGATCCATGACTCGAACTACTGTTTTCTCAGTTGAATTTCGGGACGATCCTTGTGAAGCTGGTCGCAGGCACTCAGGCGCGACTCTTGTAGGTTCCGAGCCTTGGGTTCGACGACCACTCACGAACATACAGAAAAATGGAGAATGAGTTATCAAATACTGTTTTATGCACTTTCAAAGGAGGGCCTACTTGTAACAAGATCCACTCTTAAGTTGAAATAGATTAACGCAAGTAGTGATAAATTGTAAAATCACTGTTCATTCCCTGACCGTCACACAGACTATCACAACGAATGTCCCTGAAGGATGCGAATATTAATTTTGTCAAGAACAGTTATTTAATTTTTGCTAAAATGTCACTCGTTCTTAAATACACTGGAGCGGTGATAATTAACCCCTGTATATTAATTGACTATCTCACCACGCCAAATAACCTGAAGCGTTTGCCCTCCGTTGGTGATTGCACCATAAGTCATAACTAACAATCTTCCACGATTGTGATGTTAAAATGCCAAATTAAGGCTTCTGTTCGGCAATTATGTACATTAACTTGTACCACACGGCTTATTCCGTAAAAATATTAAATCACATTGATGTATTTCTTCAGTGGCACAACACTTGGTACACTGATATCCAAGTAACTGATATCCAGGTCCGCTTCTAATATGTTGAGCTGCAACTACACAGACGACAACAAGGTAAGGTGTTACCACTGCAGCTACACGGATGAGAATGAGATACAGTATCTGGGTCCAGGTCATACTTATAGCCTCCGGACAAATGGTCAGGGGGGAGATGAAATATGTCGCTGCTCAAAATATCGGTCCGGTAATCGGAGTCTTTGAACGACGTGATAACAGTCGAATTAAAGCTTATGACTTCTACTTTCTATTGAACATATGTGAAACCAAAGCGATCAGTAGGTTATTCATAATTTCCAAAGCGTCCTTTTGGAAAATCATGCGTCATGTTTCATCGTGCAATATCTCCCACTTTTTTCCACACGTTGTCAGATTTCAGTAGTCGCCTATGATCTGCGTACTACTGTATGATAGGCGTCATTACTGATCCATATTTAAAGTATTGTATTTATATGCATTGACAGTCAGCATAAAATACATTGGTTCGAATGGGACCTGATTTATAAATTTAGAAAAATTATTTCAAATAGAAGTATTCTTCTTCTTCCTCTTTTTCGTAAATTATGGTGAAGAGGTACTAATGAATGCGGTGTTGAATTTATAGTGGGCATTTATTTTTCAAAAGTTAACACACCTTAATTCGGCCCGGTCTCCAAAAACCTCCATCTCCATGCGTAGCGTTATCTTCTCTTCTCGCTCGCTCGGAAAGAGAGCGCGGTTTCAAGGTTAGCAATACTGCGTTGCCCTCTTCTCATTACAGCGTAGGAAAAATGCTCCTTCCGGACTGGCGCGTCACGGATCATACCCCGGTTTGACGTACAGAATGCTAACTACTGCGTTATATGTCACAGGATGTTGCGGAAAACGGCATATATAATTAGCCAGACCTCCTAACATCTCCATGGCATGATGATGAACGGTCACAATACATAAGTTCAAAATCAAGACCTTCAGTGTCGTTCTCCTTTTTGGTGCTGCGTCCAACCGCAAGCTTTCTTGCTGCAGAAACACTTCATTGAAGAAATCTATCTTCTCCAGTTAAGGCCATAATTCCCCAAAGTGCAATTCTAGGAGCTTCTTCATGCCCTTTATTTTAGCTGGCTGCAGTTTGTCCCACTTCAGAATAAAATCAGAAATGACATCCTTTGGAAACGTTTGCCTCTTTTGATAAGTGTTTTGGGCTCCCCACATTCAAAATTATAGAGTGGTACTCCCTCCAGAAGGCATGCCTTCTTGTTTTGCTGTTTTGGTGATGGTGAATTTCTTAGCTCTTTGAAATTTGAAATGCCATCTTCCCGAATTCTTGGTGACGACGTTGATGAGTTGCTTCCTATTTCTTACTTCACAATATTGCGCCCCCAACGAAACTACCTTCGATTTTTTTTTCATTATGTTGATGTAGACTTTTAAGTTTTCAGTCAGCCTTATGTTCTTAAACTTCCTCTCCAAAATTCCGACGGCTCTGTCGTGGGGGATGAACGAATGGCCGACGATAGGGAACCACATTTCTATCTTTTCTACGTGTATTGGAGCCTCACATAGGAACCAATGCATCAGCATCCCAACCATAGTCATATATGTATTCTCAACGCCACATCCATCCGAAAAAGTCATATTTTGGTAATACCTTCCAAATACACATGAGCTAGTAGGTGATGTACAGCAGACGCGATTTCGTTAGAGCTTTCATTGAACTAATTCTCTAACCAAACGTAGGACGTGATGTTTCCTGGGGTCCGAGTGTTTGTGGATGAGCCCTGGCAAACGGTAAAATTGTACAATTAATAGTAAGCTGCTTTGTCGCGAAACTTTAGGAGCACTATATTCTTTTGGCAGTCGTAGCTGAACGTAAGTTCTCCATAATTTTCTTCCTCATTTTTTACTGCGCCTGAGTGGCGGGAGAAACAAATGCAGATCTCCGGTTCTGCCAACTTAAACTTCTTCAATCATAGCATCCACATTCACATTTTACTTCCTGAAATGACGGGCTCGACTACATGATGGGAAGATAGCCCGTTCTGTACACGCATGTATTTTATGTTTTCGGAAAAACCACTTGGGCGGGGGGTAAAATTGACTGAAAACAGGGTTGAATTATTTTTATTAGGATCCTAATATCTCAAAAACTGAAAATGTTACAGTCGTGAAATTTGGTATTTGGAATCTCCTTTAAAAATAAAGAAATACGTATTTTGTTCTTGTTTTCGGAAATCAGAAGGTCCCGACTTCAACTTCCGGCCGGCCTATCCCATCGTCGTCGTCTGGCCTATCTGTGTACGGCCGACGTAAAGCAAATAGGTAGCATAAATATATACTGCAACCGCTCACGCCCTGAGTCTCAGGCTAGCATTTATCTCAGAATTGATCGGTTCTATAGTAAATGTCCAAAACAAACTAATGTATTCAAATAAGGCGCTTCAATAACTCCACGGATGAACGGGGCATGCAAATTTAAATAGAGGGAAGGCCTCATTCGTAGACACTGAAGTGAAAGGCTCCACAATAGGACTAGAAAATGACAGAAATTATTACCATGGGCATGACTAAATATCTACAATAAAAAGATAATGTAACTGTTTCCTTTTGCAATTGCAAAAAGGAGCAATTTATTGAAAAAATTTAGGCAATGTTACTGCATATTACGACATAATTTCAAGTACGACAGTAACTAAGCATGAAAAAAATTACAACTGATTTGTATTTGTATGAAGAGACTACTATCTCAAAAACAAAAGATGGTGCAGACGTGAAAATTGGTACTTGGAATCTGCTTCAAAAGTAAAGAAACGCGTATTCCTTTGATTTCGGAAAATCCAACGAAGGAGGGTGAAGGATTTGAAGAATTAATTGAATTAATTGTATGAGGATACTTACATCTGATAAAAACTAAAGTTGCTACAGACGTGAAAATTGGTATTTGGATCTCATTTAAAAACAAAGAAAAACGCATTTTGGGGGAATGTTATCTTGGGAGTCGGGGGTGAAAAGGAGTTGAATTCCTTTTATGAGGACACATGTCTCAAAATCTGAAGATGTTACAGTCGTGATAATTGGCATTTACAAGATCCTTTACATAAAAAACAAGTATTTTTTCCGGAAATTTCACTTAATGGAGGGGGCAGTGTGAAAGGGAGTGATTTTTTATGGGGTAACGTATATCTCAAAACTGAAGGTGACAGACGTGAACATTCGTATTTGGAATCTCCTTTAAGCATAAAGAAACACGCCTTCTTTATTTGGGGGCGGGGGGAATCAACTTAACGGCGGTGGGGTTGAAAAGGAGTTGAGACCAATTGATTTTACTGTTCATAATGTACTTGATTCTAATCATAAACAGATAATTTATAATCTTTCCTGGGTTCGCTTTCAAGATCCATCTTTTCCTTTGGAGAACTTAAAATTAGATTACAGTAGATTCTCCTGGCACATAAGTAAAAATTTAAACACATTTGAAATAAACGATAGGAATGAAATTGACCGTGCAATTGTTCACCTCTATAATAAGGTCAACAATGCACGGAAGTATATCATTCGCCTCGCCAGAAATCCCGCACATTTGCCTACGCGCGATAATGGTGCTGGTCACATTGTCAGCAATGACAATGGCAACAAATGTAATTTACCGCTAAGTAGCGGTCTTGCATCTTGCTGCAGGGTCCAGAACTTCAATAATAATAATAATAATAATAATAATAATAATAATAATAATAATAATAATAATAATAATAATAATAATAATAATAACCTAAATTCAATTAATATCACCCACCCTAATAATAATAATTTTCTGGACCGTCCTCAAAATGTGCGGACCGCGCTGGGAACGCGTCTTGACCGGGTAATGACTAGGAATGCAGTCCGGCCGCGGCTTCAGTGCTGCCATGGCACCCAAGAGGACACCAAGCCGGATCTCCTCAAGGATTTGTCCATATTAAAAATGCTTGTAGCAAAAGGCAAAGATTTAGGGACCCAACTGACCGGACGAAATACCTGGAGCTAGCCCGGGAAGTACGAAATCGATTGCTGGAGAAACGATTAAAGAATGGGAGAAACTTTGCCGAAAGATCGCGAAATTTGGCGGATTATATAAAAAAATGTTAAGCATTTAATTATAAATTTTAGTATAATACCGTAACGAAGCACGGGTATCTCGCTAGTAATATTATACGAGGTCGAACAGCGACCCGTATGCTTGAACATGTAAGCCGAATTGATCGAACACCTGATCCGTATGGATCGAACCAACGACTTGTGTACTTAGACACGTAAACCTGAAACCAATTGAGGAGACGCGGTAACGAGTACAACCTGCCTTGTAGTCGCCTCCGCGTTCCATTAGATGAGTTACCTCCGGGTTATTCACATATGAGATAGCCCGAAATCCTATCCTAGAAATGTTATCGTAACAAAAGGGGAAATATAGACTGAAGGACCATAGACTACCTATCCAGAGTCACGAGCATGCCAGTAACATCTCGCCAAATTTAGGCTCAATTTCATATTTACCATTGTCAATGTGACATATAAAAGTATCGAAAGGTGACACTAAAATCCTCGCATAATCCTGACATTTACCAGCCGGGGTCTCACTCACAGAGTTATGAACCTAAGCATCCAAGGGAAGTCTAACTTGTTGGTCAAAACCATTCCAACTCACGGTGACTATTATTATTATTATTATTATTATTATTATTATTATTATTATTATTATTATTATTATTATTATTATTATTATTATTATTATTATGCGTGAATGGTCCCTTTCGGAACACACGAAGCTTTATTTATGATTTCGTTTGTGGAGGATCCAGGATGCTTTCATCTGTTCACTATAGATCCTCTTCCTTTCTTCAGTCCACTTGGTACCTGCTCATTTTTGGTATTTCATTCTCTAGAGTAACTTCTCATTTGTCAATTTTCTTTCGATATATTTCGATTCAAAATTTCGTCACGTTGAATTTGTGCGTTCTTCATGCCCGCATTTGTTTGTTGTGTCTAAGGGAAATTCTTCATTTTGTCAACTCTTTCAAGAATTTGGTGGGTTAGTCAGGTTTCTGGAAGCTTCTTAACATGTCCATAAAATTTTAGCTTTCTTTTCCTGAGGCCAGTCGCAATATTAGATATTTTTCTGTGGATTTCCGGGATTCGAGGGGGTATCCTTCTTCTGTGGGTCTTGGTCTTCTTCTTCTTCTTCTTCTTCTCCTTATTGTTATTATTATTATTCCCATATAAATTCGCTTAATCTGCTATGATTAATCATTACACCTAACGGTCATTCATGCGGACTATCAGCTCCCCCTAATCTCTGGGGCCATAGTACTTCAAATAACTGCGCATACAGCCCATCCTTCTCGTACGTACTATAACGGGGTGCGATCCCTGCACTCTCCGTAACTCAATCTTACTCTGCCTACATCCCATGGGCTGGTAATTCCATTTCCCAGTACCCGGACACTAACATTCTCTGTGTTTCTCCTAGACCTCTTTATATACAGTATTTCATCGTAGCTTCACGTCCGACTCGTTGGCTGAATGGTCAGCGTACTGGCCTTCGGTTCAGAGGGTCCCGGGTTCGACTCCCGGCCGAGTCGGGGATTTTAACCTTCATTGGTTACTTCCAATGGCTCGGGGGGTGGGTGTTTGTGATGTCCCCAACATCCCTGCAACTCACACACCACACATAACACTATCCTCCACCACAATAACACGCAGTTACCTACACATGGCAGATGCCGCCCACCCTCATCGGAGGGTCTGCCTTACATGGGCTGCACTCGGCTAGAAATAGCCACACGAAATTATATTATATATCGTAGCTTCACAATAAATATCCCTTTTTACCATTTCTGAATGGGTCCCAAGTCGGAATGCGGCCGCCGGTTATAATGAACGCTAAATAATGGCCCAAACTTACTGTTTAAATCGCGGTTGTAATGAACTATAAATAACGGTAAACTTTTATTATGCAAATAGTGGCTTGGAACCACGGAATTATTACATATTCAAGATTGTTAAAAGTTATGAGAATTTAAAGTTTCACCATTGCGATCATTCGTGGAGAGTAACCTCAGAAAACAAACCAAGTGAAAAGGCTAAAGGGGGAAATTAGGAATAACATGCAGTTAATGAATAAGTAGATCGTGCTATGTCGTCTATGGAATATAATCAGTCGTGAACTCTGTGAAAAATTATTGAGGAATATTACTCCGATATATGAGGAAAGAAGGATTCCCCCATCAGGGATCAATCCCGAGAGAGATGGGTGGTTTTCTTAAATCGGTATCTGGAGTGTGGCCTGGATGTTCAAATTTTTACCACAGAGCGGTCTGATAATGTAATCTCACACGTCGTAATTTTATCAATAATCGATCATAGATTAATAATATATCCATACATTTCCGTCTCCCAAGTTACGCGGGTTTCTAGCATCGCTACTGGCGTGGTGTAGCTCTGGCCGATAGCAGTCCAGCTACGGTCAATTCCTAGAAATTGATAACGTTAAATTATTAAAGTTATTGCAAATAATCTTGATGAAGATCTTCTAAAATCACCACTGTTGACGTTCTGAGATACGAATATTATACTTAATAGGAAAGAGCCTCCGTGGCTCAGACGGCAGCGCGTCGGCCTCTCACCGCTGGATACCGTGGTTCAAATCCCGGTCGTTCCATGTGAGATTTGTGCTGGACAAAGCGGAGGCGGAACAGGTTTTTCTCCGGGTACTCCGGTTTTCCCTGTCATCTTTAATTCCAGCAACACTCTCCATTCTCATATCATAGCATCTATCAGTCATTAATAAACCACTTTGGGAGTGGCGACCCCATCGTACTAATAGCCTATATCTGCTTCATTCATTCCATCCCTGACCCGGTCCATGACTGGAAAACAGGTTGTAGGTTTTCATTCATTAATAGGAGATAGCCGGATTTCATATTTACAAATTCAAAGCTGGTGCACCCTGATATGGTCGACAAGTCACCCGATTTTTGTCATTGGCTTAGAAGTAAAGCGGGCCTTTGAAATATTCCCGCAGCCAACCTTACGAATATATGCCCGTAGGCTGGGAAATTTCGCTTCTTCATTTCTAAGAACATGTGGCGTTGTGCCATTTCCTATTGAGCCGGAACATCGGTATTATTTTCCAGGTAGGAATTAGCGACATAGTTACTTCTCTACTCTTTCCACTGGTAGTTAAGGGAACGGGCACTTCGTGTGATTTCAGTCGAGATCAACAGCTTCACTAACCGGGCTTTTCGCAACGAAAATGTCCATATAATCTTCTAGCTCCAAATTCGTCAGAATGTTCTTGCGGGTGTGGCAATATTACTCAAGCGAGCACCAGCTTCCCAATATGTACTTCAGTATTCCAATATCCTATCAACCATATCGAATCATGATGAGATGACCCGTCCCGCAAGGGTACAATGAAAACATCATGTCACGTTTTAAATCATGCAATGTTATCGTAAAGTATTTATTTTAACGTGACTTACTAACTCTTTATAGGCAAAATTAGACAAGTCAACGATGCCATTACTAATGTAATTACGTAAACATTGAAAAAATACGTTCCACTTTTGTGAAACTACGGTAGGGGCAGATGATAATGATTAGTACAGAGACAATTCATTTTCCATAGTTACCCAATTTTCGATTAGGTTGAACTTTAAAATTGCTCCCCTGTAAATTGCAGTTACAGAAACTTCTCGACTTCTCCTCCGGGGCTGTCGATATACTTTGCCTGACAAAAAAATTGAAGCCCCCAGAAGAAATGGTCGAGTGACCATGCAACTTCGTGCACATACACACAATCGCTGGGTATATAAACGATTAGAGTTGCAATTCTCTGTGACAGTTTGAACGGCCGCCAGAGTGCATTAGTATTGTTCGTGTTTAGAGTTGGTACCAGACCTGGTAGGATATATGAGGGGCGTGAACAGCGTCAGATGTTGAGTGAATCCTGTGAAGGACATGGAGATGCCATGTACTCGTGTGAGACAGCGTTATCAGCATCTGGAAGAGTTTGAGAGTGGCTACATTGTTAGTCTCCTTTCGGCCGGTAAATCCAATCGTGCAATATCCAGATTTGTGCGGCATTCGGATGTGACAGTGGCCCTATACTGGACTGCATTGGAACGTGAGGGCAGGTAAACTCGTCCTCAGGGTTCTGGTCAACCACGTCTGAGCACACCACAAGGGAGGATCGCCGTATTGTGCGCCAAGCACTGCCGTTAACACCACAACACAAACGGCTGCGTTTGGAGTGGTGACGTGATCGGGAGGCATTGACTGTTGATGAATGGCGTCGCATTGTGTTCATCGATGAAACGCGGATCTGCACTACACCGGATGACCATCGTCTGCAAGTATGGCGGCAACCTGGGGAGAGTTGGCCGTGCGGTTAGGGGCACGCAGCTTTGAGCTTGTATTCGGGAGATAGTGGGTTAGAACCCCTACTGTCGGCAGTGGTTTTGGGGCTGTACCTTAATTAAGGCCAGGGCCACTTCCTTCTCACTCCTAGCCTTTCCTGCCCCATCGTCGCGCCATAAGACCTATCTGTGTCGGTGCGACGTAAAACAAATTGTAAAAAAGAGAGGTCCCGTTCTTCGAATGTTTTGGAGAGACGCAGTTGTTTTACTCCTTGTATCACGGTGTGGGGAGCCATCGGGTATGACTTCAGGTCACGACTAGTAGTGATTGAGGTAACTCTGATGGCACAACGGTACGTCACGAATCCTCCATCCTCATGTATTACCTCTCATGCGACTGTATTGTGGAGTTATTTTTCAACAAGACACTGCTCATCTACACACGGCACGTGTCTCTACAAATTGTCTGCGTGATGCTGTGGTACTCCCGTAGCCAGCAAGTTCCCCATATCTGTCACCACAGAACATGTGTGGGACCAACCTTGGACGTCAACTCCAAACCAGTTCCCGTATCCAGGATATTAAGGACAGTTACAACAGTTGTGGGTCAGCTTGCCTCAGGAGAGGATACAACGGCTTTATGAAACCATTTCCAACCGAATCAGTGCATGCATCCGGGCCAGACGGGGTGGAACGTCATACTGATAACTGGACTCGTACTGCCAAGTTCTTTGTAAGATTGACTCGACTTTGTAATAACTGACATAACATCACTTACCCTCTCAACACTTGAAGTTCCATTTCGTTACCTCCACTCCCCTCCCTTCTGGGTGCTTCAATTTTTTGTCAGTCAGAGTATATGCAAGGGAGATTCCATGTATAACAGCTTACAGTTCCAGCATAGGGACGGTCAGCTTATAATCGGTTAAATTACGTAATATTTTGTACAACAATGTGCTTTGGGTGGGATAAATCATGTACATTACCTCAGAGGTTAATGATCATACTTTTTGCTATGATGTTCTTAAATCTCAACATCAGTTATCCTTGCTGAGACCTAACTCACATAAATATAATTATTCTTGTCCCTACGGCCACTCCCCTTCTATGGTGAAGTTGGTTAATCATCGTCCTTCTGTTCCTAAGATAGCAGATTCCACCCCGGATGAGATCAGTGACATACGGGGTTTTCCGAATCTGACAACTTAATGGCGTTGATTTCCAGCGTATTAAGAACTACTACTACTTTCTGTGCCGTATCTGTTTAACGAGCTTTGGTGATCTGATCACTTATTATCAGCTATTGCTCGGAATATTTCAACTTAGATTTTCCATACCAGTCCTTCATTTTCTTCTTCTTCTTCTTCTTGCGTTCCGGCCTTCTAAGGACCACGTTACAATTTCAATTGTTCCTCCTTAGTTGTTCTTTCCTTTTCTTCCAGTATTCTTTCATTGTTTCACTGTGTTTCTTTTTCCTGTCTTCAGTCCACTTTGTGCCTGTTTTCTTTTCCTTCCTCCCTTGGAATCCTTCCATTTGTAAGACTTTCTTCCTAAAAATCTTTCTTTCCAATAATTCTTCTTCTCGTATGTTGTTCCTTTCCAGGTCTTTCTTGACTTCTTGAATCCAGGTGGTAGTTGATTTCTTTTCCCAAAGGTACTTGAAGATTCGTTTAGTTAGTCTATTGTCATCCATTCTGTAAATGTGTCCAAGAAATAGCAATCTCCTTTTTCTTATTGTTTCTGATATGTTTTCTACGTTCTGGTAAATTTCATTGTTACTTCTTAATTTCCAAAACTCTGCAATTCTTGGAGGACCTAATATTTTCCTTATAATTCTTCTTTCTAATATTTCTAATTTATCAAGCTTGTAGTTCAGTGCTAGACATTCGCTGGCATAAAGGCATTCTGGTTCCTGTTTTAAAGCTCCATTCAAGCTTATTCGTCTACTAATGTCATTCCACGCCGTCTCTTCCCTGACAACTCGTTACATACCGCTTAGTCGAGCAGCTCGTCTCCTTACTCCCAGGTCCTCTCAGCCCTAGGATTGTAATTTGTTCGTTACTGACGACCATCATGTTTGTTTCTGCAATGTAGGCAGTACTCTTGACATATTGCCGTGATTCTGTTGATGGGTAGTTGTACGCCTACGGCCTCGAGATTGCATAACTAAGCTCAGCTACTACTGTTGGTCAAGTGTCATTTTACTAGTAGAATATGGATATGTTATGGTTCAGCTTACCATTTCTCTGACACTCGATTTATTATATCACGTTAGCCGGGCTGAGTGGCTCAGACAGTCAAGGCGCTGGCCTTCTAACCCCAACTTGGCAGGTTCGATCCTGGCTCAGTCCGGTGGTATTTGAAGGTGCTCAAATACGACAGCCTCGTGTCGGTAGATTTACTGGCATGTAAAAGGACTCCTGCGAGACTAAATTCCGGCACCTCGGCGTCTCCGAAGACCGTAAAAGTAGTTAGTGGGACGTAAAGCAAATAACATTATTATTATATTTCACGATAAAGAATTTTAACAATTGTAAGTTTAATTAATCCACGCTTACGCTTATGTATTTCGATAATGTTATAACTAGGGCTCGGATGTTTAGGAAAAGTAATATTCTTTCTTTGTCGCTATTTTCTTGCCTGATTGGATTTAGGTGCAAATCAGGTGATTATCGTCACAATCAAGTGATTTTTACTTGTCATATAAATGCATATTTTGGCTTTTTGTCATAAGGTCATATTTTGAGCTATTTTCGTAGAAACGTCATATTTCGGTGATATTTCGGCGGTTTGGCGACAGCTGTAGATGTGTAAAATCATCGTCAACTTTCCGAATGAGAACTAGTATTCACAAAACTGCTTTTCCGTATCACATCTGTAGTTAATTCAAGTCTAATACTCTGCTTCTTCTATCAAGGTTGCGCAGGAATTGTTTTCCAACAGTTTGTCAGAAAGTCTGGCATATATTAAGTTGAACTTTGGAATGATATCGAGTGCAATTACTCGTTTAGAAGCTGCTATCGTAGAAATTCATGCAAGTATTGAAATTATGAGAAGTGTCGAACTTTCAGCACAACAATCACATGGAATATCTGACGTCAGTGTAAAGCGAAATTGTTCAATCGAAGTGACGGTTTTCGCTGTGTGTGCAAGAGAAATGACGTTCTTAGAGGATAAGGTACCAGTGCATTTCAAGATGAGTGCATACTCGATAGCAGTGATTTAATATTATTTAAATATGCACCAATAACGTCTTGTAACGTCGAAAGGAGCTTCTCTTCTTACAAGAATGTTTTTTTTTTTTTTTTTTTTGCTATGGGCTTTACGTCGCACCGACACAGATAGGTCTTATGGCGACGATGGGATGGGAAAGGCCTAGGAGTTGGAAGGAAGCGGCCGTGGCCTTAATTAAGGTACAGCCCCAGCATTTGCCTGGTGTGAAAATGGGAAACCACGGAAAACCATTTTCAGGGCTGCCGATAGTGGGATTCGAACCTACTATCTCCCGGATGCAAGCTCACAGCCGCGCGCCTCTACGCGCACGGCCAACTCGCCCGGTGCAAGAATGTTTTAAGAGATAATCGGAGGTCTTTCGTGCCTGATGCTTTGAAGATGAATCTTGTCATACACTTCAATACCACCCGCGAAGAAGAATGAAGACGTTATGTGAGTTTGCACTATTTGCCCTGCCGCCCTACCATAATCTATCGAAAGACATATACTTAATTCGTTTCGTGGTGCTCAGTTTAAACTTTAAGGCATTTGAATAATATTAATGTAATCTGAGCTTAAACTTTCCAAAAAAATATTAAATAGACTGATTTCCAGTTTTCTCGTATTTCAAACCACCAATGAAGGGTGCAAACATGTTTTGACTTTTAAAATGTTGTGTGACCTGATAATCTTAGCGAAATTTGCAGGGCCTACTTGATAGGTATGTATTCACAAATGTTTGATAAGTGAATCGAGGACAATAGACTGTGAATAACTGCTAAACACGTATATTCAGAAAATTAATATGAAAGTAAGAATAAAGAATTTAGTTAACAAATAGGTATCAGAGGATTTGCCGTTTCGATTTATAACTTATTTTAGAATGGCCATATTTAGATTAATCATTTTTGGATCACATTTTGTAATTTTTGCGTCATATTTCGTCGATTTTGAGGCCATATTTCGTCACTTTTGAGATCATATTTGCTTGCTTATTTGGGCTATTTTAGGTCTTAAACATCCGAGCGCTATTTATAACATTGTAAAACATTCGTACTCTTTATGACTGGTTTCTCAACCATAGAATCACTTCTTTGTAATTTTATGACGCTGTAAGCTAAAAAAATTTTTAAACCTGCTATACTTATTCTTAAAATACCTTTGTGTTTTATCTTACAACTTATTGTAACCAATGATCATTCTTTTATTGCAATACGGCAAACTTTAGATATGAAGAGACTGCCTTAGATCCAATTCTGGCTCAGGGCCCTGACCTAATATTTGAGTATTAATGGCTGATGATGGTCGCGATGTCTAGCGAAACATGTCCCATAATTAATATGGTGTAATGATTATACCCTAATTGTAAAGAGTATATTGTATTGAATATGTGGTTTCTAATAACATTGTATATAACTTTTATTATACTAACTTCAATACAGTCACATTATGAGATTAATCACGTGTAATGAGAACTGTGTCATCGGTGTATCACAAGTTGTTGATTGGTGCACCGATCACCTTAACGCCAACTTCTGTATTCTGCAGTACTACCTGAGATATTTCTTCAGAACAGGTGTATATTTTGAACAGGAGAACAGACAAAATGCTGCCCTACCTAACACCTCTTCGTACTTCAGCATCGTCTGAGAACTTCTACGGAACAAACTTCTGATATCGTGGCTCCTTTAACAACTGAAGTAACGTTAAACGAATAATATTACAAGCTTTGATCCTTTTCCGGTCTTGAAGTTCCGCACTGGGGAACAATCTATATATTAAAAAATTTGATGAAAACTAAAGTCAGTCAGTACGGCCATTCTATCCGGTCGAATTCCTTTATTTTTTTAACTGAAAGGTATTCATGCACAGATTTGTCATCAAGCACTATAAATCACTTAACTTTCGCCTTACCCAAATTATTTATTTTTTCAATTTTTTGTCTCCTTGAAGCTATCATATCTTTGGCTCTAATTGAGGTACAGAGTTCGTTTTGACCTAAGAACACTCAGTGGATCAAGATCTTTCATTTCAGCTCTTAATTATTCAAATTGGTTGATTCTGAGGAAAGTCATGAGTGCACATTCAATTTGACGTCCCATTTCTTCAACATTTTTTTTCTCACTGAAGCAGTTAAATCTTTCGTTCTAATTGTGGTACGCAGTTCGTTTTGGTCTAAAAACACTCAGTGGATCAAGCGCTTTCTTTTGATGTAATAACTACTTAAAATGCTAGATTTTGAGAAAAGTTATGAGTACATTTGTGTCCATGATGAAGATCTTTCGTCCGCCTCTGTGGTGTAGTGGTTAGCGTGATTAGCTGCCACCCCCGGAGGTCCGGGTTCGATTCCCGGCTCTGCTACGAAATTTGAAAAGTGGTACGAGGGCTGGAACGGGGTCCACTCAGCCTCGGGAGGTCAACTGAGTAGAGGTGGGTTCGATTCCCACCTCAGCCATCCTGGAAGTGGTTTTCCGTGGTTTCCCACCTCTCCTCCAGGCGAATGCCGGGATGGTACCTAACTTAAGGCCACGGCCGCTTCCTTCCCTCTTCCTTGTCTATCCCATCCACTCTTCCCATCCCTCCATAAGGCCCCTGTTCAGCATAGCAGGTGAGGCCGCCTGGGCGAGGTACTGGTCATACTCCCCAGTTGTATCCCCCGACCAAGAGTCTGAAGCTCCAGGACACTGCCCTTGAGGCGGTAGAGGTGGGATCCCTCGCTAAGTCCGAGGGAAAAACCGAACCTGGAGGGTAAACAGATGATGATGATGATGAAGATCTTTCAAGGACTTTTCAACAATTCAGCGCGTAGTGTTGTTCCAAGGAACGTTTAATTCAATTTCTTTGTGTGATGTATTTTCAAGTGTTTTGTTGACATAATATTACATTCTATTACCGCTTTTTTTTTTTTGCTAGGGGTTTTACGTCGCACCGACACAGATAGGTCTTATGGCGACGATGGGATAGAAAAGGCCTAGGAGTTGGAAGGAAGCGGCCGTGGCCTTAATTAAGGTACAGCCCCAGCATTTGCCTGGTGTGAAAATGGGAAACCACGGAAAACCATCTTCATGGCTGCCGATAGTGGGATTCGAACCTACTATCTCCCGGATGCAAGCTCACAGCCGCGTGCCTCTACGCGCACGGCCAACTCGCCCGGTTTCTATTACCGCAGCAGATCATGTGCTTTATTTCATTAAGTCGGAACTTTGCAAATACATCCATGAGGATAGTAACGAACAACACCACGCATTGTACATTGCGGGCGGAGCCAGCGGGAAACTGGTAGTAGCATTATAATTCTAAAATTATTGTTTACCATCGTATGGCTCTGAATGCAGTTTCTCTACGCGTCTTATCACACTTACTTCAGGAAAATGCCGGGTTAATGACTTATTTATATTTTAAGTTTCATGTTCATAGTTCCCAAAAATAAATATCAGCTACGACTAGGTGCCCACTGTGAGAGTTGTGAAATACAGTAATTCGAAGGTTCGCATAGAGTATGGTTGTAGATCTAGCAGCGTAGCTGTGTTAACTAATTTAGTGTGGCTATTGCTAGCCTAGTGTAGCCCTTGTAAAGCAGATCCTCCATCGAGGCTGGGTTGCATCTTCCATGCATGGGAAACTACGTGTTTGTGTGGTGGAGGGTAGCGTTCTGTGTGACATACGAGTTGCAGGACTGTAAGGACGGAAAAAACATCAAGTCTCCGACATAAAGGAATTAACCGTTTAAGATTCAAATCCCTCCACCTGGCCGGGAGTCGAACCAGACATCGAGGACGCAAGGCTAAGACGCTAACATCTAAGCAAAGGAACCGAACGTAGCCATGGTGAAATCACCGGATCCCGTTAGAACTTAATGTTTTTAAAACTTATTAATCTGCCTGAAATTATTGGTAAACACAGGGATCCCGAATGAAAATAAAAATTCACAGCCTGATTCCAGTCATTCGAATGAATCAATCCCCCATCTAGCGGCGAGGATAGGAATTGTGCAGACTGGCGAAGGCTGTCGCACTCCTCGGGGGCAATGGTTAATGACTTACAGATGAAATGAAATGATATTTTAGAGTGTTACTGGAATGAAAGGTGACAGGGAAAACCGAAGTACCCGGAGAAAAACCTGTCCCACCTCCGCTTTTTCCATCACAAAACTCACGTGGAGTGGTGGGGATTTGAACCACGGAACTCAGCAGTAAGAGGCCGGGGCTCTGCCGCCTTAGCCACGGAGGCTTTGACAGGGATCCTGAATACTAAGAGAAATTTCTAAATTAATAATCTACAGCACTTACGAACAAATGAGATAAAATATTAATATTATAAAGAAAGATAAGTTATTCGTGGCGCATTGTGTGCGTCATCATGAGGATAAATGTAAATGATGTCTCGGTTTCCTGAATAATCCTTTCAATGCCGTGAGAGTGACGGTGTGGGTGACATCTTTGCTGATTCTCAGTCTATTGCAGAAGTCGACAAAGGAAGGAGAAATCTTGACTTTGACTCCAACCGTAAGTCGCACAACTTGAAGATTCTTGGGGTGATATTCTTTTCCTCTTTGTCGACTTTACTGCCTGTGTCCCATCAGTCTCGAATCTGACAGTTGGATTGAAACTCCTTAACAACACTTAACATGAACCACCTACCAGTTAAATTTTAAGCGGAAACTAATGTGGATTCATGAGCCATGAGAGAACTTCAATTTAACGTGCAATCTGAAGCATTAGAAGGTGAGTTCCATTTTGGAAAATCTCACTTGCATTGGGCGTGATATGGACCATTGCCGTCATGGTGAGGTCTTATTATATGACTAAGCCCCTTAGACCCAATTAGTAGCAGTAGACATCTGACTAATTTTGGTTGTCGCAAGGAAGTAGATTTATCTGAAAAATGATTATTTTATATGCTTTTGTAACACGTACGTTAATGGAGTGCAATTGAATTGCACTTAATTGAATTATGAAGATTAATAATTTTCATATTTACATATATTGGAGGTTAACGCGTACGTTATAATTTTCACATACACTTCTTGTGCATATATAAACATGTTTTATAAACACTACTGTAAAAGTACAATAGCCTCACTTTTGCTAAAGTTATTCTGTAAACGAGTGCCTTGCACAGAACACGTAAGCCAACTGCAGTCTTACGGGTTACTTAAGAAAAAAAGAACCAAGGCAAGAGGAATGCGAGAACACAGCATGGAAAGATTGCGATTCCGGATGTAGCATAAAATATGTGGACAGAGTGATTTGTGTATTTGAGTGATTTTCTGTAAACCTTGAAAAGTGTTTAAATATAGCCTTGTAAATGATTCTCTCTCTGTCTTCCTGATAGACCTTAGTTACGCACTTAACTTTTGTCTTTGGAATTTCCACACGCCACATAGAGCTCAATAATAATAATAATAATAATAATAATAATAATAATAATAATAATAATAATAATAATAATAATAATAATAATAATAATAATCTATATATATACATAAAATAAAAGTTTTGTCTGTACATTGCTCAGAATTTGAAAAGAATGGCATTTCTGTATCGGTCATGTCCACAGTAACAAGGAAATGCACTTTTTATTTTTCCGTGATTTCTCTCTGTCTGTATGTATGTATGTACACGCATCAAGAGAAAACGGCTGAAGTGAATTTCACGAAAATCGGTATGTAAAGTCGGGGATTGAGCCACTACAATCTAGGCTATAAATCATTTTATTCACGCTGAGTGAAATGGTAGTTTAAGGGAAGGCCTAAATATTTATATTATTAGTGGTCCTATCGATAAATGCTACATAACTAAAGTTATATAATATTAACATTCCGATCATTTATGTCTTATACATTTTTACCATACCGGCTAATAAAACACAGATATTCATTAATTTCGATTGTTGTTGCTAAGTCCTTATCAACGCCGAACCACGAGAAAATAGGTGAACAGAATTTAATGAAAATCGGTATATAGAGTCGGGGAAGAAGAAACTATAGTCTAAGCTGTAAACAATTTTATTGACCCTGGAAGAAATGGTAGTTTAGGGGTAGGCGCCTAAAATTTAATTTTTAAATACCTATGTTATTGGGCCTGTAGGAAAGTACTACATAACAAAAGTTGTAGAGAATACAATTTCCGATCATTTACGTTTTATTCAGTTTTACCGTATCGACTATGATAAGAGTGGTATTTCAGATTCGGAAGAAAACTAAATGTGAAGGCCTACAATATCGAAAGCGCGTAACATTGATCAACAATAGCATTACATTGACCATTGTTTGTTGTGACGTTCTTTGCCTCTTATGGTGTCCTCAACTCCGATAGATGCTGCGTACCGAATATAACAGCCTGACTGAATATTGGCGGGAAATAACTGGGGAGTTGGAAAACTTTTTTCTTTAGCATGCCATTCCTCTGGTTCATACACTGACTGACAGAGCAAATGCAACACCAAGAAGGAGTGGTCAGAACTTTATGCCAATTGCAGGGTAGACTGACGTCACTGAGGTATGCTCATGATGTGAAATGCGCCGCTGTGCTGCGCACGTAGCGAACGATAAATGGGACACGGCGTTGGCGAATGGCCCACTTCGTACCGTGATTTCTCAGCCGACAGTCATTGTAGAACGTATTGTCGTGTGCCACAGGACACGTGTATAGCTAAGAATGCCAGGCCGCCGTCAACGGAGGCATTTCCAGCAGACAGACGACTTTACGAGGGGTATGGTGATCGGGCTGAGAAGGGCAGGTTGGTCGCTTCGTCAAATCGCAGCCGATACCCATAGGGATGTGTCCACGGTGCAGCGCCTGTGGCGAAGATGGTTGGCGCAGGGACATGTGGCACGTGCGAGGGGTCCAGGCGCAGCCCGAGTGACGTCAGCACGCGAGGATCGGCGCATCCGCCGCCAAGCGGTGGCAGCCCCGCACGCCACGTCAACCGCCATTCTTCAGCATGTGCAAGACACCCTGGCTGTTCCAATATCGACCAGAACAATTTCCCGTCGATTGGTTGAAGGAGGCCTGCACTCCCGGGCGTCCGCTCAGAAGACTACCATTGACTCCACAGCATAGACGTGCACGCCTGGCATGGTGCCGGGCTAGAGCGACTTGGATGAGGGAATGGCGGAACGCCGTGTTCTCCGATGAGTCACGCTTCTGTTCTGTCAGTGATAGTCACCGCAGACGAGTGTGGCGTCGGCGTGGAGAAAGGTCAAATCCGGCAGTAACTGTGGAGCGCCCTACCGCTAGACAACGCGGCATCATGGTTTGGGGCGCTATTGCGTATGATTCCACGTCACCTCTAGTGCGTATTCAAGGCACGTTAAATGCCCACCGCTACGTGCAGCATGTGCTGCGGCCGGTGGCACTCCCGTACCTTCAGGGGCTGCCCAATGCTCTGTTTCAGCAGGATAATGCCCGCCCACACACTGCTCGCATCTCCCAACAGGCTCTACGAGGTGTACAGATGCTACCGTGGCCAGCGTACTCTCCGGATCTCTCACCAATCGAACACGTGTGGGATCTCATTGGACGCCGTTTGCAAACTCTGCCCCAGCCTCGTACGGACGACCAACTGTGGCAAATGGTTGACACAGAATGGAGAACCATCCCTCAGGATACCATCCGCACTCTTATTGACTCTGTACCTCGACGTGTTTCTGCGTGCATCGCCGCTCGCGGTGGTCCTACATCCTACTGAGTCGATGCCGTGCGCATTGTGTAACCTGCATGTCGGTTTGAAATAAACATCAATTATTCGTCCGTGCCGTCTCTGTTTTTTCCCCAACTTTCATCCCTTTCGAACCACTCCTTCTTGGTGTTGCATTTGCTCTGTCAGTCAGTGTACATTGTCTGATACTGCTGGTACGTAACACACTGGTTCATCATAGTATTCCAGCTATTCGGTCCCTACTCTGACGCGCTGTTTTGAATGAATAGTGTGCACAATTGGCAGAGGCTCTCTTAGTAGTAGTATGACCTAGTCTAGAATTACAATTTAGGCCTATTGCAAATTATAGCTCCACAATTCACTAAATAATTCAAAACTCAACCCTGAAAAGAACCGTTGCATAAGAAAAGCATCTTCCTCTTCACTTTTATTAAATTTTACATTCATTTTATTCGAAATTAGCAGTGAAGAGGGGTTTTCTCCTCTAGCTTGGAGAAAAATTTGCCTCCAAGTCAGATAGATTTTTCTGCCGCCAGTGTAGTGAAATGAGATTTTCCGACTCATCGGGTACTCCTAGGAAACAGGTTAGTAAAAGGGCATAGATTTGCGCTCGGACTCTCCGCTATTCGCGCGCGCACCCCCCCGCCGAAGAAAGACGAAGAGTGTTCACAGATCACGGCTGTCTACGACTTGGTCATTCTAGCTCTGGAACTTTGGACTGTTTTCTGAGTATGTAAAAAGGCAGGTGGAGAGTGAGTATCTGCCAGTATAATGAAAACTCCCCAACCTGATTCTGACTGATGGTAGGCAAGCGGGCCTACCATTACAATGAAAATTCCCTAACCCAGTCTTCATATGAGGAAAGTCTTTCCCGTCGCGTTTCTAGGGTAACATTAAGAGCTATGCAATTTAATACAATCTTGCTCACAATGCGTACACTACCTAACCTAGAATTCTGTACACAATATAGAATTCCGTAGCGAAGCACGGGTAAATCAGCTAATAATAATAACAATAATAATAATAATAATAATAATAATAATAATAATAATAATAATAATAATAATAATAATAGGGCAAAGTGGCTCGCAAGGTAGAGCACTGAATTTCTGGGCTCAAAGTGACGGGTACAATCCTCGTTCAGTCGGAAAGTATTTAAAGGTAATCAATAACGCCAGCTTGTTGTCTGTAAACCATTGGCATGGATAAGAATTGCGAGACAAAATTACGGCACCTCGTATTCTCCGAAAACCAAAAACGCTAAAACCAAAAACACCATAATAATTTGCTATACGTCGCACGGACACAGATAGGTTTTATGGCGGTGATGAGATAGGAAATGGCTAGAAGCCCACGCATTTGCCTGGTGTAAAAATGGGAAACCACTGCAAACCATCTTCAGGGCTGCCGACAGTGGGGTTTGAACCCACTATTTCCCGAATACAAGCTGACAGCTGCGCGACTCTAACCGCATGACCAACTTACTCGGTGGTAATATTAATAATAATAATAATAATAATAATAATAATAATAATAATAACAATAATGACCAAGATGGCCGTGAGCAACGAACATGCCAAGCTTTATAGCTCAGCTTAAAAAGAAATCAAAAACATATTTGAAGCTCTAAATAGTGACAAAAGACTGGACAAGAAGTGGAAATAAAATATTACTAACGCCGTGAATATAGTTAAATCATTATTAGCAAACTTACATGAGGAATTGATCAAACTGGAGAATACCTTAACCTGTACATCAGATCAACACGAACAACAGATCAACGAACACGAACAGCCGCTTTATTCTGACACAGTATCTCGCACTCATATAAATAAACAAAACATTAAGAAGACTAGAAATGTGATTCAATAATTTTCCAATTTCTTTGCGATCATTTAAGAAAAGGCTAGGAAAACAACAGATAAGGAATCTGCCACCTGGGCGACTGCCCTAAATGCAGATCAGTATTGATTGATTGATTGATTGATTGATTGATTGATTGATTGATTGATTGATTGATTGATTGATTGATTGATTGATTGATTGATTGATTGATTGATTGATTGATTGATTGATTGATTGATTGATTGATTGTATTCATCTGTCCAAAGAACGAAGACACGGTAAAGAACTCCGAACAGACATTACGCCTATTGCAAGCTACAACTAAATCCAGTTCTCTAAATGTAGGAGTAAATAAAGTGAAGAAAACTTGAAATGGAGTATTATTCGAATTAAGGAATCATGATGAAAGCACGAACCTAGTCAGCCGCATTCAAGAAACTTCCCCGGACCTGACGGCTATAATACCATAGCACAAAAATTCTAGACTCATCATTCATGGTATTGAACCAGACTTTCTGGAGGAGGACCTTGTGGACGCCATTAAAAACCAGAACCCGTGCATAAATGAAATGGCGTATGGCTTTTAGTGCCGGGAGTGTCCGAGTACATGTTCGGCTCGCCAGGTGCAGGTCTTTTGATTTGACTTCCGTAGGCGACCTGCGCGTGGTGATGAAGATGAAATGATGATGAAGACGACACATACACCCAGCCCTCGAGCCAGCGAAATTAACCAATGATGGTTAAAATTCCCGACCCTACCGGGAATTGAACCCAGGACCCCTGTGGCCAAAGGCCAGCACGCTAACCATTTAGCCATGGCACCCGTGCATAAAGTAGTGCCTACTAGATCGTACGCAAGTTTTGGAGAAAAGATTTGTGAAGAAAGCTCGGGGTGGCGACAGTCAGTATGCAGTGATAGAAGTGACGCCTAAGATCTACCATGCCGTGATGAAAGAAGAGAAGCTATATATTGGCTACCAAAGGGGAAATGTTAAAGACTATTTCCCTGTCATACGTTGTCACTCATGTTGCTGTTATGGCTATTTTGCAGCAGACTGTAATTCGCAAAGATGCCCAATCTGTTCAGAGGAACATGCCGTAGATGTATGCCCCCGAACCAGAACTGAATGTGCCAATTGCAAACATATAACCAAAAAATGAGGAACGAGGCATATTTTCAAGCCATAGATACAAATCACACAGCAACATCCTCACAGTGTCCGGCCTATATCAGAATCTTAAACATAATTAAATCCAAGATTAATTATGGCTAAAATAATAGTATTACAATATATATTACACAGATCTCTTACTCCTACACAAGAATTACTTATTGACGCCGGAAATCTATTAGATACACAGCACATAAAACTTCTGTGCATTCAAGAACCATACACTCGAAATAATGCTGTTAAGGGACTAGTCACACTTTGACAATGCTTTGTGCAAATTGTATCTCATCTGTAAGTCACTAAACGGAAGTCAGTTACTGTTAGTAGGAGATATAAATGCAAAACACCAAGCATGGGGGAGCCCCATTTCAGATGAAAAGGGAAAGAAGTTCTATGATTTTTGTTGTACACATCGTCTTCATATACTAAATGATGGTATTACGCCAACCTATCGCCGTAGAAACTCCGAGAGCTTTATTGATATCACCACCTGCAGTGCTAGTCCCTTTCCACTTGTTTCTGATTGGATTAACAAAAACCCAACGACTGATCATGGGCTAATTAAAACCGAAATTAGTGATACAAGACGTCCTCCTGTTATTCCTGCAAATGTTTATCGTACACGTAAATTTAAAACTGAAAATGTGAAGTGGCTCCATTTAAATCATCTGCCAAATGAGTTCTTCAAAATTCAATTGAGAAATTGGAGCTATCTCAACTGCACAAGAGTTAAACAACGTTACGCAAGATATCACACAACATATTGTAAATTTGTGCAACTCCCACCTTCCTAAACAGTCATACAACCACCCAAAGAACTACTGGTGGACACCTCAACTTACAGCACTCCGAAATCGCTTTTTAGCAGCTCAGAGAAGATACAGAAGATGCACATGTGACACTCTCAGGCTCGCATATGAAGCCTCGTATAAACCTATCAGAGAACTATATATAAAGACAATTATGCAAACTAAATTAAATTGCTAGAAACAGTTCTGCTTCTCGGAATCAACCAGATATCCCTGGAGAAAAATTTATAAAGTATGTCGAAAAACAGGTAACCTCAACACTACTCTGTATACTATTGACACTGGCATTGGATTCACAACACCACCATTAGAAACTGCAAATACTCTAGTAGAGATATTTTTTCCTAGAGACGATGCTGACAATGAAAGGCAGGCTGCACTTCGAAAGGAAACCATGCTTGCACCAGAAACAGAAGATGAAAAGCCTTTTATCGTGAATGAAGTTAATCATGTGATCTCGAAGTTAGATGATAAAGAGCCCTAGGAATTGATGCCATATCTGCAAATAGTATGAAACATATTCATAGTGCCTGTCCTGATATTTTCCTGAAACTGTTCAATAAATGTTTAGAACTTTGTGTTTTTTCAGACTGTTGGAAGGAGGCCACGATAAAAGTGATCCCTAAACACGGAAAGCAAAATAAATATACAGCAAATTGTCTACGCCCAATAAGCCTACTCCCTGTGTTAGGAAAAGTCTTAGAGAAACTTATAATTAATAGAGTGGTGTTTAACTTCGCGATAAAGAACAGTTTACATTAAAACCAATCTGGGTTTATGCCATCAAAATCTATGGAAGATGCAGTACATAAGGTGACACAATGGATAAAATCTATCTACGATTGCAAAGAATTCGGACTACTAGTATCATTAGATATCTCCGGTGCGTTCAACTTTGCATGGTGGCCTAAAGTGTTGCATCACCTGAAAGTGAAGGGTTGTCCAAGAGACATTCTGAGAAAATAAATCTAAAGGAATACTGTTCTGTGTTTCAAGCCGAGATGCTTGCAATATTGAAAGCAGTGGAGTGGTGCATAAACTCAAATACGTGTGCGACTATACTCAGTGACTCACAAGTGGCGCTGAACTCCATAAAAGATAAATATAACTTACACAATTTGGCAGTACATGTGAGAAAGAATATATCAAAGTACAATAACCATATATGTTTTGGTTGGGTGCGAGGTCATTCCGCCATAAAAGGGAACGAAAGAGCTGACCGATTGGCCAAAGAAGCCTGTAATTCTAACTTGTCAGAGAGTTATACTAAATGCCCAATTTATTTTGTCAAAAGAACCGTAAAGGATGAAATGCTCTCTCGTTGGAACGAACTGTGGTTAACAAGCAAAAATGGGTCAGTAACCAAAGACTTGTTTTTTTCTAATTGTATATAGTAGGCTGGGATGTAAATATATAGTGTGCAACTTTCATTTAACTCAAGTGCTATCAGGTCATGGTTAATTCAATGCTTACTTCGAGCGATCCAAAATTCCAACACAAAATGGCTCACTGTGCTTCTGCACTGAAGACATTCAAACTGTAGAACACATTCTGTTCAACTGTCCTGCTTTTGAGAGAGCACGTTTTGAACTTAAGATGCATTTGCTAATTTGCAGATGCTATTTCGAAAAACCACTAAATTTCATATTTTATATAAAAATGCTGCATTTTTCTATTTTCAAAATGTATTGATTATGTTATTTAAACACTTATAACTTGGTTTTGTCTGCTTATTAGCTGTTTTGCATATGTATTGTATGCATTATGATCTGGTATTTTAAATATTAGTACTCTAGTATTAAGCATTGTACAGTACATATCATACTTTTATTTTTCCATTTCTGTTCATGTCTATTTTACTGTTTATGTATTGAATTTTATCAGAGAAATTGTACATTTTGTATAAACTACAACCCTAACATACCTTATGGTAAAATAGGGTTCACAGCACTTTGGAGATGAAATAATAATAAATTGTCGAAACCATGTCCCACATGTTCTAATCGACGGAGCGTGTTCACCATATGTTTCTACCAGCAAACGACGACATTCCACAGCCTTTTATTTTTATTAAATAAGAAAATCAATGCCTGCCGTAAATGTTCTTTTTCAGGCACAAACGTTGACATGATCACCGAACGATACAACACAGACGCTAGAGTTTGGCGGACTCAGCTTGTGTGTGTTGGTAGGGTAATGTCAGACGATCAAACTGACGTATGTGTGAAATTCATACACTGCGTACTGTTCACCGGCGCCATCCTTTAGTCAAACCGGAAAAGACTTATTCATACGCCTGGTATGGGACACATCCTTGCCTGTATTCAGTGGATTCCGTAAAGTACCACATTAATATTAACAAAACGATAGCATACGTGGAGATTTCAGGAGAACTATCTCAAGGAACTGGACAGCTTTTATGTTCTTTACCGTACGGTAACCTGTAAGTAAACACTATCAGCAATGTTCGACTTATGACGATCTTCGCGTATTATTTATTATTATCATCACCATCATCATTCTTCTTCTTCTTATTATTATTATTATTATGTTATTATTATTATTATTATTATTATTATTATTATTATTGTTATTGGAATTGCTAATATGTTTTCGTGTAATAAGATATGAATTTCCGTTGAATTGCTATCATTTTTATTCAGTGCATGCGAGTAAATGCAATATATAAGATAACCTCTCCAAATGATGTTATGGCAGTAAATACATTGAAAAAAGTGTTGTAGATAGCCTTCTTCTTCTTCTTCTTCTTTATCTGTTTACCTTCCAGGGTCGATTTCTCCCGCCGACTAAGCGAAGGACCCCACCTCTACCGCCTCAAGGACAGTGTCCTGGAGCTTCAGACTCTAGGTCGGGGATACAAGTACGGAGGATGACCAGTACCTCGTCCAGGCGGCCTCACCCACTATGCCGAACAGGTGCCTTGCGGGGGGATGGGAAGACTGGAAGGGATATACAAGGAAGAGGAAAGGAAGCAGCCGTTGCCTTAAGTTAGGTACCATCCGGACATTTGCTTGGAGGAGAAGTGGGAAACCACGGAAAAACATTTCCAGGATGGCTGAGGTGGGAATCGAACACACCTCTACTCAGTTGACCTCCCGAGGCTGAGTGGACCCCGTTCCAGCCCTCGTACCACTTTTCAAACTTCGTGGCAGAGCCGGGAATCGAACCCGGGCCTCCGAGGGTGGCAGCTAATCACACTAACCACTACACCACAGAGGCGGACGTTGTAGATAACCACATTAATACTTTCCCCAGGTATATTAGGGTTCATTGTTCTTTGCGCGTTTCCCTTCTTTTTAAGAATGTTCCCACTCCTCGCCCAAGAACCACAACGGCTGTTTGCCTTTCGTCCATTTAAAACAAAATGCTATCAATCCTTGCCAAATCTTTTCAAATCTTGTCAAACCTTCAGCAATGTTGAACAATCTTTGACAAGTTTTGACAGTTTTTCTTGTATTGAAAGAAAGCGTTGATGGTGTACAACAGGTATTAGATTGGTTAGCCTTCTTCTTATTCTTATTCTTCTTCTTTTTCTTCTTCCTCTTCTTCTTTATCTGTTTACCCTCCAAGGTCGGTTTTTCCCTCGGACTCAGCGAGGGATCCCACCTCTACCGCTTCAACGGCAGTGTCCTGGATCTTCAGGCTCTGGGTCTGGGGATACAACATGGGAGGATGACCAGTACCTCGCCCAGGCGGCCTCACCTGCTATGCTGAACAGGGGCCTTGCGGGGGATGGGAATATTGGAAGAGAAAGACAAGGAAGAGGGAAGGAAGCGGCCGTGGCCTTAAGTTAGGTACCATCCCGGCATTTGCCTGGAGGAGAAGTGGGAAACCACGGTAAGCCACTTCCAGGATGGTTGACGGGAGGGAATCGAACCCACCTATACTCAGTTGACCTTCCGAGACTGAGTAGACCCCGTTCCAGCCTTCGTACCACTTTTCAAATTTCGTGGCAGAGCCGTGAATCGAACCCGGGCCTCAGGGGGTGGCAACTAATCACACTAACCACTACAGCATACAGGCGGAGAGATTGGTTAGTCAAAAGTGGATACTTCGATAACAACGAATTTTCCACGAGTCTAGACTTTTCTTGGGGTTTCTCCACACTCACTACAAGTATATACTGTGATTCTGATCTATCTGAAGTTGTGAAGTTTTTATTCTAGTGGTTTAATGTTGCACTGGGGTATGCCTGGCCGAGGCAGTAAAGGTATGCTTGGTTCTCCCAGAAAGACGTGGGTTCGAATCTCCGTCAGGAAGTCGAAAGTTTAAGAAACAAGATTTCCAATTCCGGAAGTGTATATGGCCGTGGGGTTCTTTCAGCCTACACCAAAAATGATACCAGGTTAATTCCTGGAGACAAAGGCGGGCCGGCGTAGAGCTAACCACTCTACCCCACCAAGTGCCGAGGTTACGGATATCTACCTTCTACCCCTCCAAGGGCCTTCATGGTCTGTGCCGAGATGACTTTGCCTTTTTTTCTAATGTCGCACTAACACAGACAGATATTCGAGGACTCTCGGTTGGGAAGGTCTTAATTAAGGTACAGCCCCGGCATTTTCCCCATGCGAAAATGAGTAATCAAGGAAAACCATCTTCAGGACAGCCGACAGTAGGATTCGAACCCACCGTCTCCCGAATGCAAGCTTCACGACTCACATAGCGCGGCCTGCTCGTTCCAGTCTTGGGCTGACTAATGACAGTTACATGCATAACTATAGAAATCACCACAATCAAATTATTCGGTGTGATTTGACTTGTTTCCTAGCAGAGTGGCTCAGATGGTATAGCGCTGACTTCCTGAGCGGAAATTGGTGAGTTCTGTCCCATCTCACAGTCAGTCTGATTGTGCCTGAATGGGTCAAATTTACCAACCTCGTGTAGGTAGGTAATTCTGGCATCTCGGCACCTCCGAAAAACGTTAGCAAGTAATTAGTGGGACATAAAACCAGTAATATTATTATTATTACTACGAAGATATTCTGGAGAGCAGAGGTGAAAGAAGGTGCGGGCATGAATGGGTGGATATACGAAAATCGAATTATTGAATTAAAACTTTAATATTGGCAGTTTAATTTCTTTTCATAACCATTCCCCCTTTTTAAAAAAAATCTACTTTACCAAGAAAATCGGGCACAATTTTAGCTCTTGAGCTAGAAGGACAATCTAGAATAATCAGATAACAATTTTACAGGCTGAGCTTGAAGATCCCAATAACAAATGTTCCTTGAGCACTACTGCTCCATTCAATCAACAGTCGAGGAGGCAGATCTCCCAATTTTCACACCAAAATTAAGAGCGTCCTTGCTCTATCAATTAACACTTAGGAATATATTTCAGAAAATTCACACTTTCCAGGCCTATCAAAGGCACAACCTACGTTTAACAAAATTAAACGGTATTCACCGTCTTAACTGCTCAACAGTCTGTTAACTTTAACATGGAATAAATTGAGTTAAACAGGGGTAACACGTACCCATTCTACAGGGCCTTTGGAAAAACCAAAGGTCAAATTACTGGCCCCAAAACCAAAATTGTAAGGAGGCGAACTTTTAATAATAATAATGTTATTTGCTTTACGTCCCACTAACTACTTTTTCGGTCTTCGGAGACGCCGAGGTGCCGGAATTTGGTTTGGTGGGAGTTCCTTTTCGTGCCAGTAAATCTACCGACACGAGGCTGACGTATTTGAGCACCTGCAAATACCACCGGACTGAGCCAGGATCGAACCTGCCAAGTTGGGGTCAGAAGGCCAGCGCCTCAACCGTCTGAGCCACTCAGCCCGAGCGAACTTTTGCACTCCTAGAAATGTACATTAAGTGCATAGAACCCTATTTTGGGCTTATGGCCCGACGTTACAGAGGTTAAGCTTATACTACTGAGGTGATTAGATAAAGAGAAATATTTAAGTTACAGAAATTGCAAGATAGAAAAGGTTACGAAATCATGTCTGTCTGTTAGGTCATCAGCCCAGAGGCTGGTTGGATCCTCAATAAGCACCACCAAAAGCTATGCAGATATATGAAAACCACAAAAACGAATGGCAGTACCAAAATGAGGCGTACTAGGCAAGATGAGGAGTGAGGTAGTTTGCCATTGCTTTCCTCACTGGGCAGGACAGTGCTATTGTAGCATGACTAACCCTATGAGCAACACCTTTCATAACACTCAGACGCACCGCTCGTGCTCCGAATGTCATTACTCAGCATCACTCATACCTCAGCAGCTACCATATTGACACAGCCATGGATGAGACTGGGACTTCAGTGGAAGCTACACTTTGCTCTGGCTACTCACCTCAAAATCAAGTTGAGAGGGAATACGAGAGGGTACCACACTCTCTATTCCCTGATTTCGGGTAAGTTCTTTTCGGCTTGTTGGAAATATCCATTTAGAGTTTGAAATTTACATTTTTAAAAACTGAAGTTACATTACTAAATATGTCAAACCTTCCCCTCGAGCTAGCTTTGAAAGGCTATTAGATTTTAAACTGGATTCGCCATTACCTTGAGCTGGTGGACCTCCCGAAGATAGATGAGGCGCTTCCGCCTCCCTTACGAACACACACTAGATGTAGACTGGAGCGACCACAAAGACAACCTGGTCCGAAAAGTGCCAGCTTTTATCGTAGGGGGAAAGTTCCAGAAAACTCTGGGATAAGGTTCGACACACCCCCAGTTCTCATTGGACAATCAGATAAATACCAGAAAGTTTTGATTATCCGATTTTTTTTTTCATTGGCCAACATCTTAAGGTGGCGAAAAGAGATAGAAGTGTTGTAAACTTTAGCACACCGAAAACAAAGTATAAAAAATTTAGTTTAGGAAACCTTAACATACAAAATTACTCTTGAATTTTACTAGTTCATCTTCACACCAGAGGGCACAACATACTTTTATAGTAACGACATTTGTTGAGAAATGTTCAAACTTCTTGTAATAGTCGCTTCAAACTTTACAGAGGGCCTTATCCAAAGCGCTTTATTGAAATGTACGGGGCGGGTGTACGTCCGGTACAATTATTATTATTATTATTATTATTATTATTATTAGTAGTAGTAGTAGTAGTAGTAGTAGTAGTAGTAGTAGTAGTAGTAGTAGTAGTTGCTGTTGTTGTTGTTGTTGTTGGTGGTGGTGGTGGTGGTGGTGGTGGTGGTGGTTCTTCATTCTCATGAACTGAGGATCCAGCACCTTGCTTGCATGGTCAGTGTAGTGGCTTTCTGTTCACAGGTCGTGGGTTTGATTCCCGGCTCGGCCGAGGATTTTAGCTGCGTCTAGTTAATTCCTGTCTCTCGGGGCTTAAAGTTTATGTTCGCCTTAATATATGTTGTCATTTACATACAATATATCACACTGACAACCAACACATAAACACGCAATAGTCAATAGTCAATACATAATCCACAAATAGTGCCAACCCCAATAAACTGATGAAAAGGCCAAGGAGTTTTACACAAAATACATCACGCCTTCAACCAGCACATAAATACGCAATGGTGAATACGTCACTCGACATAAGGTCAGCGTCAGGAAAGACATCTGGCCGTAAAACTGGGTTTAATCCACATTAGCGCCGACCCCATGTACTTGGGGAGAGCCAGGAAGAAGAAGAGCATGCACCCAGGTATTATGGTCCCATCACGATCCAGGACACTGCCCTGGAGGCGGTAGAGGTAGGATCCCTCGCTGAGTCCGAGGGAAAACCAACCCTGGAGGGTAAACATATTAAGAAGAAGAAGAAGAAGAAAAAATTAAATCCCAAATGAAAAGCAAGCCAGTAGTTTTACGTGACTGTTAATAATATGATCGTATCCACGGGATCGCCAATTTTACGTGACAGTTGAGGTCATGATCATATGACTGCCAGTTTTACGAGACAGTAGATATCGTGATTATATCCACGAGACCTCCAGTTATACGTGATTATTGATATCTTGATCATAGCCACGGGACTTGCAGTTTTACGCGGCTATTGATATCGTGATCATGGCAATGGGACCTCCAGTTTTACGTGATTATTGATATCGTGATCATAGCCACGGGACATCCAGTTTTACGCGGCTACTGATATCGTGATCATGGCAATGGGACCTCTAGTTTTACGTGATTATTGATATCGTGATCATGGCAATGGGACCTCCAGTTTTACGTGATTATTGATATCGTGATCATGGCAATGGGACCTCCAGTTTTACGCGGCTACTGATATCGTGATCATGGCAATGGGACCTCCAGTTTTACGTGACTATTTATATCGTCATCATGGCCATGAGACCTCCAGTTTTACGCGGCTATTGAAATCGTGATCATGGCAATGGGACCTCCAGTTTTACGTAACTATTGATATCGTTATCATGGCCATGAGACCTCCAGTTTTACGCGGCTATTGAAATCGTGATCATGGCAATGGGACCCCAGTCTTACGTCATTATTGATATCGTGATCATGGCAATGGGACCTCCAGTTTTACGTGATTATTGATATCGTGATCATGGCAATGGGACCTCCAGTTTTACGTGATTACTGATATCGTGATCATGGCAATGGGACCTCCAGTTTTACGTGATTATTGATATCGTGATCATGGCAATGGGACCTCCAGTTTTACGCGGATACTGATATCGTGATCATGGCAATGGGACCTCCAGTTTTACGTGGTTATTGATATCGTGATCATGGCAATGGGACCTCCAGTTTTACGTGACTATTGATATCGTGATCATGGCCATGAGTCCTCCAGTTTTACGCGGCTATTGAAATCGTGATCATGGCAATGGGACCTCCAGTTTTACGTGACTATTGATATCGTTATCATGGCCGTGAGACCCTCAGTTTTACGCGGCTATTGAAATCGTGATCATGGCAATGGGACCCCAGTCTTACGTCATTATTGATATCGTGATCATGGCAATGGGACCTCCAGTTTTACGTGATTATTGATATCGTGATCATGGCAATGGGACCTCCAGGTTTACGTGGTTATTGATATCGTGATCATGGCAATGGGACCTCCAGTTTTACGTGATTATTGATATCGTGATCATGGCAATGCGACCTCCAGTTTTACGTGATTATTGATATCTTGATCATGGCAATGGGACCTCCAGTTTTACGCGGCTACTGATATCGTGATCATGGCAATGAAACCACCAGTTTTACGTGACTATTGATATCGTTATCATGGCCATGAGACCTCCAGTTTTACGCTGCTATTGAAATCGTGATCATAGCCACGGAACGCCCAGTTTTACATTACTGCTGACATCGTGACCATAGTTACGGGATCTCCAGCTATACAGGAATCTAAAGCACTAAAACGTGAAATTTCATCTCAAAAATCCCAGATGTTTTGGTCAGAATCCGAACCATGGCCACCGCATTGGTGAGAAGCCAGTGCCACTTATCTCTCAAATGATTCATCATTACACGTAACCGTATGTCCCAGTGTTCCGAAAACTGTTTAGGAACTTCACTGAAATAAGATGCAGGGGCTACATTCGTTTCGTGTTAACTCGCGACTCATCGGCCGAACTCGTATGTTGGCCTTGTGTGCCTTAGATGATGACAACACGAGTGAGGTGCCGATAACCTCACATAAGGTATTCTCGTGCTCCCTATGAACTGTTTACTTCACCCACTCCGTGATAAAACATGTTCTATGTCGAAGAGTCAAGTTAAAATTCCAGGTCAAAAATTGCAGTTAATAATTTCTGCGATTTTAACTGTTATCTATATATATATATAAAATATGAGTTTTTTCTGTACACGGCTCAGAATTTAAAAAGGATGGTATTTATGTATCGGTCGTGTCCACGTAACAAGGAAATGTACTTTTTGATTTTCCGTAATTTCTGTCTGTCTATCTGTCTGTCTGTCCACGCATCACTACAAAACGGCTACAGATAATTTAATGAAAATCGGTATGCGAAGTCGGGAAATAAGTCGCTACAATCTAGGCCATAAATAATTTTATTCACGCTGGTAGAATGGTAGCTTAGGGAAGGCATAAAATTTAATTTTCAAATATTTGTGTTATTAATGGTCCTATCTTAATGAAAATTGGTGTGCAAAGAAGGAGAATGGGCCACTACAATTTAGGCTATAAATAATTTTATACACGCTGAGTGAAATGGTAGTTCAGGGAAGGCCTATAATTTAATTCTTAAATATTTATGTTATTAGTGGCCCTGTGGTTAAATACTACATAGCAAAGTCACCTCCGTACAGGCCATGAAGGCCCTTGGAGAAGTGGAAGGTAAGGGCTTCCACCATTGTTAACCTCGGCACGTGATGGGGTAGAGTGGTTAGCCCTACGCCCGGCCGCCTTTGACTCCAGGAATTAACCTGGTACTCATTTCTGGTATAGGCTGAGTGAACCTCAGGGCCATATGCACCTCCGGAAGTGGAAATCTCGTTTCTTAAATTTTACGACTTCCTGACGGGGATTCGAGCCCACGTTCTTCGGTGTGAACCGAGCACGCCTTTACCGCCTCGGCCAGGCAGCCCCTTAAATACTACATAACTAAAGTTATATAGTATTAAATTTACGATCATTTATATCTTATACATTTTAGCGTACCGGCTATGATAACAGAGATATTCATGAATTTGGATTTTTGTTGCTTAATTCCATATCAACGCCGAGTCACGAAAAAATGGGCGAACAGAATTTAATGAAAATTGGTATGTAAAGTTGGGGAAAAAGTATTTTTTCTTCAACTAATTTATTTCATTTTAATGAACTAAATTACACCGGGCTGAGTGGCTCAGACGGTTGAGGCGCTGGCCTTCTGGTCCCTACTTGGCAGGTTCGATCCTGGCTCAGTTCGGTGGTATTTGAAGGTGCTCCAATACGTCAGCCTGCTTTCGGTAGATTTACTGGCACGTAAAAGAACTCCTGCGGGACAAAATTCCGGGACCTCGGAGTCTCCGAAACCCGTAAAAGAGTAGTTAGTGGGACGTAAGGCCAATAACATTATTATTATTATTATTATTATTAATAACTTAATTACTTAAATATTTTATTTTATTTTATGCTTACCTTATATTTTAAATTTAACTTAAATTATGTCAGTTCATGATATTAATTTGTTTTGTTATTTATTTAGTTTTATTTATATTAAATGTATTTAATATTAACTATGTTAAGTATTGTATGCCTACCACTTAGCCGCGCTTTTGTGTCGGGAATGAGGTGAGATGTTATTATACGGTATGTTTTTACTGCGGATGACCTTCCTGTCGCCAACCCCAGGTTGAAGATGAAATTAATAATGGTGAATGAAACTGGGTAAGGAGGTGGAAGGAATCGGCTGTGGCCTATGAACAGGAACTGTCCCAGCATTTTCCTGGAAGTGAAAATGGGAAACCACGGAAAACCATTTTCTTCTTTTTTAGAATTGGCTTTACATCGCACTGACACAGATAGGTCTTATAGCGACGATGGGATAGGAAAGGCCTAGGAATGGGAAGGAAGCGGCCTTGGCCTTAATTAAGGTACAGCCCCAGTATTTGCCTGGTGTGAAAATGGGAAACCACGGAAAACCATTTTCAGGGCTGCTGACAGCGGGGATCGACCCCACTATCTCCCTGATGCAAGCTCACAGTTGAGCTCTCCTATCCGCACAGCCAACTCGCCCGGTAAAACCATTTTCGGTGCTGCCGATGGTGGGGTAACGAACCCACTCTTCTCCTGAATAAAGTGCTTGGCCGTATAGCCGTAGCGCTTCAAACACGGGTGTCCACTTCGTTCGGTTATTTTAATTTATTTTATTACTTAACATATTTTTCTTTCTTTTTTTATTTATTTCTCTCTTTCCTTCTTTCTTTCTTTCTTTCTTTCTTTCTTTCTTTCTTTCTTTGTTAATCCGTTTACTTTCCAGGGTTGGTTTTTCCATCGCACTTGCTGATGGATTCCATCCCTACCGTCTCAAGGTCAGTGTCATGGAGCATGAGATTTTTGGTCTGGGATGAAACTGGTAAGGAGGACCAGTACCTCGCCCAGGTGGCCTCACCTGCTATGCCAAACAGGGGCCTTGTGTGGGGATGATATGATTGGAAGGGGTAGACAAGGAAGAGGGAAGGAATCGCGGCAGTGACCGTAAGTTAGGTACCATCCTTGCATTTACCTGGAGGAGAAGTGGGAAGCCACGGAAAACCTCTTCCAGCATGGCTGAGGTAGGAATCGAACCCCCTCTACTCACTTGACCTATCGAGGCTGAGTGGACCTCATTCCAGCCCTCGTACCACTTTTTAAATTTCGTGGCAGAGCCGGGAAATCGAACCCAGCTTCCGGGGGTGGCACTAATCACACTAACCACTACACCACAGACGGACTTATTATTTAACATACTGTGGTTAAGTGTAAGAGAGGGCCGAGAACCCTAACTTCTCAACTAATAATAATAATTTCGTGTGGCAATTTCTAGCCTGGTGCAGCCCTTGTAAGGCAGACCGTCCGATGGGACTGAGTGGCATGTCCCGTGTTATTGTGGTGGAAGATAGTGATGTGAGGAACTTCGCCACTGATCAAGGCACTAGTAGACAAATATATTGCATACAAATTGAAAGTGAAATATGTACCCTACTAGTGTATGACTTTTTTCTCTAAAAAGAGATGTACGTATCTTTCCGGCTCTGAAGGCCCGCTTTTCATTTATCACTAGTGTAAACTAAGGCGTCCGCCTCTGTGGTGTAGAAGTTAGTCTGATTAGCTGCCACCCCCGGAGGCCCGGGTTCAATTCCCGGCTCTGCCACGAAATTTGAAAAGGTGTACGAGGGCTGGAACGGGGTCCACTCAGCCTCGGGAGGTCCACTGAGTAGAGGTGGGTTCGATTCCCTCCTGAGCCATTCTGGAAGTGGTTTTCCGTGGTTTCCCTCTTCTCCTCCAAGCAAATGCCGGGATGATACCTAACTTAAGGCCACGGCCGCTTCCTTCGCACTTCCTTGTCTATCCTTTCCAATCATCCCATCCCCCCGCAAGGCCCCTGTTCAGCACAGAAAGTGAGGCCGCCTGGGCGAGGTACTGGTCATCCTCCCCAGTTGTATTCCCCGACCCAGAGTCTGAAGCTCCAGGACACTGCCCTTGAGGCGGTAGAGGTGGGATCCTTCGCTGAGTACGAAGGAAAAACTGACCCTGGAGGGTAAACAGATAAAGAAGGAGAAGAAATAAACTAAGGCTGATGACGTGACCGGGGTAACTGAGTACCCAGGCATCCGGGTACCCCTTACGGGAGTTACTCGAAGTGAAAATTCCCAGGTGGGCCTACCCGTTACGTTGGATGTACTAAAACCAGGGTACCCGCTTATCGTCACACATAGTTTAGTCATACCCGATGATAAGTTGCTTGTGTGTATTTCCGGGGGTGTGTTTGACTCCAACCTGGTTGAGTGGCTTATAAGGTTGAGGCGCTGGCATTCTGACCCCAACTTGGCAGGTTCGATCCTGGTTCAGTCCGGTGGTATTTGAAGGTGCTCAGATACGGCAGCCTCGTTTCGGTAGATTTGCTGTCACGAAAAAAACTCCTACGGGACTAAATTCCGGCACGTCGGCGTCTCCGAAAATTGTAAAAGTAGTTAGTGCGACGTAAAGCCAATACATTATTATTATTATTTGATTCCATTTCCCCTTGCGAAATTGTTTCTTTGCTCCAGTACTTTTCTTTCGCTGTCTGTGCACAGACGTTAATTTACTTGCAATTTTTCGTCCTTTTTGCATAGAAACCGAGCTTTTAAAAAGTCTAAATTGTGAGTCATATTTTTATTATTATATATTATTTTAAAAAATATGCTTTTTGGGTTAAAAATACGATTTACGCACCGTCTGGTCAGAAATACCAAACTCAGCTTTTCGACAGATTCGTCCACTGGTTGGAATGTTAATGTATTGGCCCGTTTTGCTTTATTTTTATTAATAGAAAGATATAGGCCTAACGTGTGGCCTTCGGGTTAAATATTGTAATAAAGTATTTTTAAAAATGAAATCGGTTATATCGAAGGCTGGAAAAATAGTCTATGACTAAAATACAATTATTCCAAATGATTTACTGTGGTAGTGTTGAGTGGGGTCACATAACTCTTCCCCATAAACAAAGCCCCACTTTCAGAATGGTTGATATTCGAGAGAAAGATATAAACAAACTTTTTTTTGTATCAGTACTCACATATAATTAACAAATGAAGGAAATGCCACTGCAGAAAGACCTCGACAATGTTGTGAGATGGACAGCAGGCAATGAATGGTATGATGATAACCGGGGTTAAAAGTCAGTTTGTGAGTTTCACTAATAGGAAAAGTCCTCTCAGTTTTAATTTCTGCGTAGACGGGGTAAATGAAATGGAGTATGAATTTTAGTGCCGGGATGTGTCCGAGGACTTCGGCTCTCCAGGTGCAGGTCTGTTGATTTGACGCCCGTAAGCGATTTGAGCTTCGTGATGAGGATGAAATGATGATGAAGACGGCACATACACCCAGCCCCAGTGCCAGGGCAATTAACCAATGATGGTTAAAATTCCCGACCCTGCCGGGAATCGAACCCGGGATCCCTGTGACCAAAGACCAGCACGCTAACCATTTAGCCATGGAGTCGGACGTTGATGGGGTGAAAGTTCCTTATGGCGATCACTGTAAGTACCTAGGTGTTAATATATGAAAAGATCTTCATTGGGGTAATCACATAAACCAGATTGTAAATAAAGAATACAGATCTCTGCACATGGTTACGAGGTTGCTTAGGGGTTGTAGTAAGATGTAAAGGAGAGTGGGAAAACTTGGGAGAAAGGAGAAGAGCTGCTCTCGTCTAAGTGGTATGTTCCGAGCTGTCAGTGGAGAGATGGTGTGGAATACGTCTGAGTGGTGTTTTTAAAAGGAGCGAAAGATAAGAACATGAATATAAAGTTGGAATTCAGGAGGACAAATTGGGGCAAATATTAGTTTATGGGAAGCAGAGTGAAGGATTTGAATGATTTACCAAGGGAGACGTTCATTAAATTTTAAATTCTTTGCAGTTAAGAAAAGACTTGGTAAACAACAGTAGGGAATCTGCCACCTGAATGACAGCCCTAAATGCGATCAGTGGTGATTGATTGATTGATTGATTGATTGATTGATTGATTGATTGATTGATTGATTGATTGATTGATTGATTGATTGATTGATTGATTGATTGATTGATTGATTGATTGATTGATTGATTGATTGATTGATTGATTGATTGATTGATTGATTGATTGTGATAAGGGTTAGTCAAATGAAAACGGATCACCTGCCAAAATGTATTGTATCGGACGACGTATGTGACTTCGTACAGTGGTGGTTCCATCGGCGCCAGCCCGCCTGCTTTTTCAAGAATCAGGCTGACCATCTCATCACCCAGTGAAATAAATGCCTTAACAGTCCTGGCGATTACTTTTGAGGTACGGAATGTTCTAGCATACTTGTTGGCAAGTGAACTGTTTTCATTATACCGCCCCTTATCGCCTTATTTTTCATAACCATTACATCAGAAGCAATTTATTTTATAACTGGCTTTACCCTGTTACTTTTGGAATTAGCATGAAAAATTCGAAATAACTGGTCTTAATTCATTGTCCTCGTTGTTATAAGAGTATAGACTCCGAAAGTGTAACGAACGAGTGGCCGAATGATAAGAGTATCCAATCTTGAGTGAGCGTACACCCGTGTAATACCAGTTTAAACCAGGGAAAGGGCGTTGCCCTCTAGGTAGCCCGCCTCCCCCTCGAGGGGAGGAATGAAAATTTGTGATGATGATGGTGATCATGATTATTATTATTATTATTATTATGATCACTGTTTAATTTCAAATAACTTCGTAAGTTTAGCTGAAAATTTCAAATTTCAGGATCTGTAAGGGGACTGGAGCAGAACCTCCTCGGATCCAGTGCCTACCTTGAGTTAGGTTTTTTCACGATTATTTCATACTCAATTCATGGAAGTTCTGGAATAAATCATTATTTCAAGTCTTGAACCAATGCCATCGCCATGGTAGGATGTCTAGCTCTGCCATGAATTTAAGACTAGCTAGAGGCACAAAGAAGTGCATTTATAGTAAAAATGGTGCTTTTAGATTTAGGTTCCACCACCTGCTTTTGTGGTTTTCGGAGACGCCGAGGTGCCGGACTTTTTCCGGGAGGCTGGCGTATTTGTGCACTTTCAAATACCATCGGACTGAGTCAGGATTGAACCCGCTAACTTGGGCTTAGAAAGCCATTTCTCTACCAGCTGAGCATTCAGCCCGGCTATTAAATCCCTTTTTTTGACTATCCTCGATGTGATTCAACATATGTCTTGGTTTCCTTCACTTCGAAAGAATACAGAGAAGGTGAGAATAACCTCTTCCTACACAAATCAACACGAACCACGTAATGCCTCTGTTTACCAGAACCTATCTTAAGTCAGATTAGGTACCTGGGACTAACCAAGGTATCCCAAATCCCTTACATGGAGCAACAGGAACATAAAGTGCTAGAGGCCTCCCTGTTTGGTATCCATGGTCCAAATAATCGAGAGATTTGCCGAATGAGGGAAACATATACCACTTACAGTCCACCTCAAATGGAAAGCTGTTCCCGTTGCGGTCGTTTTTACGAAGTGAAAATATTTTGGCCTGGTGCAAGTGAAATTTAACGGAGTGAAATTTTCCATGGAGTGAAACATAATGAGTGGGTGGGATAAGACGACAACAAAGCAGGCGCTTTGTTCGATATTCTCAGTAGCCTGTCAAGTCCTGAGCACTTCCCATTTGACACGGATGATAAGTGGTCTTTTCCTGGAATACATTTAAATATTAATAATATGATGACATTATTTTTACGTCCCACTGATTACTTTTGATGGTTTTGAGAGATGCCGTGGTACCGGACTTTTGTCCCGCAGGAGTTCTTTTACGTTCCATTAAATCTACCGGCAAGAGGTTGACGTATTTGAGCACCTTCAAATATCACCGGACTGAGCCAGGATCGAACCTGCCAAGCTGGGGTTAGAAGGCCAGCGCCTCAAAAGTCTGAGCCACTTAGCCCGGAGGAATAAATTTTTAAATTCCTCTGTTTATTGTCTCCAGATGTTTTTTTTTTTTTGCACCAAAGGTTCTAAATTATGTCAACCGGGCCATGATAGCTGAGTGACATTGTCACTAGCTTTTCACCAAGACTGCCGAAATTAGAGCAGGTGGAGCGTTACAGTACTTAAGTGGCGTACTCTCAGGACGGTGGTACAGTGAGTTCAAGTTGGCGGGTATTTCTATATATGTATTTTTAACAACTTGTTTTACGTCGCGTCCGCCTCTGTGGTGTAGTGGTTAGTGTGATTAGCTGCCAACCCAGGAGGTTCGGGTTCGATTCCCGGCTGTGCCACGAAATTTGAAAAGTGGTAAAGGGCTGGAACGTGGTCCACTCAGCCTCGGGAGGTCAACTGAGTGGAGGTGGGTTCGATTCCCACCTCAGCCATCCAGGAAGTGGTTTTCCATAGTTTCCCACTTCTCCTCCAGGCAAATGTTGGGATAGTACCTAACTTGAGGCCACGGCCTCTTCCTTCCCTCTTCCTTGTCTATCCCTTCAAATCTTCCCATCCTTCCGCAAGGCCCCTGTTCAGCATAGCAGGTGAGGCCGCCTGGGCGAGGTACTGGTCATTCTCCCCGGTTGTATCCCCCGACCCAGAGTCTGAAGCTCCAGGACGCTGCCCTTGAGGCGGTAGAGCTGGGATCCCTCGCTGAGACCGAGGGAAAAACCGATCCTGGAGGGTAAACAGATAAAGAAGAAGAAGTTTTACGTTGCACCGACATAGATAGGTCTTATGGCGGCGATGGGGCAGGAAAGGGCTAGGATTGGGAAGGAAGCGGCCGTGGTCTTAATCAAGGTACAGCTCCTGCATTTGCCTGCTGTGAAAATGGGAAACCACTGAAAACCATCTTCAGGGCTGCAGACGGTGGGGTTCGAACCCACTATCTCCCGAATACTGGGCACTGACCGCACTTAGGCGACTGCAGCTATCAAGCTCGGTAGTTTTATCTCTTGGCTCAGTCCAGTGGTATTTGAAAGTGCTGGAATACGCCAATCTCGGGTCGATATATTTATCGGTTCATAAAAGATCTCCTGCGGTATCATAAAAGTAGTTATCAGAACGTAAAACATTATTATTAGGAGCGAAATCTGTGTGTATCAGAACAACTTCTCCACCAGTTGTACGTTACAGGCAAGTATAGTACGCAGCGAAGCTGGTTGTTGGTACAAACAACTGGTTGTTTATAGTTAGGGCTTGGGAATTTGATGGTTTTTTTTTCTATTTGTTTTACGTCGCACCGACACAGATAGGTCTTATAGCGACGATGGAATAGGAAAGGCCTAGGAATGGGAAGGAAACGGTCGTGGCCTTAATTATGGTACAGCCCCAGCATTTCCCTTGTGTGAAAATGGGAAACCACGGAAAACCATCCTCAGGATTGCCGACGGTGGGGTTCGAACCCACTATCTCCCGGATGCCAGCCCACAGTTGCACGCTCCTAACCACACGGCCAACTCGCCTGGTAATTTGGTTATCAGCTGTAAGCCCTATACGTAAAGGTGGTGTTGTGGCGTTTGTAGATGAGTTTGTGTCTATAATTCATAGAATCCCGCTGACGACTAGAAAATAATTCCCGTCTCAGACTGGAAACAATAAATAAAGACTACTTCAAGCCACGTCCTATTTTTGAGTTTATAAGGCATTCGACGGTGTACAACGCAGTTTATTATTTTAACAAGGTAGATTATCGGGTTGATAGCATATCTTAGTGTTGTCTCCGAAAACCGTAAATGTGAGACGTAAAACCAATAACATTATTATTAGCAGTCTTAGTCCAGCCTTACAGCTAGTTTAGACTCAAGTACAGCATGAACGCTCAAGAGCGCAGAATATACAAGAACCGTCAGGCAGAGGTGCGGGACATTTTATTGTTGAATAGCATTCCACTCACGCATGTTCACATTAAACCAAATATTTGAATTTGTATAGAGTGCTTATTTTCTGTCGGTACGCAACGGCACGTAGTTCCGGCACTTTTCCCATGTTAAAAAGGTCCGATTTATTGATGGGGAAAAAATTAAATGGCGTATGGCTTTTAGTGCCGGGAGTGTCCGAGGACAAGTTCGGCTCGCCAGGTGCAGGTCTTTTGATTTAAGGCCCGTAGGCGACCTGCGCGTCGTCATGAGGATGAAATGATGATGAAGACGGCACATACACCCATACCCCGTGCCAGCGAAATTAACCAATGATGGTTAAAATACCTGTAGATGACCGAAAAAGTATACGTTGTCAATTCTACGTGTGGTGTGGTATCAGTGTACGAATCTCTCACCAGGATTTCTTGATTCGAGAACTGAAAAAAAAAAATACAAGGAAAGCAGCACGATTTGTTATGTGTGATTTCCGACAAAGGAGTAGGGTTACGACAATATTGTAAATTTTGGGCTTGGATAACTTAGGAGCTAGGAAATGAGATTGCCGATTAAGTGTATGTTCCGAGCAGTCAATGGGGGGGGGGGGGAGAGCTAGGAATGATATTAGTAGATAAATAAGCTTGAGGGGAGCTTTTAAACCTAAGAAAGATCATAATATGAAGATACATTTGGAATTCCAGAGGACAAACTGGGACAAATATTCGTTTATTGGAAGAGGAATTAGGGATCGAAATAATTTAACAATGGAATGATCAATAAATTTCTGACTTCTTTGAAACATTTTAAGAAGCGACTAGGGAAATAACTGATAGAGGATTTGCCAGCTGGTAATAGCCCTAAATGCAGATCACTGCTGATTGATTGATTGATTGATTGATTGATTGATTGATTGATTGATTGATTGATTGATTGATTGATTGATTGATTGATTGATTGATTGATTGATTGATTGATTGATTGATTGATTGATTGATTGATTGATTGATTGATATAAGTCTTTAAATGATTTCACCAAAAGAATCACAAGCATATTTAATACATCGTAATGTTTATAGTGCAAACAGTCTGGTTGTACTGCTTACTCGTCCATTGGATCCATGATATTAGACATGTTAAATGTCATTAGAAAATTAAGCTAAGAAAGTAGCTATTGGTTTCATATCCTGTTTATTGCATTCCCTCCTCTTTAATTCACACGAATCTTTGAAAGCTTTCAAGATAATTAACTTTAATACTAAATAACTTTGCATGTTGGTCAGAATCTTCTCTTTATGCCTCCTCAAGCTCCAAAATAAGAACATAATATCTGTAGAATACACTTATAATTATTTGAAGAGTATTTGTTGCGATAGAATGGCTGCGATTCCCGGCAATAAACTGCAAATATATTCAGGAAATGTGTCTACCCTACCGCGTTATTTAATAATAATTATTATTATAAATTATTTTTCAGAAAACTACCATAGGTTTATATGATACTACAGGCCCAAAACACTTGACGCCTATACTTAATAGAAAATACGGAATGCCCCATCGTATCTCTGAATATCTCCATGCTATGAACTGGATAAACGACAGTAGTTATAATTAGTAGTAGTAGTAGTAGTAGTAGTAGTAGTAGTAGTAGTAGTAATAGTATTTAATCAGTTTAGCGTCCAAGGTTGGTTCTTCCCTCGGACTTAGCGAGGGATCCCACCTCTACCACCTCAATGTCAGTGTCCTGGAGCGTGAGACATTTGGTCGAGGATACAGCTGGAAAGGAGAAACAGCATCTCCCCAGGCGGCCTTACCTGCTATGCTGAATAGGGGCCTTGTAGGGGGATGGGAAGATTGAAAGGGATAGGCAAGGAAGAAGGAAGGAAGCGGCCGTGGCCTTAAGTTAGGTACCATCCCGGCATTCGCCTGCAGAAGAAGTGGGGAAACCACTTCCAGAATGGCTGAGGTGGGAATCGAACCCCTCTACTCAGTTGACCTCTCAAGGCCAAGTGGACCCCGTTCCAGTCCTTGTACCACTTTACAAACTTCGTGGCGCACCTGGGAAACGAACCCCGATCTCTGGGAATGGCAGCTAATCACACTAACCACCACACCAGAGAGGCGGATATTACTCTTCTTTTTCTACCGCTTTTCCCACACCTGTGGGGTCGCGGGTGCGAACTGTGTCGCACATGTGGATTTGGCCTTGTGTTACGGCCGGATGCCCTTCCTGACGCCAACCCTATATGGAAGGATGTAATCACTATTGCGTGTTTCTGTGGTGGTTGTTAGTGTAGTGTGTTGTGTGAATATGAAGAGGAAAGTGTTGGGACAAACACAAGCATCTAGGTCCCCGGGCCAGAAGAATTTATCAGAGGCGATATAATCTACGACCCGGTCGGGAATCGAACCCGGGACCGTCTGAACCGAAAGTCTCAACGCTGACCATTCAGGCAATGAGTCAGACAGAGGCGGATATTATTATTATTATTATTATTATTATTATTATTATTATTATTATTATTATTATTATTATTATTATTACCGGGCGAGTTGACCGCGCGGTTTGGGGCGGGCAGCTGTGAGCTCCCATCCGGGAAATAGTGGGTTCAAATCCCACTGTCGGCAGCCCTGAAGATTGTTTTCCGTGGTTTCCCATTTTCACACCAGGCAAATGCTGGGGCTGTACCTTGATTAAAGCCACGGCCGCTTCCTTCGCATTCCTAGGCCTTTCATGTCCCATCGTCGCCATAAGATCTATCTGTGTCGGCGCGACGAAAAGCAACTAGCAAAAAATATTATTATTATTATTATTATTATTATTATTATTATTATTATTATTATTATTATTATCATTATTATTCACCTATGTGGTTTAGTTGTTAGCGTGATTAGCTGCCACCCCCAGAGGCCTGGGTTCGATTCCCGGCTCTGGCACGAAATTTGAAACGTGGTACGAGGGCTGAAATTGGGTCCACCCAGCCTCGGGAGGTCAACAGAGTAGGGATGGATTCGATTCCCATCTCAGCCATCTTCGAATTGGTTTTCCGTGGTTTCCCACTTCTCCACCAGGCAAACGCCTGGATGGTACCTGTTGTAACCAAGGTTGAAATTTACAAACACAACTTTTATTTGCTTCACTTTATGATATTTACACAAATAATTGAAATTTATTCTGAAGCAAAAAGGAATATTGAATCTTGAGAAAAGTCTGTCTTTATACAATATGTACAGGTTTACAGTCTTTATATACACTTCTATCTTGAAAAGATAGTCTTTGTGAATTGACACGTTGATAGTCGAAAACTATCTGGCACACTAACATGAATGTCTTTGAGAGTCCTTGTTTGTGAAGTGCCTGAATTCCTAAAAAGCAAGTTCAATTGATTGAAGAAATTCCACCTAGCGAAACTAAGGGAGCTTGCATAACTTAGGGAATGAAAATGGCTTGTAAAAGAATTACGGAACATAGGCAGCGGAAACAGGTAAGGGAGCGGTGACCAGAGGTGAAACCTCGTACTGCCAGAAATTCAGTCCACCTGGTCGAAGCACATTTTCAAGAGGAGTAGCCTCCGTGCTCGACGTAGGGTGTATTCTGGAGCTGGACACCGGGGCGAGTGGGTTATTGAGCAGGCAGGGAGCTCCTATTTATAGTACACTCGATGGTCAGGCACGCGCACTGAGGGCTGCGCGTCGAAGCTGGCAGAATGATACACAGGCGCGCGTGCAGCTGGCTGGTGGAGCGAGAAAGGGAGCGCCGGACATACAACACCCTCCCCTCCTAAATACGCCGGTACGGCGTGAAACGGCGGCGGCGCTGGCGGCGACTGCGATGCTGGGGCGGAGCTGCTGAATTCTCTGTTGTATTGTCCGGAGCTGGAACTGGGCGGAGTGGCGCTGTCTCGTCCTGAAAGGAACCCATTGTTATTAAATGATCTAAAGCGCGTTCAGCAATAGATTTATCTGGTTTAGCAATAGCATCAATAGCTGGACAGGGGCGGTAGCGCAGACGTATCTGATCTTGATGGCGGCAGATACGTTTCTCCGTAGTCTGTATCTCGTATAGACGATGACCCAAAGATCTGCAGATGACTCCAGGCATCCAGAGTGGGTTGGATTTGAATGTCCTGGTGTAGACCTTGTCGTTGAGGGAGAACTTCGTTGGTGAGGTCTTATGCTGGGCCGGGAGAGGCTGTAACAGAGAAAGTAAAGTTCTGTGAGGTCGTCCATGGAGTTTCTGTGCAGGAGTGATATTATCAGCGCCGGGTAGAGTTCTGTAGTTGTTTAAGAGTTGGAGCAAGGCTTGGTCTTTATTTAAGCCTGAAGAGACAGCTTTCTTCATACTTCTTTTAAATGTTTGGACGAAGCGTTCAGCTTCACCATTAGATTGAGGGTGAAAAGGTGGTGCTAGGATATGACGAATGCCATTATGTGTACAAAAGTTCTGAAAAGCAGTAGCTGTAAATTGAGGTCCGTTGTCCGAAATGAGGACTTGCGGTAAGCCTTCTGTAGTAAAGATTGTCTGGAGAGCACGAATGGTAGCTTCGGTTGTAGTAGTCGAATGCATATCCACAACATATGGAAAGTTTGACAGTGAATCGATGACTATTAACCACATGGAATTGAGGAAAGGACCTGCGAAATCGATGTGAACTCGTTCCCATGGAGTAGTAGCAGGAGGCCATGAAGCAAGATCAGAAGACGGGGCGTTCTGATTCGTTTGACATTGCTCACAATGACGTATTAGCTTTTCGATGGCGGCATCAATACCGGGCCAGTAGCAGTGTTGACGGGCGAGTTGCTTTGTTCTGGAGATACCCCAATGGCTTTGGTGTAATAACTCGAGAACTTGTTTCTGTAGGGTAAGTGGGATAACCACTCGGAAGATGGTGCCTGCTTCTAGTAATACAACTCCGGCACGAGTCGTGAGACGATGCTGCATACGATGATAAGGTGCCAGGTGGGCAGGAAGTGTGCTCTGAAGAGGCCAACCGTTGCGGATGTAAGTACGTACAGTAGCAAGTGTACTGTCCTTATCCGTAGCTTTAGCTATGCAGGTAGCATCAATAGGAAAACTGGATACAGTATCTTCAAGTTCTATGTCCAACTGAAGACATTCAGATTCTTGAGAATCGAAGGCAGTATCAGGACCAACGGGTAAGCGGGAGAGGGCATCAGCATTACAATGCTGGGATGTGGCTCGATATACAATCTGATAGGAATAATCAGCAAGGAACATGGACCATCTTTGAAGCTTTCGGAGGGAATTCTCTGGGATCTTATTACCAGGATGGAATAAGTGTACGAGAGGCTTATGATCGGTAATGATCAGGAAATGGTTGCCATAGAGATATTCATTGAAACGGCGAATACCAAAGGTGATGGCTAAAGCTTCTTTCTCTATCTGTGAGTATCGACGTTGATGGTCATTAAGTGTTTGCGAAGCGAAGGCGATGGGGCGTTCTTGTCCATGACGATCCTTCTGGGAGAGAACGGCACCGACACCGTAGTCTGAAGCGTCAGTAGCTAGCGTGATGATCTTGTCGGGCTGAAAATGAGTGAGTTGTATAGCTTGAATTAAGGCGTTGTTGATTGTTTTCCATGCCTGTTGGCATTGCGGAGTCCACTGAAACTTAACACCTTTTTTACGTAGAGCGTTTAATGGAGCTGCCACTGTAGCGAAGCGTGGAATGAACTTATTATAATAGTTCGCTTTGCCTATGAAGGACTGAAGCTGCTTGAGGTTCTGAGGTGCTGGCATGTTTACTATCGCTGAGACATTCTGTGTACTAGGACGAATTCCATTCTTATCAAGTATATGTCCTAGGTAGTGAACTTGAGGCTGAAAGAAGGTACATTTAGCGAGATTCGCTCGTAGGCCATTGTCTTTCAATTTCTGGAGAAGGAGGCGTAGATTGGTTAGATGTTCTTGATGATCTTTGCCAGTAACAATAATATCATCCAGATAGTTAGCACAACCGGGAATGGAGGCGGTGAGTTGAGCCAAATAGCGCTGAAAAATAGCCGCTGAGGATGAAACACCGAATGGTAGCCGCTGGAGCTGGAGCAGTCCGAGAGGAGTGTTGAGTGTGAGAAATTTCTTAGATTCTTCGTCTAAAAGTAGCTGGAGATATGCTTCTTTAAGATCAACTCGAGAGAAGAATTGTCCACCAGAGAGACGACGGAATAAGTCTTCTGGACGTGGAATAGGAAAGATATCTGTGTCGAGTTGTGCGTTGACTGTAGATCGAAAATCGCCACAAAGTCGAACATTACCATCAGGTTTCTTGATTACCACGAGTGGAGTAGCCCATTGACTAGAAGTAACTGGTACAACAATTCCAGTTTGTATCCATCTTTCTAATTCTTTCGTGACCTGGTCTTGAAGTGCTAGGGGTACTGGACGTGATTTGAGGAAGCGAGGCTTAGCTCCGGATTTCAGCTGTATGTGAGCTGTATAGTCTTTGGCTGTTCCGAGCTGAGAGTCGAAGACTTCAGGAAACTGCTCTAGGAGAGCGGTAACATCAGAAGTAGGATGCAATGTAGATACGACGTTAATGTTGTCATGTATCTGGAAACCAAATAAGTTAAATAGATCCATGCCCATAATGTTTGATGCAGTGTAGTTGTTAACTACGAGAAGAGGAATGACCTTCTGAATCCCTTTATAACTAGCCTGAAGCTTGATTTGACCTTTGATGTCAATTTTCTTCTTGTTAAATGTCACGAGCTGGATGTCAGCTGGAGAGCATGAAGGTGAACCTAAGTCGTGGTAGGTAGTCAGGTTAATAATAGAGACAGGTGATCCAGTATCTAATTGAAAATCGACAGAACGATCAGAGAATGAGAGAGGAATGATGATTTTGTGAGAATCCTTTGTGGGAAGAATAAGATTGATCTGATCAACTTCCATGTCTTGGCGGGGCTGTATATGCTTCCGGCGTGCTGCAGTAGTCTTAGCAGTGCGGAGCGAACTTTGACAGACAGTCTTAATGTGTCCAAGTTTATTACATCGTTCACAAGTAGCTTTGAAAAAACGACAGTCACGACGTTCATGATGCTTGAAACAACCTCGGCAGGAAGGCAGAAGTTTCGAGGTGCTTTTAGAATTGGGCTTCCGTGTAGCATTACGAGAGGGAACCTGGCGAGAATGCTTGGTGGAGAGCGCCTTATCCGTACAGTTCACTGTAGCAGAGGACTTGCGGGCCTGAGGCGAGACTTGTGCAACTTCGTGTGGAGAAGCTATGGCTGCGGCAGTCTTGGTAGTAAGCTCATAAACCGTAGCAATACGCTGGACGTCTTCTAAAGAAGGGTTACTCTGCTTGACAGCGTCAAAACGTATTTTGTCTTCAGGAGTATGTAAAATTATCATGTCCCGAATGAGAGAATCAGTGTAGGATGAACCACAACCGTCCTTGGAGCAGATGAACTGGCAGGGTTTAGCTAGACCACGCAATTCAGTTATCCATTCAGTATGTGTCTGATGGGGTTGCTTTCTGCTCTGAAAAAATTTATAGCGAGCAGCCACTATGTGAGGAGCTTTGGCATAGTGTTCCGTGAGACGGGCCAAGAGCTGCGTGAAGGGTACCTCAGATAAATGTTCTTCCGGACTTAATTTACGTAGTAATTCACACGTAGCATTGCCAACCGAACTAAGAAATAGTGCGCGGCGGCGTTGATCATCTGTGACAGAATGGCAGATGAAATGTTGTTGTAAACGGGCTAAATAAACTGACCATTCTTCCTTAGCCGGATCAAAAGCAGAGAACGGAGGAATAGCTGATGGCTGTGTAGAGACAGAAATAGCTTGAATAGCCTGAAGTAATGCTGCCTGTTGTTGTTGCATAAACTGTTGTTGTTGCTGCTGTAAGGCTTGGAAGACCGTAGCGAGTTGTTCCGCAGTAGCCATTGCGAGATGCGTGCAAGAATGAGTAAGGTAAGCTGTGTGTCAGAATTGGTTGGAGTGTCGTTGTTGTTTAGCACGTCGCCGTAGAGTTGACAACTGGGCCTGTTGAATTGTAGTGTCGTGTTTACCTCGTTGCTATAGAGTTGGCGATTGGGGTCGATGACGTGTAGTTTGTTGCTTTTTGTACCTCGTCACTATAGAGTTGGCAACTGGGGTCGAAGAATTGTAGGCTGTTGCTGTTTTACCTCGTCGCCATAGAGTTGGCGATTGGGACCGAAGAATTGTAGAGTTGCGTTTTTACCTCGTCGCCATAGAGTTGGCAACTGGGGCCGAAGAATGGTAGTGGTGTGCTGTTTTACCTCGTCGCCATAGAGTTGTGTTGTAACCAAGGTTGAAATTTACAAACACAACTTTTATTTGCTTCACTTTATGATATTTACACAAATAATTGAAATTTATTCTGAAGCAAAAAGGAATATTGAATCTTGAGAAAAGTCTGTCTTTATACAATATGTACAGGTTTACAGTCTTTATATACACTTCTATCTTGAAAAGATAGTCTTTGTGAATTGACACGTTGATAGTCGAAAACTATCTGGCACACTAACATGAATGTCTTTGAGAGTCCTTGTTTGTGAAGTGCCTGAATTCCTAAAAAGCAAGTTCAATTGATTGAAGAAATTCCACCTAGCGAAACTAAGGGAGCTTGCATAACTTAGGGAATGAAAATGGCTTGTAAAAGAATTACGGAACATAGGCAGCGGAAACAGGTAAGGGAGCGGTGACCAGAGGTGAAACCTCGTACTGCCAGAAATTCAGTCCACCTGGTCGAAGCACATTTTCAAGAGGAGTAGCCTCCGTGCTCGACGTAGGGTGTATTCTGGAGCTGGACACCGGGGCGAGTGGGTTATTGAGCAGGCAGGGAGCTCCTATTTATAGTACACTCGATGGTCAGGCACGCGCACTGAGGGCTGCGCGTCGAAGCTGGCAGAATGATACACAGGCGCGCGTGCAGCTGGCTGGTGGAGCGAGAAAGGGAGCGCCGGACATACAACAGTACCTAACTGAAGGCCACGACCGCTTCCTTCTCCCTTTCTTGTTCATCCCTTCCAATCCCGCCATCCCCCAAAAGGCCCCACTTCAGCATAGAAAGTGAGGGTGCCTGGGTGAGGTACTGATCCTCCTCCCCAGTTGTATCCCCTGACCGAAAGTCTCACGCTCCAGGCACTGTCCTTGAGGCGGTAGAGGTGAGATCCCTCGCTGAGTCCTAGGTAAAAACCAAACCTGGAGGTAAGCAGATTAAGAAAGATTATTATTATTATTATTATTATTATTATTATTATTATTATTATTATTATTATTATTATTATTATTATTATTATTATTATTTCCGAATCGTTGGCTGAATGGTCAGCGTTCTGGCCTTCGGTTCAGAGGGTCCCGGGTTCGACTCCCGGCCAGGTCGGGGATTTTTACCTTCATTGGTTAATTCCAATGGCCCGGGGGCTGTGTTTGTTCTGTCCCCAACATCCCTGCAACTCACACTCCACACATAACACTATCCTCCACCACAATAACACACAGTTACCTACATATGGCAGATGCCGCCCACTCTCATCGGAGGGTCTGCCTTACAAGGGCTGGACTCGGCTAGAAATAGCCACACGAAATTATTATTATTATTATTATTATTATTATTATTATTATTATTATTATTATTATTATTATTATTATTATTGCTGTTACGCTGTTACTAAAATTAGTAATAGTAGTAGTAGTAGAAGTAGTAGTTGTAGTCAACTGTGTTATGTATTCATTATACCAAGCCCTAGGGACTGCCTGGTCAAGGCGGTAAAGGCGTGGGTTCGATTATCCGTCAGGAAGTCGAAAAATTTTGTAAATGTAATTTCCACTTCCGGACGTGCACATGGCCCTGAGGTTCACTCAACTTACACCAAAATGGAGTACCAGGTTAATTCCTGGGGACAAAGGCGGTGGGGCGTATGGCTAACGACTCTGCCCCACCAAGTGCCGAGGTTACGGATGTTGGAAGCCTTTACCTTCCACCCGTAAATAGCTTTCATAGCCTGCACTGAAATGACTTAACTTTTTGCTTGTTTATCCCAAAATATATTTTAGCAATATGTATCGCCCACAGTTGTCACATGAGTCCTAAAGCATTTCGTAATTCGAAAAATTAAAATAATCATCATGAAACTGTAAATTATGGTACTGTTATCTAGGTTATTGTTATTATTAGTAGTAGTAGTAACTTCTTCATAGGTATTACTTCACTATTATAATTAGGAAGCAATATGTCCATTTATTTTGTATATTTTATGGTATACTAGCAAGATACCCGTGCTTCGCTACGGTATTATACTGAAATTTAGAATTGAATGCTTATTGTTTTAGATATATAATCCGCCGAAATTCGCGGTCTGACTCGTTTTCTGCGAGAACCCACCAAAATTCCCGATCTGACTCGTTTTCTATTAGATTACGGCACGTTTCCTCCCATTTTTCAATCTTCTCTTCCAGCAATCGATTTCGTACTTCCCGGGCTAGGCTCAGGTATTCCTCCCGGTCAGTTGGGTCCGTAAATCTTTGCCATCTTTTCCTATAATCATTTTTAATATGGATAAAATCCTTCAGGAGATCCGGCGTGGTGTCATATTGGGTGCCTAGAAGGCACTGAACCCGCGGCCGGACTGCATTCTTAGTCATTACCCGTCCAGGAGCCGTTTCCAGCGCGGTCCGCACATTTGACGACGGTCCGGAACATTATTATTATTATTATTATTATTATTATTATTATTATTATTATTATTATGTGTTGCTGGAATGGATGATGACAGGAAAACCGGAGTATCCGGAGAAAAACCTGTCCCGCCTCCGTTTTGTCCAGCACGAATGTCACATGGAGTGAACGGGATTTGAACCACGGAACCCAGTTGTGAGAGGCCGGCGCGCTGCCGAGGATCCTTATAAGTACATTAAGAACAGTAAAATCAATTGGTCTCACCTCCTTCTACACCCCACCGCCGTTAAGTTTATTTGCCGCCCCCCCCCCCCCACAAAAAAAATTAAAAGAAGGCTTGTTTCTTATGTTTAAAGAAGATTTCAAACACCAATGTTACGGTCTACTACCTTACCTTCAGTTTTGAGATATAAGTATCCCCATAAAAATAATTTACTTTGTTCACTTCATTTCACACTACTCCCCCCCCCTCTAAGTGAATTTTCCCGCAAAAAAATACTTGTTTCTTTAATAGTAAAGGATCTTCTAAATACCAATTATCACGAGTCTAACTTCTTCAGTTTTTGATTTATGTGTCCTCATGAAAGGAATTCAACTCCTTTACACTCCCGCCCTCCAAGATGGTTTCCCCCCAAAACGCGTTTTTCCTTGTTTTTAAAGGAGATCCAAATACGAATTTTCACGTCTGTAACAACTTTAGTTTTTATTAGATGTATGTATTCTCATTCAATTAATTCAATTAATTTTTCAATTCTTTCACCCCCCTCTCCCCATTCATTGGATTTTCCGAGAATACGTATTTCTTTATTTTTAAAGCAGATTGCAAATATCAAATTTCACGTCTGTAACATCTTCATTTTTAAGATATCAGTAGCCTAATTAAAAGAATTCAACACCATTTTCAGTCACTTTTACCCCCCCCCCTTCACCCAAGTGGTATTTCCGAAAGCTAAAAATACACGTTTCTTTATGTTTAATAGAGATAAAAAAATATCATTTTTCACTTCTGTAACATGTTAAGTTTTTGAGATAAACTGTAAAAATTCCTATTTTAAAATTTCACCACTTTTGAGTTCCCCTTAAGTGGAGTTTCCAAACACAAATCACCTATGTTTCTTTAGATTTACAGGAGATTACCAACACCCACTTTTTACGTCTGTAACATTTTACGTTTCCAAGATATTCTGTAGATATAGTCTTTCAAAATTTGTCACTCCTGTTTAACCGCCATTAATTGGATTTTCCAAAACTAAAAAATACGTGTTTCTTTATTTTTAAAGGAGATCCCATATACAAATTTTCAGTTCTGTAATATCTTTCGTTTCTGAGATATATGTATCCTCATTAAAGGCATTCAACCCATTTTTCACCCTTTTACACCCCTCCTATTGGGATTTACAGGAAACAAAAAAATACGTTTTCCTTTATTTTTAGAGGAGATTCTAACTACCAATTTTTACATCTGTAAATTTTAAAGTTTTAAGATGTATACACACTCATTTTAAAAAATTTACCCTCCCCCCTTTTTACCCCCCAATATTTGGATTTTCCAAAAACGAAAAAATGCGTGTGTTTATTTATTTTTAAAGGAGATTCTAAATACCAATTTTCACATATATAACCTTTAAAAATTTTGAGATAGATACACTCATTTTAGAATATTACTCCCTTTTCAACCCCCCCCCTAAATTGGATTTTCCAGAAACAAAAAATACGTGTTTCTTTATTTTTAACGGAGATCCCAAACACCAATTTTCAGGTCTGTAATATCTTCAGTTTCTGATATATAAGTACCCTCATTAAAGGCATTCAACCACTTTTTAGCCCCTTTTCACTCCTCCTATTGCGATTTTCCGAAAACAAAAAAATACGTGTTCCTTTATTTTTAATGAAGATTCTAAATACCAATTTTTACAGCTGCAAACTTTAAAAGTTTGGAGATATAGATTCACTCATTTTAAAAATTCACCCCCTTTTCACCCTCCCATTAATTGGATTTTACAAAAACAAAAAAATACGTGTTTCTTTATTTTTAAAAGAGATCAAACGTACCAATTTTCAGGTCTGTAATATCTTCAGTTTCTGAGATATAGGTACCGGTATCCTGATTAAAGGCATTCAACCCATTTTCCCCATTTTCACCCTTTTTCACCCCTCCTATTGGGATTTTCTGAAAACAAAAAAATACGTGTTTCCTTATTTTTAAAGACGATTCTAAATACCAATTTTTACATCTGTAAACTTTTAAAGTTTTGAGATATAGAGCAACTCATTTTAAAATTTCACCCCCGTTTTCACCCCCTTAGCGAAGGAATATCCCAAAATCCTCTCTTAGCGAGCACCTACGTCTTAATATGAATATATCCTCAAAATTTCATCTCTTTATGTCCAGTAGTTTTGGCTCGGCGATGATGAATCAGTCAGTCAGGACAAGTTATTTTATATATATATAGATTAGATATTCCACGTGTCCGACTCGTTGGCTGAATGGTCAGCGTTAAGGCCTTCGGTTCAGAGGGTCCCGGGTTCCATTCCCGGCCGGGTCGGGGATTTTAATCGCGTGTGATTAATTCTTCTCCTCCTGGGACTTTCCTCTGCATATTCAGACAACACACTACGCTACCTACCACCACAGAAACACACAATAGTGATTACGTCCCTCCATATAGTATTGGCGTCAGGAAGGGCATCCGGCCGTAAAACAGGGTCAAATCCACATTTGCGAAACAGTTCCCACCAGAGACCTCACAAATGTGGGACAATCAGTAGAAGAAAAATTAGATATTTTATGTACAATCCAGTAAGATAGCACGTTAGTGAAGTTATCAGATTCAGTGTTCATGTTACTTACGTGTTCACTGGTTAAGGTGAGACAGGGACAAGTGCCTTTAACTTTGAGAGTTAACTTCTATCTATCTATCTATCTATCTATCTATCTATCTATCTATCTATCTATCTATCTATCTATCTATCTATCCATCCCATATGATACACCAGTTCTGAGGTGGTAAAGTAGCCTTTGTGCCGGCTCCGCAGTGTAGGGGTAGCGTGCTAGCCTCATACGCGGAGGCCCGGGTTCGATTCCCGGCCAGGTGAGTGGTTTTACCTGGATCTGAGGGTTGGTTCGATGTCTACTCAGCCTACGTGATTAGAATTGAGCAACTATCTGACAGTGAGATGTCGGCCCCGGTCTTGAGAGTCAAGAATAACGGCCGAGAGGTTTCGTCGTGCTGACCGCAAGACATCCCCATAATCTGCAGACTTTCGGGCTGAGCAACGGTCGCTTGGTAGGCCAAGGGAGTTCACGGCTGTTGCACCATGGGGTTTGGTTTCTCAAAGTAGCCTTTGTAATTGCTGAACTATAGAAATGTGAATTTTACAATTTTTAGGCTAGCGAAAGGTTTATCGTCCACCCTTAGGTTACAAGCCTCAAGACCTGAAGTCCTACGTGTAATTCGAACCACTGAGGTGAGAGAATCTCATTTGCATTGACCAATATTCTGTCAATTGCCACCTTGGTAAAATGCTAGCCACGAAGTAAATCTATTATCACTCTCACGATTTGTTATTATGGTGATGAGATTGCATCCCAAGCAAAGATAATAAGCATTTAAGGGTGTTTACATATGAAAATTATTTATTAGCACAATAAAAGGACATCTCAGTACAATGTTTCGGCACCCTAAAGTCCATTAAGACTATTAACAGTTAAAAGAACATTAATATCATTCTTTATAAACAAAGAGACAAAGACAGAGTCCATGAGAGCTCCTTTGTGTTGGGAGTTAACTGGTTTTGATCCTTCGGTCCGCCAAACTCGGAATTCTCCACTTCTCTAAACTGTAAACTAATAAGTAGTCTTTGCCAACAAGTCTGGCAGCAATGCAGAGAATTCCCTTGTTCATACGAACATCAGCTGTGTTAAATAAATCAGTGAAAACTGAAGGTGAGTGGAATAATTAATTTAAGTAGTAATGTATAATTCTGAGCTTATGTTATTTCTGTGAATGTGTCTAATTCTAGACTTGGCTACAAAGGAGGCCGGTTAGGCAGCCGTTGTGTGTTTCAGACAATAATCGCGTGATGTGCTTTTGATGCATTTATAATCACTCCAGCTTGGCTACAGCACTTGGTATCTGGCGATCACGTGTTGCGATAGCGGGAATATTTTCCTTTTATCCTATAAATATTATAATGTACCCGCAGTGCTCCTCTCTACGTTTTCAGTGTTGCTCAGTAAATAGAGAAATGTTTCAGCAAGCAGTTGTCTGCCATCATCCTAGTCCGAACGTCCCACAGAAGAACTGAAAAACTGCTCCATTAGAGATCTCACAAAAGATATCCCGAGTGTTGATTTTCTTCAGAATTCTCAACGCACATTTAAAGAAGGTAAGATGAAGTACTTTACGTCCAACATCGCCACAATATTTTAGTAATAATAATAATAATAATAATAATAATAATAATAATAATAATAATAATAATAATAATAATACGAGGTATGTATATAGGTAGGTAGGTGTCTTGATACGGCCTCGGGAATGAGGTGAGATGAATCTATATGGCAGGTTCTACGGCTGGATGCCCTTCCTGACGCCATCCACAGTTGAGGAGCTAATAACGATCAAACGAATGATAGAGAATGAAATTGAGTAAGGACGTGGAAGGAGTCAGCTATGGCCTATGAATAGGAACTGTTCCGGTAAGTGAAATGAGAAACCACATAAAATTGTTCTCAGGGCAGCCGACGGTGAGGTTCGAACCCGCGCATCTCCTGAACGCAGAGCATGCCTCCATAGCCTTGGCGTGTTAACACGCCACACCTTCGGCAATAACAACAATAATAATAATAATAATAATAATAATAATAATAATAATAATAATATGTTGCACAAGGTCTAAAGGAAAAGGCTGAAGATAGATTAGGAAGAAAGGGAAGACCAACCAAGAATCAATGGATAACTCAGGAGATACTAAACCTGATTGTCGAACGACGAAAGTTACAAGAATGCAAAAAAAAATGAGGAGGTAGAAAAGAATACTGGAGATTAAAGAATGAAGTAGATTGAAAGTGCAGGACAGCTAAGGAAGAATGGCTGAAAGAGATGTGAAAGGATGTTGAAGGTTTTAGGGTCCTAGGAATGGTAGATGCTGCATCAGGGAAATCCGGGAAAACTTTTAAGAAAGGAAAACTAGGTGTATGAATAAAGAGCTCAGGTGGGATGTCACTCCTTGGGGAAAGAAAACAAAGCAGAAAGATGGCAGAATCATATCCAACAGTTGTATCAAAGTAAACAAGTAGATGACATAGTTCTGGAACAAGAAGATGCTGTCCATGCTGATGAAATGGGAGACCAAATTTTGAGGTCAGAATTCTACAAAGCTGTGAGAGACCTAAAAAGGAACAAGACACCTCGAATTGATTACATACCCTCAGAATTTCGGACTGCCTTAGGATAAATCAGTATTGCGAGGTCATTGCATTTAGTGTGTAAGATATATGAGAGAGGAGAAGTGCCATCCTCTTTTAGGCAGAATGTTGTTATACTTCTTCTCAAGAAATCAGGTGCTATCAAGTGTGAAAACTACCACACCATTAGTTTATTATCTCACGCCTGCAAAATTTTAACACATATTATTTAGAGAAGAATAGAAAGTCGAAACTGAGTCGTGAGGAGATCACTTTGGCTTCGGACGAAATGTTGAAACACGTGAAGCAATTCTGACTTTACGTCTGATCGTAGAGGACCGAATTAAGAAGAACAAGCCCACGTACATGGCTAGAAAAGGCATTTGATAATGTTGATTTGAGATTCTGAAGATGATCAGGATCAGATACCGAGAAAGGAGAAATATCTACAATCTTTACTAAAATCAGTCTGCTGTGATAGGAATCGAGGGCTTTGAAAAAGAAGCAACATCCAGAAAGTAGTGAGGCAAGGCTGCAGTTCATCCCCCTCCTTTTCAGTGTATATATAGAACAGATGGTAAAGGAACTCAAAGATGAGATTGGAAAGGGAATTACAATCCAAGGAGAGGAAATCAGAACCCTGAGATTTGCGGATGATAATGTTATTTTATTTGAGTCTGCAGATGATCTGGAGAAATTGCTGGATGGTATGGACATTGTCTTGGGGAAGGATTACGAAGTGTAGGTGGTAGGAACGATAGGGATAAACCAAGATACGAATATGACAAACTGATGAACAGATGTAGAATGTAGGAGTTACGTAAAAAGAAAAGATTTTTTTTTTTGCTATTTGCTTTACGTCACACCGACACAGATAGGTCTTATGGCGACGATGGGAGAGGAAAGGCCTGGGAATGGGAAGGAAGCGGCCGTGGCCTTTATTAGGGTACAGCCCCAGCATTTGCCTGGTGTGTAAATCGGAAACCACGGAAAACCATCTTCAGGGCTGCCGACAGTGGGATTCGAACCCACTATCTCCAGGATGAAAGCTCACAGCTGCGCGTCCCTTACCGCACGACCAACTCGCTCAGTAAAAAAAAAAGATTAGCACAGGATAGGATGGCATGGAGCGTGCATCAAACCAGTCTATGGACTGATGACGCAAACAACAACACAGTAATACCGAGAGAGTTGACTTCGGTGTTAAGATCACGAAGTTGTGAGATGGCGGGCTCAAATCCCACCGTCGGCAGCCCTGAAGATGGTTTTCTGTGGTTTCCCATTTTCACACCAGGCAAATTATATTATTTCCTTTCTTAATCTGCTTACCCTCTAGGGTTGGTTTTTCCCTCGGACTCAACGAGCGATACCACATCTACCGCCTCAAGGGCAGTGTCCTGGAGCGTGAGACATTGGGTCCTGGGATACAACTGAGGAGGATGACCAGTACCTCGCCCAGGCGGACTCACCTGCTATGCTGAACGGGATCTTTTGGGGGGGGGATGGGAATATTTGATGGGATAGACAAGGAAGAGAGAAGGGAGCGGCTGTGGCCTTAAGTTAGGTACCATCCCGACATTTACCCGGAGGAGGAGTGGAAAACCACTTCCAGGATGGCTGAGGTGGGAATTGAACCCACCTTTACTCAGTTGACTCCCCGAGGCTGAGTGGACACCGTTACAGCCCTCGTACCACTTTCAAATTTCGTGGCAGAACCGGGAATCGAACCCGGGTCTGCGGGTGTGGCAGCTAATCACCCTAACCACTACACCACAGAGGCGGACACTAATTACATTAAGTAGGCTACATTAATTAAGACCACGGCTGGAACTTTCCCAATCCTAGCCCTTCCCCATTCCTCCGTCACCGAAAACCTTCGATCTGTTAATGCGGCCTAAATATATATATCAGACTAGCAGGTAACGCACGATCACGATGCCCCAAAGCCCTTAACAACACTGCTCAAATTCACGGATTGTAATAAGAATGATACGGTATTTTACCAATGAATTACATACTTAATACAAGAAAAGCAAGCTTGCAGTTTTTACGTGAATATCGATAACGTAATCATAGCCATGGAACCTGAAGTTTTACGTGCAAACCGGACCACAAGAACGCAACTTCTTATTTTAAAATCCCACAAGCATTAGCCGTGATCCGAACCGTTGTCGCCTTGGTCAATGCCACTTGGTCATCATGCACCTCATCTTTAACCCATGATACAACTGATGAGGGTAGTTCAGTGTTCGTAAGGGAGGTGGTAGTAGCGCACCTTTTATCGATATTTCTTTGTACGGGGTGGTGAAGTAAGGAGGGAGCTCTCACGGTTCCGGTAATACAGCCAACTGAATGAAAATTAAATCTGAATTGAATCGATAATATGATCGATCGATATGAATTTTTTAATCCTTTATTATCTTAAGTCAACAACTGTGTCATACACACTTTATATAACATTATATAACATTTCTCGATGCGAATCTTGTTCCCAGCATGAATTCTATAGTTTGGCTTTGCTGTGTAAACAACAACAGTACTAGTACGTAAAGTGTACGCCAGATGTCACACAGCGATGCATAAGCGATTCATAGTTTGTGTTTCAAAGGTTGCCAATACGAATCTCGAAGATACCCGAGGTCGACCTATTCAGCACTAGGGTGTCCATGTATCGCTAAAAGGTGCGCGTACGGTACATGAACTTTTTTTTTTTGCTATTTGCTTTACGTCGCACTGACACAGATAGGTCTTAGGGCGACGATGGGATAGGAAAGGCCAAGAAGCTGGAAGGAAGCGACCATGGCCTTAATTATGGTACAGCCCCGGCATTTGCCTGGTGTGAAAATGGGAAACTACGGAAAACCATCTTCAAGGCTGCCGACAGTGGGACTCGAACCCACTATCTCCCGATTACTGGATAATGGCCGCACTTAAGCGACTGTAGCTATCGAGCTCGGTGGTACATGAACTGGCTTCTACGAAGTTGATACTAGGGTTTTTAAATTTCCTTCCATAGGAGTAGGTGATACGTCTACATTTGATAGTAAATTGTCGTAATATAATACCCAAAAGTCTGTAGCTACTAGTGGAAACTGTCTTAATCCTTATTTATGTAACACATAAATTTACTAGATCTGGTTCCAGCCAAGTGTCAGGTCAGGCAACAAAGCACTGGCAAGCGTCGAGTTATGGAAACAGGTCGACAGGCAAGGCGTGTCGCACATGGGCCAGTCAATGAGGAATGATGCAATTGAAGGGCTTAGCTCCCATTTAACTAATCTCCAAGAAATACAGTTTTACTTGAAACGGTTTCTATTGTTTACTAGAATAACGATTCTAATATGGTAATAAATTGACTAAAAATAGATACGGCCACGCTGTACTTCTAAAACACTTCATACCAAATCTTGTTCTGAAGTTAGACTTGCTTTTACAATATGCTTTACGTCGCACCGACAGAGATAGGTCTTTTAGCAGCAATAGGAATAGAAAAAGGGTAGGAGTAAGAAGAAAGCCTCCATGGCCTAGATTAAGGTACAGCACCAGGATTTGCCTTGTGTGAAAAATGGGAAAACCGAGCCCGATAGCTGCAGTCGCTTAAGTGCGGCCAGTATCTAGTATTCGGGAGATAGTAGGTTCGAACCCCACTGTCGGCAGCCCTGAAAATGGTTTTCCGTGATTTCTCATTTTCACACCAGGCAAATGCTGGGACTGTACCTCAATTAAGGCCACGGCAGCTTCCTTCCCAGTCCTAGCCTTTTCCTGTCCCACCGTCGCAGTAAGACCTGTCTGTGTCGGTGCGACGTAAAGCAACTAGCAAAAAAAAAAAAAAAAAAAAAAAGTGGGAAACCACAGAAAATCATTTTCGGGGCTGCCGACAGCGGGGTTCCAACCCACTGTCTCCCGAATGCAAGCTGGCAACTACGTGATCCAAACTGCGTAGCCACTCAGTCGGTATAATAATTTCGTGTGGCTATTTCTAGCCGAGTGCAGCCCTTGTAAGGCAGACCCTCCGATGAGGGACTCAGTCGGTGAAGTTGAGAAAAGAATCTTGGTTAAAGTCATCATCATCATCATCATCTGTTTACCCTCCAGGTTCGGTTTTTCCCTCGGACTTAGCGAGGGATCCCACCTCTACCGCCTCAAGGGCAGTGTCCTGGAGCTTCAGACTCTTGGTCGGGGGATACAACTGGGGAGTATGACCAGTACCTCGCCCAGGCGGCCTCACCTGCTATGCTGAACAGGGGCCTTGGGGAGGGATGGGAAGATTGGATGGGATAGGCAAGGAAGAGGGAAGGAAGCGGCCGTGGCCTTAATTTAGGTACCATCCCGGCATTCACCTGGAGAAGTGGGAAACCACGGAAAACCACTTCCAGGATGGCTGAGGTGGGAATCGAACCCACCTCTACTCAGTTGACCTCCCGAGGCTGAGTGGACCCCGTTCCAGCCCTCGTACCACTTTTCAAATTTCGTGGCAGAGCCGGGAATCGAACCCGGGCCTCCGGGGGTGGCAGCTACCACACTAACCACTACACCACAGAGGCGGCATCTTGGTCAAAGTACTGAGCAGAAATGAGGGTGAGGACTCTCGGAAAACAGTTTGAGACTAAGCAGCACTTGGAAATAAATATTCAGTGGAGAACGGGGAGAGGTGTGTTAGCCAAGCGGCATAATGACTTGATTCTTTTCTTTTTTTTACTATTTGTTTACGTCGCACCGACACCGATAAGTCTTATGGCGACGATGGAATAGGAATGGCCTAGGAATGGGAAGGAAGCGGCCGTGGCCGTAATTCAGGTACAGCCCCAGCATTTGTCTGGTGTGAAAATGGGAAACTACGGAAAACCATCTTCATGGCTGGGATGCAACTTCCTGGAACTTCCTACCTGCTGTCATTTCTTGATAGATACAGTACTTTTGCATCCATCTCTTGGCACAGGCCAGAGCAAAGTGTAGCTTCCACTGAAGTCCCAGTCTCATCCATGGCTGTGATAACACGGATGCTGCTGTGGTATGGGTGGTGCTGAGCAATGGCATTCAGAGCACAACCAGTGCGTCTGAGTGTCATGAAAGGTGTTGCTCATAGGGTTAGTTGTGCTACAATAGCACTGTCTGGCCCAGTGAGGAAAGCAATGGCAAACTACCTCACTCCTCATCTTGCCTAGTACGCCTCATTTTGGTACTGCCATTGGTTTTCGTGGTTTCCCTATAACTGCATAGCCTTTGGTGACGCTATTTGAGGATCCAACCAGCCTCTGGGCTGATGACCTAACAGACAGACAATGGGAACTTCAACAGTTTATAATTACTAATACGGCAGAGAAACGAATGTCCGTAATCTACTAGATAATGTTCACTGCATGAGGTCAACCTAATATTGAATCTTTACTGTGTGTACAGGGCCAAATATGAAACAAGTCATTTTTAACAGTAATAAATTGACTCAAAATAGATACGGCGTTAAATTTATCACCCAGCCGTATTGCACATACAATTTTAACAATGAAATGTCCTATCCATGATGGAGAATGAAGCTATTTTGGGAATAACAACAACTCAGAGTTTTATTACATTGGGATTAAATGCATCTTCACAGAGATATAATAATAATAATAATAATAATAATAATAATAATAATAATAAAACCTGCCTCTGTGGTGTAGTGGTTAGTGTGATTAGCTGCCACCCCCGGAGGCACGGTTCGATTCCCGCCTCTGCCACGAAATTTGAAAAGTGTTACGAGGGCTGGAACGGGGTCCACTCAGCCTCGGGAGGTCAATTGAGTAGAGGTGGGTACGATTCCAATCTCAGCCATCCTCGAAGCGGTTTTCCGTGATTTCCCACTTCTCCTCCAGGAAAATGCCGGGATGGTACCTATCTTAAGATCACGGCCGCTTCCTTCCCTCTTCCTTGCCTATCCCTTCCAATCACCCCATCCCTCTAACTAGGCCCCACTTCAGCATAACAGGTGAGGCCACCTCGGTGAGGTACTGGTCTTGTTCCCAAGTTATATCCCCGACCCAATATCTCACGCTCCAGGACACTGCCCTTGAGGCGGTAGAGGTGCGATCCCTTGCTGAGTCTGAGGGAAAAGCCAACCCCGGATGGTAAACGGATTAAGAAAGGAGAAGAAAGAATAATAAAACAAAAATCCGTGGTGCACAAAGGACATTGAAGCAATTAGCTTTCCAGTGTGACTGATGCCCATCGAGATGGACTGCATATTGTAGTATCACGTTGTTAGCCTGACGACATCCTCAGTCGTATTGCTTGGTTTTCTTGACCGGATCTGATGCCTCGTGTATCAAGTATCTCTTCAGTTGTTCCAGCCCTTAGTCCAGAATGAAAAGTTCTCGACAGGATGGTAATCGAACCAGGGCCCTCCGGATAAATATCATCAGGCACGCTACCCTTACGCCCCTTGGCTCCCACTAATAATCATAATAATAAAAACCGAACACATGGCGCTACAGCCCTGGTGGACCTTAGCCTACCAAACAACAGCTGCTCAGCCCGAAGATAAACGGGGGTTAAAAGGCAGGTTGTGAGATTTACAAATAGGAAAAGTCCTCTCAGTTTTTTTTTTTTTTTTTTTTTTTTTTGCTAGGGGCTTTACGTCGCGCCGACACAGATAGGTCTTATGGCGACGATGGGATAGGAAAGGCCTAGGAGTTGGAAGGAAGCGGCCGTGGCCTTAATTAAGGTACAGCCCCAGCATTTGCCTGGTGTGAAAATGGGAAACCACGGAAAACCATCTTCAGGGCTGCCGATAGTGGGATTCGAACCTACTATCTCCCGGATGCAAGCTCACAGCCGCGTGCCTCTACGCGCACGGCCAACTCGCACGGTGCCTCTCAGTTTTAATTACTGTGTTGATGGGGTGAAAGTTCCCTTTGGGGATCATTGCAAGTACCTAGGTGTTAATATAAGAAAATACCTTAATTGAGGTAATCACATAAATATGATTGTAAATAAAGAGTACAGATCTCTGCACATGGTGTTGAGGGTATTTAGGTGTTGTAGTAAGGATGTAAAGTAGAGGGAATATATGTCTCTGGCAAGACCCCAACTAGAGTATGGTTCCAGTGTATGGGACCCTCACCATGATTACTTGATTCAAGAACTGGAAAAAATCCAAAGAAAAGCAGCTCGATTTGTTCTGGGTGATTTCCGACAAAAGAGTAGCGTTACAAAAATGTTGCAAAGTTTGGGTTGGGAAGACTTGGGAGAAAGGAGAAGAGCTGTTCGACTAAGTGGTATGTTCCGAGCTGTCAGCAGAGATATGGCGTGGAATGACATCAGTAGACGAATAAGTTTAAAAGTAGGAAAGATCACAATATGAAGATAAAGTTGTAAATCAAGAGGACAAGTTGGGGCAAATATTCGTTTATAGGAAGGGGAGTTAGGGATTGGAATAATTTACTAAGGCAGATGTTCAATAAATTTTCAATTTCTTTGCAATCATTTAAGAGAATGCTACGAAAACAACAGATAGGGTATCTGCCACCTGGGGGACTGCCCTAAATGCATATCAGTACTGATTGATTGATTGATTGATTGATTGATTGATTGATTGATTGATTGATTGATTGATTGATTGATTGATTGATTGATTGATTGATTGATTGATTGATTGATTGATTGATTGATTGATTGATTGATTGATTGATTGATTGATTGATTGATTGATTGGAGATGTGCAGATTTCGGACTGACGAATGGTTAGTGCGACGTATCCTCTCGGCCGTTTTTCTTGGTTTTCTAGACCGAGGTCGCCATCTTGCCGTCAGGTAACTCCTCAGTCGTAATCACGTAGGCAGATTGGACCTCGAACCAACCCTCAGGTCCAGGTAAAAATCCCTGATCTGGCCAGGGATCAAACCCGGGGCCTCCGGGTGAGAGGGAGGGCCGCTAACTTAGACAGTGCGGCTGGCAATAATCATAATAATAATATTATTATTAATAATAATAATAATAATCGTTTAATTTCCAATAAACTGTTTTATGCCGGGCTTTGTGCCTCAGGCGGTTGAGGCGCTGGCCTTATGACCCCAGATTGGCAGGTTCAACCTGGCTCAGTCCGGTCATATTTGAAGATGCTCAAGTACGTCAGCCTCGTGTCGGTAGATTTACTGACACGTAAAAGAATTCCTGCTGGTACCATCCCGGCTTTTGCCTGGAGGAGAAGTGGGAAACCAGCGAAAACCATTTCCAGGATGGCTGATGTGGTAATCGAACCCACATATACTCAGTTGATCTCTCGAGGCTGAGTGGACACCGTTCCAGCCCTCGTACCACTTTTCAAATTTCGTGGCAAAGCCGGGAATCGAACCCGGGCCGCTTAGAGTGGCAGCTAATCACACTAACCACTACACTACAGAGGCGGACCTTTTCGCTATTACTACACTAATATTTTTTGTCCTAGACGTTAACATTGCTATATGATCTAGGACATGGAGTTAGGATCACCTTCATATACCATCGGACTGAACCAAGGTCGAAATCACCAACTTGAACATGGAAGGCCAGCGCTGCACCACCTGAGTTACTCAGCCCACCTTATTGAAGTTTACCTCGAAATGGCAGAGCAAATGGCTTCGCGGTTTGTAGCACGTAGCTAACAGCTTGCATTTGCGAAGTAGTATGTTCCAACCCCACTGTTGGCAGCCCTGAAGATGGCTTTCTGTAGTTTCCTATTTTGACACTATTTAAATGCTGGGTCTGTACCTTAATTCAGACCCAGTTGCTTCCTTCCCACTCCTAGCCCTTTCCTATCTCATTGTCGCCATATCAATCAATCAATCAATCAATCAATCAATCAATCAATCAATCAATCAATCAATCAATCACTACTAATCTGCATTTAGGGCAGTCGCCCAGGTGGCAGATACCCTATCTACTGTTTCCTAGCATTTTCTTAAATGATTGCAAAGAAATTGGAAATTTATTGAACATCTCCCTTGGTAAGTTATTCCAATCCCTAACTCCGCTTCCTATAAGCGAATATTTGCCCCAATTTGTTTTCTTGAATTCCAACTTTATCTTCATATTGTGATCTTTCCTACTTTTAAAGACACCACTCAAACTTATTCGTCTACTGATGTCCTCCCATGCCATCTCTTCGCTGACAGCTCGGAACCTACCACTTAGTCGAGCAGCTCGTCTCCTTTCTCCCAAGTCTTCCCAGCCGAAACTTTGCAACATTTTTGTAACGCTACTCTTTCGTCGGAAATCGCTCAGTACAAATTGAGCTGCTTTTCTTTGGATTTTTCCAGTTCCTGAATCAATTAATCCTTTTGGGCGTCCCATACACTGGAACCATACTCTACCATGACCTATCAGTGCAACGTAATAGCAAGTTATTTTTAAAAAATGTGTAATTCACATTGGAACAACGTCTTTCAACTGTAAAATGAAAAAAGGGTCATATTTCCGAGCGAGATGGCAACGCAGTTTGGGTTACGTAACTGTCAGCTTGCATTCAGGAGATAGTGGGCTCGAATCCCACTATGGGCAGCCTTAATGTTGGTCTTCCGTGGTTTCTCATTTTCACACCATGCAAATGCTGTGCTGTGCCTTAATTAAACCCTTTGTTATCCCAACGTCGGCATGAAAACCTTTCTCTGCCATTGCGATGTAAAACAAATTTAATTAGATGGTAGATGGCATAGGGAAAACATTCCTTATCCCAAAATTTCATATCACTGAGTTAGCTGGCAGGTCGATTCGGGCCGTATTACTGTCAGTTCGCATTCAGGAGACGGTGGGCTTAAACCCAACTAATATCTGAGCTGATGTAACGTTCAACCACTAGGAAAAATCAAACCGTCCTTTCTTCTTCTTCCCCTATCGATCAACAATCGTAACCTGACTACCTGAATCCATGTGATACTGTACCAAAGGAATTCCTTGCTTCTTTCTTTACGTCGCACCGACACAGATAGCTCTTACGGCGACGATGGGACAGGAAAGGGCTAGCAGTGGGAAGGAAGCGGCCGTGGCCTTAATTAAGGTACAGTCCCAGCATTTGCCTGGTGTGAAAATGGGAAATCACGGAAAACCATTTTCAGGGCTGCCGACAGTGGGGTAAGTAATCCTTTTGGGGGGTTCGAACCTACTATCTACCGAATACTGGATACTGGACGCACTTAAGCGACTGCAGCTATCGAGCTCGGTCCAAAGGAATTTATTCAAGAAAGAAATGTACAGCACTGAACGAAACAATTTTATACTTCCTTGTACCGGACTACGAGGGTAATCCCAAAAATAAGGTCTGCTATTTTTTTTTTTTTATAAATACAGAATTCTGTTCGTGTGGTTGTTGGTCACAATATTGTGAAGAGAGTTTCTTGCGCTCGCATATAAACATGCGCACCCCACGCTGATGCACTCAGTCTTGGATGTTACCGCCAAGTGCGAAGTGCGCGCTGTTATTCGGTTTTTGAACGCAAAAGGTACTGAACCCATTGAAATCCATCGCCAATTGGGTCAGACTGAAATTCACGACGAACAAAGGAGCGGGAGACCGTCCATTTCCGTCGAGACAGTCGTGAAGGTTGAGCGAACATGCGTGAAGATAGGCGGATCACCCTGGATGATCTCTGAACTTTGGTTCCTGAGGTTTCTCGAAGCGCCGCTCACAGAATTTTAATGGAAAAGTTGAAATACCGGAAAGCAATTCAGCACCGACGACGATGTGAAAGATGAGGTTCACAACTTTCGGAACAGCATGGCGGCGAGCTGGTATGACTTGGTCATACATAAACTGTCACAGCGTCTACAAAAATGCATCGACCGAAATGGTGATTATGTAGAAAAATAGCTAAATATTCAAGCTGTAAAATGATGTAAATCATTGTAGAAATAAACAGGTCTATGTATTTATAAAAAATAAGGAGACCTTATCTTTTGGATTACCTTCGTAGATTAGATTGCAATTAAAAATCATTCCATACTACTCTTGAATAACAATAAGAAATATGTGTAGTTAAAATGTATCTGTTCTTGGACAAATTTAAAACGGATCCTGGGAGCGCAAATTTTACGAGACTAAATTAAAGGAAATAACTGCTTGGCTCATACAAGCTATTAACGACCAGATGTCTGGGAAGAGCAACCAAAATTACTTGAAGATACTGGGGTGTCATGTGGTCAGCGTAACGACTTCTTCATCTGTATTTCTTGCCAGCGCTTACTGGCTCTCATATCAGACTGTTTCTCAGTTGGCCTCACCACAAGGAATTTTAGGTCTTGTTCTAGCGTTGAAATGTCGTATGGCTTTTAGTGCCGGAATATCCCAGGACGGGTTCGGCTCGCCAGGTGCAGGTCTTTCTATTTGACCCCCGTAGGTGACCTGCGCGTCGTAATGAGGATGAAATGATGATTAGGACAACACATACACTCAGGCCCCATGCCATTGGAATTAACCAATTAAGGTTAAAATCCACGACCCGGCCGGGAATCGAACCCGGGACCCTCTGAACTGAAGGCCAGAAGAGTCTATGACTATTTTTTGAACGAGACGAGATTCGAAATCAAAGCCACTTAGTAAAGGATGGAGAGACTGTGCTACACAATGAGGCTAGCGAATTATGAGACGCGTAGTCTCTATTGGGCGTCCCCGAATTCCACCTCCCCCTCCAAGTGTACATTGTATCTTTCCACCCGGTTAACTCTAGTTCGATTTCCTGCTCAGCCAAAATTCTTAAACAGTTCGAGGGTCTGAAACGGGGTTTACTCAGTCCCGAGAGGACAACTGGACGAAATGTTGCTTCTAATCCGTTTTTCGGTCATCCCCAATTATCCATGAGAATGGAGCGATCGTACCTAACAACCAATCGACGGCCGTTTGCTTCCCAACATTGACCCCAGTTAACTATGAATTCTAACACCACAGTCACCCAGATTACCAAACAAGCTTCACACACATTTTTAAAGTCCATTGAACTGTTGGCCACAATATTTTAAGCATTAACATGAAGTAATTAAAACTGTAGCGTCGTGAAGTATTGATTGAAGGAACACCTTCCATGGTAGGCTTATTCGATATCACGGAATAGCAAGGAATCTGATTCTCAGCTCGTATTCTCTCAGCTAAATAAATGCAACGAACTTTGTCAAAAGGTCAAACTCAAGCCATCACTGTTATTCTTTTTCCTTGTTTTCGCATTAGTGATGATTTAATGGTGGTGAATGTTGTTTTAAGGGGCAAACTAACGTGATTTTCAGCCCCAGTTTTCGTCTTATGACTTTCAGAGATTATGACAATCAGCTACTTCCTTTTATCGAGTATGTGAGATCTGTTCGAATATACTTAGGTGTCCGAAAGAATATGTTTATTTGTAATTAGAAATAGAAATGGGAAGAGACTATCATAACATTTACTTCGAGGGGAAACTGGAAAGCGTTTCAAAGATGGTCGATGATGGGATTTCAGCCCAGATATTTCGCGAGTCCGTGAATTTGGTGGCGCTGATTGGTTCCTAAACATACAGTAATAACATATAGTGGTTTGTGGAAGAGGAAACTGCATCCAGCATTTAACTATACATGATCTGTAATGGTAATTGTTTGCTCCTTTGGACAGCAGTCAGGTTTGTATTTATTTAGTTGATTGAGAAATGGTTAAATGATTAATCTCTGGGCGTGTGTTCTGTCTGCTCTCACAGGCATTAGGCGCACCACGCCTATTATCAACCAGACAGATTGAGGTTCGTGTTCTGAGTAAGTTCAACATTTTTCAAGTCGGAGTCTTTGTCAAATTGGCGAGTGATAAGAGCTTGTCAGATATTCCTTTACGAAGCGCACTATGTTTGGTCTCGACGGCCCTCAAAAGGTCTTGCACCATAAGTTACATAATCCATTTAGAAACAGAAATGGGCAGCAGTGCCTGTACTGACCTGTGTCTCCCTTCCCCGCTATTACCAGTAATAGGCTAATGGCCGAGAGGCTCCAAGCATGGACCGCTACGAGGTTCCTCAGTCTCATGAAGACAATTGAGGCTTGCCTAACGGAATAGCAGGCGGATAAAATAGAAGGTACTGACCACCCTATCACACGTAGACTCCAACTGAAGACGCCTTCCTACTGGCCTTCAGCACCACTTGCATAATGGTATGTCGGGCTGCGTGGATCGGACGGGTGAGGCGCTGGCTATTTGACCCGAACTTGGCAGGTTCGACCCTGGCTCAGTCCGGTTGTATTTTAAGGTGCTCAAATGCGTCAGCCTCGTGTCGGTAGATTTAACGACACGTAAAAGAACTCCTGCGGAACAAAATTCCGGCACTTCGACGTCTCTGAAAACCATCGAAAGAGTAGGTGGGACGTAAAAGCAATAACATTATTATTATTATTATTATTATTATTATTATTATTATTATTATTATTATTATTATTATTATTATTATTTTATCGACCCTTCAATTGCTATATTCACATTGACTGTCCTACAAAGCACAGAGGGGGTAACTGCTAAATTTCAACTTCTGAGGTTTGATTTTTATATTTTATTTTATGCTGTCTTCAGTTTTAACAAAAATGGTTTAAACCTTTCTCCGCAGTAGTATTTTTATACGATATTTCTGTCCTTACGTTGAATTGTGATTTAGATTGATTTAACTGAAGAAAACGTACTTACGACTTTCCAGCTTATTGTAAGTTAGGAATACTCTAAGCTAGAAAGTGGCAGCTACACCAAAAATAAATATGTTCCACTAAAACTATGATGTTTTATAAAAATTATGAAAGATAATTAAAAAGCTAAAAAGTAGTAACTACACCAAAAGTAAACATGTTCTCTTCAAACTATAAAGTTTTAGTAAATTTATGAAATATAATAAAAACCTTACATATCACAGTATCACGAAACGAACGACACAGCCATTTCCAGCACTTTCTCATTGTATATGATGAACAACCAATTAAACGTACATTTGCAGAAACCTGTTGGACTTTCTGTGGGACTAACTCCGACCTGCGGTCAATTTTCTACTTCTGAGGTACCGATTGCTGGTACTTCATTGACAAATACCGTAATATTTTCTTCCTCTGCTTCAATGTTGTTGTAATGATCTGTTTTAAATTTCTGTATTATTATTTCTGCATTCCGGATTAAATATAAATGGACTGTGTTGCGATTGACCTATCCAAGGCATTTGGCAGGGTAGTTCATGAGAGACTACTGGCAAAAATAAGTGCAATTGGACTAGATAAAAGAGTGACGGAATGCTCTTTTTTGCTAGTGGCTTTACGTCGCACTGACACAGATAGGTCTTATGGCGACGATGGGATAGGAAAGGCCTAGGAGTTGGAAGGGAGCAGCCGTGGCCTTAATTAAGGTACAGCCCCAGCATTTGCCTGGTGTGAAAATGGGAAACCACGGAAAACCATCTTCAGGGCTGCCGACAGTGGGATTCGAACCCACTATCTCCCGGATGCAAGCTCACAGCCGCGGGCCTCTAACCGCACGGGCAACTCTCCCGGTAGTGTGACGGAATGGATGGATGTATTTCTAGATCATAGAACTCGGATAATTAGAGTAGGTGAAGCATTATCTGATCCTATAACCGTTAAAAGGATAATTCCTCGAGGCAGTTTTATTGGACCTTTATGTTTATATATATATATAGGCTATATATATAAAAATGAGTAAAGAACTGGAATCAGAGATAAGGATTTTTGCGGATGATGTAATACTGTATAGAGCAATAAATATGTTACAAGTTTGTGAGCAACTGGTAAGTACCTAGGTGTTAATATAAGGAAAGATCTCCATTGGAGTAACCACGTAAACGGTTTTGTAAATGAAGGGTACAGATCTTTGCACATCGTTATGAGGGTATTTAGGGGTTGTAGTAAAAATGTAAAGGAGAGGGCATATAAGTCTCATGTAAGACCCCAAGTAGAGAATGGTTCCCGTGTATGGGACCCTTGTGACGTACCCACTTGGCCCACAGATGTATGACAAAATTATAACGTGGCGGGTCACTTTAATATTAAAATAAATAAATGATATGTCATTGTTTCTCCATAAACAGTATCCCAAGGGCGCCAGTCTTCAAGCTTATGCCTTGAAAACAAAAGTAGATAATTAATAATAATAATAATAATAATAATAATAATAATAATAATAATAATAATAATAATAATACGTAATGAGACTCAAAAAAACTCCCAGGGGTGAGGTGAACGGAACACAAACCATTAAGTACAGTAACTTGGACTTTAAGGATCATTAATAATCATTTCATAAAATACAAATTAAAACAGCTATTTATTAAGATGAAAAACGTGACGTAACGTCGTTTTAACGACATCTGAACTTACGGAAGCAAAAGAAAAATTGAATGAAATTAATTTTTAAAATGAACTTTTGCGCGAAGACTTGCAGTAACTTATGCCATAAGCTCACCATATGTAGACTCTGTTGTCTTGAAGCTGATGATGTGTGGATCTCGTACCGGCTGCCTTCTCTGTTGTTGGATTCCAGTCCTACTTCTACATTTCCTGTCCTTAACACTTCCTACTGTACTCCTTACATAAAGTAGTAATGAGTCCTAATTTTAAATGCAAAACCACCATGGGTTATGTTCATGGAGAGAATACACTTGTATTCTTCCGTATTACGGAACAGTAGCGTAGCTAAATTCATAATAAAAGCTCTCCTCCCCTATACTAGTCAGAACCGGTCTCCCGTTGACTACCTCTCGTCATTGAGATAACAAGTCCCAATTAGAGTAACTTTTGAGTAGAATATACTCAGATGAGAAGTGGACTAAGTTAAAATCTTCTCCGATGTGTAGACGTAGAATCGTAGTAAGAGTGTCTTCCAAGAGTGAGAATCAGAATCAGAATGTCCGAATACAAGTGACAATCTGCTCACGAGTAAGAAAAAGAGTATGAATGTCCTCTCCAGCTCTTGGCGGTGGTCTATATCGGTTCAAAAGTCTCCTTCCATCAGCCATATCACATGGTCCAGTAAGATTCGAGGTCTCATCCCTTCTCCTATGTATTGCTGTGAATCCATCACGTTGCTTCATTACGTTCATTCACATAGGCTGAACTTTCCCGCTGAAATAACGCGTCCCGAAGCGGAGTTTGAAAAGTGGGTGTTAATAATGTATCAACTGTCTCTTCATGAGGTAGAGAGGGTAAGGTCTCTCGTAACCTAGATGACGTACTTTTCCTGGAATTGGGCTGAAATTAGCCTGCTGACTCTGGTCACCTCACAACGGCTATTGGAAAATTTACTGCAAGTTATAAATATGCATGATGTTGAAATAATATACCCAATAATTTGTTCGTTCAGAATACGTTATAGCCGCGATACAAAGAAATGAAATGATGCTTGAAATGGATGATAAAAACCCTATATATATTAATTTAAACATGACCTATCAGTGATTAAATATACATATCTTATCAATTAATTACATAGTTCGATAATTAAAAACATGCAGTGATGTCCCAAACATCACACCCTAACCAGGATTACTTGACTAAGGTTAGGTTGAATGGATAATTCAACCTGACCTTAGTTGAGTTGATGCCAATACGCGACTAAAATGAGATCTATAAGTTGAGGATTACTTGATTCGAGAACTGGAAAAAATCCACAAGGAAAAGCAGCTCGATTTGTTCTGAATGATGTCTGACAAAAGTGTAGCGTTATGAAAATATTGCAAGGTTTGGGCTGGGAAGACTTGGGAGAAAGGAAACGAGTTTCTCAACTTGACGCAGGTGTAATAGACTGATATAACTTGAAAACAATATCATTTAACCCATGGGTAAATAATGCAAGTATCGTGCTCGAATTATTATTATTATTATTATTATTATTATTATTATTATTATTATTATTATTATTATTATTAATGTTATTTGTTTTACGTCTCACTAACTACTTTTTTAAGGTCTTCGGAGACGCCGAGGTGCCGGAATTTAGTCCCGCAGGAGTTCTTTTACGTGTCAGTAAATCTACCGACACGGGGCTGTCGTATTTGAGCACCTTCAAATACCACCGGACTGAGCCAGGATCGAACCTGCCAAGTTGGGGTTAGAAGGCCAGCGCCTTAACCGTCTGAGCCACTCAGCCCGGCATTATTATTATTATTATTATTATTATTATTATTATTATTATTATTATTATTATTATTATTATTATTATTATTATTATTATATAATTCGCTGGGGCCATCAAGGACCACGTTAAGTCTTGTTGCATTTGACACTGAACTTGGCCTTCTTTAGAGCCCAAATTTCCCTCATTCTTTGTGAGTGGGCCTGCTTACGCTCCTCTGTCCAAGGGGCACCGTGTCTTCTCTTCGGTTGCTCGTCTCGATTTAGCCCGTTCGTCAATATTTTCTTGCGGAAGAGATCTCTGTTAATGGCATCTTCAGCTGAGATATGTAGCATTTGCAGGTCTTCTTTGGTATTTCTAAACCAGGGAATTGTGGTTTTGGGGTTTGAATCAAAAAAGTGAAAGATTTCTTTAGTTAACTTTCTTCCGTCCATTCTTTTCAGATGACCGTAAAATCGTGCCCGTCTTTTTCTGATTGTGTCGGTAATTTTCTCTATGTTGCTGTAGACTCACTTGTTGGATCTCTTTTGATGGATTTCATTTCTGTACTTTGATCCCAATATTCCTCTCACAATTTTGCGTTCTTTTTTCTCCAGTTCTTCAAGGAGTCCTTTGTTGGCATTTAGAGACAGGGTTTCGGCTGCATATAGAACTACTGGCTTCAGAACGGTTTCATAGTGACGTATCTTGGTGTTTTGGGAAAGGCATTTTTTGTTGTAGATTGTGCGGGATGTTTGGTAGGCAATTTCCAGTTTGCGCACTCGCTCCTGAAGTGCTTCTTTGTCCAGTCCATTTTTCATGATGATCTCACCCAGGTATTTGAATTTGTCTACTCGGGTCATGTCCCCGTATTTTGTATGGAGTTTTGGAGGAGCCTCTTTGATGTTAGTCATTACTTCTGTTTTCTCAAACGATATCTGCAAACCAGTTTGTTCGGCAATTTCCTTTAAAATTTCAACTTGAGCTCTAGCGGTTTCTATGTCGTTTGAGAGAACAGGAATATCATCGGCAAATGCTAAGCAGTCTGTTGCGATCCCTTTGGATTTGGTTCCCATTCTCAATGGACTATAGTTGGTTTCCTGTAATCTCATCCGCCAGGTTCTGATGATCTTTTCAAGAACACAGTTGAAGAGTATCGGGGATAGCCCATCACCTTGTCGGACTCCTGTTTTGATGTCAAAGGAATGCGAGAGACATCCGTGGAACTTCACCTTGGTTTTTGTATCGGTCAGGGTGGCTCTAATTAATGCCAGCAGTTTCAAATCAACTCCGAATTCATTTAAGATGTTTAGCAGGACTTTCCGGTCAATGGAGTCGTACGCTTTCTTAAAGTCCACAAAGACAGACACATAGTGCTTGGACCTTAGTGTACAATATCTGATGATCGTTTTGTGATTTTGGATCTGCTCGGCTGTTGAGCGACCTTTTCTGAACCCTCCTTGGTATTCACCTATTTGATGTTCGACTTGTGCTTCCAAACGCTCCAGGATGGCAAGTGATAAAATTTTGTAAGTCACGGGTAGCAAAGATATTCCTCTGTAGTTGTTGATGTTCTTCACGCTGCCTTTTTTGTGTAATGGATGGATCAAAGCTATTTTCCAATCTTCGGGTAGGGTCTCCTTGTTCCAAATTTCTTCTATTGCTTTTGCAAGATATCAAGTGATTCCTCTGGGGCATATTTCCATAGTTCTGCTACTACTGAGTCTTCCCCCGGCGCTTTGTTATTTTTGAGACGGGCAATGTGGCGCTTGATTTCATCTCTGTCGGGTGGTCTGGAATCTGGGTACCTGAGTAAGGGTTCCTTGGTCTCAATGGGGCTTTGCGGTTTAGAGCAATTAAGTACATTCTTGAAGTAGTCTGCCAGAATGCTGCAATTTTCTTCATCTGACGTCGCCAGTGTGCCGTCCTTTCGCTCAAAGCATAGAGATGGTGGTTTATAGACAGTGAGTTTGCGTTTGAAGGCTCTGTATTACTCTCTGCTTTCATTCTTCCCAAAGTTTTGTTCTATCTTTTCAGTGAGAGATTTTTCGTATTTACGTTTCTCAGTTCTGAACACCCTAGCTGCTTGGGCACGTTGGTTTTTGTAGGTTTCCCAATCATTTTCTGATTTCGTAGAGTAGTACTGTTTCCAAGCATTGAGTCTTTCTTGGAGGACTGATTCGCAGGTACCATTCCACCAGGCATGCTTTTTGCTTCTCTTGATTTCTGCAACGTCTTTGGCGGCCTCAATAAGGAGACTTTTGGCGTTGTTAAAGTCACAGTCATTTGGTCTAGCCTTCTCCTGGAACTCCTCGACCCTTTGCCGAAGTTTATCATTGTCGAAGCGTGTGATCTGTTTGGTTGTCTTCCTTGTGTTTGCGGGAATTGGTTTGAATTTGATAAGAGACATATAGTGATCTGAGGCCACATTGATGCCTTTCTTTACCTTGACATTCATAATCTCAGGGCTGTTTCTCCTGGAGATTGCAACATGATCAATTTGGAACTCTCCGAGAGTTTGGACGGGAGAACGCCAAGTCATTTGCTTTCTGGGTAGATGACGAAAGTGGGTCGACATGACCTGCAGGCTGTGATTTTCGCAAATGGACACCAGTCTTTTGCCATTGGGATTGGTTCTTTTGTGAGCAGGGTAATGTCCTATAACTTTCTTGTACTTCTGTTCACGACCTAGTTGGGCATTGAAGTCACCCAAAAGAAGCTTGACATGGTGTTTGGGGATTTTGTTTAATTTTTCATCCAGTAGGTCCCAGAAATTATCAACTTCGTCTGGATCAGACTTGTTCTTATCGTTTGTAGGAGCATGTGCGTTAATTAGAGCGAAAGTTTTGTTCGCGCATTTAATTGTGAGTATTGACAATCTGTCATTCACAGGTTCGAAATTTGCAACCGATTTAAGGATCTTGGTTCTAACAGCAAACGCAGTTCCAAGCATCACAGCTCCATTGAGGATTCCTCTTTGCGCTTTGCTCTTGAAAAATCGGTAGCCTTCGGATTCAAAAATCTATTCATCTGGGTATTATTATTATTATTATTATTATTATTATTATTATTATTATTATTATTATTATTATTATTATTATTATTATTATTACTTGTGATGTACATCCACTTATTAGTATTTGTATCAGTGTTATTTATGATCATATTCTTTGTGAGGTTATGTCATGAAATATGTGCTGTGTACATATATTTATATGAGTTTAGTTAATGTAAGAAAATGTAATTAATAGCATATCATTAGTACATACAGTATATATATTATGTGTAATCCAGCACAGTATTATGCAACACATTGTAATATCCATAATATCACTAGGTAAGACGAGAACTATGTAGAATATTCTTTACATTATCTCTAGGTTTTAGGCACTCTAGAAATTACTAGAAGACATGTTATATCCTTCTAGAAGCCTGGCCAGGCAACCTATATAAAGAGGCGGTTTCGATGTTTAACAGGAGTTGTGTTGTGGTTAGGCCTACATGCTAATGTAGCAGTCAGCAGTCAACTGTTTCAAAGTTGCAGTCTCCATGTGCTCAGTGATAGGCAGTTGTTAAAAATGACGTTTTGCTTATGTTTCCGTAGTAATGTTTTGTTTGTGACGGCAGCTGAGTAGGTTAAGTTTGTCTTCAATGTGTAATGTGTAAATTATTAGTTCTAAATAAATAAGTGTACCAACTGATAGAATTTTGTGTGCGTCTTTGTGGATACATCAAACTGAGTGGTATGTTCCGAGCTATAAGTGGAGAGATTGTGTGGAATGACATTAGTAGACGAATAAGTTTGAGTAGTGGTTTAAAAAGTAGGAAAAATCACAATACGAAGATAAAGTTGGAATTCAAGAGGACAAGTTGGAGCATTTATTCGTGTATAGGAAGAGGAGTTGGGGATTGGAATAATTTACCAAGGAAGATGTTCAATAAATTTCCAAATTCTTTGCAATTACTTAAGGAAGGACTAGATATAAAACAGATAGAGAATCTGCCGCCTGGGCGACTGCCCTAAATGCAGATCAGTGGTGATTGATGATTACTCAATTCTTCATTTACTTCTGTCTGCAAGTTTTCATGAGGTGCATTCTTAACTCGCAATTCCTCTTCATTAGAAGTTTACCTCAGACACCAAGTGAGCCAGATCTAAAATAGTTTGTCCCATTCATTCTGAAATAATCAGAATGAAAATATGTTGTAAATAAACTCCTGTGTTTCTTTATGCGATACCAGTCGAGTTGACCGTGCGGTTAGGAGCGCGCAGCTGTGAGCTTGCATCCAGGAGATAGTGGGTTCGAACCCCACTGTCGGCAGCCCTGAAGATGGTTTTCCGTGGTTTCCCCATTTTCACACCAGGCAAATGCTGGGGCTGTACCTTAATTAAGGCCACGGCCGCTTTTTTCCCACTCCTATCCTATCCCATCGTCGCCATAAGACCTATCTGTGTCGGTGCGACGTAAAGCAACTAGCAAAAAAAATCTTTATGCAATAATAAAAGAAATAAAGTTCAGGTTACTTGTTTAATATTTCTTATATATCTGGCAAGATTCCCAGGATTTGTGAAGAACGTCCTTCAAAATACTCAGAAACGCAGAATTGTTTGAAAAGTTATCATTCATTACCACTCATAAACTCAGCAAGAATAGTAACTAAGTTTGGCGGTAATTGTTGCATTATTAAGCCATAAAAGCAGTAAGTGTACAATCCTAAGCCAGTTTTATGTAACTACTGCAGATGCCAACATGTTGCCTAAGAATTTATTGTTTATACCCAGTATGCTTAGTTACTCATGTCACACCCGTAGATACCCGTAGGAGGTGTTGGGGTGAATGGGTCTAACTACAATATCAAAATTAATTAAAACTTAAATTGAAGGTTATATTTTCAGAACTTCAAACTTAACAATTTTTCAGAACAATGAAACATCTTAAAACAGGTCTAGGAATAGACAAGATAAGTGATATTAACAGATCGTGGGCTTCAAGCCTTCGCTTTACATTTCCTGAAGTCCGACTCGTTGGCTGAACGGTCAGTGTACTGGCCTTTTGTTCAGAGGGCCCCGGGTTCGATTCCCGGCCGGGTCGGTGATTTTAACCCTAATTGGTTAATTCCAATGGCACGGGGGCTGGGTGTATGTGTTGTCTTCATCATCATTTCATCCTCATCATGACGCGCAGGTCGCCTACGGGAGTCAACTAGAAAGACCTGCACCTGGCGAGCCGAACCCGTCCTGAGATATCCCGGCACTAAAAGCCATACGACATTTCATTTTCATTTCCTGAGCTCCTAGCTCAATCTTACAAAAGAGCACAAAATATTCAGGGGCAGAAATCCCCTAATTCAAGGGCACTTGCTCTCCACAATCTAAATACCAAGCCTTCCAGAGGCACTCTTTACGATTACAAAACTTGCAAAAAAGCTAACAGGCTCTCAGCTTCTCAAGCCTACTCAAGGCAACATTGCATGAAAATCTGATAATCTCTAGCGTAACGAGGCACTATTTCCAAATAGAAATATTATTACACAGAGGTATCTAGTACCCAACCTACAGGGCCATTAAAAAAGAACAGGTTAAATAAGCGGCCCGAGTACAATTTGAATGGAGGTGACGACTGTGCTCCAAAAAATATTTTAACCTATAGGGCACTAGGCCGATGAAACAGGGGCTAATCCCAAACTACTGAGGTAGCACGGATGGAAATAACTTTAGTACATAGCAGAAACGAAAGGTTACAAAAACGTAGGCACCTTAAACCAAGATGGAAGGGAGCTCGAGAGGGTACTTCACTCTCTATCCCCGATTTACAGTTAAAGATTTTATGAAGTTTTTACATTAGCATGCAGAAAGTCACATTTTTAGAAAAGTAGGTTACGTACAGCTAACGATTCGGACCTTTCCCTCGGGTTAAACTGCGGAATTAGCAAGAAAGGAAGATGTTATGTGGCCATTACCTTGTAGATGTACTAGCTGCCGACGAAAGAGGCCGCCCGCCTCCTGCTAAGCGCACACACTCTCAGATGGACGTTGATCAATTGGCCAAGAAACGAGAAAAGCCGCAGTTTATAAACCCTCAGAGAAGGTTTGAGATCATTCACGATTAATCAAGACACACCTTCTGAATTTTATTGGTATACTTCAAAAGTAACACTCAGAATCGGAGAAGAAGCCTGTGATAGGTGGAAAATTAATTACAGAAATTAGTGATTGGTTGGATTCAAAACTGGCGGAAAGAAAAAGTAAATATTGCCAACCCCCCAAAAAATGAACATCAATTAGTTAAAAAAACCTAGAAATACAAAACTTCTTTAAATTATAGGTTCTTTCACTTCGCACCAGGGTGCATGATCATAGTTTTTAGTGGTGTCATCCGTGGAAGAATGTCCAAACTTCTTGATGAATGTCAAACAAAACAAGTAGAAATTCACTCAGGTTAGGAATCTGCACAATAACAAAATTACTCAGTATTTAGGTGGTGATATCTTCTGATTAAAGTTCCAAGTCGGTGTAGTTTCAGTTTCACTGTTTCACCAATAGAGGAATTAATTAAGGCGCTAGCTTTGAATGCGCGGCGTTGAGGTGTACCTCCCGGTACAATGATTATAGACAAAGCTTGATGAGATATTGCCATCGTCAGTGTCAAGTCCCTATACTATCTTCCTGTAGCTATGATTCTTAAAATGCAAATCAGTCTTTCGTGTAGAGATATCGATACGTGCATCACAGTATTTTGCCGGTCAATTAGAGGCGTTGCCAGACGAAGCAATTCAGTATATGCGTTTTTATCCATTCTTAAATAATTACGCCGGTCATCTGGATCTACACTTAAGTTTTTCGTTAACTTTACATGTGAATTTATATCTCTTTTCAACAGCCATATTGCTCCATTTCGGTCTATAATGTTTACTTCTCTTATTTTTAGCAGCAAACAGTAAAAAACTGTAAAAAAATAAATCGTCACTTGTCCACTTTGCTGTGACAGCACCTATTGCGAAGTCGAATTTGCCTCTTTTAATTTTCTATCATTTTTCGTATGCAGCATTCTTTTTATTCCTATTCCTGTCAGAATACTCCTTCGATTTTACTTTCCAAAGACACGGTAGAGACTTGTAGAGCTCGATAAACTCCGCAATAAACTGTTTTGAATAATTTCTTATATCTGGCATTATTGTTTTAATTGACGCGCCTATCAATACTGGAAAGTATTTTATGTTTCAAGGCGCGGCTTGAGCTAACCTGTCTACACGCACAAACTTAACTGCGCAAACTTAGTTTGCACAAGTAAAATCTTTGGGGCTGCAACGATTACACAGACAGTGCTTCTTGGCTTGCACGAGCTACCGTCTTCCCTTCCATACGTACAAGCTTTCCGCTGCAAACCGGTTTGCGCAAGTACGCGCGAAGTAAAGCCGGCGCGTGTGGACGACCCTTTAATAGAGCAGGTTGGTGTGTGCATTTCCGTGGGCTTGGCAGACTAAGATGGAAAGGGAAACTGCCAGGTGTATGCATAAGTCTAGCTTTATTAAATACTAGCAAGATACCCGTGCTTCGCTACGGTATTATACTGAAATTTATAATTGAATGCTTATTGTTTTAGATATATAATCCACCGAAATTCGCGATCTGCCTCGTTTTCTGCGAGAATCCACCAAAATTCCCGATCTGACTCGTTTTCTATTAGATTACGGCAAGTTTCCTCCCATTTTTCAATCTTCCTTTCCAGCAATCGATTTCGTACTTCTCGGGCTAGGCTCAGGTATTCCTCCCGGTCAGTTGAGTCCGTAAATCTTTGCCATCTTTTCCTATAATAATTGTAATATGTATAAAATCCTTCAGGAGATCCGGCGCGGTGTCATATTGGGTGCTTTGGCGGCACTGAACCCGCGGCCGGACTGCATTCTTAGTCATTACTCGTCCAGGAGCCGTTGCCAGCGCGGTCCGCACATTTGACGACGGTCCGGAACATTATTATTATTATTACTATTACGTGTTGCTGGAGTGGCTGATGACAGGGAAAACTGGAGTATCCGGAGAAAAACCGGTCCCGCCTCCGGTTTTTCCAGCACGAATGTCACATGGAGTGACCGGGATTTGAACCACGGAACGCAGCTGTGAGAGGCCGGCGCGCTGCGGCCTGAGCAACGGAGGATACTTATAAGTACATTAAGAACAGTAAAATCAATTGGTCTCACCTCCTTCTACACCCCACCGCCGTTAAGTTTATTTACCGCCACCCCCGCACGCCCCCCCCCCAAGAAAAATTAAAAGAAGGCTTGTTTCTTTATGTTTAAAGGAGATTCCAAACACCAATGTTCACGTCTATTGCCTTCAGTTTTGAGATATAAGTATCCCGATAAAAATTATTTACATTTTTCACTTCATTTCACACTACTCTTCCCCCCCCCCCCCCAAGTGAATCTTCCCGCAAAAAAATACTTGTTTCTTTAATAGTAAAAGATCTCCTAAATACCAATTATCATGACTCTAACTTCTTCAGTTTTGATTTATGTGTCCCCATGAAAGGAATTCAACTCCTTTACACTCCCACCCTCCAAGATGGTTTCCCCACCAAAACGCGTTTTTCTTTGTTTTTAAAGGAGATCTAAATACGAATTTTCACGTCTGTAACAACTTTAGTTTTTATTAGATGTATGCATTCTCATACAATCAAGTCAATTAAATTTTCAATTCTTGCACCCCCCCCCCCCCCCCTTCATTGGATTTTCCGAGAATACGTCTTTCTTTACTTTTAAAGCAGATTGCAAATATCAAATTTCACGTCTGTAACATCTTCATTTTTGAGATATCAGTAGCCTAATTCAAAGAAGTCAACACCATTTTCAGTCACTTTTACCCACCCCCCACCAGCCAAGTGGTATTTCTGAAAACTAAAAATACACGATTCGTTATGTTTAATAGAGATTTAAAAAAAACATTTTTCACTTCTGTAATATGTTAAGTTTTTTTAGATATACTGTAAAAATTCTCATTTTAAAATTTCACCCCTTTTGAGTTCCCCTTAAGTGGAGTTTCCAAAAACAAATCACCTATGTTTCTTTACATTTACAGGAGATTCCAAACACCCACTTTTTACGTCTGTAACATTTTACGTTTCCAAGATATGCTGTAGATATAGTCTTTCAAAAAAATTCACCCCAATTTGTCACTCCTGTTTAACCGCCATTAATTGGATTTTCCAAAAACTAAAAAATACGTGTTTCTTTATTTTTAAAGGAGACCCCATATACAAATTTTTAGTTCTGTAATATCTTCAGGTTCTGAAATATAAGTATCCTCATTAAAGGCATTCAACCCATTTTTCACCCTTTTACACCCCTCCTATTGGGATTTACAGGAAACAAAAAATACGTGTTCCTTTATTTTTAGAGGAGATTCTAACTACCAATTTTTACATCTGTAAATTTTCAAGTTTAAAGATGTAGACACACTCATTTTAAAAAATTCACCCCCCTTTTCACCCCCCAATATTTGGATTTTCCAAAAACGAAAGAATACGTGTTTCTTTACTTTTAAAGTAGATCCCAAATACCAATTTTCAGGTCTGTAATATCTTCAGGTTCTGATATATAAGTAGCCTCATTAAAGGCATTCAACCCATTATTCACCCTTTTACACCCTTCCTATTGGGATTTTCCGAAAACAAAAGAATACGTGTTTCTTTATTTTTAAAGGAGATTCTAAATACCAAATTTTATATCCATACACTTTAAAAGTTTTGAGATATAGATACACTCATTTTAAAAAATCACCCCCCTTTTCACCCCCCCCCCATTAATTGTATTTTCCAAAAACAAAAAAATACATGTTTCTTTATTTTTAAAAGAGATCCCAAACACCAATTTTCAGGTCTGTAATATCTTCAGGTTCTGAGATATAAGTAGCCTCATTAAAGGCATTCAACCAATTTTTCACCCCTTTTCACGATTCCTATTGTGATTTTCTGAAAACAAAAAAATGCGTGTTTCTTTATTTTTAATGAAGATTCTAAATACCAATTTTTACATCTGCAATCTTTAAAAGTTTGGAGATATAGATTCACTCATTTTAAAAATTCACCCCCTTTTCACCCTCCCATTAATTGGATTTTCCAAAAACAAAAAAATACGTGTTTCTTTATTTTTAAGAGAGATCAAAAGTACCAATTTTCAGGTCTGTAATATCTTCAGTTTCTGAGATATAAGCACCGGTATCCTGATTAGGCATTCAACCCCTTTTTCACCCTTTTTCACCCCTCCTATTGGGATTGTCTGAAAACAAAAAAATACGTGTTTCCTTATTTTTAAGGAAGATTCTAAATACCAATTTTCACATTTGTAAACTTTTAAAGTTTTGAGATATAAACACACTCATTTTAAAATTTCACACCCCCTTTTCACCCCCTTAGCGACGGAATATCCAAAAATCCTCTCTTAGCGAGCACCTACATCTTAATATGAATATATCCTCGAAATTTCATTCCTTTATGTCCAGTAGTTTTGGCTCGGCGATGATGAATCAGTCAGTCAGGACAAGTTACTTTATATATATATAGATGGCGCCAGCGAACAGTACGCAGCGTATGAATTTGACACATACGTCAGTTTGTTCGTCTGACGTTAACTTACGAACACACACAAGTTGAGTCCGCCAAACACTAGCGTCTGTGTTGTATCGTTCAGTGATCATGTCAACGTTTGTGCCTGACAAAGAACATTTGGGGCACGCATTGCTTTTCTTATTTTGTAAACAGAAAAAGGCTGTGAGAAATCATCGTTTGCTGGTAGAAACATAAGGTGAACGAACATGCTCCATCGATTAGAACATGTGAGACATGGTTTCGACAATTTAAACGTAGTGATTTCAATGTGAAAGACACTGCGCAATTGCAGGCGTTACTGGATGATTATCCGACTCAAACTCAACAGCAATTGGCACAAGCATTGAATGTGTCACAAGAAACAATCAGCAGACATTTACGAGCAATAGGGAAGATCAGTAAACTCGGTAAATGGGTCCCACACGATTTGAATGAACGCCAAATGGAAAATCGCAAAGTCACTTGCGAAATGCTGCTTCAACGCCACGAAAGAAAATTATTTCTGTACCGTATTGTGTCGGGTGACGAAGAATGGATTTATTTTGAAAACCTGAAGCGGCGAAAATCGTGGCTGTCACCTGGCGAAGCAGGTCCTTCAACACCGAGGCCAAATCTCTTCGGCAAGAAGACCATGCTTTGTGTCTGGTGGGACCAGAGCGGTATTGTGTATTATGAACACTTGAAGCCTGGTGGAACCGTTAATGCACAACGCTATCGCCAACAAATGATTAATTTAAATCACGCATTGATCGAAAGACGACCGGAATGGGCCAGAAGACGTGGCAAAGTGATTTTGTTACACGACAATGCGCCGTCTCACATAGCAAAACCAGTGAAAAACACCTTGAAATCACTTGGATGGGAGGGACATTCTTCCTCACCCGCCGTACTTTCCAGACCTGGCGCCATCAGGTTATCACCTCTTCGCATCAATGGGGTATCCGCTCGCAGAGCAGCACTTCAGTAATTTCGAGGAAGTTGGAAAATGGCTTGACGAATGGTTTGCCACAAAAGACAAGCAGTTTTTCTGGCATGGTATTCGTAACTTACCTGAAAGATGGACGAAGTGTGTAGAATCCGATGGCCAATATTTTGAATAAACAAAAACTGAATTTCCCTTGAAAACTGCGTGTTTTATTTGCCACGAAAACCAGCAAAAACTTATGCATACACCTGGTACATCACTCTTTATTTTCCTAGAACACCTTTTCAGTGACGCCTCGCTGATGGTGGAGCTTTTAAGGATACAACCAGCCTTCGGGATGAGTACTCAACACGCTTGCAAACTATGTATTGGTTTTACGTTTCACTAACTATTTTTATGGTTTACAGATAAGCTGAAGTTCTGGAAATTTTGCGCCCTTGGGAGTTCTAGTATGTGTCAGAAAATCTATACACAAATGTTTTCGAATGCCAACGACCTGACCCGCGATCGAACCTGGCTCAGAAAGCCAGCGCACTATCGTCTGAGCCACCAACCCGGCCCATGTTGGGTCATTACATGCAGAGAGTTGTTGCCGTGGTCGATGACGGGGAGAACGTCTCGATGTTGTTGCTGTTATTGTTGACGTACATATAAGATGCTTAAGGTATGAACAGCCCCCTAGATTTAGTGCATGTGAAGTGTGTCTCTCCGTGATCTCTAAAGTGGTGTGCTTGTAATTAACTGGGGCCTGATTATAAAAGATTATAAATTAGGTATCCCCCTGCATTCTCGTGGAGTTGAAATGGAGAGGCAACGGATGGCCAAGATGGTACTTTACCCACTTTTCTCCTCAATCGTATTACGTGAAGCTGAACACACTCTTTTTTGTTCTCTATTAATGGTTTAAAATGGTGGCAGAGCACGAAGACGAATCGTGGTCAGCAGGCTATTGATTGTATTGTTTGGTCTCATAACAAGGGCTTGGGATATGTTGATCAACGGCACCCGGTAATTTAGTGTGAAATCAATATGGCAGTGTTATTTTGGTGTACGTATTGACATGAGTAGTAGACATTCATTGAGATTAGACTAGGGAAGAAGCGACTGCGGCCAACATGTTCGGTACCGTGCGGGTAGTTATCGGGAGATGAATTGGGTGACAACGGAAAAGCATCTCCAGGATGCCCGAGAATTTGTTTAACACCAACCCCCAATGTGGGAGTTCTGCAGAAAAACTTTTACACTTATCTAGCAAGCGGAAGACTAGACTAGAATTTCATCTGCATACAGTAGGCAGCTTTCTTTCTCCCTTTTCTTTTTTGTGGATGTGTGGTAAGAGTGTCGGTCTCCGGATTTTGGATTCAAATTTTTGAAGGGTGGGAAAAAAGGTCCATTTGGCTCTCCATTGTCATACAGTGTTGGCATGTAAAACTTTCTGATCACACATTTGCTGTTTACCCAACAAAATTAATCAAACACAGCCATAGATCATCCAGTAGATTTTCATTTTCTCTGTCATCGGGTAGAGTAAAACGGAACGTAGAAATTGACGTGTGGCAAGCTAAATGGCACCAAATTAAAACGGTTGCTCATTGCACTTGAGCCAATACGATCATGATGATTATTATTATTAGTAGTAGTAGTAGTCTTGACATAGGGAACTATATTACGTGGAGAGAGAAATCTATTGTATGGCCTACTGCAAATCAAACGAAATTTAATTTTTTAGAATTATTTAAACCGTATATCAACAGTCACGATTACGGTTGAAATAATTTGAAATATATTTCAAAACATGGTTATACAGTAGGAGGCGTAAGAGCTGAGTGATATTTTTACTAGCTTTCCACCAGGATGGCCGTGATTCGAATCCTGATCAATGCATGTGGGATTTTTGATGTCAAAAGTCACGTTCCAGCGGTTCGAATTTCAGTTTAAAGTCGAGACACCGCGGCTTTGATCACGATATCATCACTTATGTAAAACTACACGTTTCCTTCCTTTTCCATACATATATTAACATCAGAACATTTCCTTTGGATCAGAAATAACTCTAAAATTGGTTAAGTGCCTCCATAAATATTTCTAGTTTGGCAACATGGACGCAGTTGCTAGAAGTTGCCAAAGCCTAATATTGTATTTTCACCACTGTGGAGCGCGTTACACAATTCAATCATAAAGCGAGAAAAATTCCCTCCAAAGGCATCCTTGGTATGTGAGGTTATGGTAGTCACTGGGTGTCTCTTCAGCTATTATTGGGTTTAGTCTAATGCACAGTAATGTAATGGCGAAAGCTTGACATTTTCAGTTGGATTCGTATTCCGAACTCAGCATACCGAGTAGGTCAGAGCTGGATGGGGACGTATTTATAGCCTCTGCAGCACCCAGCAGTGCTCCAAGCCCAACTCAAACACAACACAATAAGTTAACGTTCAATATTTCTGCATATCAGACGACAAGTTCGAAGGATCTGATCGCAGGCACTTATTTCCTTGCAAGCCTGTTGGGCTCAGTTCGGCACCCAGCACACTATGCACAATACCATTCAGAGTTTTACTTACGCCGAGCTGACTGATTAAGACGACAGACCGCTGGCCTTCTGAGCCCAAGTTTGCGGGTTCGATTCCCGCTCAGTCCGGTAGTATTTGGAGGTGGTAAAATACGGTAGCCTCGTATCGGTAGATTTACCGGCACATAAAATAATTTTTACGGGACAAAATTCTGGTACTTCAATGTCGTCGAAAACCGTGAGAGTAGTTAATAGGGCGCAAAACCAATAACATTATTAGTTGTACTTGCTCGTGTACGGCATTTTACTGGATGACTCCATCTTGCGACTGCCAGCAGCTTAATTGAGCACTATAATCAATTCGTTCTGTCTTCGATTTTTATGCTGTGAAGTTTGAAGTGATCAAGATATTTGACTGTGTATCTAGCATTCATGGACATGGGATAGAAGTGGGTTCCAATAGCTTTATTACCTACTGTGCATATACTTACTTATCGTATGGCTTTTAGAGCCTGAAGTGCCCTAGAATATGTTTGGCTCATCTAGTGAAGACCTTTCTATTTGGCACCCATGGGTGGCCCGCGTGGCTGGAAATGTGGGGGTGGCGGCGGCGGCGACGGTGGTAATAATGATGATGATAATAATGAGATAGGGAGAGGGTGAAACCCGGTGTCGGCACGTAATCTACTCCTGTCGAATAACAGCAAGAGGTCTGTTCCAGGCTTAAGGTCTCCATTCGACGGACTGAACCCTTTAAGACCCTTCAAAGGATACCTACCTTCCTTACCTATCAGCAAATCGGCATGAGATCTTTCTCTTGGGTCGCCTATAGGTTCTTCGTCTCTTGCTTAGGTAAGAGGCGGGTTTCAGTAATTTAAACTAATGTCTATAGTGAATGAACTTGCTGTTAAAAAGGATGTCTTTTTATTTACTATTGGAGACAAAACCAAAAAAATTGTGACATTTCACAACATCTAATCAACGAACTAAATCCTGCTCATTTAAAAAGAAAACGAATAACAAGAACGATGATGAGAGACGCTGGCTTTGGAGACCTTAACTCAATTGCCTGAGGGGCATCCTTACTAGAAACTACCGTCGTAATTTAAGAATGAAATAAAGAAAGTCTGGAGATCCCTAAGATCGCTTCCATGTGACACTGCATGTACCACCATAATGATTCGCGATGATCCAGCCCCTGTAACACGAGCTCTGGACTCATGGTATAATTATGACAGTCCAATCGTTATGTGCCACAACAGTGGTTGTGCGGCATGGACCCTTAATTAAATCGATGTGACTTGCGACTATATCATGGACCGACATCTAACTTTATAATTGACTTAAAGTCATTGTGGATGATAACCGCAAGAAAAAAGATGCTATAATAGCAGATGGCCCTAATCTAAGTCACTGAGGTTGATGACCCCATGACTATCCAAACTTCTGAGCTGAAGGCTGAAGTTAAAGTAGTTAAAGTAGTTGATGACCAAGGTTTACACGTTAGTAAATCCCCAGCATAACTGATGCTCAATAAATCAAAATCAAAGTAAAAACAAAAACAACAAACGCTCACAACACTTGTGGCAGTAAAGTCCCTTGCCATCGGACATGTCTCCTTAATCGTTATGTTAATAAGTTGAATTTTCCCAGCAAATAAAACTAAGATTTCCAGAATACATTTGTAAGTTCGTCATTTGGGTTTAAGCTAATTTTCAAAATACGGTTCCAACCAAATCCCATGGCACTACATCCCTTGAAGAGCCTTGGCCTACCTAGCAACCGCTCCTCAGCCCGAAGGCCTGCAGATAACGATGTGTCGTGTGGTCAGCACGACGAATCTTTCGACCGTTATTCCTGGTTTTCTAGACTTGGACCGCTATCTCACAGTCAGGTAGCTCCTCAATTCTAATCACGTAGGCTGAGTGGACCTCAAACCTCCCCCTCAGGTCCAGGTAAAAATCCCTGACCTGACCGGGAATCGAACCCGGGGCCTCCGGGTAAGAGGCAGGCACGCTACCCTACACCACGGGGCCGGCTAAAATACGGATCCACTGAATTTAATAAATGAAGTGATCTCATAATCCCAATAAACAACAAATTTATCTATCCCGGACGAAGTGGTTTCTTTTAACTAAGTTTACGTTATCAGTTGGGCATGTTTACCAGAAACATTCCTTTGAAGAAATATTTAATTTTATTTGTTTTTTTATGCTTATAGTTCTCTTTTCTCAGCTGGAATACGAAATACATTGTCATAACTACCGGTACAATTGATTTATTTCATGGTGTCACTCAGCAAATGTACGTAATAATGTACTAATAATTATTAAGACACTAGCTTGGATAATCCTGACCTTAAATCCTATAATCTACATAAATTTACACACAACGCAAAATAAAACAACCATCGCTTATAAAGTCTACGGTTATCCCTTGGACTAATTCCGGCACCTCCTTCGATATGATTTCAGGCCAATGAGACCCATGTGTCGTAATGCACCTCATCCATCTCTAGGGTGGGTAGACTACTGCACCCCATGTGCTCCACAAGCATGACCTCATACCACATGAACCTACATTTGTGCCTTGGAAACCAACAACAACACAATCCATCACGAAGTCCATGGACTGACAAGCTATCGTGACATTCAAATAAAATATAATCGCAAGACCTTGGATAACCCTCAACAACACGAAGCTACATCACTAGAGATTCTCGAATTTTGACACCCCTGAAAATGGTTATTCACAACATAGCACAACATTGTATCATTTCCGTCACACCGATAATGAATCTCAAGTTCTCTACTAAAGGATTCTCTTCTTAAATAATGAAATCTAATTCCAAACATTTATTATAAATGAAAAAATCTCAGTTACATTGCTTTCTAACAAAGAAATGGCTGGCTTGCCCAAAACACAGGTGGCTTACTATCTAGAAAGAAGACCCCTCCTCGCTATCTCTTAGAAAAACACACCCCTATCTTGAACTGTATCAAATGAAACCTCGCCTCGTTCATAACTCGCGTGAAATAATATTTAACCAACACAGAATATGCGAAAAGATTTAACTTAAAACGTCACCTGAAATGTTCCTATCCTTCACGGTCCTACGGTTTCACGCGGGATCCTAACTAGTTAATGAACCTATTCCCATATCATTAAATTACGCAAAATAAATCCTCGGGCTCCCTACTATGAAAAATCCCGGCACAAAATCTCTTCAACACTACAGGATTTCAACAACTTGAGCCACACTACTTTCTAACTCTGCAAGACTTGAACCACTTGCTACCACAAATTCTCTACATGACAATAATATGAAATATCTCCCTTACGTGATCCACTATGTTGTTACATAAAACAATATGTGGCAAACTAACCATCTCTCCTCGCATATCTGAATTTGACAACAAAAATATTTCAAACCGAAACTCACAACATGACTTACAAATTTTTACCGTTATTTTCCTCTCATCAATTCTACACAGATTTTTACAGACCTTTGGAATAACACTTCCCTTCCACAAATCACATACCAGTTTCGCCTCGTACCTTCCCTTGACAAAAATATTATTAGCTCCGAACAGATTACGATGTGTTTTCCGCAACAGCTGGCGTCCCACCATTACTACGCAACCGCCCTAAATGGTAAGCCACGGTTTATACTTGCAGGAATTTCATCTTTACACTGAACAACATTTCGTGATAAATAAATATCTTAACTTTGGCAAAAAACAAATATAGGAAATAAACGTACAGAAATGATACTTCGCTCTAGATATTATATTCATTTTACAACCAACAAGTCTACTGCTGTAACAACATTTCACACGCTAGTTTCGCGGCGCTACCGATTATCCAAGAAACAAAAAGTTACATTTCGTCGTATTCCTCTGACATTTTTACGAAATAAAAAAGGGTGACCAAAATGCGTCACAGATACACAAATTAAATGGTGACATAGTGAAATAAAAAGTGCACCCTACATAGGGTAGTTTATATAAGTGGGAGTCGTACGTGGCCTTGTATCACAAGTCTCTCTCAATCTCTTATCCAGCCATCTCGACAGATAGTGACTTTACAAAATATACTCTTCCTTTCATCAGGATTCCTATCCTGGGTAAAAATGTTTATTTTAATTTATATCATTCATCTGAAAATAACGACATAAATAAAAAATGCCCTTCATACGTTTTCTTCCTCGCGAACCGAACTCTTTCGTAAAATCACCGATCCTCACACGCAATAAAGTAAAACACTGATATTTTCTAATTCAACGGCAGGTTTTTGGCATTATAACAACCGTCTGTTGGCTGGACGTGAATTTACATTAAGGTTCCACATTTCGGAATACCGTTAATGTGCCTTTCAATCTATCTTCACTTGGAGATGACGTTATATAGCCACCTTTGGCCAAAACTACCTCCCTTCTGTGGACTTAGTCTTCCCAATAAGTTTACAATGTGAGTCCGAATGACGTGGTGTCGCCTCAAATTCACTCGACACAATGCTTGAATTGCAAATGGCGCGGTGTGGTTTTATAAATATTTCTCCCACTCGCATGCCATCCGCATTTACCGCCCAAAAGTTTACTGACACTGTTTTCACCTCACATCAAATGTAATTATGGCTGATTCTGACATAACACATAATTGTTTAGTTTAGTAGCGGTGTTGATGATAAGCATTAAGGGTTTCTCTTAACCAATTTGAATCTTTAAATTAACTCATAAGCTAGGCAGTATATTTTGGTCGATGTAACAGAGTTTAAACAAACAGGCGCATCTTTTCGATAATTTTCCTTCTGGAAATATTTAGCGGTCTAAAGTCTTTACCACCAACAACCAAACTATTTCACTAACGATTTCCTGCCGTTTACCACGACGGTTTCGTCGCCCATTCTTCTTAAAATGGACTTTTAACAAAAACAAAAAACAGTTCATCCAAATCACTTGGTATCCCTGCGCATTCTACACGTGTGGGCGATGTAATTTCTGTAGCGTGAGAATGAGAACCATCCCACCTGTTCTCCACGTGCCATCCCGGGTACCCTCTTGCCATTGTTTCCACGTTTTTGTACCAGCGATCATTGTCGCTACTTTCAAGTCTGTCACTTCTAACTTATGAATAAGATATCCTGTATCCACCCAGTTTGCATTTCCGGACAGCAAAATTGGTCTGAAAGCAGACCGATGTAAGGATACTTTCGTACGGGAGCTAACTTTCTTCTTACAGAATGCTGTTGATCACAGCTGTGAGCTCACTGCATTACCTTTACTGAACTTGATTCAATCTCACTCTACCATCCTGGGAGAATATTTGAAATGATCTACCTGTTCCAGTTTTGTGTTCCCAACCTGATATTCAATTCCGTTAGGTTTATTCCCTACTGACATCACTTAAGTCCTGGAAATGCTAATTTTCATGTCATACTCATCGCTCCTACTTTCAGTTTCGAAGATATTAGATTGCACACTTTCACTTTGCAGGCTGATCATGTATAACCCAATATATGCACGTCATTTGGCTGTTCAGAAGTTGTTCTTTAAGTCTGCATGAGCCACGGATTAAGTGAAATAAGCCCAAGGTATAGTTTTTGAGTCACGATTGACCAACATGTAAGCCGTAAAGCTTTCCAGGTTGCATTGGCCGAGATTCGATATCCGGAAGTGACCATTTCCAGGCGGCTCCCGATCGACTTGGCCAGGTATAAAATATCGAAAGGAATTCCCATATCAATGTTTTTTCTGTGGGGTAAAGGACGGTGATGTACAAGTGTTGATCACAGTTGTCTCCTGTTTTAGAGCCGTGGTAAGGAGCTTATCCCCCACACTCTCCTTCAGACAGCACAGTAGGTCACACTTTATACTGAAAATGGCCTTAGAAGATCGCATTATGTTACGTGCTCGGTCCAGAGGAATAAGAAAACCACTTCAGTACAGGTCATGAAGACACTTCAAGAAGAGGAAGATCAAGATAGTGAGGCTAGAAGTAACCTCGGTACTAGCGGTTACATCTGCATTCCTCCACCTCCGTTCGTAAGACTATTTTTGTCGTAGACGAGTATAATAATAATAATAATAATAATAATAATAATAATAATAATAATAATAATAATGCCGGGCTGAGTGTATCAGATTGTACAAGCGCTGACCTGTTCTGATCCCCAGTGGGCGGATTCCATCCCGGCTCAGCCCGGTGGTTGAAGGTACTCAAATACGTCTAATTCGTGTCGGTAGATTTACCGGCACGTAAAAGAAATGCGTAGGGAAAAAATTCTGGCAGGTCATCTTCTCCAGAAACTCTAAAAGTAGTTAATGGGACATACAGCCAGTAACGTTTTTACTTATTAATAATAGCGTTGCTTGCTTGCTTGCTTGCTTGCTTGCTTGCTTGCTTGATGTTTGAAAGTCCTAACAACTAGGCCATCGGCCTTTAATAATTTCGTGTGACTAGTTAAGCCTGGTGCAATCCTTATAAGACAGACCCTCTAATGAGAATTGGCAGCATCTGCTTTGTGATACGAAGTGCGTGTAAGTATGGTAGATGGTAGTGTAATGTGTTGAGGTGGAATTGCTTGTTGTAGCCTACTCCAGTTGTTGCTGCTGGATAGTTATGTTTTCATTTTACTTTATTATCACTTGTAGTGTTAAGCTAGTAGTAAGCTCAACCTATGACCGGCCCAGCGGTGTAGGGGGCAACGCGTCCGCCTGTCACCCGGCGCTCCCGGGTTCGATTCCCGGCCGGGTCAGGGGCTTTTAAATTGTAAATGAAAGATATCCCTGGCCTGGCGACTGGGTGTTTGTGTCGACTTTAACGTTCCTTTCCTCACATTCAACACTCTACACTTCCGCAATTCCTGTGTTAAGTACTAGAAATACTTAAATTGTGAGTGAATTTGTATATGATGATGTTGGATTTAGAAAGTTAAACTAGTAGTATTTCTTGAACTGTTTTCTTTCTATGGAATTGCTTGTTGTACTCTTGTTGTTGTTGTTGTTAGGTAATTATCTTTTAACCTTGCTTTATTATAACTTGTAATGTTAAGCTAGTAGTAAGATCAACCTATAGTATTGTAAGCCATTTTGTTAAGTGCCGGCCCCGTGGTGTAGCGGTAGCGTGCTTGCCTCTTACCCGTAGGCCCCAGGTTCGATTCCCTTCCAGGTCAGGGATTATTTTACCTGGACCTGAAGGCTGGTTCGAGGTCCACTCAACCTACGTGATTAGAATTGAGGAGCTATCTGACGGTGAGATAGCGGCCCCGTTCTAGAAAACCAAAAAAACGGCCGAGAGGATTCGTCCTGCTGATCACAAGACACCTCGTAATCTGCAGGCCATCGGGCTGAACAGCGGTCGCATGGCAGGCCAAGGCCTTTCAAGGGCTGTAGTGCCATGGGGTTTGGTTTGGTTTGGTTAAGTCATCATCATCTGTTTACTCGCTAGGGTCGGCTTTTCCCTCGGACTCAACGAGGGATCCCACCTCTACCACCTCAAGGGCAGTGTCCTGGAGCTTCAGACTCTTGGTCGGGGGGATACAACTGGGGATTAGGACCAGGCGGCCTCACCTGCTATGCTGAACAGGGGCCTTGTGGAGGGATGGGAAGATTGGAAGGGATAGGCAAGGAAGAGGGAAGGAAGCGGCCGTGGCCTTAAGTTAGGTACCATCCCGGCATTCGCCTGGAGGAGAAGTGGGAAACCACGGAAAACCACTTCCAGGATGGCTGAGGTGGGAATCGAACCCACCTCTACTCAGTTGACTTCCCGAGGCTGAGTGGACCCCGTTCCAGCCCTCGTACCACTTTTCAAATTTCGTGGCAGAGCCGGGAATCGAACCCGGGCTTCTGGGGCTGGCAGCTAATCACGCTAACCACTACACCACAGAGGCGGCCCATTGTGTTAAGTACTGGTAATAATTAAGTTTTGTATGAAATTGTATATGATTATGCTGGATTTAGAGTGTTAAACTAGTAGTATTTCTTATATATTTTTCCATGGAGCTGCTTTTGTACTCGTGTTGTTGTATTTGTTGTGTAGTTATGTTTTTAACTTTACTTTATTATCACTTTTAGTGTTAAGCTAGTAGTAAGTTTACCGAGCTCGATAGCTGTAGTCGCTTAAGTGCGGCCAGTGTCCAGTAATCGGGAGATAGTGGGTTCGAGCCCCACTGTCGGCAGCCCTGAAGATGGTTTTCCGTGGTTTCCTATTTTCACACCAGGCAAATGCCGGGGCTGTACCTTAATTAAGGCCACGGACGCTTCATTCCGACTCCTAGGCCTTTCCTGTCCCATCGTCGCCATAAGACGTGACGGTGTGACGTAAAACAAAATAGCAAAAAAAAAAAGTAGTAAGTTCAATCTATAGTAATGTACGCTGTAGTGTTAAGTACTGGAAATACTTAAGTTGTGTGTGAATTTGTATATAATGACGCTGGAATTTTGAAAGTTAAACTAGTAGCCTAGTATTTATTGCCATATTTCCTTTCCATGGAATTTATTGTTGTACTCTTGTCGTTTGTTCGTTTGTTCGTTTGTTTGTTTGATAGATTTATTGATTTTGTTTGTTTGTTTGTTTGTTTGTTGGTTGGTTGGTTGGTTGGTTGGTTGGTTGGTTGGTTGGCTGGTTGGTTGCTAATTATGTTAACTTTACTTTATAATTACACTGCCACAATTGCCACCAGGATATTTCCCATTTGCGATGTATGTGTTAGTAATAATAATAATAATAATGATTATTATAATAAGAAGCGAAAGTCTCGTTTCTAAATTTTAAGGTTTTCTGACGAGCTCATATCCTCCTAGTTGAACCCACTACGCCTTTACCGCATCGGCTAAGCAACCTCCTGTTTCAGAGAAACAACGGCGGCTAACTTTTCCATTGTGTCAGGATCACTTTGTCATGGCGTGGAACTGCAAAATCTACAGTGACCATAACCAGGCTAACTAGGTATCACGGAATCATTGGCTATGGCTGAGGAGTTCTTCATTCCTGCACGTTTCAACTCCATATAAACTGAAGTCTCATAGACCATGGTTCCCGTCATCCCTAACCCTCATTTGACTTCCGTTTTACTGGGCGAGTTGGCCGTGTGGTTAGCGGCGCGCAGCTGTGAGCTTGCATCCGGGAGATAGTGGGTTCGAACCCCACCGTTGGTAGCCTTGAAGATGGTTTTCCGTGGTCTCCCATTTTCACAGCAATCAAATGCTGGGGCTGTACCTTCATTAAGGCCACGGCCGCTTCCTTCCCATCCCTAGGCTTCTCCTATCCCATCGTCGCATAAGACATACCTGTGTCGGTGCGACGTAAAGCAAATAGCAAAAAACAAGACACTTCCATTTTATTTTAGCAGTCCAGTTTAGTCACCATTTTTTTAAAATAATCTCCCCATAAGAACTCACACAGTCCGCCTATGTGGTGTAGCGATTAGTGTGATTAGCTGCCACCCCCGGAGGCCCGGGTTCGATTCCAGGCTCTGCCACGAAATTTGAAAAGTGGTACGAGGGCTGGAACGGGTCCACTCAGTCTCGGGAGATCAACTGAGTAGAGGTGGATTCGATTCCCACCTTAGCCATCCTGGAAGTGGTTTTCCGTGGTTTCCCACTTCTCCTCCAGGCAAATGCCGGAATGGTACATAACTTAAGGCCACGGCCGCTTCCTTCGCTCTTCCTTGTCTGCCGCTTCCAATGTCCCATCCCCCATCGAGGCCCCTGTTCAGCATAGCAGATGAGGCCGCCTGGGCGAGGTACTGATAATCCTCCCCAGTTGTATCCCCCGACCCAATGTTCACGCTCCAGGACACTGCCCTTAAGGAGATAGAGGTGGGATCCCTCGCTGAGTCCTAGGGAAAAGCCAACCCTGGAGGGTAAGCAGATTAAGAAAGAAAGAAAGAAAGAATGAAAGAAAGAAAGAACTCGCACAACAACTAAGCACCCAGGTTATGTAAAATAAAATAAAATAAAATAAACCATGTGGCACACACAGCCCCGTAAGAACCTAGACATGCCAATACATTTGCTCCCAGGCAGATAACCTGAGGTTATCGGAGTGACGACATCAAAAATCGTATTGTTTTGCTTTCTCAAACAAGTCCATTGTCCCTCATATCTGATAACAGTGATAACTCTTCTCTTGGTCTCACGGTACTGAGTGAACTCCGTTCCACCCTTCACTCGGGGATTAAAACTTTTGTATGAGCCCTGGAATCGAACTTGGAACCTCAAGGTAAAATATATACACACTAGCCTGCATCATAGATGTAGGTGTTTTTGTTATCTTTAGTAGTACATGCATTCCAAGATGTGCCCTATCATCGTGGCATTGCCGTTCCGTATTGTCGAGAATAATACAAGTAAAATTACGTTTCAGCATTTGACTGAGAGTCAAAAGTTTCTTTAAACGTGTTTGTATCCCTAAATTCACAGCTCCTGCGTGGATGGTGGATTTCTGACACTTATTGACATTCCTTCACCAGCAGACTACTAAACTGACTGGAGTCTCCTAAACTCAGTTCTAAAATACAGCATTTACAGCAACATGATAGAGAAAGGAAGATAATAACAGCCTTTGAAATATGGTATGATAACCAAACAATGTTGAAGGTGAGACAGGTAGACAAAATCCCAAATTAAGAGATACTGAATCGAATTGGTGAGAGAGGAAAGATTTGGCAAAATTTGACGAGAAGAAGAGATAAGTTGCTACGACACCTTGAGACTATCAAGGATCGTTCAGTTCGTTTTGAGGGAAGTATACGTGTTATGAACGATATGGGAAGGCCAAGATATGAAAATGGCAATCACATCAGTGATAGGATATAATTGTTAATCTAATATTTTTTCGATATAATAGTTACCGGTATATTAACATGTTGGGTTTAGGACAGCAAATCGGTCTATGACTGACGAACAACACAACGTGCGCCAATAAAGGCAACACCAGAAACCATGCACCATCATCCACCAAATATGCATATGTTCAACAACACACAAAGAAACAGTAACGAAGGCTCTAAATTATTACAAATGTGTGTTCTGTAATGGCAATGATTGTAGTTTTACACACTGCTACAAACACTGCTATAACACAGGTTTCAGTAGCGAATGATCGTGGTCAGAGATATTCCTAGTTACGTAAACTCCCTTAACAAAGATTACGAAATATATCTATGAATTATTATTTTTCTCACATCTTGAACTTTAGCCCAGGTATAAGATCTATATTCTTCCATAATACCAAAGTAATTTCCCGAAACTGGCGACGCATGTCAACGTGAGATTTAAAGCATAACGAGTAGAAGCAAAATAGTGTTATCACTCCCTCCCTTATCTGTGGTGGTCAGTGGGATCAGCCGCCAGATAGCACTGCGAGCGATACGGGCGATTGCTAAACACGTGCTTTCATCCTCGGGTAGTTAAGTCAGTACACGAGATGTCGGCGTAAGTACGTTCAACCGTGCTTCTATCAATGTTGAAAGACGAATACAGTATCAGTAATGTTCCTTGTACGTGATATCAAATAGTGTTATAAGTGCTTGTTAAATAATAATTATGCCATTATATTTAGTTCCAGATTGTAGATTCGGATGCAATAAAATACCCCGCGTTAGGCATTTTCTCAGCCCGCCAAAACAAAAGGATTTAATTACCTGAAATATCGATTCATCTTTAGGGCAGTCCGACTCGTTGTCTGAATGGTCAGCGTACTGGCCTTCGGTTCAGAGGGTCCCGGGTTCGATTCCCGGCCGGTTCGGGGATTTTAACCTTCATTGGTTAATTCCAGTGGCTCGGGAGCTGGGTGTTTGTGCTGTCCCCAACATCCCTGCAATTCACACACCACACGACACTATCCTCCACCACAACAACACGCAGTTACCTACACATGGCAGATGCCGCCCACCTTCATCGGAGGGTCTGCCTTACAAGGACTGCACCCGGCTAGAAATAGCCACACGAAATTATAATTATATTATCTTTAGGGCAAGAGAAACCCGGAGAGAATTTCATGCTCGGACATCTGCTCGGTAACTTTCAAAAGTCAGGGACATCGACTGATCGTGAGTATTTTATTGTAATTCAGTTCTGTGTGTAATCTCATGCGGCTATTTTGAATTTAAAATAAATAAGCTCCTATAAAAGTGTTTTCCAGGTTAACAACGACCAATATTGCTCTAAAACAAAGAAAGCAGCCAGGTAGTGGATCTGCCTGAAGTTCATTGACAGCCTGTAGGAGATTCTCCGGAGGTGGTGTACTGTGTGGTGAACAGCCAGGAAGGAATGGGGGAGCTTGCTGTGCCAGACTGGATCAAGAGGTACAACGGACAACCAGTGTTCTTCTCACAGGGACAGCCAGTAGTCAGATAAATATGACATCAGCGTGCAAAGATAAGGAATTGAGCCGATGTTCATATTATGATATCCTTTTTTTTTGCTATTGGCTTTACGTGGCACCGACACAGATAGGTCTTATGGCGACGATGGGACAGGAAAGGGCTAGGACTGGGAAGGAAGCGGCCGTGGCCCTAATTACGGTACAGCCCCAGCACTTGCCTGGTGTGAAAATGGGAAACCACGGAAAACCATCTTCAGGGCTGCCGACAGTGGGGTTCGAACCCACTATCTCCCGAATACTGGATACTGGCCGCACTTAAGCGACTGAAGCCATCGAGCTCGGTTCTTATAATCTCAAGGACGAGTTTGTTCTCAGGACTTTTATAACATTCGTACAGTAGATCGAACGGTTGCGACAATGAATTCAGGTGAATAAACAGTGCCCAACCCGACTTGTTGCCACCCTGGGCACCAATACTGTTAAAACCGAACTTGTTATCATAACATATGGTTATTAAGAATGCAAGAGTATTTCGGAGAGTATCTTGTTCAAGACATGATACTGTATAGGCTTTTGGGCTTGTGCCGTGTCAAGAAATTAAGGTGAATTTCTTTACGTTTCGCTGAGAACTGTGCTCTGCGTCATCAGAAGAAAATCTCGACTGTCTACGAGAAAGGCTTCTTAAACGAAGCGAAAGGTAAAGAATTTCACCTTATTTTCTTGACACGGCATAAGCCCAAAAGCCTATACAGTATCATGTCTATAAGTACGGGCCGTGAAGGCATCAATGGCAATATAGTGTTCTTTCTGTTCGAAAAGTTTGAACCAGCCACTGTTTGTAATTTCTCCTTTCTAGTGTATTCGTCTTTCGGTGAAAATCAGGAATGAGGGGAAAATGAATTATGCCTTCGTGATCAGAAAATGCGTGAATATATTATTTAAACGCTTCAAGTACTGTACAGTGTTGTGTTAGGTTAAATACAAGAAGAGCGGACAGTGGGATGATTCGCCTTTGTAGCTTACACTGGCGCCGTGCAGTGCTAGCGCGCTTAAACTCAATTAATATGAGAAGTGTCCGTTAATAATAATAATAATAATAATAATAATAATAATAATAATAATAATAATAATAATAATAATGAAAACCTACAACTTGTTTTCCAGTCAATGACCGGGTCAGGGATGGAATGAATGATCTTGCGGCGAGGATCGGAATTGTGCCGGCTACCGAAGCCTGTCGCATTCCTCTGCGGCAATGATTAATGACTGACAGATGAAATTAAATGATAGTGGAGAGTGTTGCTGGAATGAAAGATGACAGAGAAAAACGGAGTACCCGGAGAAAAACCTGTCCCACCTCCGATTTGTCCAGCATAAATCTCACATGGAGTGACCGGGATTTGAACCACGGAACCCAGCGGCGAGAGGTCGATGCGCTGCGGTCTGAGCCACGGAGGCACAATAATATTTTTTTTTTTTTTTTTTTTTTTTGCTAGTTGCTTAACGTCGCACCGACGCAGATAGGTCTTATGGCGACGATGGGGCAGGGAAGGGCTAGGAGTGGGAAGGAAGCGGCCGTGGCCTTAATTAAGGTACAGCCCCAGCATTTGCCTGGTGTGAAAATGGGAAACCAGGGAAAACCATTTTCAGGGCTGCCGACAGTGGGGTTCAAACCTACTATCTCCCGAATACTGGATACTGGCCGCACTTAAATAATAATAATAATAATAATAATAATAATAATAATAATAATAATAATACGTCTCACTAACTACATTTACGTTTTTTGGAGACGCCGAGGTGCCAGAAATTTGTCGCCCAGGAGTTCATTTACGTAAATCTACCGACACGAGGCTGACGTATTTGAGCACCTTCAAATACCACCGGTCTGAACCAGGATCGAACCTGCCAAGCTGGGGTCAGAAGGCTAGCGCCTCAACCGTCTGAGCCACTCACCCCGGCGAGTGTCCGAAAGGTGCTTAAGGAAGTTATGGGAAAAGCGCAAGAAACGTAAAATAAAAGGCACGTGGAACGTACCCATGATCGTGTTTGGTACAACTTTTAAGAAATTTCATCTTCCTGGTCTGGATTGCTCACGGCAATCGATAATATTCAACTACTGTAATACATGTGGATGAAATACTGATTTATTTTTTGGAAGTGGAAATAGCATCTTTTTAGTCTTGTATCCCGAGGATCTTATGACAAGAAAACAGCTGAGACTTAAGCGATACTTGCAAATAGAAATTTAATAATATTGTCATTGGTTTTACTTCCCACTAACAACTTTTATACAGGGTATTTCAATCAAAGTGGGGCCGGCGCAGTGCAGCGTGTAGATGGGCGAGCTGTAGTTCAAGATTAGCCATGGCAGCTCGCTGAGCTTGGGGCCGGGAGAGCGCCCGTATGAATCGCATGTAAATAACAAGCACACATAATAACACATCATCAAAGTAAAATAATTTCTCACCTTGTAACAGAAGATGTTGAAAATGTCCTCCATCTGCGTCTACATATTTCTGGCTTCATCTAAGGAAATTTTCATTCATACGCATTAGTTCATCTACCAAGATAGCCTCAATTTCTCTCGTGGTATTTTGTTTGAGTTCACCTACAGTGTGAGGGTTTGTTGCATAAAACTTATTTTTCAATTTTTCCCATAAATGAAAATCGTAAACCGTAAGATCTGGGGATCTTGCGGACCACAACGGTTTATTAATTACTCTGTTGTCAAACATTTCCTCAATTCAACTTAATGGCTTGCTAGCCGAATGCGCGGTTCCCGACTCTTGCTGGAAATATCCAGACTGGCATTCATTGTCCGTCAATTGTTAACAAATGGTACGAGAAAGTTATTCCTATATCTCTGCCCAGTGATTGTGGTTTCAAAAAGTATAGGCCCTATTATCCTGTCTGCAGTTACTGCCTCCAACACTCCCATTTTGACACTCACCCCGCTGCGCTGCACCGGGTCCACTTTGAGTGAAAGGCTGTGTAGTTTTCGCAGACCCCGTGTTACAGAAATTTCGTCCCCCGCGCGATCGAAACGGGCCAACTTGCAGCACTCTACCATTTGAGCCACTCAGCCTAGCGAATAGTAAATTAAGGAAGTGCTTGGTTCATCTATAGTGATATAGGAGTGGCGTGTTTACTTCTTACTCGGAGGACTGAGTCCAATTATTTTCATTCTGAACTAAGGCCAGGAACAAGGTTTACTCAGCCTCGTGAGACCAACTGAGAGTCCATCTTACGTGAGAGGTAGCGGACTCGGTCACGAAAGCCATGTGATGGCTGAGTAGAAATTGCCTTGACAAACGAAGGGCCTCAGTTGGGCGTAGGCCTACGTGCCACGAGATTTTAATTTTTCTAGTTCTTTCTTAGAAGCTTGGAGACTTATTGCTTAAAGACATGGAGAAAGTGCATGTGGGCTATGTATGTATGATGTATGTATGCATGTATGTATGTATGTCCTTTTTTTTTTTTTTTTTTTTTGCTATTTGCTTTACCTCCCACCGACACAGATATGTCTTACGGCGACGATGCGATAGGAAAGGCCTAGGAATTGGAAGGAAGCGGCCGTGGCCTTAATTAAGGCACAGCTCCGGCATTTGCCTGGTGTGAAAATGGGAAACCACGGAAAACCATCTTCAGGGCTGCCGATTGTGGGGCTCGAACCCACTATCTCCCGATTACTGGATACTGACCGCACTTAAGCTACTGCAGCTATCAAGCTCGGTATGTATGTATGTATGTATGTATGTATGTATGTATGTATGTATGTATGTATGTATGTATGTATGTATGTATGTATGTATGTATGAGAAGGAAGCCCCTGTGACCTACTATATATGCTAGGAATTCGAATGGAATTGAAGCACTAAACTACAGATTCTTTGTTAGGACGGCTAAGAGTGCAATTTTAACCTATTTCTCATCTCTTTTTATTTCGGAGCTTTCCTACAATCTTTGCAGACCTATAAATTGAATTACTAATCGGGTGGGAATTTACTGTACTAAAGCCTTGTCCACGGTGATGGTATAAAATATAACGTTCTGGGTACCATCCATATACCCTAAGTATTAACATGAATGCATGGCTTACCTTCATTTTCCATTGACGTCTTTCCATGTTGTCATATAACCTTCGACACTGTTTAAGGGAAGTAGATGCGGTAACTCTTTTCATCTAACATCATGGGATGACACGAGAAAGAACGGCTCAAATTCTATAACAGGGCGAGAAATTCTCCTTTCAAGGTGAATTACACTCCTAGTTACCTCGTCAGTAAACAAATTGAATCGCCTCGGTACGATTTACATTCTTCCTTATGAGACAGCAGAATGAAACTGGAAAAGCTTGATTAGACGGCAAAGGAACATTCCGGGATTTTAATGAAAGAGGAAACCGGACAGCGTTCCGTAATAAGTCATGTGAACTTGTTGAAGATCTCGGAGAAGAAATGACCTGGTTAATACTCGTAGAATATTTCGAAACCTGCTCAGACCCTTCTAGTAATGTGTCGAGTCTCAGAATTCGGAGGGATGGGAACAAAAAAGGAACATAGTTGATGATGATGATGATGATGATGGTGGTGATGGTGGTGGTGGTGGTGGTGGTTATATGGATTTATCATTTATGTCGAGGAACACATCGGAACGCAGGGAAAGGCAAACCACATGCACACGATGTGTTCTGAAGCCCCAAAAACATCAGTTCATTTTAAAATACCATGTACAGTACAAGATACGTTTAACCAAACAAACAAGAAATATTCCTACGAATATCAACCAAGAACAACGGCTACTCTACCGACAAATTCGACAATAATTAATGTTATTATCAAATGAATAATGATAGTGGTTTCGAGCCCCACTGTCGGCAGCCTTGAAGATGGTTTTCCGTGGTTTCCCATTTTCACAACAGGCAAATGCCGGGGCTGTACCTTAATTAAGGCCACGGCAGCTTCCTTCCACTTCCTAGGCCTTTCTTATCCCATCGTCGCCAAAGACCTATCTGTGTCGGTGCGACGTAAAACAAATAGCAAAAAAAATGAATAATAGTCTAATAATAATAATAATAATGCCGATCTCCATGTCTGAATGATGAGCAGGGTGGCGGTCAGTTCAATCAATCAATCAATCAATCAATCAATCAATCAATCAATCAATCAATCAATCAATCAATCAATCAATCAATCAACACTGATCTGCATTTAAGGCAGTCGCCCAGGTGGCAGATTCCATATCTGTTGTTTTCCTAGTCTATTTTTAAATGTTTTTAAAGAAATTCGAAATGTATTAAACGTCTCCCTTGGTGAGTTATTCCAAACCTTAACTCCCCGTTCCATACACGAATATTTGCCCCAATTTGTCCTCTCGAATTCCAACGTTATCTTCATATTGTGATCTTTCCTACTTATAAGACACCACTCAAACTGATTCGTCTACTATAGTCATCCAACGCCATCTCTCCACTGACAGCCGGGAACATACCAGTTAGTCAAGCAGCTCATCTTCTTTCTCCAAAGTCATCCCAGCCCAAACTTTGCAACATTTTTGTAACGCTACTCTTTTGTCGGAAATCACTCAGAACAAATCGAGTTGCTTTTCTTTGGATTTTTCCCAGTTCTTGAATCCAGTAATCCTGGTGAGGATCCCATACACTGGAACCATACTCTATTTGGGGTCTTACCAGAGACTTCTTTGCCTTCTGATTTACATCCTTACTTCAACCCCCAAACACCCTCATAAGCATGTGCATTGATATGTGCACTTTATTGACAAAACCATTTATGTGATTACCCCAGTGAAGATCTTTCCGTATATTAATACCTAGATACTTACAGTGATACCCATAAGGAACATTCACCCCACCAACGCAGTAATTAAACCCGAGAGGACTTTTCCTATTTGTGAAACTCACAACCTGACCTATAACCCCGTATATCATCATACCATTGCTTACTGTCCATCTCATAACGTTACCGAGGTCATATTTCAATTGCTCACAATGTTGTAACTTATTTATTACTCTATACAGAATAACATCATCCCGAAAAAGCCTTATCTCTGATTCCACTTTCTGCTCTTATAATTTATATACCTACATATAAATAAGAAAACATGAAGGTCCATTAATACTGCCGTGACGAATTCCCCTCTTAATTATTACAGGGTCAGATAAAGCTTCGCCTACTCTAATTATCTGAGATCTATTTTCTAGAAATACAGCAATCCATTCAGTCACTCCTTTGTCTAGTCCAATTGCACTCATTTTTGCCAGTAGTCTCCCATGATCGACCTTATCAAATGCCTTATACAGGTCAATCGCGATACAGTCCATTTGACCTGCTGAATCCAAGATATCTGTTATATCTTGTTTGAATCCTGCAAGTTGAGCTTCAGTGGAATAACCTTTCCTAAAACCGAACTGCCTTCTATCAAAGCAGTTATTAATTTCGTAAACATGTCTAATACAATCAGAAAGAATGCTTTCCCAAAGCTTACATGCAATGTATGTCAAACTGACTGGCCTGTAATTTTCAGCTTCATGTATATCACCCTTTCCTTTATACACAGGGGCTACTATAGCAACTCTCCATTCATCTGCTATAGCTCCTCCGACTAAACAATAATCAAAGAAGTACTTCAGATATGGTACTATATCCCAACCCATTGTCTTTAGTATATCCCCAGAAATCTTATGAATTCCAGCCGCTTTTCCAGTTTTCAACTGTTGTATCTTATTGTAAATGTCATTGCTATCATAGGTAAATTTTAATACTTATTTAGCATTAGTCACCTCCTCCATCTGGACATTATCCTTATAACCATCAATCTTTACATACTGCTGACTGAATTCTTCTGCCTTTTGAAGATCCTCACATACACACTCCCCTTCTTCATTAATAATTCCTGGAATGTTATTCTTGGAACTCGTTTCTGCCTTAAAGCACCTATACATACCCTTCTATTTTTCACTAAAATTTGTATGACTGCCAATTATGCTTGCTATCATCTTGTCCTTAGCTGCCTTCTTTGCTAGATTCAATTTCGTAGTTCCTTCAATTTCTCCTTACTTCCACAACCATTTCTAACTCTACTTCTTTCCCATCTGCACCTGCTTCTTAGTCTCATTATCTCTCTGTTATAATAAAGTGGGCCTTTACCATTCCTTGCCACCTTGAAAGTTACAAACCTGTTTTTTTGTTGCTAGGGGCTTTACGTCGCACAGACACAGATAGGTCTTATGGCGACGATGGGATAGGAAAGGCCTAGGAGTTGGAAGGAAGCGGCCGTGGCCTTAATTAAGTACAGCCCCAGCATTTGCCTGGTGTGAAAATGGGAAACCACGGAAAACCATTTTCAGGGCTGCCGATAGTGGGATTCGAACCTACTATCTTCCGGATGCAAGCTCACAGCCGCGCGCTTCTACACGCACGGCCAACTCGTCCGGTAAACCTGTTTTCATGTCCCTCAACAATTGCTTTAAACCCATCCCAGAGTCTCTTTACATTTTTATTTACCGTTTTCCACCTATCATAGTTATTTCATATAAACTCGCTCATGCCTGCCTTATCAGCCATATGGTACTGCCTAATAGTCCTATTTTTAAGACCTTCCTTTTGCACTCGCTCACCCCTTGAGTCCCAAACTAGCATTTATCTCAGGGGTGATCTGTTCTTCAGTAAATGTCTAAACCAAACTAATGTATTCAAATAATGCGCTCCAGTAACTACAGGGATGAACGGTGCATGCAAGTTTAAATAGGGGGAAGGTCTCAAATGAAAGGCTCCACAATAGGACTAGGAAATGACAGAATTGATTACCATGGGTATAACTAAATATCCACTATAAGAAGTTAATGTAACTCTTTCCTTTTGAAATTTCAAAAGGGAGCAATTTATTTAAGTAATTAAGGCAATGTTATATTACGATATAATTTCAAACGCGACAGTCGAAGAACCTGGAACAAAATTACAACTTATATTTTCACCATCCTACCACTTTGATGGTGGGAATAATAGTATATGAGTTCGAACAGCGGCCCGTATGCTTGTACATGTAAGCCTGAATTTGTCGAACACCTGATCCGTATGGATCGAACCATGACCTGTGTACTTAGACACCTAAACCTGATATTAATTGAGGAGACACGGGAACGAGTACAGCCTCCCTTGTAGTCGCCTCCACGTTCCATTAGATGAGTTACCTCCGGGTTATTCACATATGAGGTAGCCCGGACTCCTATCCCAGAAAATTTACCGTAACAAAGGGGGATAAACAGACAGAAGGACCCTAACCTAACTATCTAGAGTCACGAGCATGCCAGTAATAGCTCGCCAAATTTAGCCTCAATTTCATTGCCATTGCCAATACGACATATAGAAGGATCCGAAGGTGACACTCAAAATCGGGGTCTCACTCACAGAGTTATGAACCTAAGCATCCAAGGGAAGTCTAACTTGTTGGTCAAAACCAAAACGACGCCTATTATTATTATTATTATTATTATTATTATTATTATTATTATTATTATTATTATTATTATTATTATTATTATTATTGCCCGACTCGTTGGCTGAATGGTCAGCGTACTGGCCTTCGGTTCAGAGGGTCCCGGGTTCGATTCCCGGCCGGGTCGAGGATTTTAACCTTCATTGGTTAATTCCAGTGGCTCGGGGGCTGGGTGTTTGTGCTGTCCCCAACATCCCTGCAACTCACACACCACACATAACACTATCCTACACCACAATAACACGCAGTTACCTACACATGGCAGATGGCGCCCACCCTCATCGGAGGGTCTGCCTTACAAGGGCTGCACTCGGCTAGAAATAGCCACACGAAATTAATTAAAATTATTATTATTATTATTATTATTATTATTATTATTATTATTGCCCGACTCGTTGGCTGAATGGTCAGCGTACTGGCCTTCGGTTCAGAGGGTCCCGAGTTCGATTCCCGGCCGGGTCGAGGATTTTAACCTTCATTGGTTAATTCCAGTGGCTCGGGGGCTGGGTGTTTGTGCTGTCCCCAACATCCCTGCAACTCACACACCACACATAACACTATCCTACACCACAATAACACGCAGTTACCTACACATGGCAGATGCCGCCCACCCTCATCGGAGGGTCTGCCTTACAAGGGCTGCACTCGGCTAGAAATAGCCACACGAAATTAATTAAAATTATTATTATTATTATTATTATTATTATTATTATTATTATTATTATTATTATTATTATTATGGCGATCGTCGAAACATCAATATTATGATTACTGTTACTGGTGAACAATATTAAAATAATATTATTATTATTATTATTACTATTACTATTTAATTAACACATATTTTGGAACCCAATCAGAAATTTTAAAATGTCATTAGTGATTCCTAGTCACCCTAGCATTCTCTCCATTTAAAGTTAACAGTTTAACACTTTTTACATTTGAACATCGTTTAAATTCCGACTATTTAATCAATTTATGACCACCGGAAAAATCTTGGCAACTCAGTATTAGTATCTTTATTATCCGACCTTCCGTACGTAAACCAAACATTTAAATTCACTGGCAATTTCATATCTCTGGATTTTAAAGTAACAACATGCCTTATTCCTAATGCTAAAATATAACATTGACCAAAGCGGTCAAGAAATTCATTTATGTACATGGGTGAGCGTAACACTCTCCGAAACACAAGAATAAACAATGATAAACCCATAGAAAATGTACGTACCACAAAAGGGCTTTAATTAAATGATATAACCCATATTTCTAGTTAATTTGCCGGGCTGAGTGGCTCAGACGGTTGAGGCGCTGGCCTTCTGACCCCAACTTGTCAGTTTCGTTCCTGGCTCAGTCCGGTGATATTTGAAGGTGCTCAATTATGTCAGCCTCCTGTCAGTAGAATTACTGGCACGTAAAAGAACTCCTGCAGGATAAAATTCCGGCACCTCTGCATCTCCGAAAACCGTAAAAGTAGTTAGTGCGACGTAAAGGAAGTAGCAATTACAGTTAATTTAATTTTGTCCCTCCGTCTTATCTTAAATAAATCATGGAACCAAGAATCGGTCCATGTGTTACGTTAAGTAACCATATTCATATTCTTATTTCCCCATTTTATCGCGATGACATTCCCACATGTTAATAAAATTATGGTACTCATCACCTTGTAGGCTTCTTGGCGTTGAATGGACAAAGGGCTCAGGCCCCCATCCGCCTTATTCTGACATGGTGTTGTCATTCATGACATGGAGCTGAATTAATCCTATGCACTTATACATCACACACATCTTAAACTAAATTTTATAAAAGAATATGTACACATTCTGACTCCTAGCTGCCTAAGATCACCTACCCTTCACTGAATTCATCTTCGTTCCTACCCGAACTAGGAACTATTGATTCTAAGCGACGAAGTAATGTGGCATGCGACCCGACGCGCTTCGCGAGTATCGAATGCGGCACTCCCGGAAATTGTTATTGTCTAGGCCGTCTAGTGATCGCTACGCTGAGTCGGTTTCCTCCACAGATGACGAAGTCTCACCGTCCTAAATATTATAAATGCGGGATAGGCACCTTGACTTCTTTACAAGTGCTTCCGGCGTCTGCCGGTAATTGATACTATTCAGTAACTTCCTACGTTACGAGAATCATAACGACAGTCTAACTAACCAGTACGAACTGAAAGTACTTGGGTTATACACTGCAGCTAGCTTAAGTGCGGCGCGGATAAGTTTGCACTGAGCGGCATGGCTTCCGCCCTCAGCTCGGTTCACGTGTTGTCTGTCGAGCCTGTCGGGTCTGTCTCATTTATAATTTCCTGCCCTCTTCTTCCGGTTCATCAGAGGTCAACCCCGAGAGAGGGAGGGTGGTTTTCTTAAATAGGTATTTGGAGGCCGGCCTGGGTGTTCAAATTTTCACCACAGAACGATCTGATCATGTAATCTCACACGCCGTAATTTTATCAAGAATCGATCGTAGATTGATAAGATAGCAATAGATTTCCGTCTTCCACGTTATGGGGGTTTCTAGCGTCGCTACTGGCGTGGTGTAGCTCTGGCCAATAGCAGTCCAGCTAGGGTCAATTCCTAGAAAGTGATACCTTAAGTTATTAAAGTTATTGCAAATAATCATGATGAAGATCTAAAATTCCCTCTGTTGACGTTATGTGATTCGAATATTGTATTTATTATTAATTGGAAAGATGGCCGGATTTCATATTTACAGATTCGAAGTTGGTACACCTGGATATGGTCGGTAAGTCACCATAATATTGTCATTGGCCTAGAAGTAAAGCGGGCCTTTTAAATATTCCCGTAGGCTGGTGAAGTTTGTTTCCTCATTTCTAAGAACATGTGGCGTTGTGCCGTTTCGTATTGAGCTGGAATATCGGTATTCTTTTCCTGGTAGCAAATAGCGACATAGTTACTTCTCTCCCCTTTCCACTCTGATAGTTAAGGGAATGGGCGCTTCGTGTGATTTCAGCCGAGATAAAAAGCTTAAGTAGCCAGGCTTTTCGCAACGAAAATGTTCACTTCTATTGTCCATATAATCTTCCTGGCTCCAGGTCCATCTGAATGTTCTTGCAGGTGTGGCAATATTTCTCAAGCGAGCACCAGCTTCCCAATATGTATTTCAGTATTCCAATATCCTATCAATCATATCAAATCATGATGAGATGGCCCATTCCGCACGGGTACACTTTCTATCACATTTTTTTTAAACTACGACAAAAACAGCTTCGTGATCACTAATAACATGTATTACTTCGGTTTCCCTATAGAGCTCACCAGGTTTTACCAGCACAACGTCCAGAATATTCTTCCCTTTAGTTGGTTCCGTCACTTTCAGAATCAGCTGTCCATCCCATATTACCTTATTTGCCATTTGTTGGTCATGCCTCCTTATTAAGTTTGCAAGTGTGTGAATGATGTCGCAATATCCTGAATAATCCCATCAATGCTGTGAAGGTAACGGCATGGACGACAGCCTTGCTGATTCTGACAAGGAAAAACGCAACCGTGCCTCTGGCTTTGACCGCATGACCCACAATTTCAATACATACAGTACTATAAAATACGTTAATATTTATAAACCACGTTGATGCCTTAGACACAAAGCATATCTTCCTGTCATTCACTCCACCGCCCGGCTCCTCGGCTGAACGGTCAGCATAGTGGCCTTTAGCTCAGGGGCAGGGGGTTCAATTCACGGCCGGGTCCGGGATTTTAATCTTAAATGGTCAATTATATTAGCTCGAGGAATGTGTCTTTGTGCTGTCCCCAGCATGCCTCGGGATGATAATAATAATAATAATAATCCTGAACGAAAATAACACGTGGTTTCCTGTACATGACTGATGTAACCCGCTCTCGGCAGAGAATCTGCCTTACAAGGGCTGCACCAGTCTATTACTCTTATCATTAATACCTCTACTCTTATAAATATGTGTGTGTAAACACTCTCTGAAAACTTGTGTTTTGATGATGTCTACAAAGCAAACAATCTTGTGGTTAAACGTGTCTGTTGACATTATAGACACAGCCACGCGATCTCCACTTTTATCATAGTGATCCACGTAGATTATGTTTACGACAATGTGCATGATTGTTTGGATTTGAGCAAGACCACTGTCACCGGACCCACCCTGGGATTTGGTCGTGGAGTTAAAGCTGAATACCCTTCTTGACACCAAATTAATTTTCAGGTTAAAACAGTATTTTGCCCTTTAGTCACCGGTTTTCAAGCCCGGGTCCTCGGGTTGGAAAGCGACTAATTAGGCAATGACCTAGCTCGTCCTACTCTTATACTTTTTCCCGCATCTTAATGAGTCGTGGGAGCGAACTCTGACACGCAAGTCATGTTTTTCCCTGTTTTCCGGCCAGATGCCCTTCCTGACGTCAATCCTATCTGGAGGGATGCATTCGCTGTTGCATGCTGTTTCGGGGATTTGTAATGTGGTGAGTTGTGTGTACATGAAGTGGTGTATATTGTGACGAACACAAGCCCTCAGTCTCCGAGCCAGAAGTATTAACCAAACGAGGCTAATATTTCTGCCCCGCCGGAAACGAGCCGGATCTCTCTTCGAAGTGAATAAATAATCTAAATACAAGTGCATACGTATAATCGGGCAGTTGCTTAGCCCGGCTCTTTCGCTGAATTGCCAGCGTCGAAACCTCTGTATCAAACGTTCCTGGTTTTGATTTCCAGCCGAGTCAGGGATTTTAATCGCGTTTGGTTAATTCCTCCGTCACGGGGATTGGCTGTTTGTCCCTGCACACTCCTCTTACAACATACCACACCACCAACCACCACAGATGCACGCAATAATGAGTACACCCCTCCACGTAGGACTGGCGTCAAGAGAGGCATCTGGCCGTAAAACGTGGCCAGTTACACATGTGCTGAAGAAGAAGCTGAAGACGGCCTTCTTCAAAGAGAGTTGTGAGTAACACATGCTTTAGCAGTTGGATTTCCATCCAGACAGCCGCGGCTCGAATTCCAGTGAATCCTGAGAATAGAATTTCCATCTGAATCATGTACTGTACTCTCAGGAAGAATACGTAGTCTTATCATAGAGTCAAACCCAAAATGATTGAGGGAGTCTTGAGTAAGGCCACGCAGAACTGCTATAGGATGAGACAACTTTTATTTGTTCACCTTTAGCCGATCTCCAAATAACGGCGAGGTTTAACTGAAGACAAAGCGCCCCGACAGCCTCCACAGCGCTGGACGGTCGAATGGGCTGTCAGGACGCAGTACAATTTGGCCGTGAGTGCCTACCGTATGCAGTGTCGATGAACCCATATGCACTGCTTCTGGACACAGGAACCATAGCAGATTATTTAATTTTTTGAATCTGTTTTAACCCTTTCAGTGCGAACCGAACTTAAATATAACCTTACATGAAATACCAAGCTATTTTCCCTGAAAATGCATTCTAGTCTATTCATCTATATCAGTGTCTTGAGAAATATTTGATATATCTGCCTATTCTTTTTCTAGTTTGAAGGTGAAGGTTTGCTTTAGAAGGAAATGAACGCTTCCGAACATTTTAAAAGTTGCAAACCCTTCTAAATGAAACACAAACATTCAACATTCTAAAGTTGCTTTTTTATTTTTTATCCACTTTTCAACACAATAAGTATGCATTGCTTATATTTTTATTAGATTCAGTATTTCTTCCTCATATTGCTTCTTCTTCTTCTTAATCTGTTTACTCTTCAGGGTCAGTTTTTCCCTCGGACTCAGCGAGGGACCCCACTTCTTCCCCTCAAGGGCAATGTCCTGGAGCTTCAGACTCTGGGTCGGGGATACAACTGGGGAGGATGACCAGTACCTCGCCCAGGCGGCCTCCCCTGCTATGCTGAACAGGGGCCTTGTGAGGGGTTGGGAAGATTGGAAGGGATAGACGAGGAAGAGGAAAGGAAGCATCCGTGGCCTTAAGTTAGGTACCATCCAGGCATTTACCTGGTGGAGAAGTGGGAAACCACGGAAAACCACTTCCAGGATGGCTGAGGTGGGAATCGAACCCACCTCTACTCAGTTGACCTCCCGAGGCTGAGTGGACCCCGTTCCAGCCCTCGTACCACTTTTCAAATTTCGTGGCAGAGCCGGGAATCGAACCCGGGCCTCCGGGGGTGGCAGCTAATCACACTAACCACTACACCACAGAGGCGTCCTCATATTGCTTATAGTACAGAATCTCCGTGGTTCAGGTGGCAGCGCACCGGCCTCTCACCGCTGGGTTCCGTGCTTCGGTAACTCCATGTGAGATTTGTGGTGGACAAAGCGAAGGCGGGTCAGGGCTTTTCTCCAGGCACTACGGTTTTCCCTGCCTTCTTTCATTCCAGTGACACTCTCCAATATTATTTCATTTCATCTGTTAGTCATTAATCATCGGCCCAAGGAGTGCGAGAGGATTCGGCAGCCGGAACCATTCCTATCCTCGCCGCTAGATGGGGGCTTCATTCATTCCATTCCTAACCCGATCGAATGACTGGAAACATGCTGAGGATTTCTTCATTGCTTACAGTGGACGCCATTGCATGTTTACATTCATCCATACAGTCAGTAAGAGGTAGCTTGAACTTCCTTAATGGTCATGACCAAGCTGAGGATAATTCCTAAAATGTCTATTTGTTCCTGTAAGTGCAAAGCATGTAATGTCAAAATTCCGTTTTAGGTTAGATTACGATTAATAAAACGCATTTGTTAGTGCCTATAAATGTTTACTTTGACTCTTAGCGCCTACTTTGCGATAATGCTCATTTAATCACTAAGGCGTTAACTATGATATTTTTTAAATTATAATTTCCCTTTACTATTTTCTTCGATATATCTCGTTTCTCGGAACAGAGTACAGCACAATTACATCTTGTGAGGCTAAGAAGATATTCTGTCGATTTAGAAATATCCTGACTGAACCCAGGCATAACCTTACACCAGAAAACATTGCAATAATCTATACACAGTAGTCAACTGTAATGTAGGGCCGATGACCTAGATGTTAGGCCCTTTAGACAAAAATCATTAACTGTAATGTAGCTGAAGAGTAAATTGTTTTGGTTGTTTCGGTACCGCTTCATTCTGCCTTCACACAATTGAGATCAATAAAAAAATTACTTTCACATAGGCCTACAACAAAATCACTATTTAACCATATTCACAAGACAATTTAAATAGTTAACTATTTAATAGCTGAATGTTCAGTGCTGAAGCCTTCGGTTCAGAGAGTCTCGGGTTCGATTCCAGGTCGATTCATGGATTTTGTCCACGTCTCTTTAATTCCTCTGATTCAGGGGCTGGATGTTTGTGTTTGTCCCTACACACTCCCCTTCAGAAACCCTCACACTACCAAGCACCATAGGGGCATTGGATATATTTCTTCACATAGGGCATCCGACCATAAAACAGGGACCGATTCCACACGTGTAACACAGTTCGACTCCGCGACGATGTGGAAAACTGGAAGATGAGGAATTAGAAGAAGTTAATATAAGTTACCGTAATACACATTTGGTACGTTGATAGTGTTCATTTTGGTTTTTAATACCTAATTAGTCTGCCTAAAACCGGGCGAGTTGGCCGTGCGCGTAGAGGCGCGCGGCTGTGAGCTCGCATCCGGGAGATAGTAGGTTCGAATCCCACTATCGGCAGCCCTGAAGATGGTTTTCCGTGGTTTCCCATTTTCACACCAGGCAAATGCTGGGGCTGTACCTTAATTAAGGCCACGGCCGCTTCCTTCCAACTCCTAGGCCTTTCCTATCCCATCGTCGCCATAAGACCTATCTGTGTCGGTGCGACGTAAAGCCCCTAGCAAAAAAAAAATAGTCTGCCTAAAAAGGATTTGTAATCTCTAATCTGCTTAGTCATGGCTCAGTTACAACATTCTCTGAAACCAATGATAACACGAGATCGTATCCGGCACTATAAGGCTCAGGCCCGGTTTCACAGTATACGCTTAAGCCTTGGATCAGGCTTAAGCGGGAGCTTAAACTCTGGACGAGTTTCACAGTGGGGAGTGCAAGTGGTAAGCCGAGCTTATCTGTGACTGGCTTAAGCTGTATGAAACTGAGGTTTAAGCTAAGGATTCAGTTCAGATGGTAGAGCGCTGGCCTTCTTATAGCCCAACTTGGCAGGTTCGAATCCTGTCTCAGTCCTGTGGTGAAGGTGCTCAAATTCATCAGACATCAAGGAGTTGCCTAGTCGAGGAGGTAAATGTACAGAGCACCGGTTTACGTGGAAATACCATTGGTTCAATTCTCCGTCAGGAAAGTCAGAAAATTGAGAAGTAAATTTCCAACTTCAGGGGAGTCACAAGAGAGATGTGAGGGTTGACCACCTTTTCTCTCTTAATGCCGAGATTACTGACAGTGGAAGCCTTTGCCTTCCACTTCTCTATGGACCTTCATGGCTTGTTGGGAAATGGCTTTGATTTTGTTTTGAAACATTATACAGTACCTGTATTTCTATTCTTATACGGAAAAGAGAATCGTCTGGCTCTAACATCGTAATTGAAGAGGAGAGAATATTTGTGTGTGATAGGCCTAAGAAGATTCTATGTAATGCAATCTATCTAGGAAATCTCACAAGGAACAGGCGGCTAAGAACGGAAGAAATTAACTCGTACGCATACCGAACTTCGGTATCGTACTGTTACGTTATTTATTGGGGTTGGACGAAGAACGTAATAGTAGACCTACAGAACGTGGAAGCTTCATCTCCAAGGTACCTTTTTGTTGTTAACCCTTCACTTTATGGATTTGAACCACTGAGATTATCAGTGTTACTTACCGGGAAGTGATGACAGGCGGACAGTCTGTGTGACTGTAGTATCTGCCGTTTGTAGATATTCGTAATTAATTAATATCTGCGAACATTCACCTGGTGACGAAATGAGAAAACGGTAGAAAATAATTTTATAGGATGCCCGAACGTATGGTTCTAACTAGAGCTGATGACAAGAACCGGTAATTGAATACATGGGTATTCGGGTAACCGTTACGGCGGTTACCCAAAGCAATTACCCGGATACCCGTTACACATAGTATCAGTGCTTGCATTTATTCCCGGCGAAGCATTTGATTACCCTTCCCCCTGCGAGATTGCTTCTCTGCTCACAACCTTTTTCTCGCTAAACGTAGCTTTCCGTGCCCAGTGAACCTTAATTTACTCCTTTTGCACATAGAAACCGAACATTTTTTAAGTCTGAATTGAGGGCCTTACTTTTATTTTTAAAAATAGGCCTATAGATTTTTTTGTAAAATTAATTTTATTTGTTTATGTACATTCTGTTTAGAAGTAAACATGACTTTTCAACAGATTCGTCCACTGATTTGAACGTATAAGTTTGGCCCCATTATGCTTCACTTTTGTTAATAAGAAGCTCTTAAGTTTGTCCGTCAAGTATGATTGTAGACCTAAATAATATTTTTGAATAAGTGAACTTTTCCCGAAGACTAAATAATAATCCTTTACTGAAATACAATGATTCCAACTCATTTATCGTGGGTGGGAAAATACCTATTCTGCGGGGACACATACCTATCCCCCATAAGGAAATCCTTCCGGTTTAGTGCCATTTCGTCCAGGTGCCATTTCGTCCAGCAACAAATTTCCTTGAAAAACGTGCCATTTCGTCCAGCTCGGTTTTACAAATTATTACACAAGTTAATGAGTGCCATCTCGTCTAGACGAAATGTTGACAAGGGTTGAGGCAGTGCAGGTTAACGCTTACGTGCACAGACACAGGTTGTGGGATTTCCCACCCACCCCTGCTCCCCTATTCACCTTTGTTTATGAACAGAGAATTCATTCGTTGGAATGATCTCTATGAATTAACATCTTAATTAATTATGTAGTTTTCAACCACTTCAGGGCCAACCTAGTTTATTACTTAACGTGTATCGGTATACGGTTAAGAATGAGAAGTGCGGTGCCGTTGTGTGACGTTGTGTTAACCGTTCTTGTAGTGGAAAAGTGTTTACCATAAACCGTGAAATTGTTAAAGAAGAAATCCAGAATACGTGTGTTCCTGATGAGGCTGCACAAGAAGTCCACAGGGAAAGAAGAGAACCCGCGAAGAAACCGATAAATCGATTGCACAGGTAGGTTTATATTTTTAATAGCGACAATATTTACGCCCTAGACTCTAGGACTCCGCCCCGCTAGTTTTTAAATGGGCACATATTAATATAAATTGAGTTTGAACTCTGCAAATCCTGAGACTGAAGGCCGAAGGAAGTAAATTAGCGAAGCGATTTTACAATCTGCGAGCGATGTCTTGCTCGACAGCAGACAGACAGACAGACAGACAGACATTGAGATAAAGATCGATTCGGCTTCTACGATGAAATTATGCCAATATTTCACTATTCCAAGTAATATACAGACAGAACTCTTATTTTATTGATAAAGATAGTATAGTTAGTTCCTTTTGGTTTCGGTTTTTTTGACGACGAATTCAAACCTCTTCTACAATCCGGATTTGAACTAGTTACCAGAATTCCTCAATTATATAACTGCAAGTCTACTCTGCAAAGACAGCAAAGGGATGCTCAGGGAATTCAGGCTGAACTCAATCATCGAGATGAAGATGAGTTGGATTCAGAAAGTTTGAAGATGGCAGATGGGAATAATTTCTTACTAGCTGATGACTGTGGTGGTGAGCGGATACTTATATTTGCCAGTTCCACAGGAAAAACTACATTAAAAGAAAATAAGAAATTTTTCATGAATGGCACCTTTCAGAGTGTTAGCAAACAATTTTCTCTCAGTTGTACACCATCCACGTAGATTTAGGAAGCACTGTGGAAGAAACGAACGTAACCCCCGTAGTTTTCGCATTACTTCCTGACAAAAGAAAGCCAACTTACATTCGCCTGTTTAACGCCATTCTTCGGGTGATTCCAGACTGGTCCCCTGAGACAGTAAACGCAGATTTCGAAGCTGGAATGATCGAGGCAATCAACACTGTATTTCCTGCTGCAGAATTTCACGGGTACTTTTTTCATTTTTCAACGGGCGAGTTGGCCGTGCGCGTAGAGGCGCGCGGCTGTGAGCTTGCATCCGGGGGATAGTAGGTTCGAATCCCACTATCGGCAGCCCTGAAGATGGTTTCCGTGGTTTCCTATTTTCACACCAGGCAAATGCTGGGGCTGTACATTAATTAAGGCCACGGCCGCTTCCTTCCAACTCCTAGGGCTTTCCTATCCCATCGTCGCCATAAGACCTATCTGTGTCGGTGCGACGTAAAGCTCCTAGCAAAAAAAAATCATTTTTCACGAAGTCTATGGAGGAATGTACAAAACTTTACGCTTGCCAAAGATTACAGCACACGCCAGGAAATACGAGACTCCGTGAGAATGTGCGCTGCTCTGGCGTTTTTAAAGACGACAGATGTGGAGGAAAGCTGGCTACACATCCACAGTGCTGCTGTGGCACATGAGCAACTCATTTTTTTCGACTATTTCATTGACCAGTGGTTAGAAAACCCCTCATTTCCCAATTGATGCATGGAATTGTACCGGCAGGCGACATCGTACCAACAACGTTGTGGAAGGATGGAACCATCGCTTGAATGCAATCGTAGGCAAACCACACCCTCGAATAAAACATCTAATTATGGCACTAAAGAAAGAAGCAGATTATTCCGACAAGAAAATCATCAGGATTGACCTAAATTTAGAAGGTCTAAAGAGGAGAAACAAGTATATTGTACTGTAATGGACAACAGAATAGAAAGAGCACTTGAAAAATTGGAGAAGTCACGAGACATTGAAAATTTTTTGAGGAACGTCTCCTACATAATTAAAATGGATTAAGAGGAACAAAAAGTTACTGATTTGCATCATCGAACAACGCATTAGCTGCTGCATACATTCTACACACTGTAAATATTTGTAAATAGACACAAAACTTGACAAGGCTGAAAGGCCGCTTCTTCCATTGCCAGATTTGGTCTGTGTTTTTAATGAAACCTTTGTAGTAATGTGAAAATTGGCTGAACGTGACTTCACAGCAGTCTCGAGAAACGCAGTTAATAGTGAGTATCCAAACCAAACCAAACCACATGGCACTACAGCCCTTGAAGGGCCTTGGCCTACCAAGCGACCGCTGCTCAGCCCGAAGGCCTGCAGATTACGAGGTGTCGTGTGGTCAGCACAACGAATCCTCTCGGCCGTAATTCTTGGCTTTCTAGACCGGGGCCGCCATCTCACCGTCAGAAAGCTCCTCAATTCTAATCACGTAGGCTGAGTGGACCTCGAACCAGCCCTCAGGTCCAGGTAAAAATCCTGACCTGGCCGGGAATCGAGCCCGGGGCCTCCGGGTAAGAGGCAGGCACGCTACCCCTACACCACGGGGCCGGCTCAATAGTGAGTATATTATCTTATATTAAATTCCGTTAGGAATTTTTTGTCCAGTGAACTACTTTTTTATTATTAGTCCGATTTTGATGTATGAAGTGTCAAAATAAAGGGAACTTTCCGTAGATGTTTCGAAAGGACATGATTTCGGTAAATTCCCTAAGGGATCCCTCCTCAAGGCCCTTCAAACTCCCTATGTATTTTTAATGAAATAAATAAAATATTCCTGCTTGATATATAAGATAAGATATGCATTTAAACAGGTGTTTCAGTAATGCAACTTTGGATATATTTTAATTATCACCTGATTTGTGAAAATATTTGTTTTATTCTCACTATGTTGTTTACATTATAAGCATTTCATTGTAAAATATAGCTGATTGGTGGCAAACGAGCGCAGCGAGTACAAACATCAAAAAATTACCTATTTCTAACAAGGAACGCAATGAAATGAAACAGTTTTTGTAGACCTGTCAAACTGTCAATCATAGGTGTTTGGACGAAATAGCACTAGTGGGGCCTCCGTTCGTGGAATTTGGACGAAATGGCACTTGGACGAAATGGCACCTGGATGAAATGGCACGACACGATCCTTCCCTTTCAAATTGGGGGATATGTGGGAGGAAAATATAAGCAAAATATTTTACATCGGTATTAACGTGTCATTTATATTACAGCCATTAAGTAAGGCACAATTTATTTTAGAACAATAACTTTGCTCTCTTATTTTTTGAGTTAATATGATCAATTCGAAATGAGACCATAGATTGCAAAAAATGTAAGGAACGAGTAGCCGGGTAATACGAGAATCAGTAGCCTATATGGGTGAACGGTAAAGTGGCTACCCTGTTCTTATTCCTGGTTATCAGAGTACTCAGGTATCACAAGCCCTAGTTTGAACATAAGTTTCTCCTCAATAACCCTCCTCAGACTAGCCAACCCCTTTACAATATTTATATCAAGATATAAATTCTTCATATCTGAACCAGTTCTAAAAAAACAGTCACTTAAAGTCGTTAGAAACAAGAAATCAGACCACGCTACCATGGCTTACTGGTCTTTTGTGAAGACTTTCGGCGCACTCTGGCATTGAAGGAACGGTTTTATTATTATTATTGTTGTATGTCCGGCGCTCCCTTTCTCGCTCCGCCAGCCAGCTGCACGCGCGCCTGTGTATCATTCTGCTAGCTTCGACGCGCAGCCCTCAGTGCGCGTGCCTGACCATCGAGTGTACTATAAATAGGAGCTCCCTGCCTGCTCACTTGCCCACTTGCCCCGGTGTCCAGCTCCAGAATACACCCTACGTCGAGCACGGAGGCTACTCCTCTTGAAAATGTGCTTCGACCAGGTGGACTGAATTTCTGGCAGTACGAGGTCTCACCTCTGGTCACCGCTCCCTTACCTGTTTCCGCTGCCTATGTTCCGTAATTCTTTTACAAGCCATTTTCATTCCCTAATTTACGCAAGCTCCCTTAGTTTCGCTAGGTGGAATTTCTTCAATCAATTGAACTTGCTTTTTAGGAATTCAGGCACTTCAACAAACAAGGACTCTCAAAGACATTCATGTTAGTGTGCCAGATAGTTCTCGACTATCAACGTGTCAATTCACAAAGACTATCTTTTCAAGATAGAAGTGTATCTAAAAACTGTAAACCTGTACATATTGTATAAAGACAGACTTTTCTCAAGATTCAATATTACTTTTTGCTTCAAAATAAATTTCAGTTATTTGTGTAAATATCATAAAGTGAAGCAATAAAAGTTGTGTTTTGTAAATTTCAACCTTGGTTACAACACAACTCTATGGCGACGAGGTAAAAACGACAACCTACAACTCTATCTTCGACCCCAGTTGCCAACTCTATGGCGACGAGGTAAAAACGCAACAACCTACAATTCTTCGACCCCAGTTGCCAACTCTATAGCGACGAGGTAAAAAGCAACAAACTACACGTCGTCAGCCCCAATCGCCAACTCTATAGCAACGAGGTAAACACGACACTACAATTCAACAGGCCCAGTTGTCAACTTTACGGCGACGTGCTAAACAACAACGACACTCCAACCAGTTCTGACACACAGCTTACCTTACTATTTCTTGCACGCATCTCGCAATGGCTACTGCGGAACAACTCGCTACGGTCTTCCAAGCCTTACAGCAGCAACAACAACAGTTTATGCAACAACAACAGGCAGCATTAATTCAGGCTATTCAAGCTATTTCTGTCTCTACACAGCCATCAGCTATTCCTCCGTTCTCTGCTTTTGATCCAGCTAAGGAAGAATGGTCAGTTTATTTAGCCCGTTTACAACAGCATTTCATCTGCCATTCTGTCCCAGATGATCAACGCCGCCGCGCACTATTTCTTAGTTCCGTTGGCAATGCTACGTGTGAATTACTACGTAAATTAAGTCCGGAAGAACACTTATCTGAGGTACCCTTCACGCAGCTCTTGGCCCGTCTCACGGAACACTATGCCAAAGCTCCTCACATAGTGGCTGCTCGCTATAAATTTTTTCAGTGCAGAAGGCAACCCCATCAGACACATACTGAATGGATAACTGAATTGCGTGGTCTAGCTAAACCCTGCCAGTTCATCTGCTCCAAGGACGGTTGTGGTTCATCCTACACTGATTCTCTCATTCGGGACATGATAATTTTACATACTCCTGAAGACAAAATACGTTTTGACGCTGTCAAGCAGAGTAACCCTTCTTTAGAAGACGTCCAGCGTATTGCTACGGTTTATGAGCTTACTACCCAGACTGCCGCAGCCATAGCTTCTCCACACGAAGTTGCACAAGTCTCGCCTCAGGCCCGCAAGTCCTCTGCTACAGTGAACCGTACGGATAAGGCGCTCTCCACCAAGCATTCTCGCCAGGTTCCCTCTCGTAATGCTACACGGAAGCCCAATTCTAAAAGCACCTCGAAACTCCTGCCTTCCTGCCGAGGTTGTTTCAAGCATCATGAACGTCGTGACTGTCGTTTTTTCAAAGCTACTTGTGAACGATGTAATAAACTTGGACACATTAAGACTGTCTGTCAAAGTTCGCTCCGCCCTGCTAAGACTACTGCAGCACGCCGGAAGCATATACAGCCCCGCCAAGACATGGAAGTTGATCAGATCAATCTTATTCTTCCCACAAAGGATTCTCACAAAATCATCATTCCTCTCTCATTCTCTGATCGATCTGTCGATTTTCAATTAGACACTGGATCACCTGTCTCTATTATTAACCTGACTACCTACCACGACTTAGGTTCACCTTCATGCTCTCCAGCTGACATCCAGCTCGTGACATTTAACAAGAAGAAAATTGACATCAAAGGTCAAATCAAGCTTCAGGCTAGTTATAAAGGAATTCAGAAGGCCATTCCTCTTCTCGTAGTTAACAACTACACGGCATCAAACATTATGGGCATGGATCTATTTAACTTATTTGGTTTCCAGATACATGACAACATTAACGTCGTATCTACATTGCATCCTACTTCTGACGTTACCGCTCTCCTAGCACAGTTTCCTGAAGTCTTCGACTCTCAGCTCGGAACAGCCAAAGACTATACAGCTCACATACAGCTGAAATCCGGAGCTAAGCCTCGCTTCCTCAAAGCTCGTCCAGTACCCCTAGCACTTCAAGACCAGGTCACGAAAGAATTAGAAAGATGGATACAAACTGGAATTGTTGTACCAGTTACTTCTAGTCAATGGGCTACTCCACTCGTGGTAATCAAGAAACCTGATGGTAATGTTCGACTTTGTGGCGATTTTCGATCTACAGTCAACGCACAACTCGACACAGATATCTTTCCTATTCCACGTCCAGAAGACTTATTCCGTCGTCTCTCTGGTGGACAATTCTTCTCTCGAGTTGATCTTAAAGAAGCATATCTCCAGCTACTTTTAGACGAAGAATCTAAGAAATTTCTCACACTCAACACTCCTCTCGGACTGCTCCAGCTCCAGCGGCTCCCATTCGGTGTTTCATCCTCAGCGGCTATTTTTCAGCGCTATTTGGCTCAACTCACCGCCTCCATTCCCGGTTGTGCTAACTACCTGGATGATATTATTGTTACTGGAAAAGATCATCAGGAACATCTAACCAATCTCCGCCTCCTTCTCCAGAAATTGAAAGACAATGGCCTCCGCGCGAATCTCGCTAAATGTACCTTCTTTCAGCCTCAAGTTCACTACCTAGGACATATACTTGATAAGAATGGAATTCGTCCTAGTACACAGAATGTCTCAGCGATAGTAAACATGCCAGCACCTCAGAACCTCAAGCAGCTTCAGTCCTTCATAGGCAAAGCGAACTATTATAATAAGTTCATTCCACGCTTCGCTACAGTGGCAGCTCCATTAAACGCTCTACGTAAAAAAGGTGTTAAGTTTCAGTGGACTCCGCAATGCCAACAGGCATGGAAAACAATCAACAACGCCTTAATTCAAGCTATACAACTCACTCATTTTCAGCCCGACAAGATCATCACGCTAGCTACTGACGCTTCAGACTACGGTGTCGGTGCCGTTCTCTCCCAGAAGGATCGTCATGGACAAGAACGCCCCATCGCCTTCGCTTCGAAAACACTTAATGACCATCAACGTCGATACTCACAGATAGAGAAAGAAGCTTTAGCCATCATCTTTGGTATTCGCCGTTTCAATGAATATCTCTATGGCAACCATTTCCTGATCATTACCGATCATAAGCCTCTCGTACACTTATTCCATCCTGGTAATAAGATCCCAGAGAATTCCCTCAGAAAGCTTCAAAGATGGTCCATGTTCCTTTCTGATTATTCCTATCAGATTGTATATCGAGCCACATCCCAGCATTGTAATGCTGATGCCCTCTCCCGCTTACCCGTTGGTCCTGATACTGCCTTCGATTCTCAAGAATCTGAATGTCTTCAGTTGGACATAGAACTTGAAGATACTGTATCCAGTTTTCCTATTGATGCTACCTGCATAGCTAAAGCTACGGATAAGGACAGTACACTTGCTACTGTACGTACTTACATCCGCAACGGTTGGCCTCTTCAGAGCACACTTCCTGCCCATCTGGCACCTTATCATCGTATGCAACATCGTCTCACGACTCGTGCCGGAGTTGTATTACTAGAAGCAGGCACCATCTTCCGAGTGGTTATCCCACTTAGCCTACAGAAACAAGTTCTCGAATTATTACACCAAAGCCATTGGGGTATCTCCAGAACAAAGCAACTCGCCCGTCAACACTGCTACTGGCCCGGTATTGATGCCGCCATCGAAAAGCTAATACGTCATTGTGAGCAATGTCAAACGAATCAGAACGCCCCGTCTTCTGATCTTGCTTCATGGCCTCCTGCTACTACTCCATGGGAACGAGTTCACATCGATTTCGCAGGTCCTTTCCTCAATTCCATGTGGTTAATAGTCATCGATTCACTGTCAAACTTTCCATATGTCGTGGATATGCATTCGACTACTACAACCGAAGCTACCATTCGTGCTCTCCAGAAAATCTTTACTACAGAAGGTTTACCGCAAGTACTCATTTCAGACAACGGACCTCAATTTACAGCTACTGCTTTTCAGAACTTTTGTAAACATAATGGCATCCGTCATATCCTAGCACCACCTTTCCACCCTCAATCTAATGGTGAAGCTGAACGCTTCGTTCAAACATTTAAAAGAAGTATGAAGAAAGCTGTCTCTTCAGGCTTAACTAAAGACCAAGCCTTGCTCCAACTCTTAAACAACTACAGAACTCTACCCGGCGCTGATAATATCACTCCTGCACAGAAGCTCCATGGACGACCTCACAGAACTTTGCTTTCTCTGTTACAGCCTCTTCCGACCCAGCATAAGACATCACCAACGAAGTTCTCCCTCAACGACAAGGTCTACACCAGGACATTCAAATCCAACCCACTATGGATACCTGGAGTCATCTGCAGATCTTTGGGTCATCGTCTATACGAGATACAGACTACGGAGAAACGTATCTGCCGCCATCAAGATCAGATACGTCTGCGCTACCGCCCCTGTCCAACTATTGATGCTATTGCTAAACCTGATAAATCTATTGCTGAACGCGCTTTAGATCATTTAATAACAATGGGTTCCTTTCAGGACGAGACAGCGCCACTCCGCCCAGTTCCAGCTCCGGACAATACAACAGCGACATCAGCAGCTCCGCCCCAGCATCGCAGTCGCCGCCAGCGCCGCCGCCGTTTCACGCCGTACCGGCGTATTTAGGAGGGGAGGGTGTTGTATGTCCGGCGCTCCCTTTCTCGCTCCGCCAGCCAGCTGCACGCGCGCCTGTGTATCATTCTGCTAGCTTCGACGCGCAGCCCTCAGTGCGCGTGCCTGACCATCGAGTGTACTATAAATAGGAGCTCCCTGCCTGCTCACTTGCCCACTTGCCCCGGTGTCCAGCTCCAGAATACACCCTACGTCGAGCACGGAGGCTACTCCTCTTGAAAATGTGCTTCGACCAGGTGGACTGAATTTCTGGCAGTACGAGGTCTCACCTCTGGTCACCGCTCCCTTACCTGTTTCCGCTGCCTATGTTCCGTAATTCTTTTACAAGCCATTTTCATTCCCTAATTTACGCAAGCTCCCTTAGTTTCGCTAGGTGGAATTTCTTCAATCAATTGAACTTGCTTTTTAGGAATTCAGGCACTTCAACAAACAAGGACTCTCAAAGACATTCATGTTAGTGTGCCAGATAGTTCTCGACTATCAACGTGTCAATTCACAAAGACTATCTTTTCAAGATAGAAGTGTATCTAAAAACTGTAAACCTGTACATATTGTATAAAGACAGACTTTTCTCAAGATTCAATATTACTTTTTGCTTCAAAATAAATTTCAGTTATTTGTGTAAATATCATAAAGTGAAGCAATAAAAGTTGTGTTTTGTAAATTTCAACCTTGGTTACAACAATTATTATTATTATTATTATTATTATTATTATTATTATTATTATTATTATTATTATTATTATTATTATTATTATTATTATTATTATTCCGGAAGGACATGGGTTCGAATCCCCGTCAGGAAGTCGTAAAATTTAAGAAACGAGATTTCCACTTCCGTAGGTGCATATGGCCCTGAGGTTCACTCAGCCTACACCAAAAATGAGTACCAGGTTAATTCCTGCGAGCAAAGGCGGCCAGGCGTAGAGCTAACCACTCTACTCCATCACCTGCCGAGGTTAACAATGGTAGAAGCCTTTACCTTCCACTCCTCCAAGGGCCTTCATGGCCTGTACGGAGGTGACTTTGCTTTGCTATTATTAATATTATTATTATACATAGGCTAAACGTTCATTATAGTCTGTTACATATTTCAACGTTCAGTCAACAAGCTTCATCCATCGCGTGCATTCCTAACTGTCTTTATCTACTAATAGCGATTACCCTCCTGCCAAGGTGGTGGTGGTGATTATTGATTTAAGAGGAAGTAGGCCCTATAACTTAGCAACCATCTTCTATATAACACTAACCGGAGAGAGATGAAAGGAAGGGATACGAAAATTCGAAAAACGAAGGTATCGGCCAAAGAATGGCAAGGGCCACAAAGAGCGTGAAAATGAAAGACTCTCTCGGCCTCGAATGCTCTAATCCCGTCGGGGTCGGAAAATAACAAGAGTTACTTTTTTTTTTTTTTTTGCTATTTGCTTTACGTCGCACCGACACAGATATGGCGACGATGGGAATGGGAAAGGCCTAGGAATAGGAAGGAAGCGGCCGTAGCCTTAATTAAGGCACAGCCCCAGCATTTGCCTGGTGTGAAAATGGGAAACCACGGAAAACCATCTTCAGGGCTACGGACAGTGGGGTTCGAACCAACTATCTCCCGATTACTGGACACTGGCCGCACTTAAGCGACTGCAGCTATCGAACTCGGTAACAAGAGTTGATCAAGGGAGGTCAGAAAGTGAAGAGCCTAGCATAAATAAGTTGAAGCAATGGCAGGACTCAGCAAAGGGCCCCAAGTGAGGAGCCCCTGGGGCCCCTTTTAGCCACCTCTTACGACAGGCAGGGGATACCGTGGGTGTTATTTTACTGCCCCCCACCCACAGGAGGACTCCTGCCACGGCTCACCTATTTGTACCAGCATTCGTTCCCACTACCTTCATGTCTCTTACTTCCAACTTTTGAATAACATTATTGGTTTCATGTGCCAGAAAATCTACTAATAATAATGTTATTTGCTTTACGTCCCACTAACTACTCTTTTACGGTTTTCGGAGACGCCGAGGTGCCGGAATTCAGTCCCGCAGGAGTTCTTTTACGTGCCAGTAAATCTACCGACACGAGGCTGACGTATTTGAGCACCTTCAAATACCACCGGAGTGAGCCAGGATCGAACTTGCCAAGTTGGGGTCAGAAGGCCAGCGCCTCAACCGTCTGAGCCACTCAGCCCGGCAGAAAATCTACTGAGCACCTTCAAATACCACTGAACCTTCCGGGATTGAACCAATCACGATGGGCTCAGAAAGCCAGTGCTCTATTATTATTATTATTATTATTATTATTGCATGTTTCGAATCGCAACCTCATTTTTGAGATGTGAAAGTTCACTCAATAAATACGAGTGATAAATAATAATGTTAATGGGTTTTCGTCCCACGATTTTCAGAGACGCCGATGTGCCAGAATTTTGTCCAGCAGGAATTATTTTACTTGCCAGAAAATCTACGGACACGAGTCTGACGTCTTTCAGCACCATCAAATACTATCCAACAGGGTGGGGATCGAACCCACCAACTTGAGGTCAGAAGACAGCGCTCTACCGTCTGAGCTACTAAGCCTAGTCAATAAATATGAAAGGTCTTTAATTTCTAGCATGGGTACTTCAGAAATGCTCACTGTGCCGCTGATGACAGAAGACAGCCGCGCCTGTCAGGATAGTAACGAATGGCTTGTCGGCGGTGCTGTGACTTCCGGACAGTTTACACTGGTTCTATCCACGTGGCTGTCGTCCCTCGTGCGACTTCTGGGTTTTGAAGTTTGAGGGTGCGATATGGTAATTGTTTTGTTAAGTGTAGCTTCTGAGGCGGCGAGTTTTGGACGGAGTGCGAATCTCACGATTAGGCAAGTTGGAGTGGGGAAGAGTTGATGCCTAAGGCGAGGGGCGTGGCGCTGCGCGGATGAGAGGGGAGAAGCAATCCATAGTGTCCGTGGACCCAGGATGCGACCTCGCCTCTCAACCCAGTCGCGCCGAGTCGCCCCTCCGCTCCCCAACCTCACCGCCCCATGCTTTCGAGCTGGATAAAGAAGCGAAGGAACGAAAACTTGCAGGACCACATTCCTGCAGTCCGAGCTGAGATACACATATACATACACACACACACACACACACATCCAGGTACGAGGGCACCTAGATACCATTTCACTAACATCAGCTCGCGCCTTGCATAATCATGATGGGGAGATCTCTGCCGGGCTGTCATGCTCTGCTGACTGCTACAAGTAGTATCCAATTCAGCAGTTTAGCGTAAGGATGGGAGCTGCTACCCACCCCTTTCCTCGTCTCTTAATTTGCTGTCCATTCAGGATATTCGCACTGTTACCACTCTTCGACTTCTCCACGCTCGGCACTATTTCATGTTACATGTTAAATTAGAAACATAGGCGCAATTAATAAAGGAGCAGCATTCGTTATGTCTCCCTTCCCCCTCCCTTTTACAATTTTAACATTTCGCTGCTCGAGATCACTTTAATGCGAACATTGAATCACTGAAGTCAGAAACCCCTCATCTCTAAATTCTTCTTCTAAGATATCATTAATCGCTCAGCAAAATGAAATGAAATGGCGTATGGCTTAGTGCCGGGAGTATCCGAGGACATGTTCGGCTCGCCAGGTGCAGGTCTTTGGATTTGACATCCGTAGGCGACCTGCGCGTCGTTATGAAGATGAAATGATGATGAAGATAACACATACACCCAGCTCTCGTGCCAGTGAAATTAACCAATGATGGTTAAAATTCCCGACCCTAACGGGAATCGAACCGGGGACCCTTGTGGCCAAAGGCCAGCACGCTAACCATTTAGCAAAGGAGCCGGACGGTTTTATCCCAGTTTATTGGCGTCGGGGCCTGATATGGATCTGGCCCAGTTTTATGGCCGGATGCCCTTCCTGACGCGAACCCCGTATTGTGCATTTCTGTGGTGGTTTGTAGTGTGCTGTGTTGTACGTAAATCAAGGGAAGACAAACATAAATACGCAGTCCCCGAACCAGAGAAATTAACCATACACAGTTAAAATCCTCGGCCCGGCCGGGAATCGAACCATGGCTGTCTGAACCAAACGCCAGTACGCTGACCATTCAGCCATTGAGCCTTTACTAACACAAATCAATACGACTAAATAGGCCCGTCATGAATACGAGTGCAATTCATATCGTATTATTGCTTAGTAGACCTACCAGTATGAATCGAATTGTTCTCGATGTCCTACGATTGATAACAGCAGACTGACGATGGGATACTAGTAAGTACAGTACTTTTCTGAGTACTAAAATATATAATTTGTTTACACTATGAATTATTGTTTTTTAATTGAAGATGTAAATCACCATAATGGGCGTTTGAGATTGAGGAGACAGGGAATGTAAGACAGCGGTGCTATTATCACTTATTTCATAACTATTCATCTTCTCAATCAGTTGCGGGTAATATCGTAAGGGACATGAGGCTTCTAAGTTTGTAATACGAGCCGGCCCCGTGGTGTGGGGTAGCGTGCCTGCCTCTTACCCAGAGGCCCCGGGTTCGATTCCCGGCCAGGTCAGGGACTTTTACCTGGACCTGAGGGCTGGTTCGAGATCCACTCAGCCTACGTGATTAGAATTGAGGAGCTATCTAACGGTGAGATAGCGGCCCGGTCTAGAAAGCCAAAAATAACGGCCGAGAGGATTCGTCGTGCTGACCACACGACACCTCGTAATCTGCAGGCCTTCGGACTGAGCAGCGGTCGCTTGGTAGGCAAAGGCCCTTCAAGGGCTGTAGTGCCATGGGGTTTTTGTTTGTTTTTATAATACGAAGTACCAGGAACATTTGCCAGTTTGGAGAAGAATTTTAAAGCCAGTTTATTAATATGTTCAGTAACATGGAGTACTTAGTTCTCGATGAAGTTGACCGTTTCGCACAGGGGCGTTCACTGAAGTACATAATACTGTACCTTGTTCTGGAGTTCTGCACTCATATCGAATGAGTTGGTAGTCGACCGTTTAAATTTAAAGGTAGTTAAAATGATTTCACATTCTCTTTTGCTGCCAAGATCTGGTGTTCACAACGCACTTTGTCTTCTGGTACGAGCTAGAACAGAATTTGTTACTTTCATTGACCTGTCTCAGTCTCATCCTTGACTTTGACAATATGAAACTGACCGAGGTATGAACGATGCTAGTAATGCCATTCCTTATGCAACTATGATGTGAAAATATCAATTATAGGGTCGGTTGATGTGTACATTTCAGTGGGAATGGGAGGCTGATATGCGATAGCAGCTTGTAGTTCGGTGAGGAAAGTAACGGTAAACTGCTTCACTCCTCATTTCTCTATGACACCTGATGGTCTAACCAGCTTTCGGTCTAAGTGCTCAGCATACATATTAGTTGGGCTGTACTTCTCGGCTGGAAATATAACATTGTGTCCTAATAATAAATATAATAATGGCGTGTGGCCTCCAAAGAGTTGACGCCGTATAGGCGACCTGCGCGTCCATGAGGATTGGTCCCTACCTATGATTGATTCTAATGATAAAGACGGCACACAGCACCCAGCCTTCGAGCCATTGGAATTAACCAATGAAGGTTAAAATCCCCGACGCGGCCGGGAATCGAACCCGGACATCCCTGGACCAAAGGCTAACCGTTCAGCCACGGAGCCAGACAAATACTCGTGTCCTCATCCCGAGGTGGTGCAGCTCTTTTCAGGCACACCCCCAATGGAGGTGAGCAGCATGTACAATTTTAACCACATACCAGCCCTCCTGCCATTTTCAAATCTCTGGCAGTACTGGAAATCGAACCCAGGCCTCCGAGGACGGCAGCTAATAGTGGTAACCGCTACGCTAAGGAGGCGGACTCCTTGTGCCCTGAAAACCTTCACATGGCAGTGGGTGCGGTATTTCTAGAGCAGTGCCTTCGCATGTGTTCCATCATCTAACGTTATCTCTGAACATCACTTAAAAATTGGGATTCAGTAGTTACACCCTCTTTCGGTTAAAGCACACTTCACGGCAAAAGTGGAAATGCTGGACGGAGACGATAGAGTGCTGGCCTCCCGAGTGCAAATTAGACGGTTCATTCTCAGCTCATTCTGGTGATATTTCAATGTACTCAATACGCCAGTCTCGTCTTGATAAATTTACTGGCACGTATAAAAGCTCCCGTTGGACAAAATTACGCCCGCCCCGCGGTGTACGGGTAGCGTGCCTGCCACTTACCCGGAGGCCCCGGGTTCTATTACCGGCCAGGTCGGGAACTTTTACCTGTATCAGAGGTCTGGTTGGAGGTCCACTCAGCCTACGTGATTATAACTGAGGAACTATATGACGGTGAAATGGTGGCCCCGGTCTAGAAAGCCACGAATAACGGCCCAGGGGATTTGTCGTGCTACATGCCTTCGAGCTAAGCAGCGATCACTTGGTAGGCCATGGCCCTTCGGGGCTGTTGCGCCATGGATTTCGGGGATTTGAGACAAAATTACGACACCTCAGCGTTTCCGAAAACTATAAGGGTAGTAAGTAGGACGTAAAACTAATTATCTTATCATTACAATAATTCTACATTCTCATAGCAGTTGGGTTGTGCATCTCGACTTGGAATAGAACACTGAATTCTGAAAACTCTCACGTTCTGTTACGTGGGGTATTTCTATTGCAGTGGCTTCACAATGTGTTCCATCTTCCAAAGTCATCTCTCCACATATTTAATCATTAGCATTCAATATTTACACCCACTTTATAGAAACGAACCGTTCACCGAGCTCGATAGCTGCAGTCGATTAAGTGCGGCCAGTATCCAGTATTCGGGAGATAGTGGGTTCGAACCCCACTGTCGGCAGCCCTGAAGATGGTTTTCCGTGATTTCCCAGTTTCACACCAGGCAAATGCTGGGGGCTGTATCCTAATTAAGGCCACGGCCGCTTCGTTCCCATTCCTAGCCCTTTCCTCTCCCATCGTCGCCATAAGACTTATCTGTGTCGGTGCGACGTAAAACCAACTTTCAAAAAAAAAAAAAAAAAAAAAAAAGACCGAACCGTCCAGCCTTTCGACTTTTGTCTTGTGCACCGTTAAAGAGGAATGTTACACAGTTTTGAGATTCGAGGTTCGCTAGCAGTGGTAATGAATGAATGAATCAATAAATGAATGAATGAATTAATTAATTAATTAATTAATTAATTAATTGGCATGTTTTTTACGGCCCGATGCCCTTTCTGTCGCCAACCTCAGCTGAGGTTGAAATGAATGATGGTGAATAAAATTGGGGAAGGATGTGGAAGGAATCGGCTGTGACCTGTGAACAGTAACTGTCGCGGCCCAGAAGTGAAAATGGGAAACCACAGGAAATCATTCTCAGGAGAGCCGACGGTGGGGTTTGAAACCACTCGTCTCCGTAACTGTAGCGCGTTAACACGCGCGACCACTCCACTCAGTACTTACCAATATAAGTAGTACTTGGACTTGTCTTACATAATGATTATACAAACTTAATATTTGTGATACTTCCTAGACTTAATTACGTCATAGGTTCTAGGATGCCTCCACATGCATATCTTTTAAATGAATCTTCTCTGTTTTCATCACCTTTGCATTTCTTTTACAACATACCTCTTATAACATTACAAAGTTTTGCTGTTCTCCCTGGTGTCCTCCATTCTCTGCTTAATAACTTAACAGTAGTGTAAAGTTCAGGTTAATTTTCGATTTTACCTATCTCCTTCCCATCTATACATTTCTCTATGATCTTCCTTGCTTCCTTACTCTCATTTAGTAGGTGTGCCACTTCCGTATGTTTATTGCATAAAATGCACCGATTTTTCTCATTTTTGTTATAGCTTTATTCTTATATAGCCTACTCCCATCAGCCTCCAAATTATCCCTCTCATTTCTCTTTTCTTTTTCTTTCTTTATTTTTTTTTTTTTTTTTTGTTAACGATTCAGTCTTTACTGCCCCATTTTTACTTATTTTACAAAGTTCAAGAAGTGTTTTCTTGCTATAACTTTCTGCCGTTATTGTTTGTCTTTCAATATCTTTCACTCTTTGGACCACCTTCTTACACAATCGCATATCATCCCTTGATAAATGTATTTCCCAAGGGTACCCCATCTTCACCGCATCGATCCAGTAGCAACCTTCATTTTGATTTTCATTTGGTGTTGGTATGCTATCATTAGAATTTCACCTCCTACCCCCGTCTTTAGCCGCAACCAATACTTAATTATTAGTTTAACAATATCTGCCCGTATACCCACCACTTTTCACAACATTGTTTGCAGCACTGCTCGGCAATCCCATTATTATTTTTGTAAAGTTACATAAAACTACGTCTAATGCTACAATTCCATCATCTACTCCCCAAATTTCTGCTCCATATTCTAACTTCGTTTTAATTACTGAATCAAACACATTTTTCTAAACTTTATATTCAATGTTCGGCATCTCTCTACCCAGTATTTTTATCCTAGTCAGAGCACTTACTCCCTTCAGTTTTGCTCTTTTAATTTATTCTGTCCATCTAGGTATTCAATTTTTTTAACAATTTCTAGTTATGTCTTACCCATCCCCTACTGCTCACTTTTTAAGAGCTTGTCACCCCTTTTACACACCATAATTCTGGTTTTCTGTGGATTAATTTGTATTATCCCATTAGTACTATTTTGCTTTTTGACAGGTTTTAATGTGCGTAGAAGGATATCGTCTGCCAAGTTCAGAAACGGAATATCTTGGTTCTCGAGACATGGAGAGGCTCCTTACTCAAAGTCCTCCGACAGGAAAATGTAATTAAAAATAATAAAAATAATATTGGTGACAATTTGCAATCCTGTTTGAGACCCAGTTTCGAACATATCTCTCTCCTACTACCCCATCATCCACTCTATTAGAATATTTAAACTCCTTATATGTGTTTCAATTCCTCTAATTATTTTAAATGATATTCCGATCTTGTCCGCCTCTGTGGTGTAGTGGTTAGTGTGATTAGCTGCCACCCCCAGAGGTCCGGGTTCGATTCCCGGCTCTGCCACGAAATTTGAAAAGTGGTATGAGGGCTGGAACGGGGTCCACTCAGCCTCGGGAGATCAAGTGAGTAGAGGGGGGTTCGATTCCCACCTCAGCCATCCTAGAAATGGTTTTACGTGATTTCCCACTTCTCCTCCAGGCAAATGCCGGGATGGTACCTAACTTAAGGACACGGCAACTTCCTTCCCTCTTCCTTGTCTATCCCTTCCCATCTTCCTATCCTCCACCAAGGACCCTGTTCAGATTAGCAGATGAGGCCGCCTGGGCGAGTTACTGGTCATTCTCCCCTGTTGTATCCCCCGACCCAGAGTCTGAAGCTCCAGGACACTGCCCTTGAGGCGGTAGAGGTGGGATCCCTCGCTGAGTTCGAGGGAAAAACTGACCCTGGAGGGTAAAGAAAAGAAGAAGAAGAAGAAGAGAAAAGAAGAAGAATAGGACAAACGGCCGGTAAATTGACGTTACTTCGAGATATTGAAAATTCGACTAATGGAGGTTCGAGATATCGAGGTTCGACTGTATTTATATTTAGTCTACTTGTGTTGTGCTATTTACTTCTCTGCAGATTTGGTCGATTCTATTCCACACATTCTTACTGTCCTTATTTACCTTACTGTCATTTATACTGTAGAATCTCTGGTTAGTTTGTCAGCTTGTTTCTTCTGCCGTAAGTACTTTGCGTTTACCAATAATTCTCTATACTCTTTTGGTTTATTACAGAATGCAATTCTTGTTTCAAGACACCCTACCTTCCTGTATGATTTTAATGTTTTCGTTACTTTCGTCCATTTTTTCCATTTCCTGTATTTTATATGAGGTCTATTGTCGCATCTATTTTGGTTATTTTCAATCGCAATTCCTATCTCTAGCTTCATAATTTAGGCACTTCTCCTTTTAAAGTAATCCTTGAAGACTTCGCTGAGGTCTTCCGTCCACCTATATTTGGGCACTAATCTCTATTTAATATTTCATTGATAACAAGTCACACTGAAAGCCTCCGTGGCTCAGACGGCAGAGATGCGGCCTCTCACCGCTAGATACCGTGGTTCAAATCCCGGACCCTCCATGTGAGATTTGTACTGGACAAAGCGGAGGCGGGACAGGTTTTTCTCCGGGTACTCCGGTTTTCCTTGTCATCTTTCATTCCAGCAATGCTCTCCATTCTCATTTCATAGCATCTATCAGTCATTAATAAATCACGTTGAGAGTGGCGACACCATTGTACTAATAGCATATATCTGCTTCATTCATTACATACATCCCTGACCCGGTCAATGGCTGGAAAACAGGTTGTAGGTTTTCATTTTCAACAAGTCACTCTAAGAAGTGATTATCCGAAGTATTGTTTTGCCCCATTCCTTCATACTCATTTCAGGAAGAGTACATTTTCTCAGGTCGTAAGGCACATGTGCAATTGCTAGGCCCAAATAGCCTAATTCCTTCCCACTTTAAGAGCGGAAATTAAACCGTCAGCGACAGTTCTTAGAATACTCAACCAGACTCACAACTAAAGTAATATGATGGGCACAAAAATACTTCTTCTTTCTTCTTCCGCCGCTTTTCTCGTAGCTTGGAAGGGTCACGCGTGCGAATTGTGTCGCACATGTGAATTTGACCTTGATTAAGGCCAGATGTCCTTCCTGACGCCAAACGTACAGTATCTGGAGGGATGTTAGCCTATTCACAACTGCACGTTTATGTGAAAGTTGTTAAGAGTGTTATCTATATATTTATATTAAGAGGTATGTAATGAAATGTTTTATTTTATTTTTAATTTTTAAAATTTGCTTTACGCACCGACAGAGATAGGTCTTTTTTTGCATGGGGCTTTACGTCGCACCGACACAGATCGGTCTTATGACGACGATGGGATAGGAAAGGCCTAGGAGAGGGACTTAATTAATGAACATCCCCAGCATTTGCCTGGTCTGGAAATGGGAAACCACGGAAAACAATTTTCAGGGCTGCCGCCAATGAGATAAACGCGAACATCCAAACCCCGACCCAGAGGAATTAATCTGACGCGGCTTAAATCCCCGACCCGTCCAGATATTGAACACGGCACCCTTTGAAATGAGGACCGTGACGTTGACCATTTAGCCAAGGTCATGGACACGGGCAAAGAAATACTGCTATAAGACAATTAACTAAACTTCCGCAACAAGTATTTATAATAGGCTACATGAAGAATAACACTTCTACGTAATACATAACTTTTGAATATTGAGAGTGTGATTACAGCAGAGGGTTAGCTGCTAGCATTCCACGTAGACTGCTGTGGTTCGAATCCTGGTGGATTCTCGACTGGAATTTCCACCAAAAATATAACGTGGTGTAGGAAGGACATCCAGTATTAAAACTCCGACTAAAATTCAACATACGGAGCGAGCTGACACCGTGGTACGGCTCGCATAGCATTCGGAATGTGATGGGTTCGAACTCCAACAATTGCAGCTCAGAAGATGGTTTCCCATTTTCACACCGGCGAATACTGGGTTGTTCCTTAATTAAGACCACGCCTGCTTCCTTCCTGGTCCTAGTCCTTTCCTATTCCAACGTCGCTGAATTCAAAACAACTCAGAAAGTTTGCTAGATGCAAGATAACATAGAACATAGACTATCTGTTAATTCAATGAGTGGGTTCGAACCCCACTGTCGGCAGCCCCGAAGATGGTTTTCCGTGGTTTCCCATTTTCACAACAGGCAAATGCTGGAGCTGTGTCTTAATTGAATCTATTATTTCAGAAAGGAGTCAAGTGCCAAAAAATGAGTTAATGGCAGAATGTTTTGGTGCTTGAAACAGTCAAGAAACGTCCTCCTATAATGGCCAGGCATTACGCTGAATTTCGTATTTAGTTCAGTAACCAGTTAAGTGACACCACTTAGCTGGTTTCTGCAGTAAACTGCCGCACCTTGCCGGTTGGCGCTGCTGCTCTGAATCCAGAATAACCAGCTGTTCAGCCGTTTATATTGTCATTGTTGTGTTTCTGGAATCGTATGTTCGTAGTTTTGTGAACAACTGTTTGTAAAAGTGTTTCTTTTGTTCAGTGCAGTGTTTTTATAATCGTAGTGATATGTCTGAAAGTTCAGAAGACCAACCTGTATCTAAAATGAAACGAGGAGTGGTAGACAAACTAACTCACACGCGTAATATTATTCGGAATGCAAGGGTAAAAGGAGAAGTTTATATTTCTTACTCAGGCAAGGAAGTACCTGGTCTGAGCCCTACATTATTCTTTGTTATTGTTTGTTTTAAGTGCCCATCAATATCAAGAAGATACGTGACCTAAATGCCTTAAAACCTTACCTGATGGGATAAGAACACTTATGACAGCATCTTACAATGGCTTACTACAGAGACAGAATGTGCCGTGGAATTTATTTATGAGGATTGATTACCTCCAGTCATGATGAACAGGCACTGCTGATTTCATCATTTTGACAATTATATTTGTATCAGCAATGTAGTCTAAACCTATTAAAATATTTTCTATTTCCACAAATATGGGTTTTTATGACAAAATGCTTTCAAAATTCAGGAATTATCTCATAAAATATGTTTGCAACACTCGTTTGCTTCAGAAACCAGTTAAGTGGAAAATTTTCGGAATTTTTTACAGCAAAGTTAATAAGCACAAAATATTTTTCTTTAGATAGAAAAGGTATGATACTTTCATGCTAACATATTAAAACCCCTACCATAACATTTTGTCTGATGTTAGACATTTTTTCTTTTTCCCAAAAATGACAGATTTGGCGCTTGACTGGTTTCTGAAATAATCGATTCAATTAAGGCCTCCGCCGCTTCCTTCCCACTCCTAGCCCTTTATTCTCCCATCGTCAACATAAGACCTGTCTGTGTCGGTGCGACGTAAAGCAACATGCAAAAAATGAATCATTGAGTGCCTTCTGTTCATAACATTGTGAACATCAGACGTTTTGAAAAAAATGGCCAATGCTGTATAACGTTACCTTCGTACCATTGTTTTATTGTTCACAAAATATTACGCGTTAGACTCTTCTTGAAAGTCTGGTCATGTGCAAAGCATTTCTGTATGCAAGAAACTCATTGAATCCTAACTCTCGCCAGACATTATTAACATAAGGTAATAACGTATCCACTAATGATTTTGACTACTGCTGTTGTTTCACCCGAGGCTTCCGGGAATTATAAGCATTGGCCCAGAGTACTAAGTGAGCATGGAGTCTCATAACGGTGTGACAGTGATGTTTGTGGTGGTATCTGCAGGGTAAGGATAGGGGATGAGGTTGTTGAGGCCTGTATTCGTGTGATTTTGAAATGGAAAGCCATAGAAAACTACTTTCAAAACAGAGGTCAGTGGGATTCAAACACAAATGGTAACAGCTGACCTTTCCGAGATTGAGTGTATCTCAATTCCATAGCATAAATCCTCCATACCGAGCGAATTGGCCGTGCGGTTAGGGACGCGTAGCTGTGAGCTTGCATTTGGGAGATAGTGGGTTCGAACTCGACTGTTGCCAGGCCTGAAGATGATTTTCCGTGGTTTCCCATTTTCACATCAGGCAAATGCTGGGGCTGTACCTTAAGTAAGGACACGGCCGCTCCCTTCACATTTCTAGTCCTTTCCTATACAATCATCGCCATAAGACCTACCTGTGTCGGTGTGACGTAAAGCCAATTCTAAAAAAATTCCTCCATGAGACAGCCGGTAATAGAACACAGATAAAACCGAGCAGACAGTTCACATGATAATCTATGGGGTGTACGTAAAGTGCCGTTCAATAAACACTGGCTGTGATAAAGGACATCAGAATAATTGGATGGCATTAAGCAGAAAGGAACCGTTCTTTACATGTATAAAAAATGAGTTGGTTGCATTTTGGTGGGTGGTTTCATTTTCAGCAAAAAGAAGCCAGTCCTTAATCCATCCATTATTTAATGTTGGAATATTCTTGTTAGAAAATGTTCTTGGTATGAAATGCAGCATTTCCGTTTCAGGAGAAAGGATCCAGGTAATCGCAACGTTGAACTTAATAGATAATACACATTTTATATTTCATACGAAGGAACCACTGGAAACTCATACCACTTTAGAAACTATCAGTATGATTCCTGAACACACCTTTTTGCCCAACGATACAGATTTTAGCGATATTAAAGGGACATTGCAACACGCGCAAAGACTTTCCCTACCTAGTGAGTAGGCCTAGTAGAAATGTGTAAGGAAAAATGTTTAATCCATTTGACATGCAAAGTGCAGATATTCTGGTGACACAGACGCTAGAAAACTTTTTTTCTTGCTAGTTGCTTTACGTCGCACCGACACATAGGTCTTATGGCGACGATGGGACAGGAAAGGGCTAGGAGTGGGAAGGAAGCGGCCGTGGCCTTAATTAAGGTGCAGCCCCAGCATTTGCCTGGTGTGAAAATGTGAAACCACGGAAAACCATTTTCAGGGCTGCCGACAGTGGGGTTCGAACCAACGATCTCCCGAATAGTGGATACTGGCCGCAATTAAGCGACTGCAGCTATCGAGCTCGGTAGCTAGAAAACTGATGGTCAAGAGAAAAATTGATGAAGAATGCACAACATTGTCTGGCTGAAAATTCGAGATATCAGGTTAGTAAAGGAGGAGCCCAAGCCAAACTCCGTGGCTCAACAGCCCCGAAGGGCCATGGCCTACCAAGCAACCGTTGCTCAGCCCGAAGTCCTGCAGATTACGAGGTGCCATGTGATCAGCACGACGAATCCTCTCGCCCGTTATTCTCGGCTTTCTAGAGCGGGGCCGCTATCTCACCGCCATATAGCTTCTGAATATTGTAATCACGTAGGCTGAATGGACCTCGAACCAGCCCTCTGACCCAGGTAAAAATCCCTGATCTGGCCGGGAATTGAACCTGAGGCCTCCAAGTAAGAGGCAGGCACGCTACCCCTACACCACGGGGCCTGCAGTAAAGGAGAAGAACCTCAAATTATATTATTGAACTGTTTTTAAATTACGGTATGCGGTAATTAACTCACTAAGAAGACCAATAAAAGGAAGACAGCAGGAAATGTCAGTTTGAGAAACTCTCCTCGGTTAATGTAGAAGGAGGGAAGGGATAATGCAGCACATACAGTGTGTAAGGCAAGTACACATATACACGTAGTTTTTGAAGTAATACTTGTTCTGCAGTAATGCAGTGTACGCCAGTGTTTGGCGTGATAAATTAAGACCTAAATACGATGTACAGTACGAGTAGGCCTAATACTCTTCCTTTGTTACCAACAATTGTAATGTAGTGCCAGCAAAAATTATTGGCATACATTCACATTGCATTCATGTATAGTACATTGCTAATCCCCACGAACACTTTTCTGCTAGTCTAATATTTTTCTATTGGTCCAGCAAACGCATACCGAATAAGGGTTGGCGGATGCAGAGTAGTTTCCGACCTACAAGTGGCCACGGTTGGTGGGTGGTCCGACAGCTCTGCATTCTAACCGACCAACGGAGCAGAGATGGTTGGAGCTGTACAGTGGCTCCACACCTCTGTGTTCGGGAGTCGGAGAGAGGCTGGTTCCAACCGTCGGCTGTCCTGACAAAGAATGGTTTTCCGTGGTTTTCCATTCTCCTGATCTAAGACGAACGTCGGGGCTATTTCTAGTACAGGCCACAACTGCCAACCCTCTCACCTTCTCCAGACATGACCTTCACCACTCAAATCTCCTCGGCCTGGGATAAGGCGTTACCCTCTAAAAGGCCCGCCGAAAGGGTACGAGATGAAAACTTTTGTAGTTAGTTACCAAATACTTCACTGTTAACAAGCTGCAGCAGAGTGCAATGGGACACCGACAGGGTGAGTTATCCACTGGTGTTGTAGACATAATTGTTTCGTTGTGGAGAAAAGAGGCCGGTTATCGGAAAATGGCTACCAAGCTGATTTTATCGCCTGCGGCTGATCGGTATGTAACGAATACGTTCAAAAGTGTGGGATCTCTTATTAATAAGCCGAGAGGTGGACGACCTAGTGCTCTAACAGACAGGAAAACACGGTATATAGTGCAACAAGTATGCAAGAACTCACGAGTTAGTGCTCAAGCATTGGGTGAAGACATCGCGTAATTAACAGGCAAGGAAGTGACACCGCAGACAGCAAGAACTACATTCGTAAATGTCGCAACAAAGCCCGAGCAGCAAGAAAGAAGCCATTTGTTAGCGAACACAACAGGGTGAAAAGGCTAAAATTTGTGTGTTCGTATCCCAACAAACCATTGGGATTCTGGAAGAAGGTTGTGTTTTCTGATGAGAGCAAGTTCAACATCTCTGGGTCAGAGGGGCGAGGGTTTGTGAGGAGTAAGCCAAACGAAGAACCTAGGTCTAAGAATGTTAACATGGAGAAGGACACGTCGTGGTGTGGGATTGTATGATGAACGCTGGCGTGGGGAATGGTTGTTATTGAGGTTAATTTGAACGGCAGAGGGTATATGAGCATACTCCGCGAGGATTTACAGAGCCTTTTTACAAAATTAGGCGCCCAAGAACCCTTTATATTTCAAAGATATGAGCATTGTTGGAGAGACGTGTGTGAAAAATGAGAATTTCATCAAGGGGATACCCAATTAAAATTTTGAAAGAAGTATGGTTGATTAAGAAAAATAGTGAAACTTGTAAGATCCATGTCAAGAAGCTCTCAGGCCATAGTGGATACAATATATTGCAGTAAAAATTATATTATCTTTAAAACTTACAGTGCAAAAATTTGATAATGTATTTTGCAGTGAGAAATTCATGTTTATTTTATTTAGTTATAAAAATCTACGCTATTCTTGCAATGGCTGATGCATGTAACTTACTCCAACATCGGCGTAGTATTCACATAATAGTAAAAAAATGAGTTTCTTTTTAATGAGAGATATTTTACAACTATATGAATAAATTTAAAGACCAGGGGTCTTTATTACGTCTGATTCCCATTGAAACCAAGGAATTTTTTCACAATTTAATTGGTAACCGTGCTTCTTGCCCTGTTCAATGCATATTTTTTCCATTGAAGAATATAAAACAATATCTCTCTCTCCTTGTATGATGCTTTTATTTTTCTGTAATTCCTTCAGTATATTTACAGTAAGCTACTTAAGAAAAGAGAACCAGAGCACAATTTTCAGCATTTCACAATCTTACAGTTTTAAAAATCAGTAAGGAACTAAGCTTCGTTTTTTTGCTATTTGTTTTACGTGGCACCGGCACAGATAGGTCTTATGGCGACGAAGAGATAGGAAAGGCCTAGGAGTGGAAAGGAAGCGGCCGTTGCCTTAATTGATGTACAGCCCCAGCATTTGCCTGGTGTGAAAATGGGAAACCACAGGAAACCATTTTCAGGGTGCCGATAATGGGGTTCGAACCCACTATCTCCCGGATGCAAGCTCACTGCGAACTAAGCTTCAAAAATATTAATAGATAAATACATTAAATAATTTTATTTCCATTTTTAAGAATACTAAAAATTCATGGTGAAAGGGTGTGCACGTATTAGGGCTATTTCAGACACTTTTAGAACTACAAAATTGGCCTAGCTTTGACTTCAGTTTTCTCAAAATTTAGTCTGTGATGGTTGGTTTCTTTCCAATGAATGCAGTTCAATGAAAATTAGGATAGAAATCAACACCTAAGTCACAATTTTCTTCCAGTGTCAATTAGGGCAAATAACGTAATGTATTTTTAAACAATGTCTGTGTCCCAAACACTTTGGAGTTTTATAGCGAGTTACAGTATATTGTGTATCGCACACTTCAGTGTTAAGTGTTCAAGAAACGTCAAAATCCGTCAAAAATCGGATAGATCTCGAAATTTTGTATAAATACAGTAAACTCAAAGCTTGAACTGAGACCAAGCAGAACGGCCGCGGAGACTCCCATCAGATAAATTATGGTTACAAAACTACTTTAGCTTACTTCTCCCCAGTTGGCACGAGAGAAACACGTAGTAGTCGATACATCCTTCCTTATAGGGTTGGCCCTATGAAGGGCGTTCTGCTTGCGATTAATCCACTTTCTCTCTCTTTTTTTTCTTTGCTTTACGTCGCGCCGACAGAGATATGTCTTATGATGACAATGGGATAGGATAGGGCTAGGAGTGGGAAGGAAGCGGCCGTGGCGTTAATTACCGGTACACCGAGCTCGACAGCTGCAGTCGCTTAAGTGAGGCCAGTATCCAGTAATCGGGAGATAGTGGGTTCGAACCCCACTGTCGGCAGCCCTGAAAATGGTTTTCCGTGGTTTCCCATTTTCACATCTTAATTAAGGCCACGGCCGCTTCCTTCCCATTCCCAGGCCTTTCCTATCCTATCATCGCCATAAGACCTATCTGTGTCGATGCGACGTAAAGCAAATAGCAAAAAACGAAAAAAAATTACCGGTACGTAAAAGAAATCCTGCGGAACGAATTTCCGGCTCTTCGGCGTTTCTGAAACAATAAAAGTAGTTAGTGGGACGTGAAACCATTATTATTATTATTATTATTATTATTATTATTATTATTATTATTATTATGCATCCGGGAATAGTGGGTTTAAATCCCACTGTCGGCAGTCCTGAAGATGGATTTTCGTTGTTTCCCATTTTCACACCAGGAAAATGCTGGGGCTGTACCTTAATTTAGGCCACGGCCGCTTGCTTCCAACTCCTAGGCCTTTCTTATCCCATCGTCGCCATAAGACCTATCTGTGTCGGTGCGACGTAAAGCCACTAGCAAAAGAAATTATTATTATTATTATTATTATTATTATTATTATTATTATTATTATTTAACTGAATTAAAACTAAACACAGCAAAAATTAGCATAATGAACAAAGCATGAAAATACATTAACTAACAAAATGGCTTCTTAAATTGAATGTCATTGATGACCTCCAGTCATTTGTTAGAATTTGGAGGTTAAATAAGTTTTTTATTTGTTTTTATGGTATTTCTGAGCTATTGGAATGTCTATTTCAGAGCTGAATGCTCCATACTGTACGATAGAGCAGTCATTCATCTCCTTCAGGAAGACGAGGCAAGAACCGGTTTGGCGAATTGTATATTACGAATAAATGGCGTTCCAGCTGGCGTCATAGCTCCAGCCTGTCGTGTGGTTGAATCGGCGAAACTGAATTATCTCGTACTTAGTAACTGAATAACGATCAGGATGATTTTAACGGACCAAACTACATGATTATCAGCCTCCTGAAGGAATTCAACTAAGCAAGTAAACAAATAGAAGTCTTACATCACCCTTAATCTCATAATTATAACTCGTGCAGTGAGGCTAGGTCAGACAGCTGCTTAGGTGCGCGCCTCCTCTACTCAAGGTTATGGAATAGAATCTTGGCACATTCCCGTAATATTTATGTGTGCCTGAATGCAGAAAAACCGTGTTCGTAGATTTATGGGCACTTTAAAGGACGACTACCTCTTAGTGCAAATTACCGACACCTTGGTGTCTCCAAAGACCTAACCAACTGAAGAAATGTTAATACTGTATATCATTATTATTGTATATTATTATTATTGTTGTTATTAATAATAATAATAATAATAATAATAATAATAATAATAATAATAATAATAATAATAATAATATTACCTGTTCGTTAAGTCATCAGCCCAGAGGCTGGTTTGATCCTCAACTAGCACCATCAGAGGTTTTACCGTTACAAGAAAATCGTAAAAATCGGTAGAAGCATCAAAATGAGGCGTAGTAGGCGATGTGAGGAGTGGGGTACTCTGCCATTGCTTTTCTCACTGTCCATAAAGTGTATCGCAGTATGACTAACCCTATGAATATCACCTTTCATAACATTCAGACGCATTCTCGTGCTCTGAATATCTTTACTCTGCACAATCCATATTGTCGCTGCCATGGATTAGAATGGAACTCCGGTGAAAGCTATATTTTGCTCTGGCCAATGGCAAGAGGCAGATGCAAAAGTACAACATCCATCACGGAATTACTGCAGGCGGATTATTATTATTATTATTATTATTATTATTATTATTATTATTATTATTATTATTATTATTATTATTATTATTATTATTTCTCCGTTAGGGTCTTCTAGGGACCACGTGTCAATTTCAATGCTTCATCCTTTGTTGTTCCTTTTTCTTCCTCCAATACTCCTCCATCTGCTCACTGTGTCTCCTCTTCCCCTTCTCGGACCATTTTGAGCCTGTTTTCTTTTCCTTCCGACCTAAGAATTCTTCCATTTTTAATACTCTCTCTCTCTCTCTCTCTCTCTCTCTCTCTCGCTCTCTCTCTCTCTCTCTCTCGCTCTCTCTCTCTCTCTCTCTCTCTCTCTGTTGCTGCTTCTTCTCTTATATTGTTTCTTTACAAATCTTTCTTGACTTCGTGAATCCAGGTTGTTGTTGACTTCTTGTTCCAAGGATATTTAAAGATCTGTTCGGTTGTCCGGCTCCATGGCTAAAAGGTTAGCGTGCCTGCCTTTGGTCACAGGGGTCCCAGGTTATATTCCAGGCAGGGTGGGGAATTTTAACCATCGTTGGTTAATTGCGCTGGCACGGGGATTGGGTGTATGTGTCATCTTCATCATCATTTCATCCTCATCATGACGCGCAGGTCGTCTACGAGCGTCAAATCAAGAGACCTGCATCTGGTGAGCCGAACTTGTCCTTGGACACTCCTGGCACTAAAAGCCATACGCCAGTTCAACTTTTTTACATCTGTTTGGTTAACCTGTTGTTATGCATTCAGTATAAATGCCGAAAAACTATCAATCGCTTCTTCCACATTGTTTCTGTTATGTTTTTTACTTCTTCATCTTCTTTATCTCTTTACCCTCCAGGATCGGTTTTTCGCTCGGAATCAGCGAGGGATCCCACCTCTACCGCCTCAAGGGCAGTGTCCTGGAGCTTCAGACCCTGGGTCGGGTGATACAACTAGGGAGGATGACCTGTACCTCGCCCAGGCGGCCTCACTTTCTACGATGAACACGGGCCTTGCGGGGGATGGGAAGACTGGAAGGAATAGACAAGGAAGAGGGAAGGAAGCGACATGGCCTTAAGTTAGGTACCATCCAGGCATTTGCCTAGAGGAGAAGCGGAAAACCACGGCTGAGGTGGGAATCGAACCCACCTCTACTCAGTTGACCTCCCGAGGCTGAGCGGACCCCGTTCCAGCCCTCGTAGGCCTACCACTTTTCAAATTTCGTGGCAAATCCGGGAATCAAACCCGGGATCACACTAACCACTACACCACAGAGGCGGACGTTATGTTTTCTATGTTCCGGTATATTACATCTTTTCTTCTTGATTTCCAGAGTTCTTTAGTTCTTAGCGGACCGAGTATTTTCCGTATAATTTTTCTTTCCAGTACTTCTAATTTATTCAGCTTGTAATTCAGTACTAGGCATTCACTGGCGTATACGCATTCCGGTTTGACTACTGTGTTGTAGTGTTGTATTTGGAGGTTTCTAGATTAACACTTTTTTGTTGTAGATATTCCTAGTTATACCGTATGCGCTTTCCATCTTGTGTATCTTTTCTTCTACAGCGGACATTTTCAAAGCATTTTCTTGAATTGTTTCCCCCAAATACCTGAATTCCTTATTCGACCAATTTCTGCTGTTAAAAATTCTGAAGCATTTGTTATATTTGTCATAAATTTGGCTATTTTTTTTTTTTTACATAAATTCTTAAACCTGCTCTGTTGGCTATTTCTTCCAAGACATTGACTTGTATTGCTGCAATTTTCAGGTTTTCTGAAAGTTTCGCAAAATCATATGCAAATGCTTGACAGTTTATTTCAACACCCCTGTTCTTTCTTTCCGGTGTTATTCGTGATACCTTGTGTTCTTTCAACTTTTCATTCCAAATTCTTCTTCTTCTTCTTCTTCTTCTTCTTCTTCTTATTATTATTATTATTGATGGGGATTTAACGTCGCACTAACACATCGAAGGTTTTCGGAGACGCAAGGTTGTGAAAGGACTTTTTTTTTGCTAGGGGTTTTACGTCGCACCGACACAGATAGGTCTTATGGCGACGATGGGATAGGAAAGGCCTAGGAGTTGGAAGGAAGCGGCCGTGGCCTTAATTAAGGTACAGCCCCAGCATTTGCCTGGTGTGAAAATGGGAAACCACGGAAAACCATTTTCAGGGCTGCCGATAGTGGGATTCGAACCTACTATCTCCCGGATGCAAGCTCACAGCCGCGCGCCTCTACACGCACGGCCAACTCGCCCGGTGTGAAAGGACTAGGATTTGACAGGTAGCGACCATGGTCTTAATTAAGGTACAGCACCCATCATTTGCCTAGCGTGAAAATAAAAAAAACACGAAAAACCAACTTCAGGGCTACCGACGGTGGAATTCCAACGCGTCATCTCCTGAATGCAAGCTCACAGCTACACGAACCTAAGCGCACGGCCAACTCGCTAAGTATTATTATTATTATTATTATTATTATTATTATTATTATTATTATTATTATTATTATTATTATTGTCCAGCTCCATGGCTAAATAGCGTGCTGGCCTTTGCTCACAGGGGTCCCGGGTTCGGTTCCCGGCGGGGTCGGGAATTTAAACCATAATTGGTTAATTCGTCTGGCACGGGGACTGTCTGTATGTGTCGTCTTCATCATCATTTTATCCTCATCACGACACGCAGGTCGCCTACGGGAGTCAAATCGAAAGAACCTTCATTGTCCTCGGACACTCCCGGCACCAAAAGCCATACGCCATTTCATTATTATTATTATTATTATTATTATTATTAGTGTCGAGTGTGTTGGGTTAAAAGTACAGGTCCTGTAGACGGAAGCTTCTTTCGCGAGATGGTGGGTTCGAATCCCTCCGTTGGAGGCCCTAAATGAACACCATGTGTAGCTACGGTACTGTTGACTACACTATACCAAACTCCTTCTATGAAGCATCAAAAGATGGTAATACTGTACTCATTGCATGGCCATTGACTAAACATATAAAATATTACTGCTAAGAATTCGTTTGTGGGACAATTCGTTTAAAAGTTAGTCGGAATTGAATTTTTAATGTTAGATTGGGTTAACATCCCACTCTCTGCTTTTACGGTTTTCGGACACACTGAGGTGCTGAATTTTTTCCTGGAGGAGTTTTTTTACTGACACGAGTCTGGCGTATTTGAGCACCTTCAAACAGACTGAGCTGAGATTTAACCCGCCAGCTTGGGGTCAGAAGGCCAACGTTCAACCGGCTGAACCTCTCAGCCTGGCTAATGGGAATCGGAAAAAGAGTAATATCGGCAGAACTAGGACCAAACGAGACAGACAGTATAGAAGTAATATCCGTCACAAAACGTTGGAAACCGTAGGTGGGTGGGTTCGTTTGTTTCTTCATTCGTTCTTTCGTTATTACTTCTTTATTTAGGTTTTGAGGATGACAGTGGTCAAAGGCTTCGTGAACCGAGAGCTGTATTATTTCTGAATACGACGTTGACACTAATGACCGAATGCTCTTCATCGGGACGTGATAACTGAATGATGTCATGACTGGTTTCTCTCCAGGCTGTCCACAGTTCGAGTCTCGACGATGCATGTGATATTTTTGAAATAAACACTCACCCCCCGTAGGTAGGATTATACGTTAAACTGAACTTCTGGTCACGATATCAGCTGTGACTTGCTTGTCTTGCGTAGGTCCTCTCTGATACTTAGTGACCCTTCAAGTGAATTTCACCCTGTAATCACCGCGATTCAAACCTCAGTCGTCAGCATCTAACCACAGGCCTATAGGCCTACAATTTGTTTTCATTTACACTTCGCCACTTCGTGATCGGTATCTTCGTGAACTAGTACTACTACAATTCGATTTACGTCGCACCGACACAGATAAGAATACGATGCCATACGATGAGGTAGGAAAAGGCTAGGAGTGGGAAGGAAGCTGCTATGGCCCTCATTAAGGTACAACCCCAGCGTTTGCCTGGTGTGAAAATGGGGAAACCACGGGAAACCAACTTCACGGCTGCCGACAGTGGGGTTCGAACCCACTACCTCCCGAATGCAAGCTCATAGCTCTTCGTGAACTCCCGACGCAGTTAACTAAAGAATTACAGTAGGGAATTCCTGCATCAAAACTTGCTTGTCCGATCCCAGTGGATACCAGTGGAAATCTGAAAATGGAAAATTCTGTGGCTTGGTTCTAAAAGGGCCAATGTCAAAAAACCTGTTTTTGAGCTATGAGCATTTGAAGTTTTGCTTATAGTTTTCCAATTATTTTTTTCAACAACTAACTTTAAATAACTTTATACTTTCTTTGTGGAAGTCACCTTACTAAACGCTAATTTTTTCTATCGTATTCTTTAAAAATTGCCAGGTCTCTAATCTTTATTGGTAATCTAACATTGTTGGCAAGGGCTTATTTAATTAAACGTTAACTGTTCGTTTAGTACTTAACAGAGGCATTGGCCCTGTTAACATGTTGCAAGCCAGGATAACACGCTGTTGTATCAGTTAATATCTCAATTTCGATAAAAAAAAAAATAACATTTGCCCTTTTAGAACCAAGCCACAGAAATATTTACCTCTCTGCGTTCTTTATGTAAAATAAAATCTGTACATATATCGTGTACACATTTAAAAAATCAATTTCCACGTGCATAAGATGCAGCAAGGGAGCATCAACACAGAAGATTTGCATCTGGCAGCTAAAAAATACGATTCTCAAATAGCTCTATGACAGAGATGTCAAACCTATAGACACATACGGTACGAAGTTTCAATGAAGTGTGGTCCTAATGTGTTAGTCTTATTTGATTTAGTTATAAGAACTTAATTCAGCTTCTCAGAGTTTATAAAAGCACTGTCAAGTGTCCAGCTTCTTAGCTGAATGGTCAGTGAACTGACTTTCGGTTCAGAGGGACCCCAGGATCGATTCCCAAATGGATCGAGGAATTCTAAATGCGTATAGTTTAATTCTTCTGGCTCAGTGACAGGGTGGTTGTATTCGGATTGATGCACTTCTTTCCTTGTAAATGCTACACATCACACAACCAACCACCACAGAAACACACAATAGTGAATACATCCCTTCGTATGCGTTTAGTGTCAGGAAGGGCACCCGGTTGTAAAAGTGGACCAAATCCACATCAAGTGCCACCCCAAAAAATTGGGAAAATCCCTGGTAGAATAAGAAGACGAAGAAAAGGAAGAAAGGAAGAAAAAGAAGAAGAGAAAGGTAAACCAACGTCAAGTAATCCCCCATGGCGCAACAGCCCTGAAGGGCCATGACCTACCAAGCGACCGCTGCTCAACCCGAAGGTCTGCAGATTACGAGGTATCGTGGTCAGCACGACGGATCCTCTCGGCCGTTATTCTTGGCTTTCAAGACCCGGGCCGCCATCTCACCATCAGATAGCTCTTCAATTTTAATCACGCAGGCTGAGTGGACCTCGAACCAGCCCTCAGATGCAGGTAAAAATCCCTGACCTGACCGGGAATCGAACCCGGGGCCTCCGGGTAAGGGGGAGGCACGCTACCCCTACACCATGAGGCCGGCTTAACGTCAAGTAATACCGAAGGACAAATGCTGGGGAAGCAGATACTACAAGGTATGCGACGACTTCTCTGTTGTTCAAGCAGTTATGTGTATTGTTTCAGATGTACCTTGTTCTTTCTTTTCTGTCATCATCATCATCATCATCATCATCATCATCTGTTTACCCTCCAGGGTCGGCTTTTCCCTCGGACCGCCTCAAGGTCAGTGTCCTGGAGCTTCAGACTCTTAGTCGGGGGATACAACTGGGGAGAATGACCAGTACCTCGCCCAGGCGGCCTCACCTGCTGTGCTGAACAGGGGCCTTGTGGAGGAATGGGAATATTGGAAGGGATAGGCAAGGAAGAGGGAAGGAAGCGGCAGTGACCTTAAGTTAGGTACCATCCCGGCATTTGCCTGGAGGAGAAGTGGGAAACCACGGAAAACCACTTCCAAGATGGCTGAGGTGGGAATCGAACCCACCTCTACTCAGTTGGCCTCCCGAGGCTGAGTGGACCCCGTCCCAGCCCTCGTACCACTTTTCAAATTTCGTGGCAGAGTCGGGTATCGAACCCAGGCCTCCGGGGGTGGCAGCTAATCACGCTAACCACTACACCACAGAGGCAGACCTTTCTTTTCTGTACTAAGTAGTATTCAGAAAATCCAACGCCTTCCTTTGCACTTAGAAGTTGATGGTAGTTTCTATTTGTAGCCCATCCGAGGGTTTTAATTCTGCACTGAGGGCTGCAGCGCGGTTCACTTAGGCTTGTGGGACCATTGAAAGAGCTATCTACAATAACCGTAGGCCATCTGACTGGGCAACAGTTGCCATTTCAGGGCAAGACACATAATGAGCTACTGAGTGAGTTGGCCGTGCTGTTAGAGGCGCGCAGCTGTGAGCTTGCATTTGGGAGATAGTGGGTTCGAGCCCCACTGTTGGCAACGTTGAAGATGGTTTTCTGTGGTTTCCCGATTTCACACCAGGCAAATGCTGGGACTGTTCCTTAATAAACGCCATGGCGCTTCTTTCCCACCCCTAGCCCTTTCCTATCTCATCGTCGCCATTAACACCTATGGGACGATGGGATAGGATAGGCCCAGGAGTTGGAAGGAAGCGGCCGTGGCCTTAATTAATTAAGGTACGGCCCCAGCATTTTACTGGTGTGAAAATGGGAAACCACGGAAAACCATATTCAGGGTTGCCGACAGTGGGATTCGTACCCACTACTTCCCGGATGCAAGCTCACAGCTGCGCGCCCCTAACCGCACGGCCATCTCGCCCGGTGAAGCTTGGAATTTTGTCCTGCGGAAGTTCATTAATGCGCCGGAAGCCAACGACTTGGATATGTCACATTTAAATACTCATAAATACCACCGACCCCAGCCGGAATAGAACCCGTTGTCTTTAAAACAGAAAGCCTACGACTATCCGATTTCACTATCAAGATAGGTAAACTTGAAGTAGCACTTGGCTGTAATGAGTGTCAAAAACATGAGAAATGTCGCTCTATATAGTGAATACTGACACTGAATATGGTTGTGATGCAGGAACAAAGTGCCGAACTTTAGATTTTCTGTCTTACAATGTACGTGTTTTCGACCACACAACTTTGGAGATAGGTGCTGTTTATCTGTCTCAGGATCACGGAGTGTAGCGGCTTGGCCTCGTTCTGGTATAAGCAGTAGCAGTCACGTGTAAAACGAGTAAAAGAGGAAGAGCCGAGAAATGTAGGTCTACCCAATCGTTCTGTTCAAAGAGGGCGCATGCCGCCTGTGTAAAATAACACAGCATTTAGGAGTGCGTAAATAAGATAAACCCGTGACAAGCAATTTACTGGTACGTCACAGAATATTTTCAGGCAAAAATGACACACTGTGTATTCCGGCATCTGTTAGACAGTTAGCAGATGAAGAAACATCATGCACGCGGCATTATTATTATTAGGCCTATGAAATGAAATGAAATGAAATGAAATGTCGTATGGCTTTTAGTGCCGGGATATCCCAGGACGGGTTCGGCTCGCCAGGTGCAGGTCTTTCTATTTGACCCCCATAGGTGACCTGCGCGTTGTGATGAGGATGAAATGATGATGAAGACAACAAATACACCCAGCCTCCGTGCCATTGGAATTAATCAGTTAAGGTTCAAATCCCCGACCCGGCCGGGAATCGAACCCGGGACCCTCTGAACCGAAGGCCAGTACGCTGACAGTTCAGCCAACGAGTCGGACATTAGGCCTATTATTATGTCCATGCATAGTCCGGCTCAATGGCTAAATGGTTAGCGTCCTGGCCTTTGGTCACAGGGGTCCCGGGTTCGATTCCCGGCAGGGTCGGGAATTTTAACCATCATTGGTTAATTTCGCTGGCACGGTGGCTGGATCAGCATTTGACTGGTGTGAAAATGGGAAACCACGGAAAACCATCTTCAGGGCTGCCGACAGTGGGGTTCGAACCCACTATCTCCCGGATGCGAGCACACAACTGCCCGCTCCTAACCGCACGGCCAAGTCGCCCGGTTGTGTGAGGATTTGTTCGATATACATTTTCTTTCATTTTGCCCCACAAGAAAAAATCACACATTGTTAGATCTGGAGAACGAGGGGGGAAAAAGAACAGCAGTGGTCACTCTGGCTGTAAACACTTCCGATTTTTCTTCTTCCATCAACTGATGGAAGAACGGCGTCAAAATGTCATCTTGGCCCCTCTCTGCATTTACTGTCGTCTCAAAAAAATAGGCCCAATTATTTGTCTTGCACTAACAGCACACCAAACACCAATCTTCTATCATGATGAGGGACTTCATAAACACTATTAGGAATTTCTGCACACCAATAACGAGAGTTATGACTGTTCACACGGCCATTAAGATGAAACCAGAACTTTTACATACGAAAATATGGTATTGCAATAATAACTGTCTCACCATGTTAACAGCTGAAATGTCCGACTCGTTGGCTGAACGGTCAGCGTACTGGCCTTCGGTTCAGAGTGTCCCGGGTTCGATTCCCGGCCAGGTCGGGGATTTCAACCTTAATTGGTTAATTCCACTGACACGGGGGCTGGGTGTATGTGTTGTCTTCATCCTCATTTCATCCTCATCACGACGCGCAGGTCGCCTACGGGAGTCAAATAGAAAGACCTGCACCTGACGAGCCGAACCCGTCCTGGGATATCCCGGCACTAAAAGCCATACGACATTTAATTTCATTTCAACAGCTGAAATTCAGTTGGCGACTCATGCTTGCCAGGTCGAACACGTGCAGGCTGCTTGCAAGGTCAAGAACTATGTGCGCACATCCCATACAGCAGCTGCCGTAGCCCAGAGTACAATCATCGTGCATTCGGTCTGGGTTTATGTGAGAGACCCTGTAGATGGAGCTATTTTCTTGCAATAAATATAGCGACTCGCTTTTCATTCGTTACTTATAATGCAAGTCAAAAGTCTACTTTGATCATTTTGTGAACTCACACGAACTCCGTTCTCCTATAGAATATCTTCCTAATCAGAAGACTCGCCCAAAGGTTCTTCAGCGGTTCTTCCATCGTTCTTCAGCAGACAAGGCTTCCCATTAGCAACTACCATTGCAAATACGTAGTAGACGATGTATGACGCCATTAACGATATCCACAACATTGTGCTTCTTCTGACCTCCAAGTAGGATGGGTTCCTCCCTTGTGCCGAGATTACAAATAGTGGAAGCCTTCAGCGATTATTATGGTCTGATTTTGGTAAGAGTGACGGAGTTGTAACAAGAATATTTTTCTTCTGCCGCTTTTCCCTCACCTGTGGGGTCGCGGGTGCGAACTGTGTCTCACATGTGTATTTGGCCCTGTTTTACGGCCGAATACCCTTCCTGACGCCAAGCTTATATGGGAGGATGTAATCACTATTGCGTGTTTCTGTGGTGGCTGGTAGTGTGTTGTCTGAATATGAAGAGAAAAGTGTTGGAACAAACACAAAGTTCCCAGCCCCGAGCCAGATGAATTAATCAAACACGATTAACATCACCGACCCGGCCAGGAATCGAACCCGGGAGCCTCTGAACCGAAGGCCTCAACGCCGATCATTCAGCCAATGAGTCAGACAGAAGTTGTAACAAGAAGCTACTGCCTAATTGGTACTGAGCCCATAATTCTACATTGCTGAAAGCACCACCGCACGACTCTGTAGGGCCAACTGCGAGAGGGAGAAACAACACTCATCCTTCTTGAATTGCAAGCTAGCCTCAAAGTTCAAGGGTTCAGTATGTCAGTGAAATTTTCGTCAAACCACATGATGTATATAGTCAAGATCCACCACTGAATTAGGACGCTGAATTAGGAGTAAATACTACTTGTATCATGATTCGTCTTCTTCCTTGCTTTTTCTCAAATTCTTGGAGTCCGCACATTGAGTGGATTTGGCCTCGTTTTACGGTCGAATGCTATTCTGACACCAATCCAACATAGAAAGATGTATTCACTACTGCATATATCTGCTCTGGTTTGTAGTGTAATGTGTTGTATGATGATGTGTATTGAGACGAACACAAATCCCCAGTCTCCGAGATAGAGGGATTAACTATACGCTGTTAAAATCCCCAGTCTGGCCAAATACCGAAGCCGGGGCTCTCCTAACTGAAGGCCACTACACTGACTCTCCAGCAAAGCAGTCAGACTTTACTTGTATCATTATTACTCATGAACGTTTTCGATTTCCCACGCTCACCTAACAAGGGATTGGGTGTGAGATCAAGTGGGTCATGGCCCTATATGATAGTCTGTCATCTCCAAGTAACATATAGGTCTATGATCCATCACTCGTGTAAGATACTAGACGCAGTGAAAGTGAGATAGACTTCATAAGGGACCTCAGATATCCCCTGTTTCTATTTTTATTTTTGTTTTATGTCACCATGACCCTGACAGGTCTTTTGGCAAAGATGGGATAGGACAGGGATAGAACTGGTATGACCGTGACCTTTATCAAAGTATAGCCGCAGTAATTGCCATGCTTGAAAAAGGGGAAAAACGCTAGTTGCTTTACGTCGCACCGACACAGATAGGTCTTATGGCGACGATGGGATGGTAAAGACCTAGGAGTTGGAAGGAAGCGGTCGTGGCCTTAATTAAGGTACAGCCCCAGCATTTGCCTGGTGTGAAAATGGCAAACCACAAACTATCTTCAGGGCTGCCGATAGTGGGATTCGAACCTACTATCTCCCGGATGCAAGCTCACAGCCGCGCGCCGCTGCACGCACGGCCAACTCGCCCGATGGTGTGTTAGGAAGGGCAGAGTCTGGGGTAGGGCTCTTTATCAGGAATACCATTGCACGCAACATAGTTTCTGTTAGGCACGTAAATGAGCGAATGATGTGCGAATCGAACCCGATTTGGCAGTTGGAGGAATTAGGACTAGAATTGTCTCCGTGTATTCACTATATGAGGGTGCAGATGAGGATGAAGTTGGCAAGTTTTATGAAGCAATGAGTGGCATCGTGGTCAGGGTCAACAGCAAGGATAGAATAGTGCTAATGGGTGATTTCAATGCGAGAGTTGGGAATAGAACTGAAGGATACGAAAGGGTGATTGGTAAATGTGGGGAAGATCTGGAAGCTAATGGGAATGGGAAGCGTTTGCTTGACTTCTGTGCTAGTATGGGTTTAGCAGTCTGTCATAGTCTGTAATCTCCAAGTAACATATACGTCTATGATCCATCATTCGTGTAAGATACTGGACACAGTGAAAGTGAGACAGACTTCATAAGGGAGCTCAGACATCCCCTGTTTCTATTTTTATTTTTGTTTTATGTCACCATGACTCTGACAGGTCTTTTGGCAAAGATGGGATAGGACAGGGATAGAACTGGTATGACCGTGACCTTTATCAAAGTATAGCCGCAGTAATTGCCATGCGTGAATAAGGGAAAAAATGGAATGGTGTGGGATACTGCAGTCACGTCCTAGTTCGTGAACCATGGGCAACGGCTGAGTGGCCTAGTAAGTGGTCCTGAGAGTCGGGATAAATATAAAATAGAAAATAAAAATAGAAACAGGGGATGTCTGAGGTCCCTTATGAAGTCTGTCTCACTTTCACTCTGTCCACTATCTTACATTCTTCAAGCATAAGGCTATTCACCGCTACACATTGGAGGCTAGAGGTACCAGATCCGTAATAGACTATATCTTAATCGACTTCGAATTCAGGAAATCTGTTAGGAATGTACGAGTTTTCCGGGGATTTTTCGATGATACAGACCACTATCTGATCAGTAGTGAACTGAGTATCTCTAGGCCTAGGGTAGAGAAAGTGAAATCTGTCTGCAAACGAATAAGGGTAGAAAATCTCCAGGACGAGGAAATTAGACAGAAGTACACAGATATCATCAGTGAGAAATTTCGAACAGTGGACAGTAAGTAGGTTCAGGATATAGAAAATGAATGGTTGGCATACAGGGATGCTGTAGTAGAAACAGAAAGGGATGCCTAGGAACAACTGTGTGTAAAGACGGGAAAAGGCGAACATCTAGGTCGAATGATGAAGTGAGAGCTGCTTGTAAACGTAAAAAGAAGGCTTATCAGAAATAGCTCCAAACAAGGGCAGAGCAGACAGGGATTTGTACGTAGACGAAAGAAACAGAGTGAAACAAATAGTTGTTGAATCCAAAAAGAAGTCGTGGGAAGATTTTACTAATAACCTGGAAAGACTAGGTCAAGCAGCAGGGAAACCTTTCTGGACAGTAATAGAGAATCTTAGGAAGTGAGGGAAAAAGGAAATGAACAGTGTTTTGAGTAATCAGGTGAACTCATAATAGATCCCAGGGAATCACTGGAGAGGTGGAGAGAATATTTTGAACATTTTCTCAATGTAAAAGGAAATCATCCTGGTGGTGTTGCGAACAGCCAAGCTCATGGGGAGGAGGAAAATGATGTTGGTGAAATTACGCTTGAGGAAGTGGAAAGGATGGTAAATAAACTCCATTGTCATAAAGCAGCAGAAATAGATAAATTAGACCTGAAATGGTGAAGTGTAGTGGGAAGGCAGGGTTGAAATGGCTTCATAGAATAGTAAAATTAGCATGGAGTATTGGTAAGGTACCTTCAGATTGGACAAAAGCAGTAATTGCACCTATCTATAAGCAAGGGAACAGGAAGGATTGCAACAACTATCGAGGTATCTCATTGATTAGTATACCAGGGAAAGTATTCCCTGGCATGTTGGAAGGGAGGGTGCGATCAGTCGTTGATAGAAAGTTGGAAGAAAACCAGTGTGGTTTCAGACCACAGAGAGGCTGTCAGGATCAGGTTTTCAGTACGCACCAGGTAACTGAAAAATGCTACGAGAGGAATACGAAGTTGTGTTTATGTTTCGTAGATATGGAGAAAGCATATGACAGGGTACCGAGGGAAAAGATGTTCGCTATACTGGGGGACTATGGAATTAAAGGTAGATTATTAAAATCAATCAAAGGCATTTATGTTGACAATTGGGCTTCAGTGAGAATTGATGGTAGAATGAGTTCTTGGTTCAGGGTACTTACAGGGGTTAGACAAGGCTGCAATCTTTCACCTTTGCTGTTCGTAGTTTACATGGATCATCTGCTAAAAGATATAAAATGGCAGGGAGGGATTCAGTTAGGTGGAAATGTAGTAAGCAGTCTGGCCTGTGCTGACGACTTGGTCTTAATGGCAGATTGTGCCGAAAGCCTGCAGTCTAATATCTTGGAACTTGAAATTAGGTGCAATGAGTATGGTATGAAAATTAGCCTCTCGAAGACTAAATTGATGTCAGTAGGTAAGAAATTCAACAGAATTGAATGTCAGATTGGTGATACAAAGCTAGAACAGGTCGATAATTTCAAGTATTTAGGTTGTGTGTTCTCCCAGGATGGTAATATAGTAAGTGAGATTGAATCAAGGTGTCGTAAAGCTAATGCAGTGAGCTCGCAGTTGCGATCAACAGTATCCTGTAAGAAGGAAGTGAGCTCCCAGACGAAACTATCTTTACATCGGTCTGTTTTCAGACCAACTTTGCTTTACGGAAGCGGAGGATATGTTATTCATAAGTTAGAAGTAACAGACATGAAAGTAGCAAGAATGATTGCTGGTACAAACAGGTGGGAACAAAGGCAGGAGGGTATTCGGAATGAGGAGATAAAGGCTAATTTAGGAATGAACTCGATGGATGAAGCTGTAGGCATAAAGCGGCTTCGGTGGTGGGGTCATGTGAGGCGATTGGAGGAGGATAGGTTACCTAGGAGAATAATGGACTCTGTTATGGAGGGCAAGAGAAGTAGAGGTAGACCAAGACGACGATGGTTAGACTCGGTTTCTAACGATTTAAATATAAGAGGTATAGAACTAAATGAGGCCACAACACTAGTTTCAAGGATTGTGGCGACGTTTAGTAAATTCACAGAGGCTTGCAGACTGAACTCTGAAAGGCAAAACAGTCTGTAATGATAATGTATGTGTATGTATGGAAAACCGACTTTAGAGATGCCGACACTGGAATTCAAACGCACCACCTACATCCAGACGTACCCAACTGCGCAGTCAAATCACTCGGCACTCTGTTTCCATCATTCAGACAATGTGCCTTAATAATGTATCATTTTCATGAACAGTAGACGTGGTCAAGCGACATATTCCTGTCATTTGGGGCATCATCAACTTATTCGTTACTTGGCAGGAATCAATTATTATTATTATTATTATTATTATTATTATTATTATTATTATTTGTGGGCTTTCAGTGGACTAGAGAAGAAAAGAAGCGTGATGGATAAATGAATGGACAAAGAATGAACCAAAGATTACATTTTGAAAACTTTATTGCTCAAAATCTTTTCAATAGTCTAAATGACAACACTGCCTTTGCTGTCGGTACCTAATGTTTTCAGTGAACTATGTCTTCTGATATAGACTAGAGCAATTTGGTACTTTCCTTGCCCTGTCTCAGTCTTATCCTTCTCTTTGACAATATGAAAGTAACTGAGGTATGAGCGATGCTAGACATGCCATTCCTTATGCATTCATTATGCCGTTCCTTATGAATGGTGTGAAACTTGTTGCTCATAGGGTCGGTTGGTGCATGCATTTCAGTGGGCTTGGCAGACCAATATGTAAAAGCTACTTCTGGTTAGGTGAGGAAAGCAACGGGAAACTACCTCACTCCTCATTTCCCTAGTACGCCTCTTCAGTGATGCCTAGGCCATGTATGACAGCTGATGCCGGAGCTGTTGACGATCCATCCAACCTTACGGCTGAAGACTGAACATACACTTACAAATATCAACAACAAACAAAAATTTAAAAACTTTAGGAACAACAAAGACAAGCTCAGAAACCCGAAATTTGGCATTCATCCTATGCTGAAGTACTTGCAATAGTCATAACATACCATGGATTAAATATTCCTTTTTGAATTCATGCCATTTGAAAATAAATCTAAGGATGTCATCTATTCAAGTTCTTGTTTTTTTGTCAATGTTATTTAAGCATTAGTACAGTACTACGTAATGTACCATACACCTTCAGCTGCAGAGGACGAACGGCTTTCTCGATCTCGAAGCGTTGACAGAGAGTTTGTCCCATTATTGTGAAGATACTCAGCACACGATCATAGGAAATGCATAATCTCAGCTTAAAAAGACAATCCACTAGTTCCTTTTTGCGACTTTCTCTGTGGATCAGCACTCCTACATACAGTGGCCGTGGTGCCTCTGTTTCTTGCTAATGTCAAAAAGTTCGGTAATATATCAACTCGGCAACATGCAAAACTATTGAATGCTTGTAAATGGGACAGTGTTAGTGCTGCCTGAGGTTTCGATGAGTAGCTTGACTGCGTTTGGATGTTGGGAACATATAGGATCATAGAAACCAATGCCACTAATAATTTGGGCACTGATGATTCCTGACACTGTGTGTCGAACGTACTGTACCAGTAAAATATATTCCATTTCCGAAAATCTATCTGCGACTAATGTTTACAAGGTGAATGCGATCAGTGTCTGAATCATCCTCACATGCCTTCCTTATTGCTGGTTCCACTTCTTCACCGATGGCAAGGAGGACATCACGGCCTTTCTTATGAGCCTGAAAGTCCGGGAAATGTGCTAGGCTCCTGTTTTTCAGGTGTGTTGAGTTGACACGGCTACTTTGACATGTTCCGAGTTGATCCAATCTGGTGGAGTACATTCTAACAAGGTCAGCTAGTTTGAATATGGGCACGTATTCACCGTCTACTCTGGAATCTTTGATATACGAGATCAACTCAGCAAGAGCTATGCCGTGATTAATTAAACTTCTGTCATGTATATCATCGGAACCATTGGTTTGCCTGGCTCTATTGTACAGGGGACTTGGCTTTTAGTGCAATGAGATCACCTGAACTCAGATTAGATCTTGTAATTGTAGGGCGCATTGTCTAATATGAGCATCAAGACCAAATGTTGAGGAATGGTAAAGCGGTTTTGTTTCTTTTACAGGTTCCCCACAATTTTTTTTAATTGCTCTATCTCACCATCTCTTTTGACTGAACTATGGCGAGTGTACATTTTGCTTGTAGGACCACCTGTACTTTTCTCGGATGTTGCCTGTCGCCTTTCAGTTCGGCCCAGTTTGGTTTTATTATACTGCAGTTGACCAAGTGTCATACCATTTTGCATTGTGACTAATGAGGATTTTTTCGATGTCTTGGCTTTCCATCAGCCGGGAAACAATATTTGATGGCAAGCAATTTATCTTATGGAAGCCGAACAATTTCTCTGCAGGAGTTTTGTGACCTGTTCCATCGATGCTGCGTTTAGAACTTGCTGGAGACTCCAGCCCTTCACAAGTGACTTCTTGCCAAAGTACACATTTATCCCAGTCTGTCTCACTTTGCACAATTGCCGGAGAAGCTGTAGTTGATGTGGTAGGCTGATAAGAATTAGCTATTCTGTACAATTAAGACATTGTGCTTGATGTTTACCTCTGTTGACCACAGCCTGAAAGTAAAACAGAAAACAATTCCATGGCCATTTATTTGCTTTGTACTTGGTTAAGAGATTACTGCAGCTACGATATGAATGTAAAATTCACATCATAAATGAAAGCCGATTAAATCGTTGAATTACTACACCCATACTAAACAAATTCAAGACAGATTTACTTCTTTGTTCATTTATAGTGAAACACTAATTAATATAAGAACGCATATAGATTCAAGTCCGAAAACTGTACCAATCATGTCACCTATTTTCATTTTCACATTTAGCTTTTCTGGTGTTGATATTTGTTTTAATTTAAATCCATTGTATTCCTTGCCCAATATCTGTATATTTAGACACCAAGGTCAGAATTATATGTCGATTACAGCTAGCATTTTGGAAAATCAGTAAAATTTCGGTCGACCATTTTGAAAATGGCTACCATTTAGGCCCAGAAGCCAATCGGCGGTGGCCCTGTGGCTAAAAACGATCATCAGAACCTGTTCGTACAGCATACCGAATTTCATGCATTTATCATTTTATGAGCAATTCTATCATATTTCAGCACCCGCCTGCCTTACTATTACGAACACCTACTCCAAAAAAGCTCATCAGGCTTTTTCAATCGCTATCCTTATTCAGATAGCGAAGCCACACTAAGTATCGGATCGGAAGATCCAGAAAATTACAGGAGCCGAAGCTCATACTACACGGCCAAGAAAAGGATACAAAATAAACGGCCGAGAACAAAATGGAATGGAGGCTGAACCAAGTCAAGCACTCCCAGTACATGACTTGTTAATAAAACCTAATAGGGCAGAAGTCCCGCTACACAGAGGATCAGCCATACTACTTGGTGACTAAGAAGGAAAGTTAAAGTCCGAAACACAAGATCCCAAAAATGTAGAGTTTAAAAACATAGTCACCATAAAACAAAGTGAATGTGGGAAACGAGGGTACACACTCATGCGTCCTTATATTTTAAATAATCCCTGTGGGGTTTTACGTTAAGTCCGTAGAGTGCCTAGAAAACCTACATTTTAAGTCCTAACAGAAAGGAGAGAAATCTTATTTAAACTTGAGGAAACGCAGATCGACCTAACAGTTACATGCTAAGGGGAACGCTGGAATCTTCCCTTTGTCACACATAGATAAAGTTCACGTAGTTAGGTGATGGTTCTGCTTTACCGTATACTGCAATTTCCGCGCCGTAGCTAGCTCCAGCCTCTGCATCAGGCCCTATAAGAAGACCTCAATTAACGTAGCACTCTTAAAGCCCCGAAGAGAATAATGACACTTTACGCTTCAAACTCACAACTATTAATGTGATAATGACGTAATTAGACCTTTGATCGGTAGAACATGACATCATAGGGCAGAAAGCTGATTGGTTGATAAATAACAATTAGGCAGTAGTTAATTTTAATTTTAATTTCGTGTGGCTATCACTAGCCGATTGCAGCCCTTGTAAGGCAGACCCTCCGATGAGGGTGGGCGGCATCTGCCATGTGTAAGTAACTGCGTATTATTGTGGTGGAGGATAGTGTTATGTGTGGTGTGTGAGTTGCAGGGATGTTGGGGACAGCACAAACACCCAGCCCCCGGGCCATTGGAATTAACCAATTAAGGTTAAAATCTCCGACCCGGCCGAGAATAGAAACCGGGACCCTCTGAACCGAAGGCCAGTACGCTGACCATTCAGCCAATGAGTCGGACTAGGCAGTAGTGGCAACTCAGGAACAGCTGAAAAAGTTCAGGTTATCAAACCTCAAAATATGAGCATTACCCGACCATCTTTCATTCCAACAACACTCTCCAATGTCATTTCATTTCATTACTCATTCAGAGGGAGCCTCCGTGGCTCAGACGGCAGCGCGACGGCCTCTCACCGTTGGATACCGTGGTTCAAATCCTGGTCACTCCATGTGAGATTTGTGCGGGACAAAGCGGAGGCGGGACAGGTTTTCCTCCGGGTACTCCGGTTTTCCCTGTCATCTTTCATTCCAGCAACACTCTCCATTATCATTACATAGCATTTATCACTCATTAATAAAAATCACCTTGGGAGTGGCGACCCCATTGTAATAACAGCTGATATATGTTTCATTCATTCCATTCCTGACCCGGTCAAATGACTGGAAACAAGCTGTGGATTTTCATTTTCATTTCTAAGTTCGCAGAGCAAATGATTCGCTTCGGGCCACTATACTAGGTGGCACTTAGAATCTTTTTTTTTTTTGCTAGGGGCTTTACGTCGCACCGACACAGATAGGTCTTATGGCGACGATGGGATAGGAAAGGCCTAGGAGTTGGAAGGAAGCAGCCGTGGCCCTAATTAAGGTACAGCCCCAGCATTTTCCTGGTGTGAAAATGGGAAACCACGGAAAACCATTTTCAGGGCTGCCGATAGTGGGATTCGAACCTACTATCTCCCGGATGCAACCTCACAGCCGTGCGTGCACTTAGAATCAACAGTGAAGATATATAAACCTTAGTTGACATGGTGGAGTTCAAGCAGACTTCGTTAGAATACACTGCTGTCAGTTGATGAAGCGGGAGAACAAACTCAGGGAGAGACCGTACTACTGTCATAATTATTATTATTATTATTATTATTATTATTATTATTATTATTATTATTATTATTATTATTATTATTATTATTATTATTATTGTTGTTGTTGTTGTTGTTGTTATTATTAGCCGGGCTGAGTATCTCGGACGTTAGAATGCTGGCCTTCTGAGCCCAAATTGGCAGTTTCGATACTGGCCCGGTGGTATTTGAAGATACTCAAATACGTCAGACTCGTGTCGGTATATTTACTGGCATGTAAAAGAACTCCTGCAGGACAAAATTCTGGCACCTCGGCGTCTCCAAAAACCGTAAAAAGTAGTTATTGTGACATTAACACCGGTAACATTATTATTATTATTATTATTATTATTATTATTATTATTATTATTATTATTATTATTATTATTATTATTATTATTATTATTATTCCTCGATATTTCTAAGTTCGAGCCACTGTGGCTCAGCCGGCAGCACGCCGGCCTCTCACTGCTGGGTTCCGTGGTTCTAATCCCGGTCACTCCATGTAAGATTTGTGCTGGACAAAGCGGAGGCGGGACAGGTTTATTTTCGGGTACTCCGGCTTTCCCTGCCATCTTTCATTCCAGCAATACTCTCCAATATCATTTCCTTTCTTTAATCATTCATTAATCATTGCACCAGTGGAGTGCGACAGGCTTGGGCAGACGGCACAGTTCCCATCCTCACCGCTAGAAGCGGGCTTCATTCACTACATTCCTGACCCGGTCAAATGACTGGAAACAAGCTGTGGATTTTCATTTTCATTTCGGGCCGTAACTTACTAGCTCAGAGCAAATCTTGCAGCAAATCTTACATTTCAGTTGGTGGTTCGAATCCAGTCCTGGGCATGTGCTCGTCTCTAAATTTATGTCTAATAGTAACAACAAAATATACATAATGCATTATGAATAAATAATGCCCAAGGTAAATGGCTGGAAAAGCTGCATACCAAATGTCAAGAGATCGTGTTGCATTAATTCTGTAAAATGGAGCAATGACACGAATTAAAATTTTCATTGAAAGCAAAGTGTTCAAGGTAGAATTACGAGCTTTGGCTGTTTCTCACGCCTATCTGAGTACCATTATGTCTCGTTGCTTCAGACGGTGGATGTAAGCCACTCCTAGGCCTTGAAACTTGAACCAAGCACATTTGCATGGACTTCTTCGTCAGAATACATTTCCAGGACCTAGGAGATCTGATTCCAGCAGTCAGTTTTCTTTTATTGTGTTCGTTTCAACATTTACGTTCGCGCGGTCAGTTAATACCACGTAGGGCTGGGTTAGGTGACATCTAATACAGTCGAATATGAGTTTCTTACATGATTTGTGTGTTAATCCTGTGTGATTATGGTATCTAAATAATTCTGTATACCTGTTATTATTAGTAATCACGATTGGGAAAAACTGTTTTCTTGGATAAACTGTTAGTATATTATATAATTCGACGGCTTACTTCTAAAACCCCGCATGTCCCAATGCTCTTCTTACCCATTATATTCCCTAAGACTGGTCACGCCTCCCAGCCACATGTTGTGTTCGTTTTCCTATGGCAAAGTGTAAAGGAAAATGACCTTAAATACATCATACTATAGGAGTGCATACATTCGCTTGCAAACAACATCCCTACAATACGGTATGTTAAGGTCTATTTTCCTCTACACATTAGGACAAGAAAATGACCACAACGAAATTTATTCTGATGGACTGTATATAAATAATCAAATAATACCACCGGACTGAGCCAGGATCGAACACGCCAAGTTGGGCCAGAAGGCCAGCGCCTCAACCGACTGAGCCACTCAGCCTGGCTGAAGTGCGTTAATTAATTAACGGAACGAAGAAATTTACATTATGATACTAGAAATTAATTATGACATAATAATAACAACATAATAGCCTCGATATTTTCTCACACAATATAGTTTTACACATTAATATAACATGTACCTGAATTGGTGTGCGTGTAAAATGGTACATGTTACAAGGGAAAGAATTCATTGCTCAGTAGACCATTAGTTTCATGAGTCATTTATCATAATAATTTTCACAATACCCATAATTCAATGGGTTTATGAAGCCTATGATATAATGCGTCCATGAGGTCTGGAGAAAAATAGCATCATGAGAGTTGGAATACTATGAGATCCATGATACTTTTAAGGCCTATTTGACCAAATAATTATAATTCCTGTTCGGGTAAATGTTTATCAGACCCCTAGGACCAGAAGATCATGAGACGCTTAGTATCAAATTTTTGTTTTGTTTTTCTATTGTTTTAACGTCGCCCTAACACATCGAATGTTTCTGGGGACCCAGGAATGGGAAAGGGTTGGGATTGGGAAGAAACTAGCCGCGGCTTTAAGTAAGGTACAACCTCAGCATTTGTTTTGTATCAAAATTGGAAAGCACAGAAAACATCTTCATGGCTGCCGAGGGTGTGGTTCGAACCCACCGTCTCCTGAATATAAGCCCATAGCTACATGACCCAAATCGTGCGGTCAACTCGCTTGGCTAAGTACCAAGCGTTTATAAGACCTCTGGTACCAAATGAATTTCATTATTTTCTTGAGCTATGCTATTAATATAAATAATACTCGTTTTACACCTTGCTAACTAAATTTACGGTTTTCGGAGACGATAAGGAGCCATAGTTTTGTCCCACAGGAGTTATTTTGTGTCAGTCATCTACCGGCACGAGGCAGCCATATTTGAGCACCTTCAAATACTATCGGACTGACTCGGGATCGAACCCACCATCATGTGCTCGGAAGGTCAGCGCTTCTACAGTCTAAACTACACAGTCCGGCCCCATGTTATTAAATTACCACTTCACGCTTAACTATCTCTTTGCAGAGCCGCACATACGTTCAGTATGGAGTTACCAACAATCCGTTGCGGCAGTTCCATTGAATATGGTGTCACAGAGTTCACTTGAGAAGCTGGTCAGTATTGTGAATGTTTCAGGAAATATACCATGATAGTTTCTAAGTTTGATTTTGCTCAAAGTAATTTCTAGGACCAATGCGGTCATCAGTCTTATGCATTTGTGTTGTTCCCGTATGAATGCAAATACATATAAATCATTGAAGCAACCACAATCACACAGTCAAACATGAGGCAAACTTGGCTTGTACAAAGTGCACGGGGCTGTTGATAACATTGTCTCGAATATGACATGTACAGTAATTATCCGTGAACTTTATTCACCTTTCCATCAGCAGTCTCTAGAGCTTTGAAAGGCGGTCTACTGGTCGTTTGGTAATCTTCAATTTCCGCTCTTTGTTCTCACCATCCGGCCCCCAAAATTTATGCAAAATGGGAAACGCACGTGTAAATCAGGTTGTATTGTCAAATGCTAATAATACTAATCCTATTATAATCTTCATTATGGTTTCTTTGCACTTATAGACGCAGCACATTAGAGATATAATAACGAAAACACGTTAACAGATGTCTTAGGTCTTCAAATCAACGGAACTTAAGTACTGGCTTTTGACGATTTCACATGATATGTGCCGAAAGACAAATTGATCACGAAATCTAACTCTACTAACTAGATATTGACAACGGTGACCAAGATATAATTCATATTTACCAACAAAAAAAGAAACAAGGTAAGGTGGTATGATACATTACTCCCATAGTAAGAAATACCTCTAGTATAAATTCCATAATCTACTTCACTAAGGAATGTTTGTTTATTTGTTTGTTGATTTCTAAGTCCGTAGGCTGGTTGGATCCCACACAATTTCACTGTCATCTGTCGTAAAAAACCAGCTTTGAAGTTTCTGAAGAGGCGTATTAGATAAATGAGGAAAAGGATAGTTTCCTACCGACCGTACAAGCGACACTTCACACTATTTTTCACAGTGACCTGTGCTTCTAACATCGCTCGTACGTATTGTCAATGATGAAACCGAGAGAGGTCGATGAAAATAGCAAACTTGTTCGAACCCACATCAAAAGATATAGGGCACTCTAAACACTATCTGTCGCCGGAGAAGGATCTGGGTAGCATTCTCCAAAATATTCAGCAAACTCTGTGCTACAAATTATATGTTACAGGTAATAACAGTGAAAAACGATTATAAAAACGACTTTTGATTAATACGCCACAAAATACTGCGTAGACCTTATCTGAAAAATGAAATTATAGCCTTCTGTTCTCCGATTTTAGGAGAGAATTCTTTCTCACAACTTGTGTAACTTTTAATCTTATACTGACGTACAGTCATAGTAAAAAGTATTCGTACACGTAATACTGAAACAAAAATACATTACTTAGTACACTTATTGTCAGGTACGTTGTATAACATCAATAGGTTAGCTTTCTGTACACTATGTAAAGATATGTACATCATAAAACATACAATTGATAGACGTGTCTGTCATTAATATTGTACATAAATAAATGAAAATACCATGATTTCATACTTAAAAAAAGTATTCGTACAGTCCGGTTTTACTTTCATTCCCCAGTGATTTTTGTGCACATTTAGTACTTTGTTGGCAATCCTTTTGATTTTACAGTACAATGACCTCAAGCCGCCTAGGCATAGAATGAACTAGCTCGGAGGTGAAGGTGGGCTCAATCTTACCTCATTTTTCCAAAAGAGCTAGTTTCAGATGCGGGGATTGAGGGGTGTTACCATATATTTGGATGTGTTGTACAATATCCACAATCGTGTATCAAGGGCCGTATGCTTTGAATCATTATCCTGCACGAATACATAATTACCCAGAAGTCCCATTTGTTCGGGACTAGATGCTAGATGTTTCTTCAAAACTTCAATATAGTATTTACGGTCCATCTTTCCATCTATGAATTCTAAGGAACCTACTTCAGCTTAGCTCAGGCACCCCCAAACCATTAAACAACCTCCACCAAGCTTCACTGAAGGAAGCAAATTTTTTCTTTGAGTTCTGTGTTCGTTTTCCTCCATACCTTTTTGCCATATTTTTGAAAAACGGTCAATTTACTTTCATCCGTAAATATAACTCGATCCCAGAATTCTAGAGAAGCATGTTTATAGTCTAAAGCATATTGTAGTCGTTTCTTCCTATTTGCTGGGGTAATTCAAGGTTTTCGCCTGGCATTTCTACAATGATACCCATTCGTATATAAAAACTTTTGAATTGTGGAAGCACAGATATTACGTTTTAAATCATTTCCTAGTTCAGACCTCAGTTTTGCAGCACCTATTCCAGGATTTTTCTTAAATTTCCTGAAGATTAGTCTTTTAGTTCGATCGTCTAGATTGCATGGACGTCCACATCTACGTGCATTTTTGATAAATTTTCTCTCACAATACCTGTCAATAATTCCCTAAATTGTAGATCTTCGTCTCTTCACAAGTTTCGATATTTCCGAGAGTGATTTACAGGAATTATGTGCCCGGATTACAGTTCTTCTCCTTTCTTCTGTTGTTTCTTTCATCTTGCGGCCCATCTTACTGATTGACTGTATCACTTGTTGTTTAGAACGACTGAAGCACAACTAACTTGGTACAAGACGTGACCTTTACTGCTTACCTGCCTTGCAAGGGATGTTATCAAGGACTTTGATATGAGATACCGAGCTCGATAGCTGCAGTCGCTTAAGTGCGGCCAGTGTCCAGTATTCGGGAGATAGTAGGTTCGAATCCCACTATCGGCAGCCCTGAAGATGGTTTTCCGTGGTTTCCCATTTTCATACCAGGCAAATGCTGGGGCTGTACCTCAATTAAGGCCACGGCCGCTTCCTTCCCACTCCTAGCCCTTTTCTGTCCCATAGTCGCCACAAGACCTATCTGTGTCGGTGCGACGTAAAGCAACTAGCAAAAAAATATGAGATAAACCATCTGTACGAATACTTACAAACATTTCTAAAGTAATATTGTTATTTCCGGTACGTAGTCGTATTCATTTTTTGCGAAATACCAAAATATAGAAAAGTACTGAAATTTCTAGCAGCCTATGGGCAATGCGTCAACTACAAACGACAATATTGCTTAACGTTTAAGTTGTACGTATACTTTTTCCCATGACTGTATACATCTGTAATTAAACGGGATAAGAAATAGAAAGGAGACTCCGCGATACGGTATCATCCCAACTTGTTTACTCAGATCATTCTGATGCACAAACTGAAATACATGCACGGATATGGAATAAATAATTTATTTTCTGCACTTGCAAGCCGTGGTCGGATTGGGTTTGTAGCTCCAAGCGTTTCATCGGAAACTGCACCCGGCATTTTCAAGGGGTTCTGTTCTCTCTCCACGAAGGTCAGTAATGGCTTGAGAGCACACAGCCACAGCACAGTCCACTGCTCACCTTCACAACTTCAGACCACTGTTGAATTTCGAACAGAGCGGACATTTGAAAATGCTGGGTGCAACTCTGGAGAAAAGTTGGGAGCTACAAACCCATTCCAACCACAGCCTCCTCAAAATCCGGAAAACAATTTATTCTATATTCATCGAGGAGCTGGCCGTGAATATTTAAGCTGTCATGTTAAAATACATGGCGGCCATGCGGATAGGAGCAGATCAAAGTAGGCCTGTAATTCAAATATAATAAAACTGTAAGTAAATGCTCGTTAGCGCTATGATCAGCGTAGTGGCCTTTGGTTCAGAGAAGTCTGGTTGAGAAGCTCAGGCGGTAGAACGCTGGCCTTCTGGGCTCTGGTTGGCGCGGTCGATCCTACCTCAGTCAGCACTACTTGAAGGTGTTCAAATACGTAAGCCTCGTGGCGGTAGATTTACCGGCACGTAAAGAACTTCTGCGGGTCAACATTTCGGTACATCTGCGTATTCGAAAACCGTTCGAGTAGTTAGTGGAACGTATAATAATATTCTTCTTCTTTGTTATCTGTTTACCCTCCAGGTTCGGTTTTTCCCTCGGACTCAGCGAGGTTTTTCATACACTAGTAGGCCTATAATTATTATAATAAAATAGTAAGTAAATGCTCCTATAATTTGCTTGTGAAATTAATGAGATTTATATTTTACTAATGCTTTGATGACAGTATAAATTGCTTCTGGTGGAAATGATATCTGAAATGCTCTGCGTAACTGTTTTTCATATTATCTCAAACTCGACGACACTTCAAAGCCGTTATACTCGGCTTTCTAGACTAGAGTCGCTATCTAACCCTCAGACAGCTCGTCGATTGTTCTGACGTAGGCTGAGTGAACTTCGAACCAGACCTCAAATCCAGGTAAAAGTCCCTGACCTGGCCGGGAATCGAACATGGGGCTTCCGGGCAGGAGAAACACTCGCTACACCTAGACCACGGGACCGGAATATTATTTCTACACATTTCATTAATCCAAGATTCCGATGCCAGTCCCACATAGACACGCACCAGGTGCCTCTCGAGAAGTCAAATAAAATTCTTTGTTGGTTCAGTGTGAGAGCTAGTTGTTTACAAACAATGACGTCAGCAAAGTGGACATCGTGAGAGAAATGAATTTCTGGCTTCATTGGAATATTTGCTAATCATTCATTAACAGTCACATCAGTGTAGCGATGAAGCTTTTCACAGGGCAAAATGATAAACACACCGATCGTGGTACGGACCGCGTAGCTGTAAGCTCGGATTCGGGAGATGGTGGGATCAAACCTCATCGTCGGCAGCCCTGAATAGAACAGAATACATTGCCGTTACAAAATATGCAGTTGTAACTGACTAAGTCGATCACATAGTAAAATAATTAAAACTCTTATGTACAGTCAATCCATGGTATTGTAGCCTATAAGCTTCTTGCAGGTACACTCTTCTCAGAAACAATTCAGCCTTGTTGTGTGTATCCACATGGGAGGCAACTTATATTTTGATGATAATTTACATTCTGATAAAATATTAAATGCGAGGAACATTTAATTCCATGCGCTCATTCTTCTTTGAGCGACTATACATGCAAAGAAATTAATTTCTTACTCCACAGCAATAGGAACTGCCTAGCGGAGGTGGTAATGATGTCTTCAGTTCAACAGAAAGGAAGTGGGTTCGACTCCCCATCAGGATATCGAAAAAGTTATGAAACGTGTAATAATGTTATGCTTTTACGTCCCTCTAACTACTTTTGATGGTTTTCTGAGGCGCCGAGGTGCCGGAATTTTGTCCCCCAGGAGTTCCTTTACGTGCCAGTAAATCTACCGACACGAGGCTGACGTATCTGAGCATCTTCAAATACCACCGGACTGAGTGAGGATCGAACCTGCCAAGTTGGGGTCAGAAGGCCAGCGCCTCAACCGTCCGAGCCACTCAGCTCGGTTTTAAGAAACGATATTTCCACTTCTCAAGTGCCACATGTTCCTGATGTTCACTCAGCCTACGTCAAAAATGAGTAGCAGGTTAATTCCTGGGGGCAAAGGCGGCAAGGCATACAGCTAACCACTCTGTCACACTTGTAGCCGAGATGCGTGGAATCATTTACTTTCCACTCCCATGCTTTTACTTCGCTTCGCTTCTGTATTTTTATTTTATTTTATATTTTTTTACAATTGGCTTTGCGTCGCATCGGCACAGAGATAGCTCTTATGGCGAATATGGGATAGGGAAGGATTAGGAGTGGGAACGAAGCGGCCGTGGCCTCAATTAATGTACAGCCCCAGCATATGCCTGGTATGAAAATGGGAAACCACGGGAAACCATTTCAGGGCTGCCGACATTGGGGTTCGAACCCGCTATCTCCTGAATGCAAGCTAAAAGCTGCGCGCTCCTAACCACACGGCGAACTCGCTCGGTTCGCTTCACTCTATTTCAATTATAGTCAACAAATCATTGAATTAATAAAACTATGTCTGTATAATGCCTTTGCTGGCAGGACCTAGTGTTTACACTGCACTAAGTCTTCTGGTATGGGCTAGAGCAATTTTGTTGCTTTCATTGATCTGTCTCTGTCTTATCCTTGGCTTTGACAATATGAAAGTGACTAAGGTATGAGCGATGCTAGTAATGCCAATCCTTATGCAGCCAGTCCCTGCTATGAATGGTGTGAAACTGTTGCTCACAGGGTAGGTTGGTGCATGCATTTCATTGGGCTTGGCAGACTGATATGTAATAGCAACTTCTGGCTCAGTGAGGAAAGCAACGGGAAACTACCTCACTCCCCTAGTACGCCTCTTCAGTGATGCCTAGGCCATCTATGACAGCTCATGATGGAACTGTTGAGGATCCAACCAGCCTTCGGGCTGATGACTAAACATACATACATACATACATACATACATACATACATACATACATACATACATACATACATACATACATGTCTGTATAAGCCATACGCTAAATAATAATAATAATTGAATTCATTTGAATCTATTAAATGTATGATCGCATTTACTGTTAACTGCACAATAATGTTTCTTGATGAAATTACGATTTGAGAAAAGTATGTGAGAGGAGTCCAAATAAACGGCCTGATGCATAAATGAGATGTTGGATGAATGGAGAACTGGTGTGAGAAAATCAAGACATGGAAAGAGAAGAGGGTGAGGAGTAAAGAAGAATAAAAATTGGAAATAAATATTAAAATGTGGACAGCTCGGAGTAATTCGAAAGTGAAATAAAGGAGAATTCAAGACCGAATATGGGAATCAACTGACGGAGGTAACGAGTATATGCTGTGAACTTTTTGTAATGAACACGTGAAAAGAACGAAGAGAATGAAAGAAAAGAAATGGATTTTATTTTTATTTTTTGCATTTGCTTTCCATCGCACCGAAACAGGCAGGTCTTATGGCAACGATGGGACAGGAAAGGGCTAGGAGTGGGAAGGGAGCGACCGTGGCCTTAATTAAGGTACAGCCCCAGCATTTGCCTGGTGTGAAAACCACAGAAAACCATCTTCACGGTTGCCGACAATGCGATTCGAAACCACTATCTCCCGAATGTAAGCTGAATGTTACGTGACCCAAATCGCACAGCCACTTGCTTGGTAATAAGAGATTTATAATAATAATGTTATAGATTTTACATCCAGCTAACTACTTTTATGGTTTTACCGACACGAAGCACGCGTATTTGAGCACCTTCAAATATCACCGGACTGAGCCAAGACTGAACGGGCCAACGTGGGCTCAGAAGGCCAGTGTTCTACCGTTTGAGCTACTCATCCCGGTAATAATAATAATAATAATAATAATAATAATAATAATAATAATAATAATAATAATAATAATAATAATAATAATAATCTTTTGGACTTTTGCCGTGTCAGGAAACAAGACGAAATCCTTTACGTTTCTCGTTTCACACATAACTTTGCTCCACGTGTTCAGAAGAAAATCTCGTCTGTTCAGGAGCAAGACTTCCCTAATAATGAAGGGACGTTAAAATCGTAGCTAAAAAAGAAATCTTCATGATCTGTACGAAGATAACTTTCCTCTTCTTTAATACCAAATAAATTAGACTTGTGCTCATTGGACTCTGAATTCGATCGACCACTAAATGTAGGCTACCGATTTCGTAGGGTAGGCCTATTATCAAATCTGTCACTGAAATGGATATAAACAAAATACTGTATATCGTGAAAATCTGGCCTTTTGGCCAAATGTTTGCTTACTGATCATCGGATCAGAGGACCAGGGTTCGATTTCCGGCCGGTTCGGAGATTTTAACTGTGAATTGTTATTTCTTATGGCTCGGTGACTGGGTGTTTTTTAAATGCTATTTGTTCGGGGCGTCGACCTAGAAATATCTTTTTCCCCTACTTGCACCATATGTAAGGAACCTGCGTGTATTTGGAAATTGCGAAAGTGTAAAGTGTTGAATGTGAGGAAAGGAACGTTAAGGACGACACAAACACTCAGTCCCCAGGCCAGGGATATTAATCCTTTACAATTAAAAACCCCTGACCCGGCCAAGAATCGAACCAGGGGCCGCCGGGTGACAGGCAGACGCGTTACCCCCTACACCGCGGGGCCGGGTTTGATTGGGTGTTAGCGTTCGTCTTAATACGCTTCCATTCATCTACCCACAACACATCACATTACCAACCTCTGCAGGAGCACGCAATACGGTACTGAATACCTCCCTCCACATAGTGTTAGTGTCAGACAGGTCCTCTGACCGTAAAACTGGGCCACATTCATACCAAGTCCCGTCCACAATAAACTGGGGAAAGGGTTTGGAAGAAGAAGAAGAAGATGAAGAAGAAGACTGTATGTCGTGAAAAAGTGAATGTAGTGGATTACGGAAATGGCGCTAACCCTTGCCGCTCAAATTTTTGTCCAAAATATTATGTTCTTTTGGAGACTAAAACACAAATTGTATGTCAGTTGAAGCTCTACGGCTGTTAGTTCTGAGCAGCACTTTGTTGAGCACATGTTTGTGAGATTGTCCCAGACGAGTTAGCACTATTTGCACATATAACATGTGATGAGGAGGTGCCTTGTCATGCAAACGGGTCAAACGTGCACGCTGTAACTTCAGCACTGAGGACTTCCTCACATGAATAATTCTGTTTGTAGTATGATGTACTATTTGATTTTTAAAGTCGGAGAAGTGCGTTAGTGATTCAGGATCGTGGCTATAATATAGCGCTAAAGAAATGCAGGAGAATAGTTTCTACTCCCATTACGGAAATGATTCTCAGGCTGTACCACGTGCATTTAACAAACAGAAAGTGAGAGATTCTTCAGTGAAGGTTCATTTGAGTAACACTAAAAATGAGTAAGCACTTTTTTCTTTGCTAGTGGCTTTACGTCGCACCGACACAGATAGGTCTTATGGCGACGATGGGATAGGAAAGGCCTAGAAGATGGAAGGTAGCGGCCGTGGCCTTAATTAAGGTACAGCCCCAGCATTTGCCTGGTGTGAAAATGGGAAACCACGGAAATTCATCTTCAGGGCTGCCGACAGTGGGATTCGAACCACTACAAGACCGGTCAAAAGTTTAGGACCACATTAAAAAATCATGATGTTCCATCTAGAACCTAAAATTGTACTACCAGGCCTCTGCATTATTTTTCCTGAGCTCTCGCATCTGATATAATATATGTCGCCTGATTTCAGTGATTTACGCCAAGTATTGTATAAGTTGTAGCCTCCGTGGCTCAGACGGCAGCGCGTCGGCCTCTCATCGCTGGATACCGTGGTTCAAATCCCGGTCACTCCATGTGAGATTTGTGCTGGACAAAGCGGAGGCGGGACAGGTTTTTCTCCGGGTACTCCGGTTTTCCCTGTCATCTTTCATTCCAGCAACATTCTCCATTATCATTTTATAGCATTTATCATTCATTAATAAATCACCTTGGGAGTGGTGACCCCATTGTAATAACAGCCTATATATCTTTCATTCATTACATCCCTCACCCGGTCAATGACTGGAAAACAGGTTGCAGGTTTTCATTTTTTTCATTGTATAAGTTACACATTTTTAACTGTTGGAAGGTCACACCAGAAAGTCATCATTTTTGGAAATATTATGTACTTTACTCTACTTGGTTTCAAGTATCACCACCAAGATTCTTTTAATAGACTTAGCAATAGTTGGGGATCATCTACATACATAAAATAAGAGTTTTGTCTGTACATTGCTCAGAATTTGAAAAGAATGGTGTTTCTGTATCAGTCATGTCCACTGTAACCAAGAAATGCACTTTTTACTTTTCCATAATGTCTGTCTGTCTGTCTGTCTGTCTGTCTGTCTGTCTGTCTGTCTGTCTGTCTGTCAGTCTGTCTGTCTGTCTGTCTGTCTGTCTGTCTGTCTGTCTGTATCTACACGCATCACGAGAAAACAGCTGATGAGAATTTAATGAAAATCGGTATATAAAGTCGGGGTATAAACCACTACAATCTAGGCTATAAATCATTTTATTAACTCTGAGAAAAATGATAGTTTAGGGGAACGCCTAAAATTTAATTCTCAAATATTTATATTATAGTGTCCTATCGATAAATAATACATAAATAGAGTTATATAGTGTGACCGTATCATCACAGTTAATAATTATTTTAAGTTATAAGCTTGGGAAGGAAGCAGGCAGCAAGCTTTCTTTGTGTGGATGGTGGAAGTAGCATCAGATTGCGCAACAGAACGCCCGTCAGAGCGGCGCCTTACACACCCAGTGGGTGGCTTAGAAAACCCCGAACTAGGCACACGTCATAGAAGAAGCAGCAGAAGAACACTATTTTGGTGACTCCATATTGAAAACAAATGCCAGCGTACAGCGATGCCAAAGCGATCGGGCCAATTTTAATGTATTTGCGGCTTAAGGCTTGGTTAACCAAAATGCATCTGTCAGAGCAGTAGAAAGAATATTGGCTAAATTTTGAAATCAGGAGTTATGGTAGAAGAGATTCTCCAAGGTAAATGCGCTTAAAACAGCTTACGTAACAGGCTTGGCGTACTGACGCTACGGGTGAAGCCAGATGCCTTCGGGAATTCCCCATTTCCCCTCCGATCTTATCAATTAATTGCTGCAAACCCGCCGATCATTTTCAACTCCGCACGGCATAGCGCACTTGTGAATAACGAGTCACACGATCAGGCGTATTGCTGATTTCCACAGGCTGGTTGATCTAGGAGATGTGAAAATAAGGGGCGAAGTCCGCCGGCCGACCCTATCCCTGGCTCGCCTATAAGTTTTTGCACTTCCCAGAGGACAGCAGCAGTCGTGAAGGAGCTTTCGACGGGAAAAGACGGCCGGTTCGCTATCAAATTTGCCGCTCCTTTGCATATGAAGTGAACAAAGCGGGAGTGAATTTTCAGTGTTCTTCTCTTGTATTTTGGTGATAGACAACGTAAGATTATAATAATGAGACGTACCTGATATATCGGCCGCGAGGTAGACTTCAAGTTCATGAAATATGAAGTAGGTTTTGTATAGAAAGTGATTACACGATAGTATGCAGAACTTCTGTCGAAGAACGTTCTTGTAAACTAATAATCAGTAGCTGTAAAAGAGAACAATTGATAGGGATAGAATCATGGTATTCGAAGACCTATTCGAAAAAGGAAAGGTAGACATCTGACGACTAACTGTGTAAATCTACGCTAATCTATGAACAAAGCTTAGGGTGAGATTATTGCACTGATTATCAGGCGGAGAGAAGTGTTCCCGAACCAATAAACTAGATAGAAGATAGGGATAAATACAGTTGACTAGCGTCACGACTTTACGTGGCGAAAAATCTGAACCATGCGAATGCTGAGAATGTCCGTCTTAGCTGTGTCATAATTGAAGTAGACTAGCTGAAATTAGCCATTATCAACACGTAACCGTCGGTGGTTAAGGAACGAGGTAGTGAAAGTGAATGGTGACGTGTGAATAAGAAGTCTGTAAATTTGTGTCAACTACAATATATTTTCAGTGATCCCTGTGCTATTCAAATGTATTACGCAAGAAACCATATGGAACTTCTAGATCCCAGGACTCCAAGAGCCAGCGCCATGGAATAAGTCAACATGGGTAGGCCCCCGGAACTCCGGATGGGCCCGAAGACATCAAACTGTTGAGTACAAAGTTATGTTTCTACTCCAATGCTAGTATTTCCCTTTGTAAATAACAGTAATGTAAGGATAGGGTTATTAATAATATGATTTGATAGGCTAGTTCCGCTTAGAATGGTCGGGAGACCCTTTATTCATTTTGTTTCAGTTAATTAGATATGGGAAGGGAGTGATCCAATGTCAGTGTATAGAATTTGGGACCCCTTTTAGTGGCTACATTTGCATGTTATCGTAGTTTTGTTTATTTAGTGCTGAGAAGGAATTGAGGGGGGAAAAGGAATAGAAAATCGTGTAGATTAATGTTGTAGATCTCACCTGAGAGATTGCTTATGTCAAGCAGGGATTAGCAGGTGACAGAGTCATTAACAAGTGCCCGTATAAAAGAAAGATTGGGAATAGAGTCAGCACTATAGTCGTAAAAGTGGAATCAGTAGTTTATTGCATGTTAGTGTAAGCTTTGGCTGCAACTGAAGATGTTTGAGAATTGCTGTGCTTAGGTTTGAACGCTTGCCCCCCCCCCCACTACACTAGTGAGGTTACGTGTAGAAGCTCTGTTTAGTGTTTGGGGGGATTTTAATAATTTAAATTTTTTATGATTATTTTATTATTATTATTATTATTATTATTATTATTATTATTATGATTATGATTATGATTATTATTATTATTATTATTATTATTATTATTATTATTATTATTATTTATTTATTTTCGTATATGTTTGATCGATGATTTCATGCCGATCTGTTTAAATGGCAGGTTAGTTTGATGCCAGGTACACAAACTCGGCCCAAACGGGAGAGATTAGGAGGCATTGTCCTTCGGTGAAAGGCGAACGAAAGTGTGAACTAGGTTACGAGAAGAAATGAGTGGTCAAATTCCAACTTCTGGCAAAATGAGGGAGTTTTTGATATAATATGGCTGTTTAATGTGAGAAATAATTATTGGTCATAATGATTGTATGAGTTGGTTCGAGCAGGTGGACCCTGCATTAGCTCAATTGAATGATTTTATTGACCCAGTGACTGCCGCTATTGAGCGTGTTAAATAGTCTTTCGCCGTGGTGTGAGGGGAGTATACTTGAGTCGTGATTTATTGCCCCGAGAAGGGAGGTCCGTGAGGGACACAGCCAAAAGAACTCGCCTTGCCAAGGAAGTGTTTCTGTTAAAATGTTGCATTCTACTGTGAGAAATAAGACAGAAATTATATGTAACCACCACACACAGTCCATTAGCCTTGATCCGAAGAACAATGTAGAAATTGACGACTGTCCCTGACACGATTAGCTAAGTTAGGGTTTTTATTACAGCGCCCTGGATGGAGACGGCCAGAGTCTCAGGTTCAGACCTCACGTGAGCACAGAAGGGATCGACCGCTCGCTCATACAGCGGGTCACAACGGAATGACTACAGCCCTTGTATTTATTTGTACATGTATTTGATATGTTTCTTTTTCAGGGTGTGTTCTTGTTTATTGTTAATCAATGTCAATTTGAATTTAGACTTCGTGAGAATCCATTGATAGTAATCGCAAGTGATAAGTTTGTTTCAAGTCGGTGCTTGATTTCATATGGGAGACTTGAGACCATCTATTTCCTTTCCGTGTTTAAGTGATGGATTTTTAGTATGGTCGGAGCATTTGGATTAATTATTTCCAATTTTGTTATTTTTATTGATTTCTAGATATTTTCTGCGGTAGAGTTAAGTTAGCCGACCATTCTAACGCGGAAATTTTTCAGTGTAAATAGATTTTTATTGTGTAATACGGGATTTAGTCCCAAGGAATACTCGCATTGGGAGGGACATGGCTTGCTTTTGTAAATATTGAAGGGTTATTTTATTATGTTGTCATACTCGACAGTTTAAGTTTGACCGGTGGATAGCACACAAATAAACCAATATAGCGCACATCTAAACCAATGTGGCATTTATGTAAACAATGTAGGACACAGGTAATCCAATGGGATAAAATGTGAAAGTATGGAGAAGTAGTGTCATCCTCTCGGGCATTCTTCGTTTCATAGAGAGGAAGGTAACCATTAATGTACAGTACGTGTCATAAAGGAAAATTTGGTGTATAAGAGACATTGCCAGCGATCGTTGCCATCCACATAGATTTTCTGTGGAATGTGGAGGCAACTGCTGATGTCGATGGTAGCACGGACTTTTCCGCTGCTAAAATATATGTTTTGTAATGTCACTTGTATTATAGTTATCCAGGATGTCAGTAATTGTTGTAAATATTTCCCCGAGTGATTAGTAAATTGTTTGAAACTATTTCGTGCCTATCTATACCGAAAAACAAGCATCGAAAAACCTCTTCCGTTCATTGTAAGCCTGTAAGTTGAAGTTTTATAGCCTTTACTTGCCGCGGACGGTCTTCGACCCTGAGTAGCCGGTGTTTATACTTCAGGAACGGGAGAGTAGCATTGACCTTGCTGTGCTTCATGGCCGATGACTTCTCATGTGAGTGGATTTATGATACAATCCCAATGAGGGGAAATCGGCACAGGCCGAAAAGGTCCCTTGACTATCGACTTCCGTGGAGCATGGTCCCATGTGTTCGTGACCCGGAAGGGTTGGTTTGTTGTCACATGGTCCCATGAGTCATGGGGGGCGGTGGGAAAGGTCCCAATAGAATTAAATTTCCGATCATTTATGTCTTATACCTTTTTATCGTACAGGCTATGATAACACAGATATTCATGAATTTGTATTTTTGTTGTTAAATCCATATCAACGCCGAGCCACGATAGAATGTGTTAACAAAATTTAATGAAAATCGGTATAGGCCTATAGAGTAGGGGAATAAGAAACTACAGTCTTGGCTATAAACAATTTTATTCATTCTGGATGAAATTGTAGTTCAGGGGAAGGCGCCTAAAATGTAATTTTTAAATACCTATGTTATTGGTCCTATTCAAAATTACTACATAACAAAAGTTATAGAGAATACAATTTCCGATCATTTGTGTTTTATTCTGTTTTACCGTACTGACTATGAAAAGAGTGGTATTTCAGAGTCGGAGGAAAAATAAATATGAAGGCCTACAATATCGAAAGCTCATAAAATGTATCGACAATAACATTACATTGACCATTGTTTGTTGTGATGTTCTTTGTCTCTTATACTTCCACTCAACTCCGATAGATGGGATTATTGCTGTGTACCAAGTATAACAGCCTTAATATTGGCAGGAAATGGCTGGGGAGTTAGAAAACTTTCTTCTTTAGGATGTCATTCCTCTGGTTCATACATTTTTTGATACTGCTGGTACGTAACATACTGGTTCGTCGTAGTATTCCACCTGTTCGATCCCTACTCTGACGCACTGTTTTAAATGAGCAGTGTGCCCAATTAAGGCAGAGGCTCACTTAGTAGCAGTAGTAGTGGTAGTATGACCTGGTCTAGAATTACAATTTAGACGTATTCCAAACTAGCGAATGTACCCGTGCTTCGCTACGGTATTCTACATTGTATTTGAATATCGACGTAAATAGTGTACATGCAGTAAATAAGATTGTTTTAAAATTGCATGTCTCTTAGCGTTATCCGAGAAAGAGCATGGGGAGGTCCCCGTACGTTGTTTCCAATGTAAAAAGTTTGTTATGAATTTGTGATATAACGGCAGGCTCACTTGTCTACTGCCATTCACAATCGAGTTGGGAAGTTTACATTGTAATTGCAGGCCCCATTGCCTACTACGCGGACAGAATCGATTTGGGGAGTATCGTTAAAATGGCAGCCCCCTTTCCTACTTCCAGACAGATTACAGTTGAGGAGTTTTTATTATAATGGCAGGCAATTACCCTACTATCACTCGAAGTTGAGTTGTGCAGTTATCATTATAATGCCAGGTCCATTTTCCTACTTCCAGCTACCTTACTGCCAGTCACACCAAGTTGGTGAGTTTCCATCAAAATAGCGGGCCACTATGCCTAATGAAAGTCACATTTTAGATGAGGACATTTCTTTATAATGGCGGGCACCCTTGCCTACTGCCAAACACAATCGGGTAGGGGAGTTATAAACAAAACTGCATGCTCACTTGCCTTCTGCAAGTCAAATCGAGAAGGGAACTATTCATTTCAATTGTAGGCCTTCCTTACACAGGAGTTGGAGAAGGAACCCTTTCCTACTGCCAGTCAAAGTCGGTGTGGGGAGTACTGATTACAATATCAGACCCACCCTTTCTCGATAGCTAAAAATCGACATCAGTGAATATATATAGATCGACATACGAAAGTATATGCGTGTTTACAATATTGAAGACCTTCATTTACAGATTAACTGCTACTAAACGTACGTCATATCGACAAAGGATTATACCATAAGACACGCCGGATTTAGTGGCCTAAATGGCTGGTCATATGATATGTCATCTATTCTTGGGTCAGATTGAGTTAGAAACGTGGAACAGGGTAAAGGTTTGGTAAGATTATCTCACATTACATCACCTTTCGGATAATTATGTGACAGCTACATACATAGCATTTGGCTCACATATGCCTACTGGGTGGGCCGATTTTCGTGAAGAGTATGATGATTCTGTATTTCATATATGTAACTGAAAGTATGAATTATGCATGTGAAAATTCCAAATTGACTTAACATCGATTAATAGAGAAAAATCAAACGTAAATGGGATACAGATACGGCAAAAGTCAAAAGACCAAGGTTGTAGATCATTCCAAATTGAACGGAGATTGTGCAATCCGTTATGTGATAGGAATTTCCGAAGGTCTGCACCATCATTAAAATTGCCTGCATATTTCGATATTCTTCGGCGATAAAAAGTGAAAAATGTAATGATCTGGGATGTATTCCGTTCGTTACAGACGAAAAGGTATAATTTTGTCAAATTTCAATTATCTTCTTTTTCTTCTGGCAGATTATGCCGCAATCTGGATTTTGGGCGAGGCGGATAAAAATTAGGACTTTCAGGAAACTAAACCAAAAATTATGGAGATGATCATTATTACCCCTTATAACGGAATGCTGTACGAAAATTTCGCCAAAATAGTCAGTGTAGAGGCACACAGTCGTTACGATTTGATTTATATAGATAAGGAATCTGCTCCATGTAAAACACCTTTTGGGCTATGTCCGCTGGACTTAACCTGCAAAAGTGACCATTTATGAAAAATGCACATGAAGAAAAAGGTTTAGAGGTGGAATTCCATCACGTTTGGTCGATTTCCAGTTAGGTTGGTCTTGTTCTGTATATATTGTGGAAGAGTAAAATCACCATTTCGGTTCCCTATAAACCGCCAGTCCATTCCGGAACATGAAATGTTATTTACGTTTAAAACCTACCTTTGGACAGGTGGATGCTAAATATAAATTTTGGTTCGAATGTCTTCAGTAGTTTTCAAGTTGTAAGGAATACGCTTTACACGCACCCGCTCGTGAGTTAAGTCCGATGGGACTTGTACAGAAAAACGGTCCGTTAATGATATCTCCCTTATTAATCCTGGTATCGAAATGATGCACATGAAAAAAAAGTTTATAAATTAATTTCTACCAAGACAGGTAGATTTAAATTAACGTTGGTTGTGTATATTTTGTGGAAGTGCAAAATTACTGTTTCGGTTTCGTATAAACCCCCAGTCAGTTCAGGGATTTTGAAACAATATTTTCCCTAAAACCTATCAAGGACAGGTGTATTCTAAATATGAGTCTTGGTGGAAATACATCCAGTAGTTAGTAGCATTCGCGTACATACGGCGTAATTAAGGAAGAAAATAATACAGTTAAGAAAGTTGAAAGTAATAGAAAATGGATTATAACTGAGGACAGTCGGATAACGACAAATATGTAAATGCCAAGTTAACGTATTGGAAAATCAAATCCCCTCAATAAATTATGCTAGTGTGTGTTATGGATATAATAAAGCGGTAACAGAGGAGAAATTTAGATCCAGTGATTCCTAGGTAAACAAATAATAAGAAGATGACTAATGGTGTTATTACCTAATCTATTCGAGGGCGGTTATAACATCCAACGATATTCCGCCAATATCCCGCAGATAGGCCGATTGACGCCTCTCTTGCCTTCTACCCGAGGAACAACCACGAATTTAAAAGCATGATGAGGAAAATGGCAATACGTTACTTCCCTGCTGGCATGCAGTCAGAGACGTTGCCATGGTAACTTGTAGGTTCGTTGTCGTTCTGTCGGTCACTCAATGCAGAGCATGATACCAGCGGAAAATTGTAAATTTCTCTGTCATGTGAAGAGTAAGGTAAATTATGAACATAACGAAAGTTGTTTATAATGAAGAGACGTTTCACGTACGGTAAACTAAGTTTACAGAAAATCAATAGTATAAGAGAAAATGGAGGAAAACCATTCTGTTTTTCCTGTAAAACCCCGTCTATTCAAATATTTTAAAATAATATGCATACAGAAACCTTCCCCGGGAGGAGTATACTCTAAATATGAAGTTTAGTTGAGATCTATCCAGCCGTTTCGAAGTGATGGTGGAAAAACCACTCAGGTTTTCCTATAAACCCCCCGTCTATTCAAACATTTTAAAATGATATGCATATCGAATCCTTCCGCGGGATGAGTGTACTCTAAATATGAAGTTTGGTTGTGATCTATCCAGCCGTTTCGACGTGATGGTGGAGAAACCATTCTGGTTTTCCTATAAACCCCCCGTGTATTCAAAGATTTTAAAATGATATGCATATCGAAACCTTGCCCGGGTTGAGTATACTCTAAATATGTAGTTTGGTTGAGATCTATCCAGCCGTTTCGACGTGATGGTGGAAAAACCATTCTGGTTTTCCTATAAACCCCCCGTGTATTCAAGGATTTTAAAACAATATGCATATCGAAACCTTCCCCGGGATAAGTATACTCTAAATATGAAGTTTGGTTGAGATCTATCCAGCCGTTTCGACGTGATGGTGGAACAGACAAACAGACAAACAGACAAACAAACAGACACGAAACGTAAAAACCACCGATTCGGTCTTGAGTTGACCTAAAACGGATAAATATCTGAAAAATTGGCAAAACAAAAGAAATTACAGACAGCGGACCCCCTACAATTTTATTTATATAGATTATAGCACCACAATTCACTAAATAACTCAAAATTCAACCCGGAAAAGAGCCGTTTCTTAGGAAAAGCTTCTTCCTCTTCACTTTTATTAAATTCTATATTCATTTTACTCCAAATTAGCAGTGAAGAGGGGGTTTCTGCTCTGGCTTGGAGAAAAAATTTGCCTCCATGTCAGATAGATTCTTCCGCCGCCATTGTACTGAATTGAGATTTTCCGACACATCGGGTACTCCTAGGAAAAAGATTAGTTAAAAGACATAGTTTTTGGCCTGGGACGTCGAGGGAAACGTTATATAAGAAGAGATTGAGATATTGGAGAAGGAATTGATAAGTTAGGTAGGATCAGAGTTGAAATAAGTAAGCTACGTATTATAATGTGGGGCTGCCTGCCCGAGGCGGTAAAGGCGTGCTCGGTTCGCCCGGAAGGGTTCGAATCCCCGTCAGGAAGTCGAAAAATTTAAGAAAAGAGATTTCCACTTCCGCTGGTGCATATGGCCCTGAGGTTCACTCAGCCTACACCAAAAATGAGTACCAGGTTAATTCCTGGGGGCAAAGGCGGCCGGGCGTAGAGCTAACCACTCTACATCATCACGTACCGCGGTTAACAATGGTGGAAGCCTTTACCTTCCACTCCTCCAAGGGCCTTCATGGCCTGTACGGTGGTGTCTTTGTCTTTTGACGTATTATAATGAAGGAAATGAATAGCTGTTGAAGAATATAGATATTAGGAAGGCAGAGACGAATTGGAATTAACGCAGAATATGGGTAGCTTAAGACTGGGTCGAGTACAGGTAGTAATGTAATAAATGAAATCTCATCGAAGGATTAAAGGAATATTATGAATACCTATCCAACCTAAAGGAGTGTATATCAAGCCAAGTCCATCAGATAGAAACCATATGTTTGAAATAAAGCTTAGTATGCTAGGAGTTACTTACTATAAACATCTCGTACATATGTGAATTCACATAATAATATTCATATTATATGAATGAAATTAATAATGTTTTCATGGATATTGCTGAATATATGTAAGAAGGATGTTACATCACATGGAAAAATAAGCATAGTATTCCATAATCGAGCTGTCATCAATTAACAATGGATAGGACTAGTGTTCTGTTAGTGATTATGTGATTAGAAGGTTATGATATATATTTGGAGTATATCACATAAAGTACATTTAGGTTATTAAATGCAAAATTTTGCTTAGCAAAGAACAAAAAACTTAGTAGTTCATTCGAAGGTTATCCTGATATATAACCATATTAAGTGAACAATTTAGAGGTCAAAAGTAAATTCATTTTCATAAGAACTGAGAGATGGAGTTGGAAACAAGATTGTTTAAGGGGAAGTTAATGTGACAGTTGATACCATTGTGATATAAATAATCTCAGTTAGCAAAATAAATATGTTATCCCAGTTATCTCATGTCAAGCAAGGTGTGATCAGGTTTAGAACAGAATGGTACCCTAATTGTAAATAGAATGCTTTCATGACGGTTATTTTGATTTCAAGATAAACGAAATAATTATTTCTTTACATTCTCTCTTCCCACGATATTGGAATTTAGATTATAATAAATCATACATATAAGACAGACTTGTGGTGAAGTTATTCGTAGATAGTAATGCTAGTATAAGATTGTAGATGTAAGGGAGATGCATTTTCTTGCTCATTATGTCGATTAACCTGGTACGTAGGATGGAGACGTCCATCTGTTGAAACGATATACAGTAACTTCGTGCGCACCGTACCAATTCTCTTCAGATCCCACGTTAAACTATGATAATATTACAACCGAACCCTGAGACCATCTGAGCTGCTGGAGAAATTTTTACACGTCTGTACTGAACGCGGTATGGTGCAGTATGGGTTTAGCAGTTACGAATACATGCTTCAAGCATAAGGCTGTTCACCGCTACACATGGAAGGCTAGGGGTACCATCTCAATAGTAGACTATATCTTAACCGACTCCGAATTCAGGAAATCTCTTAGGAATGTGCGAGATTTTCCGGGATTTTTCGATGAAACAGACCACTATCTGATCTGTAGTGAACTAAGCACCTCTAGGCCTAGGATAGCGAAAGTGAATTCTGTCTGTAAGCAAATAAGGAAAGAAAATCTCCAGGACGAGGAAATTAGACAGAAGTACATGGCTATAATTAGTAGGAAGTTCCCAACAGTGGACTGTAATCAGGTTCAGGATATAGAACGAGAATGGGTGGCATACAGGGATGCTGTAGTAGCAACAGCAAGGGAATGCCTCGGAACAACTGTGTGTAAAGATGAGGAAAAGCGAACATCTTGGTGGAATGTAGAAGTGAGAGGAGCTTGTAAACGTAAAAAGAAGGCTTATCAGAAATGGTTCCAAACAAGGACTGATAGCAGACAGGGAATTGTACGTAGATGAAAGAAACAGAGCGAAACAAATAGTTGTTGAATCCAAAAAGAAGTCGTGGGAAGATTTTGGTAATAACCTGAAAAGGCTAGGTCAAGCAGCAGGGAAACCTTTCCGGACAGTATTAAAGGATCTTAGGAAGGGAGAGAAAAAGGAAATGAACAGTGTTTTGGGTCATTCAGGTGGACTCATAATAGATCCCAGGGAATCACTGGACAGGTGGAGGGAATATTTTGAAAAGCTTCTCAACGTAAAAGAAAATCTTCATGGTGGTGTCGCGAACAGCCAAGCTCTAGGGGAGGAGGAAAATGATGTTGGTGAAATTACGCTTGATGAAGTGGAAAGGATGGTAAATAAACTCCATTTTCATTAAACAGGAATAGATAAAATTAGACCTGAAATGGTGAAGTACAGTGGGAAGGCAGGGATGAAATGGCTTCATAGAATAATAAGATTCGCAAGGAGTGTTGGTAAGGTACCTTTAGACTGGACAAAAGCAGTAATTGCACCTATCTCTAAGCAAGGGAACAGGAAGGATTGCTACAACTATCGAGGTATTTCATTGATTAGTGTACCAGGCAAAGTATTCCCTGGCATGTTGGAAGGGAGGGTGCGATCAGTCGTTGAAAGGAAGTTGGATGAAAACCAGTGTGGTTTCAGACCACAGAGAGAATGTCAGAATCAGATTTTCAGTATGCGCCAGGTAACTGAAAAATGCTACGAGAGGAATAGATAGTTGTGTTTATGTGTCGTAGATCTAGAGAAAGCATATGAAAGGGTACCGAGGGAAAAGATGTTCACCATACTGGGGGACTATCGGATTAAGGGTAGATTATTCAAATCAATCAACGGCATTTATGTTGACAATTGGGCTTCAGTTAGAATTGATGGTAGAATGAGTTCTTGGTTCAGGGTACATACAGGGGTTAGACAAGGCTGTAATCTTTCAGCTTTGTTGTTCGTAGTTTACATGGATCATCTGCTGAAAGGTATAAAATGGCATGGAGGGATTCAGTTAGGTGGAAATGTAGTAAGCAGTCTGGTCTATGCTGACGACTTGGTCTTAATGGTAAATTGCGCCGAAAGCCTGCAGTCTAATATCTTTTTTTTATTTGTTTTACGTCGCACCGACACAGATAGGTCTTATGGCGACGATGGGATAGGAAAGGCCTGGGAAGTGGAAGGAAGTGGCCGTGGCCTTAATTAAGGTACAGCCCCGGCATTTGCCTGGTGTGAAAATGGGAAACCACGGAAAACCATCTTCAGGGCTGCCGACAGTGGGGCTCCAACCCACTATCTCCCGATTACTGGATACTGACCGCACTTAAGCGACTGCAGCTATCGAGCTCGGTAGTCTAATATCTTGGAACTTGAAAATAGGTGCAATGAGTATGGAATGAAAATTAGCCTCTCGAAGACTAAATTGATGTCAGTAGGTAAGAAATTCAACAGAATTGAATGTCAGATTGGTGATACAAAGCTAGAACAGGTCGATAATTTCAAGTATTTAGGTTGTATGTTCTCCCAGGATGGTAATATAGTAAGTGAGATTCAATCAAGCTGCAGTAAAGTTAATGCAGTGAGCTCGCAATTGCGATCAACAGTATTCTGTAAGAAGGAAGTCAGCTCCCGGACGAAACGATCCTTACATCGATCGGTTTTCAGACCAACTTTGCTTTACGGAAGTTAAAGCTGGGTGAACTCAGGATATCTTATTCATAAGTTAGAAGTGACAGACATAAAAGTAGCGAGAATGATTACTGGTACAAACAGGTGGGAACAATGGCAGGAGGGTACTTGGAATGAGGAGATAAAGGCTAATTTAGGAATGAACTCGATGGATGAAGCTGTACGCATAAACTGGCTTCGGTGGTGGGGTCATGTGAGGCAATTGGAGGAGGATAGGTTACCTAGGAGAATAATGGACTCTGTTATGGAGGGTAAGAGAATTAGGGGGAGACCAAGACGACGATGGTTAGAATCAGTTTCTAACGATTTAAAGTTAAGAGGTATAGAGCTAAATGAGGCCACAGCACTAGTTGCAAATAGAGGATTGTGGCGACATTTAGAAATGTTTTATTATTATTTGCTTTACGTCGCACTGACGCAAACAGGTCCTATGGCGACGATGGGATAGGAAAGGACTAGGACTGGGAAGGAGGCGGCCGTGGCCTTAATTAAGGTACAGCCCCAGCATTTGCCTGGTGTGAAAATGGGAAACGACGGAAAACCATCTTCAGGCCTGCCGACAGTGGGGTTCGAACCCACTATCTCCCGGATGCAAGCTCACATCTTGGCGAGCATAACCGCACGGCCAACTCGCCTGGTTTTAGTAAATTCACAGAGGCTTGCAGACTGAACGCTGAAAGGCATAACGGCCTATAATGATGATGTATGTATAATAATAATAATAATATCCCACAGGAAATTGTTCAATATCGACTCCAATTCAAAAAAAGTAGTCAACAACCATCATTTGGTGAGAAAATGAATACCAGGATTAATAAATCATGGACTGAAGAACGGAGGAAAACGAACAGTGCCCAGATGAAATGATTTTGGGGCAAGAAAAAAATCATCATCAGTTAAATAAATTCTATCGCCCTCCACAGATGGGCATAACGCTGTAAAAAGAATTAATAATATCGTATTTGAAATTCAGCCAGCCCGTTTGTGTATGTCTTCCTCTTACCGCAGAACCCGGATTCGGTTTCCTGTTCGTCCAAAGACTTTAAACCTGGACTGAAGGCTGGGGCGGTGTTCGGTCTGCCTCATGAAATGAACTGAAGAGCTCTCTGATAAGGGAGGCAGCGGTCCCGATCAAGAAAGCCTGAGGATGTCCTCATGCTGACCACGTGGCACTCCAATATCTGCTAGTCATCTCGATGGGCAGCAGTCCTTTTGGCAGGCCAAGGCTCTTAATGAGTTGTATTGTTTGTATCACAGGAATTTATTTATTTAAAATTAAAATATGTTGCTTTATTTTTGCTGGTAGTTTAACGTCATAGGAAAGGGGTTGGACTAGAAGAGAAGTGGCCGTGGCCTTAATTAACGTACAACCGAACCAATTTCCTGGTGTGAAAACGGGAATCCACGGAAAACCATCTTCAGGGCTTCCGATGGTGGAGGGGGGTCTGAGCCCATCATCTCCCGAATACAAGTTTACAGCTACGTAGCCCATACCGCACATCCACGTCGCTCGTTATATATTATTTGCCAATAATTTATGTGAAATTTAAGGGGCTGCCTGGCCGAGGCGGTAAAGGCGTGCTCGGTTCGCCCGGAAGGACGTGGGTTCGAATCACCGTCAGGAAGTCGTAAAATTAAGAAACGAGATTTCCACTTCCGGAGGTGCATATGGCCCTGAGGTTCACTCAGCCTACACCAAAATTGAGTACCAGATTCCTGGGGGCAAAGGCGGCCGGGCGTAGAGCTAACCACTCTACCCCATCTCGTGCCGAGGTTAACAATGGTGGAAGCCATTACCTTCCACTCCTCCAAGGGCCTTCATGGCATGTGAAATTTAACCCTTTTCCTTCTTGGTTGTTTTTCTCCTGCCAGGCTGAGTGGCTCAGACGGTTGAGGCGCTGGCCTTCTGACCCCAACTTGGCAGGTTCGATCCTGGCTCAGCCTGGTGGTATTTGAAGGTGCTCAAATACGTCAACCTAGTGTCGGTAGATTTACTGGCACGTAAAATAACTCCTGCGGGACTAAATTCCGGCACCTCGGTGTCTCCGAAAACCGTAAAAGTTGTTAGTGGAACGTAAAGCAAATAATATTATTATTTATTATTGGTTGTTTCCCCTATGTGGAATTCGGCCCGTCCTGGAGTCCAAAACCAATTTTAAATCCGTGATATACGTCGGAATTGAATCCGTGGCAACCAAGAGGGTAGCTACTCTACTTTCACCTCAGGAGGAAAATGGCACGGGGATAGGGAAAATGAGTGATTGCCGAGTGTCATGGCAACGGCGGTTAGACAGGGACATTACATTGGCATTGGCTGGACTCAAACCGCGTTCGCTTTGATGTAAGAGCCAGTAACTGTGACATTTGGTTATCGTGATCCACATAAAACTGGATGTCTCTTGGCTATGATCACAATATCTACACTCACATAAAATTACAACCTTGCCATTTGCTTTCTTTCGACTAATGATAATTTCTATTTACTGCGGTCTCAAGTTTTGTTCACAGGTTATAATTATACAGTTAGTTAATTATAAAAACTTAACAAACTATCTGTACTTAAAGACTGCAGGACATAGTCTCAGAAGCAGCAAAGCAGGTGAGCCAGCGCTCTGATCGATACACGCGCGTTGTAATTGGGGAGTAGGCGCTCCTGTGGTGCATAACCACAAATCTAGTTCACTGGTTAGCCTCCTCGTCAGTACATCTGCGGTTTGCGTGAGTGGAAAACTCTTACAGAATTTTAGGTGCCAGTATCGTCTATGGCCTGGGAAGTTATGCAGATACTTGGCGGTATGATTCATCAGTGTTATCAAACAGAGTAACAGCTCTAACTGATCGTTCCATGAAAGCTATAAACTTAAACGGCCTGCATCTCCTTCGTTGGAATATAAAAGAAAGAGGCATAGAAAAGGACAGGTGGCCCCTGTATTGACGTGTATTAATATTTCCTTTACAATTGTTTGACAATTGCCGTCTTAAGCTCCTACGTAAGCCAGACAGTTAGATGTTAACCAAGCGCTCCCGCACTTGCAGATAAACTTAGTGCTGTACAAAGCGGAATTCAAATTCCTAGATTTCAAATCTCCCCTGTCACTTTTATTCTAAATTTATAATTATGAAACAAATTTTCCTTGCCATTGTTCTTGTGGTGTGATACAAGAATTTGCATGGGAATGGATGTGGAAAACCCTTGGAGGAACACAGTCAGTCCGGCCACAGTCTCAAGAGATCTGTTAAAGTCGGACCTGACTGATTGTACAAAACTCGGTAGGATGATCAATTAAGACATCAGAACAGTGCTACTCGCTTGCCTGATTTACTTAGCCTGTCCACAAGCTGACAAAATAAGCTATTCTGAACGTGAATCCACAGTATCCTGCACGTTTATTTAAATGACTTATACTTCCATTATAAACATAACAGAAGAATTAAAATCATTATCATCTAACTGCTCCAAGCCGGCCAGCTATTTTCAGCAATTAATTACAATAATACCATTGATTTTACAGAAAAACGATACCATTAAATGTGGGATATGTTAATTGATCATTAACCCAGGTTTCATTGCTCCAGCCCAAACAGTTCCCTTGTCAGCGATGGGATGCGAACATTGATCTCAGAACGGTGTAGCTCTTCAACCCCTTGCTGAGTAGCGCACAAGGATAAATAGGACTGAATACCTACGCAGTCGGTTGGCATTTAAGAATACTTAGATGTGAGAGTCCCATAGCAGCAGATAATATATGTGTGTGATAAAGAACACATATAGGAGCACAATGTAGGCATCAGGCGTTCCTTAAGACCATTGTCAGCTGATAGGTCGTTAAAACATAGCAAAAGAAGTTTGACACAAGAGTGAGAAGTACTGCCTCCCTATGTGATAGTTCTTGTTTATTATTATTATTATTATTATTATTATTATTATTATTATTATTATTATTATTATTATTATTATTATTATTATTATTATTATTATTATTATTCAATCCATTTACCGTTCAGGGTTGGTTTTACATTCGGACTCAGCGAGGGACCCCTCCTCTACCGCCTGAAGAGCAGTGTCCTGGAGCGTGAGACGTTTGGTCGGGGATACTACTGAGGAGCAGGACCAGCACCTCGCCCAGGCGGCCTCGCCTGCTATGCTGAAACAGGAGCCTTGATGGGGATGGGAAGATTGAAAGGGATAGACAAGGAAGAGGGAAGGAAGCTGCCGTGGCCTTAAGTAAGGTACCATCCCGGCATTTGCCTAGAGATGAAGTGGGAAACCACGGCAAACCACTTCGAGGATGGCTGTGGCGGGAATCGAGTCCCCTCTACTCAGCTGACCTCCCGAGGCTGAGTGGATCTTGTTCCAGTCCTCAAGCCACTTTTCAAAGCTCGTGGCAGACCCGGGAATCAAACCCGGCCTCCGGGGGCGGTAGCCAATCACACTAAACACTACACCACAGAGGCAGACTTCTGTAAATATTACGAGTGAAAATTTTTCAAGCATGAGATACTAAACTAATGGCACGGAAGTTTTCACACTTGTCGGCGCCCGATTTATTGGGAATAGGTATAACAACATTCTGTCTAAAATCGAATGGCACTTTTCCTGTATCATACATCTTACACACTAAATTGAATAACCTCCCCATGCAGGTTTTTTCTAAGGCGGTAAGTAATGCTGAGGGTATGTCATCAATTCCAGGCGCCTTGTTCCTAATTAGGTCCCTCAATGCTCTGTCGAATTCTGTCCTCAAAATTGGGTCTCCCATTTCATCAGCATCAACAGTTTCTTCTTGTTCCAGAACCTTGTCATCTATTTCCTTTCTGTGATACAAATGTTTAATATGTTCCTGTCATCTTCCTGCCTCATCTTCTTTCCCTAGAAGTGGTTTAACCATCTGAGAATTTAATATTCATACACCTAGTTTTCTTTTCTCCAAAGGTTTCCTTGGTTTTCCTGTATGCAACATCTACCTTTCCTACAATTAAACCACCTTTAACATACTTGCACTTCTCTTTCAGCCATTCCTCCTTAGCTGTCCTCCAGTTTCTATCTACTTCATTCTTTAATCGACTGCATTATCTTCTGTCCTCCTCATTGTTTGCCTTCTTGTATTTTCGCCGTTAGTCAATCACGTCTAAACCATACCCGGGCGACTGGAATGGGACATTGATGATCATCATCATCATCATCATCATCAATCAGGTCTAATACCTACCGAGTTATCCACTGATTCTTCATCTTAACTTTCTTCCTAGCTTTTCTTCAGCAGTCCTATTTATCTCATTCTTCAGGATTGTCCACTCTTCATCTATTATTATTATTATTATTATTATTATTATTATTATTATTATTATTATTATTATTATTATTATTATTATTATTATTATTATTATTATTATTATTATTATTATTATTCCTCTCAGCGTTCAGTATATCCGCCTCCGTAGCGTAACGGTTAGTGTTATTAGCTGCCGTCCTCGGAGTCCGGGTTCGATTCCCGGTACTGCCAGAAATTTAAGAATGGCAGTAGGGCTGGTATGTGGATGAAATGGTACATGCAGATCACCTCCATTGGGAGTGTGCTTAAAAAGAGCTGCACCATCTCAGGCTGAGGACACGAGTTTACGATTTACTACAGGCCTACATCTCCACAATTTCTACTTGTTACTTGCACTATGGCCTCGTTTAGCTCCATATATCATATCCTTAAATCATTACAAACCGTGTCTAAACATCGTCGCCTTGTTCTCCCTCTACTTCTCTTACCGTTCACGACCGAGTCCATTGTTGTCCTAGGTAACCTATACTCCTCCATTCACCTCACATTACCCTACCACCGAAGACCGTTTATGCGTACAGTTTCAAAATCGAGTTCATTTCCAACTTAACTTTCATCTTCTGATTCCGAGTACCCATCTGCCAATGTTCCCACCTGTTGGTACCAGCAATCATTCTCGCTCCTTTCACATCTGTTACTGCCAGCTTATGACTAAGATATCCTGGGTCCACCAAGCTTTCACTCCCGTACAGCAAGGTTGGTATGTAAACATACCGGTGTAGTGATAGCTTCGTTTGGGAACTGACTTCTTTCTTACAGAATGCTGTGATCTCAACTGTGAGTTCATTGCATTCACTTTTCTGCACCTTGATTTAATCTCACTCTCTGTAATACCATCGTGGGAGAACACACATCCTAAATACTTGAAATGATCTACTTGTTCCAGTTTTGTATTCCCAAACTCACCTTCACTTCTCTTAGGTTTTTTCCTTATTGACATCACTTTAGTCTTGGAAAGACTAATTTTCATAACATGCTTATTGCACCTATTTTCAAGTTCCAGTATATTGGATTGCATTCTTATAGCACAATGTGCCATTAAGACAAGGTCGTCGGCATAGGCCATACCCAATCATTCCCTGTAAATTTACACCTTTTAGTAGATGATTCATATAAGCTTTGAACAACAGAGGTAATAATAATTTCGTGTGGCTATTTCTAGCCGAGTGCAGCCCTTGTAATGCAGACCCTCCGATGAGGGTGGGCGGCATCTGCCATGTGTTATTGTGGTGGGGGATAGTGTTATGTGTGGTGTGTGAGTTGCAGGGATTTTGGGTACAGCACAAACGCCCAGCCCCCGGGCCATTGGAACTAACCAATGAAGGTTAAATTCTCCGACCCGCCCGGGAATCGAACCCGGGACCCTCTGAACCGAATGCCAGTACGCTGACCATTCATCCAACGAGTCGGACACAACAGAGGTGAAAATTTACAGCTTTGTCTAACCACTGTAAGTAAATAATAATAATAATAATAATAATAACAATAATAATAATAATAATAATAATAATAATAATAATAATAATAATAATAATAATGTTATTGGTTTTTAAGTCCCGCTAACTACTTTTACGCATTTCGAAGAAGCCGAGGTGCCGGAATTTTGTCCTGAAGGTGTTCTGTTACGTGCCCGTAAATATGCCGGCACTAGGCTGATGTACCTGAGCCCTTTCAAATACCACCAGACTAAGTTTTGATCAAACCTGCAAAATTAGGCCCACAAGGCCAGCGCTCTACCGCTCGATATATTCAGCTCGGCTTCTGTAAGTGCCTTGAACCAATAACTCATTCTACCATCAAGTCTCTTCTTCTTCTTCTTTTTCTTTATCTGTTTACCCTCCAGGGTCGGATTTTCCCTCGGACTCAGCGAGGGATCCCACCTCTACCGCCTCAAGGGCAGTGTCCTGGAGCTTCAGACTCTGTGTCGGGGATGAAACTGGGGAGAATGACCAGTACGTCGCCCAGACAGCCTCATCTGCTATGCTGAACAGGGGCCTTGTTGGAGGATGGGAAGATTGGAAGGGATAGACAAGGAAGAGGGAAGGAAGCGGCCATGGCCTTAAGTTAGGTACCATCCCGCCATTTGCCTGGAGGAGAAGTGGGATACCACGGAAAACCACTTCCAGGATGGCTGAAGTGGGAATCGAACCCACCTCTACTCAGTCGACCTCCCGAGGCTGAGTGGACCCCGTTCCAGCCCTCGTACCACTTTTCAAATTTCGTGGCAGAGCCGGGAATCGAACCCGGACCTCCGGGGGTGGCAGCTAATCACACTAACCACTACACGACAGAGACGGACTATATCACTGTCCTCCTCCATATCAAGTCGGTTGTTCGCGACGCCAAGAGGAAGATTTCTCTTTACGTTGAGAAGATTTTCAAAATATTCCTTCCACCCATCCAGTGATTGAGGTCGCCTAATGTACTGAAAACACTATTTATTTCCTTTTTGTCCGACTTCTTGGCTGAATGGTCAGCGTTGAGGCCTTCGTTTCAGAGGTTCCCGGGTTCGATTCCCGGCTGAGACGGAGATATTAATAACGTCTGATTAATTCTTCTGGCTCCGGGACTGGGTGTTTGTGTTTGTCCCAACACACATCTCTCCATATAGAGTTGGTGTCAGGAAGGCCATACGGTCGTAAAACAGGGCCAAATCCACATGTGCGACACACTTCGCACCCGTGACCTCACAAGTGTGAGAAAAGAGGCAGAAGAAGAAGACTATTCATTTCCTTTTTAGCCTTCTTTGTAAGTTTGTTTATTACTGTCCAGAAAGGCTTCCCTGTCACTTGACCTAGTATTTGTCTATTACCGAAACCTTCCAACGACCTCTTGGATTTAACAATTATTTGCTTCACTCTGTTTCTTTCATCTACGCACAATTTCCTGTAGGCAAATTCGTACCTTGGAGCCATTTCCGATACGCCTTCCTTTTACGTTTACAAACTGCTGTCACTTCATTATCCCAACAAGATGGTCGTTTTTCACATCTTTACACAAAGTAATTGCTAGGCATCCCCTTTCTGTTTCAACTACAGTATCCCTGTATGCAACCTATTCTCATTCTATATTCTGAACCTGCTTATTATCTATTATTTAGAACTTTTCACTAATCATATGCATGTACTTCAGTCTGGTTTCCCTGTCCTAGGCCTAGAGACACTTAGTTCACTACAGATCTGATAGTGGTGTGTACTATCAAAAAATCCCCGAAGAACCGTACATCTCTAATAGATTTCCTGAATTCAAAGTGGTTATGATAGAGTTTATTATGGATCTGGTGTCCATACCCTCCTATGTATAGCGGTGAGAAGCTTTATGGTTGAAGAATATACAGTAAGTTATTCGCATTCCTAACTACTAATCCCACACGGGCACACAAGACGAGTAAATGCTTCCCATTCCTATAAGCTTGCATATCTTCCCTGCATTAACCCCATCACCTTCTAGTGTCCTTCAGTTCTGTTTTCAAATCTCGCATTGCAATCGCCCATTAGCACTATCCTATCCTTGCTGTTGACTCTGACTACCATACCAAACTGTACTTCATAAAATTTGTCACCTTCGTCCTCATCTGCACCCTCACATGTCGAAGGCACTGAGTCAATTCTCGCCCTAATTCCTCCAACTGCTAAATCTACTCAAATCATTCGCTCATCTAAGTGCCTAATGGAAACTACGATGCGTGCAACGGTATTCCTGATGAACAGTCCTACCCCACACTCTGCCCTTCCCTTTTTATAACACCTGTTATGAGCACTTTATAATCTCTTCCTGGTTACCTCCCCTTTCCGGAATAGGATTAACTCCAAGCACATCCAGGCGCATCCTCTTTGCCGAATCAGCTAGTTCACCGTTCTTTCTTCCATAAGCTCCATTAATACTGATAACTCCCCATCGAATTCCATTTCCGTTTCCAAGGAGTCCCTCGCCTGTCAAATTGAGGTTGCACTCCGTTACTCACATAGGTCCGAGGCTTGCTTAAAACGTTCTGAGCGTGCTCTGTGAAAATTCTGTGAAGCAGGATGCTAACCTAGTTACACATAGTCCCATTGAGAATCTGTCCTCTGACGGGTTAGGGACCACAGGTGGATTGTACAGTCCAACCGCCTCAGCACAGGAAGGGCCATGCCTCAGAATATGTCCGAGATGCCCACTCTCATTCCATACCAACTGGTGTCCCGACTCTCAGGACCACTTACTAGGCCACTTAGCCGTTGCCCATGTTTCACGAACTAGGACATGACTAAATCAACTCGTACCACGAATGAAGAATTATTATTATTATTATTATTATTATTATTATTATTATTATTATTATTATTATTATTATTACTAGCAAGATACCCTTGCTTCGGTACGGTATTATAAAAAATTTATAATTGAATGCTTAACGTTTTATATATAATCCGCCGAAATTCGCGATCTGACTCGTTTTCGAAGGGATTACGGCACAGCTCCTCCCATTTTTCAATCTTTCTTTCCAGCAATCGATTTCGTATTTCCAGGGCTAGGTCCAGGTTTTACGACCGGTCAGTTGGGTCCCTAAATCTTTGCCATCTTTTCCTATAACCATTTTTAATATGGATCAAATCTTTGAGGAGATCCGGCGTGGCATCGTCTTGTGCACCTTGGTGGTACTGAACCCGCGGCTGGACTGCATTCGTAGTCATTACCTGGCCAGGACCCGTATCCAACGCGGTCCGCACATTTGGACGACGTTTCAGAACATTATTATTATTATTATTATTATTATTATTATTATTATTATTATTATTATTATTATTCTGGACCCCGCAGCAAGAAGCAAGACCGCAACTTGGCGGTAAAATACATTTTCTACCATTGTCATTGCTGACAATGTGACCAGCACCATTGTCGCGCGTAGGCAAGTGCGCGGGATTTCTGGCGATACGAATAATATACTTCCGTGCATTATCGACCTTATAATAGAGGTGAACAATTGCACGGTCAATATCATTCCTGTCGTTTTTTCAAATGTGTTTAAATTTTTATTTATATGCCACGAGAATCTACTGTAATCTAGCTTCAAGTTCTCCAAAGGAAAAGATGACTCTTGAAAACGAACCCAGGAAAGATAAAAATGATAGGATTATGATCAGAATCAAGTACATTATGAACAGTAAAATCAATTGGTCTCAAATCCCTTTTCACGCCACCACCGTTAAGTTGATTTGCGCACCCCCCCCCCCCGCGAAGAAAAGAAGGCGTGTTTCTTTATGTTTAAAGGAGATTCGAAATACCAATGTTTCTGTCTTTTACCTTCAATTTTGAGATATAAGTATCCCCATAAAAAGAATTCAATTTTTCACTTCCTTTCAAACTCACCTCCTCCCCCCCCCCCCCCCCCCCGTTAAGTGAATTTTCCAAAAAAGTACTTGTTTCTTTATTAGTAAAGGATCTTCTAAATACCAATTATCACGACTGTAACATCTTCAGATTTTGAGATACGTGTCACAAAAGGAATTCAACTCTTGTTCACCCCACCCCCCAAGATGATTTTCACACAAAAATGCATTTTTCTTTGTTTTTAAATGAGATACAGATACCAATTTTCACGTCTGTAACAAAAGTTTTTGTTAGATGTAAGTATCCTCATACAATTATATCAATTAATTATTCAATTTCTTCAATCCCCTTCATTGGATTTTCCGAAATCAAAGGAATATGTGTTTCATTACTTTTAAAGCAGATTCCAAATACCAGTTTTCACGTCTGCAACATCTTTAATTTTTGAGATAATGGTATCTTAATTCAAATAATTCAACTAATTTTTCAATTCCCCCCCCCCCCCCCGCCATTTAAGTGGATTTCGGAAAGTTAATTAATTAATTTCGTGTGGCTATTTCTAGCCGGGTGCAGCCCTTGTAAGGCAGACCCTCCCATGAGGGTGGGCGGCATCTGCCATTTGTAGGTAACTGCGTGTTATTGTGGTGGAGGATAGTGTTATGTGTGGTGTGTGAGTTGCAGGGATGTTGGGGACAGCACAAACACCCAGCCCCCTAGCCACTGGAATTAACCAATGAAGGTTAAAATCCCCGACTCGGCCGGGAATCGAACCCGGGACCCTCTGAAATGAAGGCCAGTACGCTGACCATTCAGCCAACGAGTCGGACTTTCGGAAAGTAAAAAATACGCATTTCTTTATTTTTAAAGGAGATTCCAAATACCAATTTTCACGTCTGTATTATCTTCAGTTTTTGAGAAATCAGTATCCTAATAAACAGAATTCAACCCCATTTTCAGTATTTCTTTACCCCCCACCTAAGTGGTTATTCCGTAAACAAAAAATACATATATTTTTATTTTTAATAGAGATCAAAAATACCATTTTTCACTTCTGTAACATGGTAAGTTTTTGAGATATACTGTAGACATGCTCATTTTAAAAATTCACCCCCTTTTTAGTTCCCCTTAAGTGGAGTTTCCGAAGGCAAATTACCTGTGTTTCTTTACTTTTACAGGAGATTCCAAATACCAATTTTTACGTCTGTAACATTTTTCGTTTCTGAGATATACTGTAGATATGGTCTTTCTAAAAATTCACTCCATTTGTCACTCTTGTTTAACCCCCATTAATTGGACTTTCCAAAAACAGAAATTACGTGTTTCTTTATTTTTTAAGGAGTTTCTAAACACTAATTTTTAGGTCTGTAATATATTCAGTTTCTGAGATATAAGAATCCTCATTAAAGGTATTCAACATCATTTTCACTGCTCCTAGTGGGGTTTTACGAAAACAAAACAATACGTGTTTCTTTATTTTTAAAGGAGATTCCAAATACCAATTTTCACATATGTAGACTTTTAAAGTTTTGAGATATAGAAACATTCATTTTAAATGTATCCTAAAAATTCACCCCATTTGTCACTCTTGTTTAACCCCCATTAATTGGATTTTCCTAAAACAAAAAAGTACGTCTTTCTTTATTTTTAAAGGAAATTCCAAATATAAATTTTCAGGTCTGTAATATCTTCAGTTTCTGAGATGTAAGCATCCTCATTAAAGATATTTAACCCATTTTCACCCTTTTTCTCCCTTCCTAGTGGGATTTTCCGAAAACAAAAAAATGCGTGTTTTTTTATTTTTAAAGAAGATTCTAAATACTAATTTTTTCATATGTTAACTTTTAAAGTTTTGAGATATAGATACACTCTTTTTAAAAATTCACCCCCATAACGATGGAATATCCAAAAATCCTCCTTTAGCGAGCACTTACATTGTAATATAAATGTATCCTCAAAATTTCATTCCTTTATGTCCAGTAGTCTTGGCTCGGCGATGATGAGTCAGTCAGTCAAACAGGACATGTTATTTTATATATATATAGATTATTATTATTCCTTTCACACTTATCTGGGGTCGGTACATTATATTGATTATGCTCATTTTTACGACCTGATGCCTTTCCTGACGTCAACCCTGTGTGGAGGGATACGAGTATATTCACTAACTTATTGTGTGTTACTGTGGTAGCTGTTAGTGCTATGTGTTGTACGTAAATGAAGATGTGTATTAAGACTAGTACAAATACCCAGTCCCCGAGCCAGGGAAATTCTCGGACGTGGCTAAAATCGCCGGTCCAGCCGGGAATTGAAGCTGGAACCCTCTGAACCGAAGGTCGCAACGTTGACCATTTAGCCAAAAGAGACGGACCGCACTCAGGTATCACGCCTTCACAATCGTAGATATCTAGGTCTGATCTGGTATTGAGTTGCTCAGCCTCGTGAGACCTGATGTTGCACCAAATGAAGGTTGTCCATTATACCGTCTGACTCGTTACAGCTAGCTATACGCATTCCACAGACATCACAATAATACATGTAATCGTATAATTTCCAAGTGTACGCGCAAAACATGCACTTTGCCTGTAAATCGAATTACCACCAGTAACCATCGACTAGAGCTCTGGTTACTAAACCCCTTCAGCTGGCACCCCCCCCCCCCTCCTTCCATGCCCCTTGTAATCTCCGCCTGCGAGCGAGTTGGCCGTGCGGTTAGTGTAGCGCAGCTGTGAGCTTGCATTCGGGTGATAGGCTAGTAGGTTCGAACCCCACTGTCGACAGCCCCATGGTTTTCCGCAGTTTCCCATTTTCGCACCAAGCAAATGCTGGGGCTGTATCTCAGTGAAAGCCACGGCCGCTTCCTTCCCACTCCTAGCACTTTCCCTATCCCACCGTAACCAGAAGACCTATCTGTGTCTGTGCGATGTAAAGCAAAATGTTAGAAAAAAAGGACCTCCTCTGTGGTGTAGTGGTTAGCGTGATTAGCTGCCACACCCGGCAGCCCGGGTTCAATTCCCGGCTGCAACGAAATTTGAAAAGTGGTTCGAGGGCTGGAACGGGGTCCACTCAGTCTCGGGAGGTCAACTGAGCATAGGTGTGTTTGATTCCCACCTCAGCCATCCTGGAAGTGGTTTTCCGCGGTTTCCCACTTCTCCTCCGGGATGGTACTTGACTTAAGGCCACGGCTGCTACCTTCCCCCTTCCTTGTCTATCCATTCCAATCTTCCCATCCCCTCCACAAGACCACTGTTCAGCATATCAGGTGAGGCCGCCTGGGTGAGGTACTGGTCATCCTCCCCAGTTGTATCCCCGACCCACAGTCTGAGGCTCCAGGACACTGCCCTTGAAGCGATAGAGGTGGGTTCCCTCGCTGAGTCCGAGGGAAAAACCAACCCTGGAGGGTAAACAGATTAAGAAAGTAGAAAGAAAGAAAAAATGCAATCCCCACGCCACACTAACCCTTACCATACTGTTATTATAGTTATCTATTATCTCAGAGTAATGCAGAATAAGGTAGGAAATTTCGCAATTCACACTAACTAATTTTAAAAAGTAGATTGTGTGGTTGAAAAAATAATGTAAAAGTAAATGTGTTATAAACAAATAATCAAACGTCAAAAAATGTCAATATTAAGCTGCTGTTTCGAATCCAAAATGTTAGCATGAAGAGAAGTTTAAATGAACATGTAACTAAATATATTATTTGCACTCACATTATTTTACCAGAGCATAAAACATAAACAATTTATTTTTAAGAGTTGAACATGTGTTTCAGTACATAGACACTCAGAGACCTAACTGGAAGAGATATGTTGGGAAAATTGACAGAAGGACTCCGGAACAAACCCTACAAAATGTGCCCACTGGAAAAATATTCACTGAACGTCCGGTAAAATGGTGGACATAGTACATAAAGAACAACATGGCCTGATGCTTAGTTCGAGGAATATGAACTCAAATACACAGGAACAACTCTTATCCCTCTTAGCAGCCATTTCTTTTAATCTCACAAGAACAAACAACAACATTGGGGTAACATATTTTTGTTTATGTTTCCCTCTTTAATGTTCGGTGTAGGTTTAAAGTTGGTTGAAGTACACTGAAGTCGCTTTCCAAGTTTCTTTCTCCTTGTAAGTTGTCCACACACACACACGCCTATAAATCTCTCAAGCCCCCCCCCCCCCCGCTCCGTTTGGGATCCACTGGACTACAGCGAGCACCCTAGACCGAAGCATTGATACGAGACCAGTAAAATATGATGGTTCTCCCGGGGAATGCAGGCTTATTAGCATGTAATTCCAGGTTTGGGTAGCAAACTTTCGCGTGAGGGCCTAACTATGTGGGTGTGTAAGTAATGTGTCAGCTAGCCAGTCAGCTGGTGGTTTGTGTTGGCTGGCCTTGACAGGACAGTTGTGACGTCACAAGCTGACACGCTTCTGAGCCCAGGTCTTGATGTGGGACCTGTCTGTGGTTGACCCTCACCTTGACATTACCTTCCTCAAGCAGAGAGAGATAGAGAGAGAGGATAGAGCAGTTTCGTCAGCGGAACTAGTGCTGAGAAGATACAGTATCCCCGAAAGAGGAACTCGACAGGAATTGAAAGTGAAAATCCCCACAAAACAGTCTTGTCTTGTGCCTTGATCGAGTTGACTATGCTCTATCTCTCTCTCGTACCAACCTTGCAAAGCACCTGGGCTGCCACAGCGGGGTGCCACGAGTGGAGAATTGATGCAGTTCAGTATCCACCCTCATTTTTTATTAAACTTCCTTTCTACATTATCACTCACAAAAGGATTTTACCAGAGCATTCGAGTGACAGAATTTCAAACCTTTGAAAGTTTTCTTTAGTTGTTAAATATTAATAGACAGGATGCATACAAAGCACGTGGACTCTCAAAAAGCAGACATTTTGTCAGCGGACATAAAAGTCTGTAAGTAACATCCGTCAACCGTCTAACATTTGCCGGACATGTCCTTCTCTTTGTGCTGGGCTGTGTGGCTTAGACGGTTGAGGCGCTAGCCTTCTGACTCCAACTTGGCATGTTCTATCCTGGCTCAGTCCGGTGGTACGAGTATTTGAAGGTGCATAAATACGCCAGCCTCGTGTCGGTAGATTTCGTTGCATGTAAAAGAACTCCTGCGGGACAGAATGCCAGCATCTTGGCGTCTAGGAAAACCGAAAAAGCAGTTAGTGGGACGTAAAGCCAATAAACATAATTAACCTTCTCGTTGTCATGTGTCCGCACGTCTGGTAGGAATTCACATCTTGAGTTCACACCTTGAACATGGTGCTACACATGTTTATTATATTCATACATAACTACGTTGAAATATCTGTGACCCCATACAGCAGCACCAAGCAGATTCAAATACAGCTAGTCCTTATGAAACTTCTTCAGCTGTATGAAGCGGGAATATAATTTTAAATCCATTAATCGAAATACTCCTATAAAGCGTACAGAAGCAGAAAACATACTGAGATGAGGAATAAAATTGAAAATACGTAAACAAACTGGACAAATTGAAGAGCCAGAAAATGTAAGCAGATATTGTCCTCTGGCTACTTTAGATGAGTACTATAATGTGATTCCTATCATCCTTAGTCAACTTAAAAATTACTGAAAATAAAAGTATATAAGTTACTGTATTTATATATAATATTACCTCTCTATTCTTACAAAATTTGAAGTGTTGATCATGGTTTCTACGTTGAAACCAATAATCCGTTCACTATGCTGGTCGTAGTAGCTTGCCCGCTGCCCTATTTTCTTATTCATTATTAAGAGCATTCGCGGCTCAGGCGGCAGCGCGCCGGCCTCTCACCGCTGGGTTCCGTGGTTCAAATCCCGGTCACTCCATGTGAGATATATGCTGGGCAAAGCGGAGGCGGAGCAGGATTTTCTCCGGGTACTCCAGTTGTTCCTGTCATCTTTCATTCCAGCGACACTCTCCAGTATCATTTCATTTCATCTGTTAGTCATTAATCACTGCCCCAGAGGAGTGCGACAGGCTTCGGCAGCCGACACAATTCCTATTCTCGCCGCTAGATGGGGCTTCATTCATTCCATTCCTGACCCGATCGCATGGTTGGAAATAGGATGATGATTTTCATCATTAAACCAACTCCTGCGATTCCCCTGTTTGATTTTATATTGATAATTCTGTAGTCGCCTGACCAAAAATCCTGCTCTTCCTGCCAACGTACTTCACTTACACCAACTTTTCAGATTCTCTAACCTACCAAAACGATTAAAACTTCTAACATTTCACGCTCCAGCTCGTAGAATGTCAGTATCCATCTTCCTGATGATTGTCCCCTCTCGTGTAGTCCCCACCCAGAGATCCGAATGGGAGGGAGCCGTCATCAGTACATCATTCACATAGAGAGAGATGCATATCCTCGGGAGTTAGTTACACCTGTAGTTTCCCGTTACTTTAAGCCGTGTGGCAGTATCAACACAGCTAAGCCATGTTAGTATTATTACAAGGCCATATCAGTTAATCACCTAGACTGCCGCCCTTGCAACTTCGAAAGGCTGCTAACCCCTTTCGATGAACCATTCGGCTATCTGCTTCATTGGGACGCACAAGCCTCCCCGCCGTAGCAAGGTCACATGGTTCGCAGGGGGGGGGGGGGGGGGTAACAAATCCTACATTTTTAATGGTAACAATCATTTTACCGTAAAATCAACGATATTTTTACATTTAATTGCTGAAATATAGCTGGGTGTTTCGGAACAGTTGGCTGATGACGTCGAATGACATTCCGTATCCACTGTTAAACACGTTACATTTAAACTGAGATTTTGTAACAGCAATAGAATTTCACGCTCTAAAAACCTGTATTCTACTAACAAGTAGAGTGTATAAATAAGCCATATCTAAATATTAGGGTTTTGATACTTCTGTACCGTTTATAATGGAAGCTAAAATATTACGTAGAATATTTTTTTCTTATATAACTACTTGTCCTCCTCTGTCGTGTAATGGTTAGCATGATTAGCTGCCACCCCCGGAGGCCCGGGTTCGATTCCCGGGTCTGCCACGAAAATTGAAAAGTGGTACGAGGGCTGGAACCGGGTCCACTCAGCCTAGGGAGGTCAACTGAGTAGAGGTGGGTTCGATTCCCACCTTAGCCATCCTCGAAGTGGTTTTCCGTGGTTTCCCTACTTCTCCTCCAGGAAAATGCCGGGATGGTACCTAACTTAAGGCTACGGCCGCTTCCTTCGCTCTTCCTTGTCTTTCCCTTCAAATCTTCCCATCCATCACCAAGACCCCTGTTCAGCATAGCAGGTGAGGCCGCCTCGGCGAGGTACTGGTCATCCTCCCCAGTTGTATCACCCGAAACAATGTCTCACGCTCCAGGACACTGCCCTTGAGGCGGTAGAGGTGGGATCCCTCGCTGAGTTCGTGGGAAAAATCAACCCTGGAATGTAAGCAGACTAAAGGGGGTGTAAAAGGGACTAAAAATGGGTTGAATCTTTTTAATGAGGATACATATATCTCAAAATCTAAAGATGTTACAGATATGAACATTTGTATTTGGAATCTTCTTTACAAATAAAGAAATACGCACTTTTTGTTTTCGGAAAATCCAATTAAGGGTGGAGAAATGAATAGAAACATGAGTATAATTCTTTGTATGAGGATATTTAGGCGTACATCACAAAAACGAAGGATGTTACGGACGTGAAAATAGCTATTTTGAATCTCCTTTAAAAATAAATAAACCCGCATTTTTGTTGGGTGTGGGAGGGAATCTACTTAAGGAAGATGTAAAGGGAGTTGAATTCTTTCTATGAACATACAAATAAGAAGTAGACTTAAAATAATACACCGCTAAGGGCTTTTGAATGGAGGATGAGGAATGATGACAGAAATATACATTTATATGAAACCGTTTGAATTAGGAAGTTAAAATATCAAATGACATCCTATGTGTTAAATAACAGAAGGTTTGAATCAAATTTATCCCCTCAGAGAGTTAAATGAATTTAAGATCCGAAAACAAATATATTTATTACTTCCTCCGGGATGGTTTAACGTACGAAGACAAAATTCCAAATAGCGGTATTCATTTTAAATCCTAGGTGTGAAATAGGAAATATTTTTAAACGTTCCACCGCTAAAGTGCAAACTAAATTATTCATTCCTCCAAAACCGTTGGGCGTACGAAGTTGTAATTGTACGAGGATGGTTTTCTTTTATTTCATATGTCTAAAATACCGTATACTTCAAAACATATCTCCCCTAAGAGGTTTAGATGGTAGTTGACTCTCAAGAAAAAACAATATCCATTCTTCTGAAACCGCTTCAGGCACGAACATAACGTTTTTTATGAAGGGTGGTCTTCTATATTCTAGATGTTAATAAATATTTCAAAACATTCACCCCTTAAAATAGTATTCATTCCTCCATTACTGTTGGTCGTAAGAAATCAAAATGTCACAGGTTGGTCGCCTTTACGTCGTAGATGTTAAATCAGATATGGTTTAAACATTCAAATTCTTCCGTATGGGGTTCGAATGACAATGATACCCTCAAAACCGTTTGACGTACGGACTTCGAACAATAACTTTCCTTCTTTCTTTCTTTATTTCTTTCTTTCTTAATCTGTTTAACCTCCACGGCTGGTTTTTCCCTCGGACTCAGCGAGTGATTCCTCCTCTACCGCCTCAAGGGCAGTATCCTGGAGCGTGAGACATTGGGTCGGGTGAAACAACTAGGGAGAATGACCAGTACCTCGCTCAGGCGGCCTCACATGCTATGCTGGGTAGGAGCCTTATCGGGGGATGGGAAGATTGGGAGAGATAGAGAAGAAAGAGGGAAGGAAGCGGCCGTGGCCTTAAGTTAGATACCATACCGGTATTTGCCTGGAGGAGATGTAGGAAACCACGGAAAACCACATCCAGGATGGCTGAGGTTTGAATCGAACCAACGCATCTACTCAGTTGACCTCCTGAGGCTGAGTGGACACCGTTCCAGCCGTCGTACCACTTTTCAAATTTCGTGGCAGAGCCGGGAATCGAACCCGGGCAGGCGGGGGTGGCAGCTGATCACACTAACCACTACACCACAGAGGCGGACTGAGTAATAACTTTCAGTTTAAATCCGTAGCGAAGCACGGGTATCATGCTAGTTATCTATAGAGCCTATAATAAAACAACATCTCCTGACTGACTGACTGACAGGTTCATCATTGCCTAGCCAAAACTACTGGACATAAAGAAATGAAGTTTTAGGGATACATTTATACAACGTATTACAACTAGCAGGTACCCACGGATTCGATCGCGTGGATTTCTTAATTTGATAAAAGTAATCGTTCCTCAGCAGGCCCCGTGGTGTAGGGGTAGCGTGGCTGATTATTACTCGGATGCCCCGGGTTCGATTCCCGGCCAGGTCAGGGTTTTTTTTACCTGGATCTGAGGGCTGGTTCGTGGTCCACTCAGCCTACGTTACTAGAACTGAGGAGCTAGCTGACAGTGAGATAGCAGCAGGCCTTCGCCTGAGCAGCGGTCGCTTGGTAGGCCAATGCCCTTTAGGGCTATAGTGCCACAGCTTTGGTTAGTAGTAATCATTCGTCCGTACAATAGCGCTTACTGAGACATTATCTGAAAATCCCTAAATTATAAAAACTCACAGAAAAATAGAGTTCATTTATCTCAGAAACTCTTTGTAAACAACGCGTGTGGTATTGCCTCTTGGAGCTAAGATGACCATGCGACATGGAACTGTAGGCTACATGTCAGAAACAGTCTTCTCACAAGTCAGAAACTACGAACCTGCTACGCTGGCGGAGGAGAGTCCTAACCGGCTTGCCGGCGGACTCGAGGGAAATAAAATACCTCTCGCGGACGAAACACACAACCTCCCTGTGGGTGGGGGACGCAGACGAAGAATTCACCCACGGTATCCTCTGGCTGTCGTAAGAGGCGACTAAAAGGGGCGATCAAGCGATGATCACATTAGAACCATGAAACTACTTGTGATTAATACCACCACGCGGGGAACACCATGGGTCGCTTTTACTTGCGCGTAGTACCACTATGTTGGGTACCAAATAGGTTTGTGATAGTAGCAAACGAGGGCTCGACGGCTTTTGCAGTACTTGTGATTAGTAGCACTATATGAGTGACACCATGGGATGAGGGAACCCTTGGTTCTGGCCTTCCTTGATTAGTACCCACTATATGAGGAGCACCACAGGATAGTACGAGTCCCTGTGGTTAGTACCCTTATATGATGAACACAATAGGTTTGCGTCGCCTGTAAATGGCGCCGCAATGTGCGAAACAGCGTAGGTCTGTAATACATGTACACATTTCCTTACCTGAGTGTAGTACCATAATGTGTCGATGCCGCGAGTCTACGCTACTCTTGATTACCCGCAACATGACAAATACCATGGTTCTAATTTCCTAGCGATATGTACCATTGTGAGGGGCCGCTAATTTGGATTTTTGACACCTTTGGACTAAAAGCATCATCGATTCAGTATTGTGCTATAGACGCAGTCCCTTGGTCAGTAATGCTATTATTTCACGTCAGTTTCTGTGAGTGCGAGACATTGCGTGTCGGCTCCACTTATTGTTTTAAATTCATATCCATCCATTCATTCTTCGTCCTCACGTTTTGAATTCTGGTCAGTGGAAGATTTTGGACTTTAAATTTGTCATTCCATTTCGTCTCATTTCGTACCATTAGGGGCCGATGACCTAAATGTTAGGCCCCTTCAAACAACAAGCATCAAGCAGCATCAACAAGTCGGAAGAAAATAAAGTATGTTTCTTTATATTAAAAGACATACCAAATATCTATTTTCTGAAAACAAAAAAATACATGTTCCTTTACTTTTAAAGGAGATCCCAAATACCAATTTTCACGTCTGTAACATCTTTAGTTTTTGAGATATAAGTATCCTCACAAATAATTCAAATAATTTTTCATTTTTTCACCCCCTCCTCTTCAGGTGGATTTTCGAAAAAAATACGTATTTATTTATTTTAAAAGGAGATTCCAAATAACAATTTTCACTTCTGTAACATGTTAAGATTTTGAAATGTACTGTAGATATGCTCGTTTTAAAAATTCACCCACTTTTTATTTCCCCTTAAGTGGATTTTCCGAAAGAAAATTGCCTATGTTTCTTTACTTTTACAGGATATACTAAATGCCAATTTTTACGTCTGTGACATGTTACGTTTCTGAGATATACTGTAGATATAGTCTTTCTAAAATTTAACCCCCTTTGTCACTCCTGTTCACCACACATTAATTGGATTTTACAAAAACAAAAAATACGTTATAACCTTTTAATGGATTCAGAGTCGAAGATGAAGGAATCATTGAAGTTTATGATAGTATGGAAGCTGTTTGAAATCATATGAAAGTATACGTCCAGTCAATTTACGTCCAGATACACTAATGTCCAAAAGTTAAGCATAATCACTAAACGAGGCCATACCGCCTGATAGGAATGTCAGACGGATTGCTGAACAAACGGAAGCTGAATCACACACCATATGTCACACAACTTGTCCAAATAAAAGTGTCAGGAGGTTTCTGATAGCTAAGATACAACTTTGACAACAACTAACGAAATTTGGCAAAGTCTTCTACAACAAAATATGCTGTTAATAGGGTGTATGGTTACCCGTAACGGCCACACATGCTTCGCAGCGATGTGGCATCCTCTCTATCAGATGGTCCAAGAGCTCTTGTGGCAGTCGATCCCATTCCTCCGAAAGGGCAATGCGAAGGTCTTGGAGGGTCCTTGGTGGAGGCTGACGGGATGCAATTAGCCTCTCCAATGCATCCCAGGCATGTTCTCTAAGATTCAGATCCGCAGACCTCGCAGGCCAGTTCATGCGATGAATGTCTTCCCCAGCCAGAAATTCATCCACCAGAACAGCACGGTGTGGTCGGCCATTATCGTCCATTAAGAGGAAGTCTGGGCCAACTGCACCTCTGAAGAGTAGAACATGTGGTCTCAGTACCTCATCCCTGTATCTCCGAGCGTTAACAAAACTGAAAAACGGGGTCCAAATGGCGTCGTTGTACCATTATGTTGTCACGTTCACCACGAGGCTACACTCCGCTCACTATAACAGGGTAAACACGACTGAGGGTATGTGGAACTCAGGCACTGGTTGTGTTTACCTTGCGGTTACGCTGCTAGTCAAAGCAGGGAACACTCATTTCCTATACAAACCGAACACGTAAGGTTGGTAAGTGCGTATGTCGTGCGATTTGCGGTCTATTCCCTGTTGCCCTGCTTACTCGTAACTTATGCTTAACTTATGGACACTAGCGTACATTGATAATTCGAAGTAACTCGCTCATTTGAGTGGTAAGTTTTAATGAAAATTAAAATAATGAGAATTCATAAGCTCAGAACCCCGTGGTATGTAACAAATTCACGTCCAGAAGTTTAATACTGAAGTACGATCAACTACTGTTGAATGAAAAGGACTGAATTCGACGGGAGAATAAACTGATTTCTTATGCTCCACGTTTAGTTCTGATAACAGTTTATACGACGGAGGCGATGGACTGAATTAAATATTATGAATCATACATGTCAAGTTCACCTTCATTTGCACCAGTCATACATTATCTGACTACTATGAACATCTATAAGTGGTCGAGAATTCGTTTATAAAACGACCGATTAAGACGCAATTGAAGAAAACTATATGAAATTATCTCACTCCACGAATATCATAAGATGCTTAGAGATGATCTTATAGCGTCGCTCAAGTTGTATTTACATATAACACGTCACACTTATAAACGTGAAGGAAAATCTACATCTACGTAATGTACAATTCTAACAGAATAGGAAAAAGGACAAGTTTTTAGTACTCATCGTATCTGTCGAATTCTTGAAGACACAACTCCATCATTCTGGTCGTTGGAATATTATCATTTTGTTTGTTTCAACACATCTTCCAGATCCGCTGGGATTCCAACCCGGTTTATGCCTGCATAACCATACTGGCGGATATCTCAGTATAATAATTTTGCGTCCAACTTGACATAATGAAACCTGCAACTTATATAATACGATTGGTACAGTATCACACACCAAAACAGCTAATTAATGTTTGATACAATAATCGCCTTGTTGTTTTCTATTAAAAGCCATCCACGTAGTAATGGCGTAATTCGAATCATAATTTATAATGTGCTATTTCATCTGGTTTCGAGCACACAACCATGGATTATGAGACGGAAATTTTACTAGGAATTAATTGATCGTCTTTGGAGTACGGTCTTCCTAACTCATTTTATGTGCCAATTCTTATTGGAATAATTATAAATATTTATTGTGTGTTTCGAGATTAGAAGTTTCCTTGTGAAGCAATGATTCATATAACGTGAATGAGTCTTCATGAGAGAAATATTTTATTAAACCGCGTTGATGTAGATGGGGAAGTTCACATGTATTTGGAACCGAAATAGTCTTCTTCGGCAATTTTGAGATTGCGTATTTAAAGGAAGGCTTTTGATTAAGCATGATGCTTAGATGCTTAGATAAAATGATATAATATGGTTGAATAATAGGGTCGTCGAAGTAAATGAAATGATGTTATGTGCGATGGTTATGTTGTAATATTTTGTTGGGAAATAAGCATCCCATAAGAATCCCAATAATGTTGATAGTGAAGGTAATGGAATAAATGGTCATCATGCGAATATTAAAATGATATGGAGGAATAGACGAGCGTTTCGAATTTGATAAATGTGTTTCAAAGGTATTGTTTCCGAATAATATTTTCATATTGGACATGTGAATAGTCATCAATAATATTAATTCGAGATGTGGTTACGTAACGAATGTTATGTAAATGAATAGATAAATATGACAGGAAGATCTTCGATACATTATTACACCAATGAGACGTACGAGTTATATAATGATTGGAAATGAAGTTAGGGTCATATTATGTAATGTACAACTTAGTATTTCCTGTAGAATAGCAGGTGTCGTAGTGCTCGTATCCCGGAGATATTAGTAGAATTTCAGATCTTTGGAGGAAAACCTATGGCCTGATCCAGATGCTGTGGCGTCTTAATAATATCAAATCATGATTGTTTATGATGGTATTATGTAGTTTTGAATGTCTACTTTATTTTAGATGCAGCGATTTGAGGACACCATAATTATGTTGTTCTTTATTTCACAGTTCTGGCGATGATTTATCTGAGATTAACTGGGGATCTTATTTTTAATATCCATGATTATTTTATTTTAGATTCCATGACGTTGCACACATTTACGTAGCAAACACTCAATTTGTTACAGTTCGTTTACCTATGCGACGATTAAAATATTACATTAATATTATATTAAAGGACAAGGTTTTGACCTATGAATGAATAGATATGAACGAATAAATATTGTCTTTATTTTTTGCGGTGGGCAAAATAAAAATTTAAATAATTATACTGTCAATTGTACATATAATCCTTCAGCAATTTTCATGTTGGCAATAATGATTCGTTTGCTTTGTTTAACTTAACGTTAGATTGGTTTGCCAACACATTTGTTTTGATTATATAAAACTGTAGAGCCTTACGAGCGAGAAATGACAACCAGCAAAAGGACATTGGAATTTATTTTTAAACGCGTTGATTACTATGCATTTGACTTATCCATCCATGTTGCAAGATTTTATTTATTATTGTTGTTAATTATATTTTATCAATGAATTGATTTGAATAAAGCGGAACATCCTTCCAATTAAAATCTATTCTCAGTATTATAATTTGTAGATTAAGAGTTAAAATAGCTTCAGATAGTTATAAGGTACAGATTCTCATAATGACGATGATAATGTGCTAATAATTGCCATGAATTGTAACCGGTGTCCGATTGAACCGCGGTTACAACGTGTTTCTTTATTTTTAAAGGATATTCCAAATACAAATATTCATGTCTGTAACATAACTGGAATGGAGAACCTTAACTAATCGACCACCGCGCCACAGTGTCTCGCTTGATGGTACCTGGCATGCTAAACCTCTCTTAACTTTTTTCGACAGGTCAAAATCGCTTTTTTTTCGAAAATGTTTGAGAGTTGCGTGCTACTACTTTGCCGGTGTGATTCTGTAATGTAGTACTACTAACCTACAAAGTTTGAGCAAAATCGGTGATGCGGACATCGTGACCTCCCCTTGTGAGAGCCAGAACGTTCTTACACTCAGCTTCGTGGTAACAAACTGAGGAGCTGTTTGATGGGACTGACAGCGTTAATCTTGACAGACCAAGGGCTTACTAGCTTATGCCACGAACCTGCTACGCAGGCGTAGCAGGGGGAGAGGTGATACTCCCACGTGGCGCGTCCCAGGTGGCGGATAGGGGGGTCCTAACCGGCTTGCCGGCGGACTTGAGGGAAATAAAATACCTCCCACGGACCAAACACACTACCCCCTGTGGGTGGGGGAGGCAGACGAATAATACACCCACGGTATCCCCTGCCTGTCGTGAGAGGCGACTAAAAGGGGCGACCAAGGGATGATTGTATTAGAAATATGAAACTACTTGTGATCAGTACCACCACGCGGAGAACACCAAGGGTCGCTTTTAGTTGCGCGTAGTACCACTATATTAGGTACGAAATAGGTTTGTGATTGGTAGCACACAGGAGCACCGTGCGGTCGGCTTTTGCAGTACCTGTGATTAGTACCACCATATGAGCAGGACCATGGGATGATAGCTACCATGGTTCTGCCTTGCCTATGATTAGTACCCACTGTATGAGGAACACCACGGGATATGGGAAGGTCCCTGTGGTTAGTACTCTTATGTGATGAACACCATAGGGTTGTGTTGCCTGTAAATAGCGCCGCAATATGAGAAAAAACATAGGTCTGTATTATATGTCGAATTTCATAACCTGTGAGTAGTACCATAATGTGTGGAATACCGCGAGTCTCTGCTACTTTTGATTAGTACCGCAACATTACAAATACCATTGTTCTACTTTCCTAGCGATATGTACCGTTATGAGGGGCCGATAACTTGGATTTTGGACCCCTTTTAGACTGCAAGCATTCTCGATTCAGTATTATGCTCTAGCAGCAGTCCCTTGGTCAGTAATCCTATTGTTTTACCGTCAGTTTCTATGAATGTAAGGTATTGCGGGTGGCATCCACTGATTGTTTTAAATTCATATCCATCCATTCATTCTTCGTCCTCATGTTTTGAATTCTGGTCAGTGGAAAATTTTGGGCTTATAATTTGTCATTCCATTTCGTCTCATTTCGTACCATTAGGGGCCGATGACCTCGATGTTAGGCCCCTTTAAACAAGCATCATCATCATCATCATCACTAGCTTAGGTGCGCCACAGTTTTGAACAATAATAATTGTACCGCTGGGTACACCCGCCCCGTTCATTCAAATGAAGCGCCTTGAAGAATGCCATCGATATATGAAGGTAGCAACAAGTAGCAAGAGAAGTTTGGACTTTTCCCTACAGATGTCTCTACCAAAAAAACTTATGCCCTCTAGTGTGAAGATGAACTATCAAAATCCTAAAGTATTTTTTATTTTAAGGATTACTAAACTGAATCGTTTATTCCTTGTTTTTGGTATGTTAAAGTTTACAACACTTCTAGCTCTTTCGGACAACTTCAAATATTGTCCAATAGGAAATTTTGTATATGTATTTTTCCACCAATCACATACTTCTTGCACCTATTTAATTACCCAATGGAAATTGAGGATGTGTCGGGCCTTAACCCAGGGTTTTCTGAATCTTTCCTCTCGGGTTTAAAAGCTGGCATATTGTTCGACTGGTTGTCTTATTCATCGCTCCAGTTTAGTGTGTGTGTGGTTATTAAGGAGGCGGGGTCCTCGTCCTTCATCAAGTAGTCCAGCAGCTAAAGGTAATTGCAGTCCTATAGAAATGATAGTCTTTGAAGGCTAGCTTGTGGGGAAGGTTTCCAAACTTCACTAATGTAACTGCAATTTTCTAAAGTGTAACTTTCAAACTAGTCAAAAGAACTTCGGGAACTGAGAGTGTAACACCCTCTCGCGTTCCCTATCAACTTGACCTTGAGGTGACTATGACTTTGTAACCGTTTCTGTCTGTAGCTTTTGTAACTTAAATTTTCTCCATCTAGTCACCTCAGTAGTATAGGCTTAGCCTCTGTAACTTCGGGCCACGAACCCAAATAGGGTCTTAACCATTTAATTGTAAACTTCTAGAAGTGCAAGTGTTCACCTCAACTTAATTTTGATTTTTGGGCCAGTAACTGAACCTGTTGTTTTTCTACAAAGGCTTGGTAGAATGGGTACTCTATACCCCTGTGTCATTTCTTTTATGTAAAAAGGTAGACTGTTGAGCACATAAGACAGTGCCTACTCTTACAATTTCTAAAATGAAGGTTGAGCCTTTGATAGGTCTGGATATTTCCGGAAATAGATTGCTAAATGTAAAAATGTACAGAGCATAGAGACTCTTTCTATTCATATATTAGTGTAAATATTGAATGATGCCTTTGGAAGGCCGTAACGTTGTAATGTTTGGAGAGTGTTCTCCTAAGTAATAAACATCGTGTATTTTGAATACTCTGTCTCCTTGTGTAGTAATAGAAATTGGGAGGTAGGTCTTCTTTACTGTTTTTTGAAAGGAACCGCAGAGCTCTTGCATTATTAGGGGGCTTCAAGCTCAAAGCTTCGTCATTCGATTTTCTAAAAGTTGTTCAATTAGCTTGTAAGTAAAATTTGGTATCTGAATTTGTAAAGTCTTATTTATGAAAGAAGGAAAAAAAGAAGGAGAAAGAAAATATAACCACAAATTTAAAGTTTTAAATCAATCCTTTGATTGTCCTATCTTGAACCATTTATGCCCGCACCTTCTTTCACCTCTGTAAACCACGGAAACCCCATATGAATAATAATAATAATAATAATAATAATAATAATAATGGTCCGCATCAGTGGTGTAGTGGTTAGTGTGATTAGCTGCCACCCCCCGGAGGCCCGCGTTCAATTCCCGGCTCTGCCACGAAATTTGAAAAGTGGTTCGAGGGCTTGAACGGGGTCCACTCAGCCTCGGGAGGTCAACTGAGTGGAAGTGGGTTCGATTCCCACCTCAACCATCCTTGAAGTGGTTTTCCGTGGTTTCCCACTTATCCTTCAGGCAAATGCCGGGATGGTACCTAACTTAAGGCCACGGCCGCTTCCTTCCCTATTCCTTGTCTACCCCTTCCAATCTTCCCATCCCCACCAAGGCCCCTGTTCAGCATAGTAGGTGAGGCCGCCTGGGCGAGGTACTGGTCATCCTATTCAGTTGTATCCCCCGACCCAATGTCTCACGCTCCAGGATACTCTTCTTGAGGCGGTGGGATCCCTCGCTGAGTCCGGGGTAAAACCAACTCTGGAGGGTAAGCAGATTAAGAAAGAAATAATAATAATAATAATAATAATAATAATAATAATAATAATAATAATATCTGCCTCTGTGGTGTAGCGGTTAGTGTGATTAGTTGCCACTCTCGGAGAACCGGGTTCGATTCCCAGCTCTGCTGCGAAATTCGAAAAATGGTACGAGGGCTGTTACAAGGTCCACTCAGCCTTAGGAGGTCAACTGAATAGAAGGGTTTCGATTCCCACCTCAGCCATCCTCGAAGTGGCTTTCCGTGCTTTCCTACTTTTCCTCCACGCAAATGCCGGGATGGTACCTAACTTAAGGCCACGGCTGCTTCCTTCCCTCTTCCTTGTCTATTCTTTCCGATCTTTCCATCCTCCCACAAGGCCCCTTTTTAGCATAGCAGGTGAGGCCACCTGGGCGAGTTTTGATTCTCTTCCCCAGTTGTATGCTCCCGACCCAAATTCTCACGCTCCAGTACACTGCCCTTGAGGCGGTAGAGGTCCCTCGGTGAATTCGAGGGAAAACTAACCCTGAAGAGTATCAAATTAAGAAAGAAAGAAAGAAGGAAGGAAGGAAAGAGAAATAACAATTAAAAAATAATAATAAATGGCACGAACTGTGTAAGTGTGACGTTAAAAACATCTAGAAAATCTAATTATACATGTTTGTGGCATTCAAGCACCCTTAATTGCCAACTGATTATTTATAATTCTATTCCGCAACCTTGAGCTTAGGAGGCGGACGTCGTATGAACTACGCCATGCAGCTGGCCACATCAGATCTAGTTCACCATATTGAACAGTATGTTGTTTCACTTATTTGCACTCGTATCACAATCATTTCCCTAAAGTGAACACCACAATCCGTAGTACACTAGGTGCTTTTCATCCTTCGTACGTATCATTGACCAACGTAAATACTCGCCTGAGGCTATGAATTGAGCAGTGCCTAAATCTTCCGTATGTATTATTTAACATCGTGAACGTCAGAAATGAACCTAGACAAGCGACAATCCACAAACACATATTTTTACATACACTCAGGTCAACATTAGCAATCTCCGTTAGCTCCTTGACAGTGGACTGACCTATCGTTCACTCACGTCTGAATTTTAATTCCAAGTCCCTACTTATACAGAAAACTGAGCCTCACCTAACACACTGCCGTGTAAGGTTCTCGCGCAGTAAGAAATCCGTCCAAAAAGAAGTTTTTGTAATGGTGACTGCAATTCATTTCAGTAATACTTATTCGCATCAAAACGTCTCAAACGATCCAGAGAGACGCCGAGATAAAATAATTTTTCTTACGAAAAATGGTTTAATGCCGTTAAATAACCGTAAATATTGAAGCCCGCACCACAGAAGATGAGCACCTATCCAGAAAGCTACTCAGGCAGCTTGTTCGTTTCAAAAATATAACGTGTCATGGCATCTACCAGAAAGGCCTCGTTCGTCGCCATAAGACCTATCTGTGTCGGTGCGACGTAAAGCCCCTAGCAAAAAAAAAAAAAAAAAAGAAAGGCCTCGCTGGAACTTCACAAGGGCCAACTGGACTTTATTTGCTGAGAATCTGGACAAGTGTGTAGGTTGTATTCCTCCTATAAGCTGAAGCTATATACTGTTTGTTGGAGCTGTAATAGGAACAGTGAAGAAAAGGTTTCCATAAGGATGGTTTTCCGTGGTTTCCCATTTTCACACCAGGCAAATGCTGGGGCTGTACCTTAATTAAGGCCACGGCCGCTTCCTTCCAACTCCTAGGCCTTTCCTATCCCATCGTCGCCATAAGACCTATCTGTGTCGGCGCGACGTAAAGCCCCTAGCAAAAAAAAAGTTTCCATAAGGAATATATACAGGGCTGGGCTGAAGAATGCCAGAAGCTATATAAAGGTTTTTGTGAAAACGAACACTAAATAACCGATGAACTTCTCCGCAAACTTGATGTAGCAAGATGTATAAAATGGACTAAAAGTGTTGAATCACTGGACTATCGTGCGTCTAGCAGAAATGCCTGGTCTTTATTGGGGAAGCTTTTAGGTGGTAACCCAGCAGGTCGTGTAATACGGCTTAACCTCCAATCAAATAGCAGCCAATATAGCAACCAATATAGTCGCTACCTTCCGAAATCCTCAAGTTCGTGAACTTACGATCGCTGGTAAGAAAGAACTAAAAAGTACTTAAAAGAAAATGGCAAAACTGAGAACGAGTACTCTAAACTATTCAGTGCTGTGGAAGTAATACTAGCCCTGACAAAAATGGAAGCTGGCAAAATCCGGGATTTGACGTTATCCATGCAGAATTCCTCAAACAATGTGGCAAGTTCACAAACAGATGGCTCACTGAGTTCTTTGCAGACATCCTCCAATCAGGCAACATTGCACATGAACTGAAAAAAACTAAAATCACAGCCTTTCTTAAACCTGGTAAAACAAGTGCTGATCCAGGAAGTTCTCTCCCTATCGCCTTGTTCACTATCATCTACAAGTTTCTAGAGAGGATGCCTTGCAATAGAATTAGCTCCAGATTCTTCGAAAACATACCCGTTGAGCAGACAGGATTCCGTACCAATTGCAGTTGTACAGATCAATTACTATCATTAACAACTTTCGAAGCTGGTTTCCAGAAGCAACAGAAGATGCCAGTTGCATTCATTGATTTTACAGCAGCATACTGGAGGCAAAGTGTAATACTGAAACTTCTCCGAGTCATCCCGTTCTTACGAGTTAGCAACCTCATCAGCGCCATGCTCAGTAACAGAAGTTCCCAGGTATTGCTAGATCATCGGACGAGCAAACCAATGAAGTTAAGCAACGGCCTACCACAAGGATACATACTGGCTCCTCTACTGTTCAGCCTTTGCATTTCAGGCATGCCCGAATCCACTTCAAGAATGTTTGGATATGCTGACGACTGGGCGCTTGCTGTGTGAGACATTAAAACCTAGAAGTCACAGAGTTCATTTTGTCCAAGGATTTATCCATTGTTGGAGTAGATTCTTCGTAGGTGGAGGTTATAAGCAAGTACTTCCAAGACGGAAGTATCTATATTCAACCTACACAACAAGCTAGTCGATACAGAACTGAGGATATATTTTGAAAACAGATTACTTTCTCACACCATGTGCTCGTAATACCTTGGGGTCACCCTTGACAGAACTCTCAGTTACAGAGAACTTCTAATGAAAACAGTTGCTAAAATGTCATCCAGAAACAACGTTTTGCACAAATTCTTCGGCACAACTTGGGGTTCCTCAGCTTCAACACTCAGGACTTCCGCTCTTGGTTCTGTTTCTCCTGTGGCTGATTACTGTGCTGCGGTCTGGTTGAACAGTGCTCACATGAGACTTGTTGACACTCAGTTGAATTAAACTATGCGAATTGTAATAGGAACGATTAGACCTACTCAACTTTCCGATTACTTATTCTCATTCACATAGCTCCTCCATTCCTACGGCGACAAAATCTGCTTGCTCGGGACTACAATCGTATACTGTATGTATAAACATGTCACTGTATATCCAGAATTACATTTCCTCTGTCAACAGAAACAGGCTTCATTCGCCTCACCCCGCACGCAGCACTGCAAGTGAGCTCGTTGAACATGGATGTAATACAAGTGAACGATGGAAAGAAGTATAGCAGACCAATGCAACACTTGAACAGTTTAACATCCCTGCATCATGACCAAACTATTAGGATTTGATTTATCTCACAGAACTTGGTCTACTCTCAATAGGATGGGGACCAACTGTGGCAATTGTGCTGATTCATGACATAAATGGATCAGAAGATCCTCTCGAAACTGCGATTGTGTAGCAGAAAACAAACAGTTCGGCATATAGTTGAATAATGCCCCCTCAGATTCACTCTTGGCGACCCAGCTGAGCTCCTGATGTCAACTATGGAAGTTACTAACTACATTCAAAATATAGACTTTAGCCTCTGATCACTTTCTCTATAAAATATAACATCATTGTTAATATCTCAAGTATTAGTTAGAAACAATTTTACTTCCACAGAGCAATTTGCTGTGCGGTTTGTGACAAGTAGCTATCAGCTTGCATTCGGGAGATAATGGGTTCGAACCTCACTGTCGGCAGTCCTGAAGATTGTTTTCTGTGGTTTCCCATTTCCACACAAGGCCAATTCTGGCGCTGTACCGTAAATTAACGCCATGGGCACTTCCTTCCAACTCCTAGTTCTTTCCTATCCCATCGTCGCCATAAGACCTATCTGTGTAGGTGCGAGGAAAAGCAAATAGTAAAAAAAAACTCCAACTCAATGCACTATGACCTCCTCAGTACCATGCGCCCTCTTGCTCGCTCGCTGGAGTCTCATTGACAGCGGGCAGAGCAAGTAGGTTCGTAGACCCAAGCAGTACCCTGACTGTATACGGACTTTCAACATGTCGTCAAGAAACAGGCCTACGGAGAATGGTTAAATCACTGGACAAACATTCAGGTCATGAAAAGCAAATATGACGCCGCTATCCAGAGTTGCTTCCCGCGGAAACCAAGGTTCAATCTGCTATCTCTTACACGCTGGCATGCCACCTCAAGTATCAGAATGAGACGTGGTCATGCATCTTACCCCAGTAATTTGTTCAAATTCAAAGTTGTGGATTCCCCAAATTGTCCCTCAGATTCCAATAAAGAAGCAAACCTCAATCATACCAATTTAGGTTTCACTAAATACTAATTACAAGAAACCAATTCATATAAATGTATGTACTGTACCCTTGGAAACGTTGAAATGAAATCCCAACACCAAGAAGTTTTGCCAGTTAAACGAAATTCCGGAGGTATTTTTACCCATCTGATAGTTGACCCCTATTTTAAAATGGGCGCTAGTCGAGGCAAACATGTCTTTAAGGAGACGAAGAAGGCTGTATCTGCAGCTTACTGAGTTTGGACTAGGCTGTGTAATAGCGCTACGGAAAGGTGGATATTCTTTCCATGATACTGAACAAAGACTTGGCAGGTATGTATCCACAGTGGATTGGTGTTGGCAACAATGGCCATGGGAAGGCACTCTCTCAAGAAGACCACACACGGGCCACTCCGGAAAGGGAAGACCGCTGTATTCGCCGTATGGCTCTAGTGGATCGTACTGCATCTGCAGCACCCATTAAAGCTTCAGTTGGCACCAGAATGACACAGCGAACTGTAAAAAATCGACTACTTGAGGGGCAGCTCTGAGCCAGTCATCCTCTGACGTTCATGCAATTAACACCGAATCACTGCCATCTGCGACTTCGGTTTTGTCGAAGCCAGAGCTCATTTTAGGGTGGAGTGGGGATCTGTTGTATTCTCATATGAGGTCCGTTTCTCTCTTGGTGCCAGTGATGGCCGTAGGTTTGTAACAAGGTGACCAGGTGAGCGCTTGGAACTGGAACTGGACCTACACCAGAAGTTATGGTCTGGGGAGTGATTTCTCTTGACAGCAGGTGCACTATCGTCATTATCCCAAGAACTTCGACAGCGGATTTAAACGTCAGACGGGTGAATTAACAGGTTGTGCTGCCCTTCATTTACAGTTTTAAAGGAGATGTTTTCCAACATGATAACACTCGTCCCCATACCGCTGCTCTCACGCAGGGTGCTCTTCGGAGTGTCAACCAGTTGTCCAGGTCTGCGAAATCACCAGACCATTCACCCATTGGGCACGTATTGGACAGTATAGGACAATAAATCCAGCGTCATGCAATACCAGCATTAACCGCTGTTATTTTATTGACCAAGTGCAACAGGCGTGGAACTCCATCCCACAAAATGACATACGGCACCTGTGAGATACAATAGATGCATGTTCGTACGCTTACATTCAAAATCGCGGTGACTACAGCAGTTATTAATGTACCACCATGTCACGTGTCTTCTCGCACATACTTGAACCTAGACAATTGCATTCCTCTAAACTAATGTCTTCTTGGTTTTGTGATTACATTTTCCGCCAGTGTATATATTAAATAACATGTCCTGACTTATTGACTGGCTGACAGATTCATCATCGCCGAGAAAAAACTACTGGAGCTATAAATATGAAATTTGGTCAGTAGTTTCATTTCATAATGTGCAGACTCGCTAAGAAGGAGTTTCTCAAAATTCAACCCCTAAAGGGGTGATAAAGAAGTAAAATATTTTATGGAGAATCGTTATTTAACACGTCTATTGACATAAGTCTAGATAAAAGTACTCCAAAATGTAAATAATTAAACGTATTTTTCTGTTTTTTTTTAAATCAACCCCTAAAAGGTTAATGGGGAGGTATAAATTTGTATTGGAAAACATACTTTCCATATATGTTAGTACTTTCGTCCAAAGCCACGGAATAATGTAATATATTTTACGACAATCAATCAACTGCTCAGAAACATCATCAGCAAGGTCCTGAGCAAGCCGCATCTCTGTAGATAAGCGATAAAGCTATGGACTGAAATTCTTGAATTAGTTGTTGACCATGCTCGTCGATATTATACATTCCATAGCAAGTACTCCATCTTTCAAGGCCTTAATTTCTTGCTACCATTAGGGATATTTTATCATTCAAACGCACAGATGATTCACTAACACCATGATCTCTCACATATTAATGAGGTGTTTCTTCCAACAGCATTTTCTCCTTCAGCTTGTAAACCAACTCCTTTACATTCCAATTCATTGCATGTCCCTAAATCATCAGAATGTGTAAAATAATGCCTCAGAAAATTGCACTTTTTCGCTGATTAAATAATTTTACCGCCGCCTCTGTGGTGTAGTGGTTAGCGTGATTAGCTGCCACCCCCGGAGGTCCGCGTTCGATTCCCGGCTCTGCCACGAAATTTGAAAAGTGGTACGAGGGCTGGAACGGGGTCCACTCAGCCTCGGGAGGTCAACTGAGTAGAGGTGGGTTCGATTCCCACCTCAGCCATCCTGGAAGTGGTTTTCCGTGGTTTCCCACTTCTCCTCCAGGCGAATGCCGGGATGGTACCTAACTTAAGGCCACGGCCGCTTCCTTCCCTCTTCCTTGCCTATCCCTTCCATTCTTCCCATCCCTCCACAAGGCCCCTGTTCAGCATAGCAGGTGAGGCCGCCTGGGCGAGGTACTGGTCATACTCCCCAGTTGTATCCCCCGACCAAGAGTCTGAAGCTCCAGGACACTGCCCTTGAGGCGGTAGAGGTGGGATCCCTCGCTAAGTCCGAGGGAAAAACCGAACCTGGAGGGTAAACAGATGATGATGATGAAATAATTTTACCACACATTAAACACTGTGCATTGTTTTCCTCCTGATTAACAAACAAATAATAATTCCTTCCATATCGAAATAAATGTACGATGCACAAGGAAGAGGGACCTGCTTCACTCGACATCTTGAACGAATCTATTCCACAGCCAGAGACACCACAGGTGCAGAATACGCCAGCTTCCCCGGCCCAACACTGGAACATCAGCCATCTCCCGGGCGTCGTTGAGGTGGAGGTAATTGACTTACTTTGCCAGAAACAGCCAGCGATAAGCAGGCCAATTTTCATACCGCCAACTTCCTGTATATGCGGGCCTGCTGAGTTTGATATTGTCACGTCATAGCAATACTCAATATCAGTACGACGCAAAGGAATCGCCCGCTTCAGGATTCCTAGTTATCTCATAGAGGGATTATGCATCCTGGCACCAAAATATTTTCTTCTGACGGCCTGAGTAGCTCAGGCGGTAGAGCACTGGCCTTCTGAGCTCAAGTTGGCGGGTTCGTTGCTGGTTCAATCCGGTAGTTTTTGAATTTGCTCAAATAAGTAAGCCTCGTATCGGTAGAATTACAGGCACGTTAAAGAACTCCTGCGGGACAAAATTTCAGCAACTCGGCATCCCCGAAAACCGAAAACGAAAAGTAGTTAGTGGGACGTAAAACCAATAACATTAATAATAATAATAATAATAATAATAATAATAATAATAATATAAAAATTGCGTATGGCTTTTTGTGCCGGAAGTGTCCGAGGACATGTTCGGCTCGCCTGGTGCAGGTTTTTTGATTTGACGTCCGTAGGCGACCTGCCTGTCGGGATGATGAGGATGAAGTGATGATAAAGACGACACTTACAGCCAGCCCCTGTGACAGCGAGATTAACTAATGATGCTTAAAATTCCCAACCCTGCCGGGAATCGAACCCGGGACCCCTATGACCAAAGGCAAGCAAATGAACCATTTAGCCATGGAGCCGGAATAGTAATAATAATAATATAAATAATGTAATAATATAATAATATAATATAATAATATTAATGTGGAATCTGTGGTGAAAGAAGGTGAGGCCCATCTACAGTAACTAAAAAAGAATGAACACAAATTATTGTGTGTTTCTCGCTTTTAATATTTTCTTCTTCTTCTGCTTTTGCTACCCACAGTTCTGGGGCCGAAGGTGCGAACTGCATTGCACATGTGGATTTGGTCCTGTCTTATAGCCGGTTTCCCTTCCTGTCGCCAACCCTACATTGAGGGATGCAATGACTATTGCGTGTTTCTGTGGTGGTTGGGAATGTGGTATGTTGTCTGAATATATTGAGGAGAGTGTTGGGACAGACAAATACACCCAGTCCTCGAGCCAGAAGAATTAATCAGAAGCGATTAAAATCCCAGACCCGACTGAGAATCGAATCCGGGACCCTCTGAACCGAAGGCCAGTACGCTGACCATTCAGCCAACGAGTCGGACTCGCAATTAATATTTTATCAGACTTAATATTAAGTACCTTCATTACTGAGTAAGATGGCCGTGCGTGTTGAGTCGCGTAGCTGTGAGCTTGCATTCGGCAGATGGTGAGTTCGAATACCACCGTCGACAGCCCTGAAGATGGTTTATTGTGTTTTCCCGTTTTCAAACCAGGCTTTGGTCGCTACTATCTCAATCCTGTATCACATTCCCATCTTTTCGTTGCCGATAACTTTCGGTGTATTAGTGCGACGTTAAACCACTGGCAAAAACAAATTAACTATCATCAAAATGAAATTCTCCTCCCATGAAGATAAAATCCCTGTGGACACCTACAACAAACATTTTATCTATAGGTTAATTTGTTTCTGAGAAAGATGTTCCTGTGAGGAATGTATACAATAGCATGCACTGATTCTTCTTTTCTTAAGTGAATGTGCACACATAATTTCCTACAACATGGTAGGCCTGAAAGTAGTCTGACACAGGAATAATTTTGTCTCAGAAGTCATTTCCTCCTTACTCACTGGGGTAACCGGGTGCTGAAATTATAATGATAAACATGGACGTTCGCACTAGAGGTACAAGCAGTGTCGTAACAGCACCAATTAGTGTACCTGTACAGTCTTTTGTACACATGAGGAAAAAAATTTCTTGTAATAAATGCAGAGCGCACCTATCGAACGAAGGGCTAGGAGTAGGCAGGAAGCCGCCATGGCTTTAATTAAGGTACAGTCCCAGCATTTGGCTGGTGTGAAAATGGGGAAACTACGGAAAACAATATTCAGTGCTGCCGACAGTTGGGTTCGAACCCACTATCTCCCGAATGCAAGCCCACTGCCGCGCGCCTCTAACCGCATGGCCGACTCGATCGGTATATTTGTATTACTATGTTCGATAGCAAAATGAGTATGTAAACAAATAAACCCGTGATGCAACAGCCCATTAAGGTCTTGGCCTACCAAGACGACTGCTACCCAATCGGATGGTTTGCAGGTACGGCAGTGCCGGCTCAGTGCGACGACATCCTCAGTCGTATCGCTTGACTTTCTTGACAGGATCTCTAGTATCTGACAGCTCCTGAGTTGGTCTCACCCGTCCCAGCCTTCAGTCCAGAATTAGAACTCTTGGAGTTTTCGGGAATCGAAACTGGGGACTCCAGGTGAAAGGCAAGCACGCTATCGCAACACTACGGACTGGCAAAAATTTCGTGTGCTGAAAGTATATTTTTCCTGTATATTTAAGTTAGCAGACAAAAACTGGATTATTTTTAGACGATTGCACAAACTTGGAGTTGGAAGTACAAAGCCTGGCGTCCGAGCGTGAAATATCACTTGGTTGATCCTCTACATCAGGACCTCTCAAAGGCCCAAAATCTCACGCGTGCAAATCGAGGCGCAAGAGCTCCGTGCACTGTGCATCGGTTCCACTCGGCTCGGCTCGGACCAACGCTTCGTCTCTGGACTACTCGGCTAAGCTCAGCTCAACTAGGCTCGTACTTGGAGCGCTACGGAGCAAGTGAGGAAGAGGGAGCGAGGGAGACAGGCGTGGGGAAAGAGAGAGACAGCGCTATTGCTCCAAATCGAGGAGTGGGGGTCTGCACTCTGGGCAACCAAGCGAAGTCGTCTTTTGCACCGTGCACAGTGCATGCACCAGGCGCATGCACCCTGAGAGGCCCTGCTCTACATAATGAACAGAAACAGTTTAAGCAGGCCGAGAGAATTACATGTTTCCATATTATAATTTTTAGATAGGCTACCAACAAAATATTTAGAGCTGCACGAGTGTGATAGTAAGTAGGTTTCAGATGTTTATCTCCTGATAAACATTTAATACGCATGCGACACTCCAGAGATAAAAATCTATATTTTGGTTATTTTAGTGAATTTTCTTATGACTGAAATTGAAAGGATTGAGTTTCTTTTTTCTTGTCACGAAGTTATTCCGCTGACTTCAAACAATTTATCACTGTAATAATGCTTTGTTTGCCAATTGTAATTTTATATTTAAATCCCATTTTCTCCCATAATATTCTGCCAAATGTAACAAAATTGGTATGTTATATGTATCACAACTATATTAAGAAACCTGCGTATTGCAGAATGTTTTCGAGAAGTAGGGATTTTGAAGTCCAAAATTCTAGAACGTAAAAATTACACAAAATTTAGTACGATATATCTCCTTATATAAATTATGTACAGAAAAGTCCATACGTAGTATTTTTAAAAGAAGTATCATCTACCTAATTATGAATTTACATTAACATGTTAATTAAATTTCATGAAAAATGGAATAAAAATTTCAAAAAAATTATTTTGGAAAATCTATTAATTGTATATGACAGAAATGTTCGTGGTATCTCTACTTTTATGTAGGTGATATTCCCACAAATTTTCTTGAAAATCCATGCATTAGGTAAAAATATCTTTTTATTTCCGGAGTGTCGCCTTAACGTTGACAGATACACCGTACACTTTCTTGTTAATGATTATTCACAACTTGCTTCAAATGAAGGAAGTGGCTTGCAATTTTTTAAAAATATCCGTTAGATGTTTAACTTATTATTGATGTAAAATTCTTCTACTATTGAAATTTCTGAGCGATTGAGTAATGCTGTAGTCAAAACCAAAACAAGAACAGGAAATACTTCCTGCTATTAAGTGCACACTCGGCAAATCAGGTAAAGAAATCGTTCATAAACGGAAAGAAAGGACTTAATTCAAAATCCTTAATCAACAGAGTACCCTCAAAACCTAGTTTTCTTAGTTCATTGGCATGAAGTTTTAAATACTGTGCGTACGTGTTCTCATGACAAGTATCGGTATACTGTAGTAATGAGCGCGAAAAATGAGATAAATTATACTGGTAACTACTGTAACTGCTATCCACTAAAGCCCGAGAAAATAAGTAAATAGCGAAGTAATAACTTTAAAACATAAAATGTGGAGTACGTATTATGTTTGCTATAAATTGGAAACATATAATTATTTAAGTAAAAATAACCGAAACATGACTTAATGCTTCCGCAGTTTTCCCTTAGTGCATGGCTAGCGTGCCTGCCTCTTACCAGGATATCCTCTGTTCGACTATCGGCACTGCCAGGGGGCTGGTAGGTGGTTAAAACGGCACACGCACTCACCTCCATTGGGAATGCACATGAAGAGAACTGCGCTACCTCGGGACGAGGACACAAAATTTACTTTCCTAGTACTGACGTCGATTAAATTCATGGCTGTTATACTTACTCTTTACAGTTCTAATTGCATACATAATACGTAGAGAATTCAAGGTTAGCTCTTTGTGGAATTTAACCTCTAACTTATATTCTCCTAAGGAGAATATTGACACCTAAATTGAATTCTTAGACGTAATTCTTCTTCATTATACTTCTGATTACGTACTTAATAGTACAAAATTGAAGGTCTGCGCTGTGTGGTTTTTATTCTCTATCCACATTCTCTTCAAGAAGGCATTGCCTCTTAGACTGTTATTATATATTTTATAGTTCTGATTGTAATTATTTCGTCATTGGTTGCGCTATTGTCTTGAAGTCAAAAGAATGGGCATTCGAAACATCACAGTTCACTATTTTCTTCACTGGCCATTTGCTTATTGAAATGGAAGATGTATTGCTTAATGAACTGATAAGATTGGATTATTTATTAGCAGTAGAGTAAAGCACATTCAAACACAATGGTAACTGAATCAGCATTTTCTCACGGGTGTCAGGTTACATCAACGGTCAATGATATCTGACGTCATTATGACATCAATAGGACGTCATAACCTAATCGAACATTCCTAGTCTAACCTCACAAGCTCAAGGAAGGAGCCTATCGGTGAGGTTAGTAACCGGTTTTGTGAGAGAGGGGCTCCCCTTGGACCGTCTCTCGATCCACCAAAAAATTGGATAAGAGGGACTCCCCGTGGTCCAATACTCAGTCCACTGGAAATATGCTATCCCCGCTAAGCAGTCCTCCAGTCCTTCTCTCGGGCTTGATGCCCGAGGGCGGTTGACCGCTTGAGAGACCAGCATTCGGCACACGGTCTGACGTCGCGTATTTTTTCAGTTGGGCTCCTCGAAGCCCTCTCCCCACCGCGTGGAGATCAGCACAATCTACAGTACATCACCTCCGATATACTGTTAATTCTAAGAGGAGAAAAAGACGGCAGGGAGGATTGGAAAGACGCGATACTGTATGAAGGATCTGCCTGTCCTCATGCTCCACATTCTACGAGGCCAGATGATGTGGTGAGGTATCATTGTGGTGTAATCGGGTAGTAGTCACGGATCTCATGCTCTTTCATGAGCTGTGCGAGGTAGCGATTGGGGGAAATGGGGAAGGTGGAGGGGTATAGAGATGGCGATATAGGAAGGTGGCGGGCGACTGCCACTTTCACTCAGATAACAGTACACGCCTTAAGATGGTGGTATGGAAAGGTGGAGCGAGATATAGAGATAGCCACTTTCGCTCAGATGGCAACACATATCTTAAAATGGGAAGGTGAAGGGGCTTAGAGAGACCTCCACTATCGCTTAGCGATATGTTTTGATGGGAAGTGCGAGTATTTTGACCTATGACAGCTGAGAGTTCTTTATGTGACCGATAGAGCGCAGTGTGATCAAAATGGTGGTAGTTTAGAACGAGAGCGCGCGTATTTTGAATGCTGACAGCTGAAAGAGTTCTTTATTTAGCAGACCGTACGTCATATCAAAGATGCCGGCATGAACCGATGTTTTGAAAGGGAGAGCACGTATTTTGAATGTTGACGGCTGAGATAGGTATTTAGATAGCTGATAGAGTGCATTTCGAATCAGAGGTGGCGTTTATAAACCCATGTTTTGAACGGGAGCGCGCGTGTTTCTCGACAGCTATGACACTCGAAATGAACTCTCGCTGCGATCACGTGATTCACAGTCATGCAGCCCACTAACTCCAAGCAGACTTTCATGCACGACTGTTTTTGCTGACTCGAACACTCATTTTCTGGTCTCAACCCATGAGCTTATAGATTTGAACTCTTAGAGATATCCAGTAAGCCTCAGTAGATTTTAGAACAGTCGGAGATCGATCCCTAAACAAGGACTGTCTGCGTTACTAGGCCCATCTACATATGTGGCTGTTATAGTAAAAATATGGCGCTCAGAGCAAGCTCTCACTGTGATAACCTGGCACACTGCGCTAGCTCCTAGCTGACCTGCGTGCGTGACTCACTGTCTTACTGAGCTACAGTAATTCTAAGTACACTCTAGAACCAACCCCTGGTGTTCAGAGTTCATTAGAATCGAGAACTGTCCACGCCACAAGGTCCACCCACTTATGTACTGATAAGGATCATCTACATATGTAGATCCACATACGAAGTGTATCTACATATATGAATTCATCCATAGATTTAGAGCCGATGACCGTTTACATATGTGGGCACATCCATAGGTCCAGAGACGAGATCCGTCCAAATATGTCGATTCATCAAAACGTCTGCATACGACATCTATCCACATATCGTCGTTGCCGGGACAAAACCTCCTATGTGATAATATGTTTTGGAGATATACTGACCCGCTGCACATACATTGTGAAGAGCGAGAATGCCTTGACAGTATACACACGATAATGCACCTTAGATGACAGAACCTTATCAGCCAAAGTTCTAAGCTAAAATTATTTCACATAGGAGGTTTTGTCCCGGCAGTGACGATATATCGAATCGGGGTCCAGTCCACAATAATGGTAGCCAGTGAAATGAAACTCAAAAGTAAGAAGAGCAATCACTTTTGGATGTGCTCAGTCCAGCATGCCTCCTCACCCTTCTCCCAGCACGTCTTCTCATGCGTCTGCTTATCCGATCTCTTCGCAGCCATGATAGGTGTTCATAAAATAATGCCAACTTTATGATCGGCTTTTTCAATTGCGTTGAAGCTACACTCAGTATCACATAGAAATGACGTAATGTATTCCTTACCCAGATGTTTCTTTCTCACTGACAGAGGCAACATTTGAACACTGCAGTTTGCATATTTAGCTCACCTTCCGGCATGGATTGGTACACAGCCAATTAAAGAGCATATACACTTGGAGTAAAGACTTATTTATCGTTTCCACACCATGCTCCTCTAGAAGCGTTTGTACCGAGCTCGATAGCTGCAGTCGCTTAAGTGCGGCCAGTATCCAGTAATCGGGAGATAGTGGGTTCGAGCCCCACTGTTGGCAGCCCTGAAGATGGTTTTCCGTAGTTTTCCATTTTCACACCAGGCAAATGCCGGGCCTGTACCTTAATTAAAGCCAAGGCCGCTTCCTTCCAATTCCCAGGCCTTTCCCATCCCAACGTCGCCATAAGACCTATCTGTGTCAGTGCGACGTAAAGCAAATAATAAAAGAAGCGTTTGTAATGACGTACATCCTAACGAATGCAGATCGCTGAGTTCATGTGTTGATGGTTGACACTCACACAGGCAATCTTTCTTTTCACATCACTTTACAAACACTAAACCTGATCTTGAAAAATGAGCGTTCATGATCATAGCTAGAAAGCGATGAGGAATACCTTTTCCTTCTTACCAGAGTCTTTTTTTAATCCAATGAGTTTGCTTTCTAGCCTCATCCGTTTGCACGCAATAGTGGAAAGTTGGGCTAAATACTAAACTATCAGCTTTTGATGCCCACAGCACAGTGCAATCTAACATGGCTACTTCTTTGAACACAAATTTGTTCCTATTCACTTTAAAACCTTAAACATCGAGTGTAAATATACTTGTCATGATAAAATAAAAGCACACTACTCTCTTGCGCAGTATTTTACTGACTAAGTTAAAACTCTTATTCGCAACATACTTAAAGACCTCGGTTCATGATGGAGTCTGATAGGGAACAAGACTAAACATGCACGACCGTGTCTACGTAATCACCGAATGTCGAAACACCGACACTTCGACATATCACATGCTCTGAACGCCTTGTCTCACCCATTAGACATAGACAACTCAGTGAATTTACAGTCTTATAGTCATATATTTTTATTTGATACAATAGTGCAGGAAGCAGTTGGTTTTAAAACACAAAGGTAGACATCATATTTTGTTAAGAGTACCCTGGTTATAGAATAACATCCAGTTCATTTGCACCTCGAAGCATTCTTTGCATCAACAAACTTTATTAAGTGCTCTGGAACACTTAGTCTTTTCACCGTATTCTGTTCACACTTAGAGGCATCATCGGAGATAGAAGGTACTGAAGAAGGTTGACTTCGTTTCTTTTTGTAATCTACATATTCTATTAATTCTTCTAGTAGCCTTTTTTATGGTCTGATAAAATATCTTCATCGTAGCATGGATCTTGTTCCATATCGCAAGACTTACGAGTTGTAGGTGTGAGCGCCTGATATACCTCTTCAGTAGAGAGCATTTTGAAAGGGAAAGTACTGTAAAAACAAACGAAACGTGAAAGTCCCAGACAGTAGAGTAAAGAGAGAGACTGTAGATTGTTTATTACGGTAAGCTGCTGTCTTACCAGATGACTGCGTCTTATGATGACAAATCGACGACTGAATAATATCAGTTTACGAGATAGTATATATATATATATATATATATATATATATATATATATATATACGGTCAGTGTTCATGCTCACTGTTTGCAGCATTTGCGTCGAATAACTGTAATTACATTATCTACTCAAACCAAGATTTCATATTATTGTTCACAGAAACCGGGGAATCTGTAGACCTGCAGTGTTGGGCACAAACCAGAAAAGCGCCCAGCACGGCGGAAGGCAGCATGACAGTGGAGAGCCACGCCCCATTGGCATACCGAAGTTTCTACTCAGGCCCGGCCTACTAGCGCCTCCTTTACGATGCAGACATCTGTGTGTGCACTACAGGACAGGGCAAACACAAAGGTGCCAACCATCTACCGACGCCACCGACAAGCAGGAAGGAGTAGGCGGCTCTGAAGCGGGACCGCCATCCCGAACGGCGTGCTCAGGTCAGGTGGAGGGCCACTGTCAGGACGAAGCCACCTCCCCGCCCAGAAGGGACCACCGATAAGGAGCAGACGCCGGCCCCCACAGGGAAGAAGAAGAAGAAGAAGAAGAAGAAGAAGAATACGAGGGCCAACCAGAAGAGGGTCAACCAGCCACAGGCCAAGGCTGCTTCCAGGAAGACAGTCGAACGAGGAGCCAATCAGGAGAAGGCCTTGACGTAAAGCGGCAATTAGGTGAGACCTAAACGTCGCCCTCTACAGCTCTTACAGTGTTTCCGCTGCATGAACTGTGGGCTCCAGGTAATACGCTGCAATCGCTGTTCTGGTGATCACCATCATACAGCCTGCATGGCACCTAGGGAGGCGCCGGTATGCGTCAACTGCGTGGTGGGCCATCCAGCCTCTCATCGAAGTTGCCCGGTTTACAAAGCCATGGCTCGGGAAGAGAAGAAGGAGGCCCTTCGCCATGTACCCACCCATTCCAGTTGGATCCCGCGTCGTTGGGCGAAACTACATTCTCCGGAATCGGGGATTGGGTACCAGGGACCCCAAGAAGATCAAGCTGTGCAGCAAGATCTTAGGATTTCACGTGGCATGGCTTGGTAACCGGCAGGGCCTACGCTAGTCACAGCAGTGCCAAGAAGGACTTATGTCGCGAATAACTGGACAGGCTTTGAATGGGATACTGACTTGGACATGATACCTGTTCCTAACTAACGATGTTACCTGGACTTTTCCAGCCCTCATGCTTGCAAGTGTTATCTTCAATTTTTCAGGTTGTACAGGAAGGTATTTTTCTATTTCTGCCTATGTAGTTTTGTTGTGACACTTACTTGCGTGGTAGCATGCTGATCATGGGGACAGGCAGATATTTCCTTCAGTATCACTTACTCCCAATACTCCCTGTTGTCTCTTTCTCTTCTTGGAATTAACAGCATGTCGGAGGTGATGAGGTGATGTAGATTGTGTCGATAACCACGCCCCTTCCCCCCTGAATAAACACAACATTCTCACATTCCGTCTTCAGGCGAAGTGTCGACTTCTCGTCTTTCTAGTTGTCCACCGTCCTTGGGCGTCAAGCCTAAGAAGGACTGCAAGACTTCTGGGAGTGCTAGCAAATTTTTGGTGAACCGGGAGACGGTCCAGCGGAAATCCCTCTCCTTACAAAACCGGTCGCTGACCTGACCGATCCTCCATGTGGCTGTGAGGTTAGGTTAGGACTGTTAAGTTAGGGTAGGCTCCTCCGCAGAGCTGTGACATTAGCTTAAGACTGTTAGGTTAGGGTATGGCGTCATAATGACGTGATGACGACGTCACAGGTCCGTGACCTTGATGACGTCAGATATAATTAATCCCGGATGTAATCTCATACCCATGGAAAAATTATTCATCTCCCATCGTGTTTGAACCTGCTTTGCTCTGCTACTTTTATTTTATGGTCACATTAACACATGTAATGTAATATAAGCCATGTATACAGACTTAAATCCTCAACGTTTAGTTTTCATTAATGCTTTAGAATTTGTAATACCGGTTAATGGATCTCGCATTCGAATTCTTTGGGGGACTTCAACTTAAGTAAGAGGCACTCCACGTCATGTCGAACAAAATTAATGCTAAAAATGAACGTTTTTGAAAATGTACGATGATTTAAAACGTATTTAAATCTCCAAACCCAAGATTATGTAAGTAATATATCCTTAACTGCAATAGCACTCACAGAAAAATTGTTAAATATATGATATAATATTATTTTTCGTTATTTCCGAACCCAAATTTCGGTTGTCCATAGAGATAGAAAATTGGACGTGATTTTATTTTCACAAAAAATAATATAGGCGTTTACATGGTACGTAAATCATGTGTGTTATTCATGTTACTATTGATATAAACACCAAAATGTTAAGTTTACTTTTATTCCACACTTAAAAAAAATTAATTCATCGATGTTTTTAGTTTCGGCAGTTGAGTAAACGCACGATGTCAAATTTATGCGGCAGTGAATTTTTTTTTTTTTTTTTGCTACTTGCTTTACGTCGCACCGACACAGATAGGTCTTATGGCGACGAAGGGATGGGAAAGGCCTAGGAGTTGGAAGGAAGCGGCCGTGGCCTTAATTAAGGTACAGCCCCAGCATTTGCCTGGTGTGAAAATGGGAAACCACGGGGCAGTGAATTTAATGGATTATTTAATAAAGGATTATTATGGTGAGATTGAACTCCCACACGAAGAAAGCTTTTCAGCGAACGGGTAGCAGTGCAACGCGTGTTCAACTTAAATGCGCAGAGAATTCAGTTCGTACAGCATTGCATAAATTCAGGCGCGAATTTCGAAAACTGAACGAATAGTCACTTCCAGACAATCACAGGAAGACCCCCCCAAATTTTGTGAAAGTTGTCCGTCGCCTGATTTTAAGAGGAAACCGTAGAACGTGGGAAAGTCGGTCAAATTTTAACAACATATAAAGGGCAGTCAAGTGAAAACTGAACACCCACTAGAACATGACTATGAAGTGGATTTATTCAAAGATAATTACCATAAGTGCCCATTCATTTATCCCACTGGGAGACGAGACGATCAATTCCAGTTTTGTAGAAAGAGGTAGGTCGCTGACGGATCCACAACCGCACTCACTCCTGCACTTCCTCGTCCGAATGAAACCGACGTTCATGAATGTCTTTATTCAGGTCGCCAAAAATTTGAAAATCACCGCGTGAAAGATCCGGGATGTACGTAGGATGTTGAAGTGTTACCCAACCAAATCGCTGAAGCGTAGCCTTGCCGCCGCCGCTAGCTGCTTTACGTCGCACCGATACAGATCGGTCTTATGGCGACGATGGGATAGGAAAGGCCTAGGAGTTGGAAGTTGGAAGGAAGCAGCCGTGGCCTTAATTAAGGTACAGCCCCAGCATTTTCCTGATGGGAAAATGAGAAACCACGGAAAACTATCTTCAGGTCTCCCGAAAGTGGGATTCGAACCCACTATCTCCCGGATGCAAGCTCACAGCCACGTACCCCAGACTGCACGGCCAACTCGCCCGGTGAAGCGTAGCCTTCGCCGGATTATAAGCATGAGAGCGAAAATGATCATGCAACAGGATGACTCCGTCCGGCAGCATTCCAGGGCGTTTTGACTTTATGGCGCGTCGCAGTTTCTGCATAGTGTCTTCAAAGCACTGTGCCACCAGAAAACGAACCACACTTCTGTGCGCCCTTTTACTTGTCTCCATTTCTACAGTCAGACGAACACACTAGACTAGCCCGCGCACCAACAAACACAAAACCCAACAACTGCGTGCTCCTGTGAGTTCTCCTACCACAGCGATGGCAGTCCACAGCGATGGCAGTATCCACACGTAACAACAATGTTATCACCTTTCGCGCGGAATGGTGTGTGTCCGGTTTTCATTTGACTGACACTTATATTTTCAGAACATGGCAATAAAGAACTAAATTCCTTAGACAGTTATTATCGTATCATCTTTATAACTGTTAAGAAATGAAGGTCCTATTTTTAATAGTTTGTTCGTAATATTTCTGTGTCGAAAAAGTAGACTACATTGAACACTTAACATAATGAGGAATGTTAAACAGAGGAAGCTCACATTGTGCACAAATGGATATATGCAACCAGTTCTGTTTGTAAGATACGACTTCAAAATGTAAAAATCATCGTTTTATTGCCGTCTGACTACACATGGAATTGCCTGAAGGCAGACTAAGGCCCGGTTTCACAGTTTGAGTTTAAGCCGAAGCTTTAGTAAGCCACGCACGCCGCTTAAGCAAGGCTTACTCTTTGGCTTAAACACTACGAGTTTCACAGTAGGGGGACCATGTGCAGCTTTACTAAGCTGAACATCTCCGAAGTTGGTAATGCTTGCGCATGCGCAGTGATTCAATTCTCATCTTTGTTTACATCCGTAGCCTATGATTGATTGACTTGTAGGTTATACATCGTTTCTAGAGGGCAAACGGTTGGAAATAGGTATATACCATCGCGGACTTTTTTGTAGAGGTTTCTATGCTCTACAATTCGTACACTTACACTTGGGGTCTATCGTTGATGGTTCACGCAGCGTAAGCCAAGAAAGCAAGTGACCGACCGACATTTTTGTCTCTTGAGCCTCGAAATATATTCAGAAATATAAGTTATTTATTAATGTTATTGGTTTTACGTCCCACTAACTATGAATTTGAGCACCTTCACCACAGGACTGAGACAGGATCGAACCTGCCAAGTTGGGCTATAAGAGGGCCAGCGCTCTACCATCTGATCTGAATCCTTAGCTTAAACCTCAGTTTCACACAGCTTAAGCCAGTCACAGATAAGCTTGGCTTACCACTTGCACTCCCCACTGTGAAACTCGTCCAGAGTTTAAGCTCCCGCTTAAGCCCGATCCAAGGCTTAAGCATATACTGTGAAACCGGGCCTAATACGTACTGGGCTAGTACACATACTTTGATGGTCATGTCATTCATTTTTTTTTCTTTAAGTCGAACCGACGCAGACAGATATTATGGCGATGATGGTATATTAAACGGTTAGGGCTGGGAAGAAAGCGACCGTGGTCTTAATTATTCAGGTAGAGTCCAAGCATTTGCCTGGTGTGAAAATACGTAACCGCGGAAAACCATGGCTGCCGGTAATGTGGTTTGAACCTACCATCTTCGAATGCAAGCTCACAGCTACGTGATCTAAGCCGCGTAGCCAGCTCGCTCCTCATTCATGTTTATAAGAGTGTAAATCTGATAAAGGTTTCACTACTGTAGATCAGTATTTATAGTATATCCTTCAACTCCGCGCTCGGTTTCAGTCTTTATATATGAAGAACCACAGCAACAGCTTAAATTTAACTGACTGCTGAATTTTCCTATTTGCTCGTGGGACGTCACAAGCACACAATTGAAATACGACTTTTGGGAATTATAACTCTTGCGAAATTAGAATTCACCTATGAAATATGTTTTCACAAATACACTGTAACTATTCCCCGTGATAGGGATGTCAACAATCAATCAGGATATGTACAGCCAGTGAAATAAACCGTTACGAAAGAATAAACAAGAAAACAATGTAGGCCTATGCAAAAGTTATGAAATTTTGAGGATGAGATCATATATTGATGGATCGTTTTTTGAAGTGCGCAGTAGGTTTATTAGAATCTACTCCAGAGGAAGATATCCGTTTAACTTAAGACCTGATGAGAAAGCGGGAATAACGGTCGCTGGGATCCACAAAAGAAACAGACCTTAGTTTGATTACAAAACAATATGAGACACGCGTTATGAAGAACACACAGGCAAGGTTTAAATAATTAACGGATCAAATCAAGATGTTTTTCTTAGTGAAAGAAAATATATTCACCAAGAATATAATCAATACAGCGGAATATTAATCCACCACGGTTAGAATATACCTCAAGCTGCTTTAGTGACTTAAGTTATCGAGGAGAATCCATCTACAAAAATGTTTTAGACATACACTTCAACTATTCCCTGCAGTAGTGGCGTTAAGAAGCTCGCCCCCTCCCCCCCCCCCCGGCCGCAATAATTTAAAAATGGGCCCGTCGTTTCCTGATAAGGAAAGTTAAATTTTATTTCGTAGTACAGAGTTGTATATTATTACAACGAACAACAACGACGTAACGATGATTATAATAATAATAATAATAATTATTATTATTATTATAATAATAATAATAATAATAATATAATTTCGTTTTTAAATCCGAAGGAATAAAAACAACACACTTTTATACACACACAAGAAATGCATATTCCAATTATAGTAACCAAAACACACTGGCCGTCACAATATTAAGAAATAATCTCGTTGCTAGGACCGAACAATTTACAAATCAACCGTCCATAGTAAGCCTACATAGCTCCACTGAATACCAAGAGTTTTAAGTAGGTTCGAACCTTCAGTATTTAGAGTTTAGATATAGTACGCGCACCTTTTAATGATAGATGGGCACCCTAGTGCTGAATCGGTCGAGCTCGGTTGTCTTCGAGATTCATATTGGCAACCTTTGAAACAAAAACTATGAATCGCTTATGCATCGCTGTGCGACATCTGGCGTACACTTTACGTACTAGTACTGTTGTTGTTTACACAGCAAAGCCAAACTATAGAACTCATGCTAAGAACAAGATTCGCATCGAGAAATGTTATATAATGTTAAATAATGTATGCGCGACACAGTTGTTGGCGTAAGATAATAAATGGTTAGAAAATGTATATCGATCGATCATATTATCGATTCAATTCAGATTTAATTTCCATTCAGTTGGGAGTATAACCGGAACCGGGAGAGCTCCCTCCTTACTCCTCACCCTACGTACAAAGCAATACCGCTAAAAGGTGCGCGGACTAAAAGGATGTCTTTCATATCACATCTTCACTGACTACTGGGTTCTCAGATCTGGGTAATTACTTCAAAAGCCTTGTTGATTGTTGTGAGTGACAGCAAGGGATGGTTGTTACTGGAAGAGGTTTGAAAACCCACATTCTTTCAGAATTTTTTTTTTTTTTTTTTTTTTTTTTACAAGTTGCTTTACGTCGCACCGCCACACGTAGTCTTACGGCGATGATGGGACAGGAAAGGGCTAGGAATGGGAAGAAAGCGGCCGTGGCCTTAATTAAGGTACAGCCCCAGCGTTTCCCTGGTATGAAAATGGGAAACCACAGAAAAACATCTTCAGAGCTGCCGACGGTTGGGCTCGAACGTACTATCTCCCGAATACTGGATACTGGCTGCATTTAAGGGACTGCAGCTATCGACGTCGGTCAGAAATAACTACCGCACTCCTATTTATGAAAGAAGGTCTTAGTTTCGAACTCACAAGCCATGCCCCCCTCCCCCCACCGCCCCGCGGGTTCTGCGGGGTTCTTATCGCCTCCACCGATTCCCCGTGATAAGCATATTAAAAACCCATGAATAAAACCGTTACGAAATAATCAAATGGAAAACATGATATGCCAAAATTATTCCCCTGAACAATTGGGAAGGTTTTGCTCACAATCACAGTACAGTACTTGGAGGAAAGCCATCTTGTAGCGGAGCAGAACTATTGGAATACATCCTCCGTCAGTCTAAAGGAGGGCGAACTGGAAGGAATTTCTGGCTATGGATCCAAACAAAGGGATCTTTTCCAGCTGGGAAAACCTGCCCGCACTCTGGAGGAATATGCGGTTCAAGAATTCGTCTTTTCAGCCAACTGAAGAGACACTGAGAAGTGTGTTGCAGAGGAAGTCCACCATATTCTTTTAGGAATGATCACCCGACGTCGACGACTCGAATTCTAGAGCCTACTTCAAACCACCGTCTTGTAGGCACTAATTAACTGCGGTGTTAATAATTCGTTATTCAGAAAGGGGATCGGTCGTTACAATTATTATTTATGAGCCCCAGATTATGACACCGTAATTTATCTTAGAGGGACATGATATAGGACAAAAAAGTAGGTAAGAAGAACGGAGACATAGGTCTATCTAAGGGACCATACGTACCATAGAGCGTGCTACGTGTCATTTTCCAGGGATTAGTACCCCATTGTTGGTTGGTATCATCGTCACGAGCTGAAACTCGAACGTGACATTTACGCTTGATAGCTATTGCAGTGACAGGAATCTGGTGTCATTATAACGTGTTCATTTGATGATACAAAGATAAGAGAAGCCTGCGGGAACACGTCCAGACTGTATGGCCAACTTCTAATGCTAGATGTTAACAGATCCAACGAAAAGTACTGATATTTCACAATTGGGAAGGTTTACGAGATGCGCTCGATTCACTGGAAGAGCCGTGAATTTCATTCTCCATCAAAAAGTTGAAATATTTAGAAGCGAGACGTGGTCTTGAGTGTTCACTCAGTCTACAATTGAAATAAATACCAGGTTAATATGCCCTTGCTGGTGAGGCCTAGTGTTTAGTCTACAGGGCACTATGTCTTCTGGTACGGGCTAAAACAATTTTGTTACTTTCATTGACCTGTCCCAGTCTCATCCTGGGCTTTGACAATATGAAAGTGGCTGAGGTAGTCCTATGCTAGTAATGCCATTACTATGCTATGAATTGTGTGAAAATATCGCTCATAGGGTCGGTTGGTGCATGCATTTCAGTGTAAAAGCAACGGAAAACTACATCACTCCTCATTTTCCTAGTACGCCTCATTTTTAAATGCTCGATTAACATATCCTAAATTTACAGGTAATAATCAATTGGCCATAAAATTAACGGTAGTATTATAATAAATGGCCAAAAAATAGCTGTGTGGCTAAGAGCAGTTAGCTCATCCTTGCGTACGCACTACGGCAATATACAAACAGTTATATTTTAAATCATATAGCATAAAATACTTCACACCGAAAATGAGATTTTGACAATACGAACAGAATTGCGAAGTTCACTTTCTACAAACCTCTTTTACTAACACAAACAGTATATGAATACAGGATATCAATATCTTGGGGTTTAATAATTCTATATCATTTACAATAAAATCTCAAATGCCATGCAGCATGAAATCTTGGTCATCTATATACTAACGTGTATGATATTAACGTAAGCTTTAATTAGAATAAACGAGGAAACTGCTGTATTATTCCTGTTGAGAACCACTGATTTTCTCATGCTTTAAACAGCCTATGTAAGAACGGTAGGCGTGCAGCGATATTCTGGTATCATAACTGATCATCCTACCAAGTTTCCTTGCAATCGATCTGATGCAACACAAACAAATCCCTTGTTAAGTAACGGATGTTGGCAGCTTTTACCTCCCATCCCTCCATACATCTTTATAGCCTGTGCGGATATGGTTTAGCTTTGCTTTTTACATCCCATGAACGTCCACATGAGAAAGAAGTTTATCAATTACTGTTCAGCATTGTTCAGCAAATGTTCAATGGTTCAATGTCAGTCTGAAATGAACTTAAATAACTTTAAAATACATTCATTTTACAGTGCTATACTAGACCTACGCAAACGTTGCATTCTGAAGAATTATGCGTAAATACTTGCAATATTTTCATTTCTTGCGGCGTGATTTATCTGATTATTACTTTGAAAGCAATATTAGGTGAAACGTTTTCTCAATAAAAAATACTTTTGGATTGATTAACATTCAGCCTTCTGCCTAAAGTTGTTCAAAGGTGATGTGCAAAACACTATTTCTTCTTTCAACTTACGAGGATTTGCCCAGTTTAGGAATGTGAACAACATTTACATTTAATAAATACATACATATTCATCACAGACTTTTACGCCTTTCAGTGTTCAGTCTGCAACCCTCTGTGAATTAACCAAGTGCCTCTACAATCCTCTATTGCAACTGGCTCTATGACCTCGTATAGCTCCAAATTTCTTATCAATAAATAATTAAAATCTGAGTCTAAACATCGTCGTCATGGTCTCCCTCTTCTTCATTTACCCTCCACGGCCGAGTTCGTTATTTTCCTACGTATCCTATCCTTCTCCATCTGCCTCACATGACCCCGCCATCGTAGCCGGTTTACACGTAGCGCTTCATCCATTAAGTTTCTTCATAATTTAACCTTTATTTCTTCATCCCGAGTACTCTACTGGCATAGTTTCCACTTTATTATACCAGCATGATCACTTCTTATATGTCCGGTGCTTCCAATTTATGAATACACTATCCTGAGTCCACCCAGCTTTCACTTCCGTACTGTAGAGTCGATCTGAAAATTGACCTACGTAGAGATAACTCATATTTTCTTATAGAATACCACTGAGTGGAAGTGAAAGCTCATTGCTGTAACTTAACTGCACCTTGATTCAATTCCACTTAATATACTACATACATACATATCTTAAATAGCTACTTGAAGTGAGCCACCTGTTCTAATTTTGTGTTCCCGACCTGACATCGCGTCCTCCCGGGTTTCTTCACTATTGATACCACTTTAATCTTGGAAATGCTCATCTTCATACTATACACGCTGTCACTCATTCCAAGCTCCAAGATTTTCGATGGCAGACTTTCAGCACAGACTGCCATTAAGACCAAGACGTCGACATAGACCAAACTGCGTAATACATTTCTACCGAAAAAAATCCCTCCCTACTATTTCATGCCTTTCAGCAATTGATCCATTTATACTTTGAATAACCTTCCCCATGATCCTCACACCGATGTTTCTATTTTATTACAGTATGCGGTCGAAACGATAACCATAGATGGTAATGCACATTTGCCGTCTCTTCTCGAGAGATAATGTCACAGGCAGAGGAGTTTCTCTTGATACTGCAGCACATGTGCGATTATACCAATCAATACAACTATTTTATTTCTTTTAAAAACATAAACCTCTCTGTTCTTTCTTTAGTTCGCCTGTAGCAAACACGTTTAGAGACCAAAGGGATGCATCACATTTTATTTACCATACAAGCTTGTACGTACTGTAGATTACCAGTTGTGTGGTTGACATCGCAAGGAAAAGCTTGCGCCAACCAACGCCGCACCGTCTGCTACGGCAAGACGAGTGTCCGCTCAAAGCTACTAGAACCGCAAGTTGTAATATTGATATTTCAAAACGTAATTTTACTGTGTATGAATAACAGTGTCAGAAGAAATATTAAGATCACCCCTTCAAATCAGTTTATTTACTGCCGATCGTATACTTCTTTCTATTTCACTTTTTTGTTAATTTGACAATAATCTATATTACAATACAATAGCTGGAAAAGCTCAAAGTTATATTTTTCAATGAAATTAAAAAATAACACAAAAATGCACATTTCTGCGTGAAATAAAATTAATCGTTCAAAAATTGCATAATATAAAAATATTATTTGGGTTGTTTAAAGAGATCTCACAAAGGTTATCTCAATGCAAGTAATGGAAAAATTTTCTTAATTTTTTGGAGTTTAATGTTTTTGAAATGACTAAAAAAGGGCAATGTTAAAATTTTCGTTTTAGTGCATTTTAAAATCGCCGCCTTCCACATAGCTTGGCTTCATGTATTCCTTCTGATGTTATAAACTCTATGTAAGTCAGTTGGCACACCTGCTTCACAAATTATCGCTATTTTGAAATGCACCAAAAATTCCAGCATTGCTCCCCTTTAATCCTAATTTCAAAAACATTCAATCCCCAAACAACAAGTTGCTTTTTTCATATTTTTCATTACCTTCTTTCTTTAATAATAATAATAATAATAATAATAATAATAATAATAATAATAATAATAATAATAATAATAATAATAATAATAATAATGTTATTTGCATTACGAACCACTAACTACTTTTACGGTTTTCGGAGACGCCAAGATGCCAGAATGTAGTCCCGCAGGAGTTCTTTCACGTGCCACTAAATCTACCAACACGAGGCTGACGTATTTGAGCGCCTTCAAATACCATCGGACTGAGCCAGGATCGAACCTGCCAAGTTGGGATCAGAAGGCCAGGACCTCAACCGTCTGAGCCACTCAGTCCGGCTTTCCTTTCTTTCTTTCTTTCTTTCTTTCTTTCTTTCTTTCTTTCTTTCTTTCTTTCTTTCTTTCTTTCTTTCTTTCTTAATCCATTTAACGTCTAGTATTGGTTTTCCCCTCGGACACAGCGAGGGATCCCACCTTTAGCACCTCAAGGGCAGTGTCCTGGAGCGTAAGACTTTGGGTCGGGGGATACTCCCCATGAGGCCTCACCTGCAATGCTGAAGAGGGGCCTTGTGGGGGATGGGAAGATTGGAAAGGCATTAAGTTAGGTACTACCCCGGCATTTGCCTGCAGGAGAAGTGGGAAACCACGAAAATCCACTTCGAGGGTGGCTGAAGTGGAAATCGAACCTCCTCTCTACTCAGTTGACCTCCCGAGGCTGAGTGGACCCCGTTCCAGGCCTCGTTCGTGGCAGAGCCGGGGATCGAACCCGGGCCTCCGGGGGTGGCAGCTAATAACACTAACCACTGCACCACAGAGGCGGACTATTTTTTCATTAGTTGCATTGAAATACACTTTGTAAGATCTCTTAGAAAAACATAGTTTTTATTTAGTCCATTTCTGAACTAAAACATTTATTTATTTATTTATTTATTTATTTATTTATTTATTTATTTATTTATTTATTTATTTATTTATTTATTTATTTATTTATTTATTTATTTATTGCTAGTTGCTTTGCGTGGCACAGACACAAATAGGTTTTATGGCGACGATGGGATAGGAAAGGCCCAGGATTTGGAAGTTGGAAGGAAGCGGCCGTGGCCTTAATTAAGGTACAGCCCCAGTATTTGCCTGGTGCGAAAATGGGAAACCACGGAAAACCATCTTCAGGGCTGCCGACAGTGGGATTCGAACCCACTATCTCCCGGATGCAAGCAGACAGCCGCGTTCCCCTGACCGCATGACCAACTCGCCCGGTAAAACGTTTATTTCAAGATGAAATATGCAATTTTATGTTATTTCTTAAAAAACAAAAATTATAAATTTTGAGCCGTTTCACCTAGAGTATTCCTCGTTGTACCAAAAATCATTATATTGCAACGTAGATTATTGCCTAATTAACAGAAAAGTGAAATAGAAAGAAGTATAAGACCGACAGCAAATACATCGATTGAAGAGGTCGCCTTTTAAAAAAATCTGACACTGTAATTACATGACTGAAGTAAAAACAGTACGAACTTTTCTGCTGGTGTCAGAAATTACCACATCTCAATATTACAATATCTCCGTTAGTAATAAACCCACGAACGAACGTAGCACAGTGTTTTACGAGCCCCTTAATATCATAGAAAAAGGATATTGATTTCTTTAATGAATTAGAAGTTATTTTGGTGTAACATCCTAGGTGAATAACCCTGAATATTATTATTATTATTATTATTAGTATCTAATGGTTTAACGTAGCACTAACACATCAAAGGTTTTCGGCGACGCAAGGATGGGAAATGGCTAGGGTTGAGAAGGTAGTATCCATGGCCTTAATTAAGGTACAGACCCAGCGTTTGACTGGTCTGAAAATGGGAAAGCACGGAAATAATCTTCAGGGCTGCCGACGGTGGAATTCGAACCCACCATCTCCTGAATGCAAGCTCACAGCTATGCGATCCTAAACGTACGGCCGACTCGCTCGGTCTGCATACTATTCGCAAAAATCTGAGTAATAGTGAACTAACCATCTCCAAACTTTTAAGGGATTTTTCTTTTTGAGAGCACATTTTAATAGCGTAAAATACTTTTCGGATATACTTGCAAGTCTTTATTGCAGGTACTAGTGTTGTTAGTATTACTAATATGAAAAGATTTTGACTTACCTATAAAGTAATTACTACCGTGAAAATTATACCTAAAGTTATGGAAGAAATTTGAAATCCGATTTGTTGCTATTTATATCCCTGTGATGAACTAAGAGAGATGGTTGATATCTATCTAGTTGATGTTAAAAGGTGTTAAAAGTTTGCCTATTTTTTACAATTTGCTTTACGTCGCACCGACGCAGGTAGGTCTTATGGCGACGATGAGATAGGAAAGGCCCAGGGGTGTGAAGGAAGCGGCCGTAGCCTTAATTAATGTACAACCCCGGAATTTGCCTGGTGTGTAAAATTGGAAACCACAGAAAACCATATCCAGGGCTGTCGACAGTGGGATTCGAACCCACTATCTCCTGGATGCAAGCTCACAGCTGCGCGCCCCTAACCGCACAGCCAACTCGCCCGGTGTTTGTTAGTCTAGGAACAAATACTTCTTAGATATGAACCTACGAAACGCGCCTTGAAACACGCAGAACCTGCGTCCAGGTCCCGTTAATGACAGTATATCCTTTTCCTTAATCCATAATAATTATCATTATTATCACCATCATCATCATCGTCTTTTTTCAATGTGCACCTGGTGTGAGAGTTTCCCTCACTCTCCACACAGTATTTCAGTTTCGTCCACACATGTGTGAACTGGCCAACTCTATTCATCTGACACCAAACCATATGCCTTTGGAATTTGTTATTCTCTAGAGATACAGTGCGTTGCGAGCCGGATGTGTCAGGTGCAACTTGTACATTGTCTCTAATGAAGCAGCTGCGACACACATACATACACACTTACATATACGCACCGAACATTTGAGAGCGGGCCAATGCCTATGCTAGGTTGTGACCGTACACATTGATGGTGACTCTAGTATCGCAATAACATATCACACTGAGTACGTGAGTTGGTATCCTGGAGAGACCACCTTCTGCATTATTTTTTATTATTATTATTATTATTATTATTATTATTATTATTATTATTATTATTATTATTATTATTATTATTATTATTATTCCATTTACACTCCAGGGTTGGTTTTCCCTCGGATTCAGCGATGGATCCCACCTCTACCGCCTCACGGACAGTGTCTTGGAGCATGAGACTTTGGGTCAGGGATACAACTTGAGAAGAGGCCCAGTACCTCCCCCAGGCAGCCTCACCTTCTATGCTCAACAGGGGCCTTGTGGGGGGATGCTGAGATCGGAAGGGATAGACAAGAAAGGGAAAAAGAAGCGGTCGTGGCCTTATGTTAGGTATCATCCCGACATTTGGCTGGAGGAGAAGGGAAGAAACCACGGAAAACCACTTCGAGGATGGCTGCGGTGGGAATCGCCCCCCCCCCCCACTCTCACTTTACCTGCCGAGGCTGAGTGGACCCCGTCGAGCCCTCATATCACTTTTCAAATTTCGTGGCAGAGCCGGGAATCGATGGCAGCTAATCACACTAACCACTAACCACTACACCACGATATTACTATTTCTTCCTTTCTTAATCTGTTTACCCTCCAGGGTTGGTTTTTCCCTCGGACTCAGCGAGGGATCACACCTCTACCGCCTCAAGGGCAGTGTCGTTGAGCTTCAGACTCTGGGTCGGGTATACAACTGGGGAAGATGACCAGTACCTCACCCAGGCGGCCTCACCTGCTATGCTGAAGAGGGGCCTTGCGGGGGGATGGGAAGATTGGAAGGGATAGACAAGGAAGAGGGAAGGAAGGAAGCGGCCGTGGCTTTAAGTTAGGTACCATCCCGGCATTTTCCTGGAGGAGAAGTGGAAAACCACGGAAAACCACTTCCAGGATGGCTGAAGTGACAATAGGACCCACCTCTACTCAGTTGACCTCCCGAGGCTGAGTGGACCCCGTTCCAGTCCTCGTACCACTTTTCAAATTTCGTAGCAGAGCCGGGAATCGAACCCGGGCCTCCGGGGGTGGCAGCTACTCACACTAACCACTACACCATAGAGGCGGACTATTGCATTTTACCTTCTTAAATTTAATATAATTACAAACATGAATAGAAAGTATTAACAGCTAGCTGCAAACATTTCTCAACGTCACGAAGAACGTCATATGGAAACGTCGTTCTCCTAACACGTTTAAGCCCATTATGGGGTGAATCGTTGGTAATTTCATAATTAAAAATGCCTAACGAGCTTTGTAAGGTTATTGCTCACTAGAATTGACTTCATTATTTAATTACAAGACAGCCGACCTCGTTATCCAAATATACGTGAAAGTGAACGAAAATAACTACATTGCTTTAAGGTAGAAAATGGTTCAGAAGAAAACAGTCGCCAAGGCCCCCTGGAGGAGTGAAAGGTAAAGGTGTGCACTACCCGTATAAGAAGGTACAGTGGTTAGCCTTAAACCCTGTCATCTTTCTTTTTCTCGGGAATTAACCTGGTACTCACGTTTTATTATTATTATTATTATTATTATTATTATTATTATTATTATTATTATAATTATTGTTGCATTTGTTGTGTATAGGAGCCTAGCAGCTAGGTGATCAGCCCCCAAGTGGCTGAGTGGAACCCACGGTGATGTGCCTCTCGAGAAGCTTCTACATTTCTTAACATCCTGACAGTGAACCAAGCACACCTTGACTGCCTCGGCTAGGTATCCCCCAGCACTCGTCAGTTCACTCATGGCTTTACTTAATTATGATCTCATAACATTCAGTAACGTTATTTATTACACGATGTGTAACCATCGCACCATCTTCATTAAGCAATTAGGACATCATTAAAGAACCGAGACTTTTCTTGTCAACGGGCGTTTGAGCGTTAGTAGTGGCTGTACGCCATGGACTAGGTAGAACGGTGGGTTCAGATGCATGGGTGTTTGTGGAGGGTTTTCTTTTGTTTTCATTAATAGACAAATTTTTAAACATGGAATCTTTCTCATAGGCCAAGAACAGATGTCACAAGGAAACGAGCAAAAATACTAATGCCACGCACACTCACCGAGTGAGTTGGCTGAGCGATTAAGGCCCTTGTAGTTGTTAGCCTGCATTCGGGAGATGGTGGGTTTGAACCCCACTGTCAGCTGCCTTGACATTTTTAATGGTTTTCATTTGCACAACAGGCACACCTTAATTCAGGCCATGGTCGCTTCCTTCCCAGTCCTCGCCCTCTCCTACCCTATCGTCTCATAAAATCTTTCTGAGTTGCTCTGACGTAAAACTAGTAGTAAAAAGAAACACACACAAGAATTTCCAAATTTCGGATCCTTCCAGGATTTTTTTGGACATGATTTTGTTCTGTGGAATAATTCAGGTCCATATTATGATAATATGAACTACTTATTTATTTGTCTTCTTTCAAGTGGTGAAGTTAGGGCGCATGGCCCTCTTTTTACACTTAAGCACACTTACAATACGTTTCTGCAGATATATTAATTAATAATTTAGTATAATTACATTATGCTAACATACACACACACTATCACTCTCACTCACATTTATAAAGGAATTAAAATACTTTACTGTACATTGACAAATATGATATGATATTGATCGAAAAGTATAAACATTTTTATAAATTTGCGAACTGTTATCTCAAAATGACACAAATTACACTAGTACACTTAGTAATAGATAGAATTTGTTTGCAAGTTGCTTTACGTCGCACCGACACAGATAGGTGAAAATGGGAAACCACGAAAATTTATCTTCAGAGCTGCCGACAGTGAGGGTTCGAACTCACTATCCCCCGAATACTGCATACTGGCCGCACTTAAGCGACTGTAGCTATCGAGCTCGGTAGATTAAATTTAAATAGTTTCCAAACAAGATGAATTGTTGTGTTTGTGTAAGTTTTGATTAAGAAACACGTTTTCTTATTGAAAAGTCTGTCAGTAAACAAATATAGCCTACTCCTTCTTTGTTCTAAAATATATGGTTACCTTAAAACACGCACACATGTCCACAGGATTGATGACTAGAATGCCCTCAAGTTCAGAAAACATAAGAAATATTTCGTGATAAAAATGAATTTATGCCTAAATCGGTATATTCAAGATAATATCTCTGTGGGAAAATATACACAGTAGTCGACTGATTTCACTTAACTACCCGTATTAACTTTCTCAGACCTGAATATTTTCCCACGTTAGATACCACATTTTCCTGTGAAATATGGCCACTTGAATGGACACAAAATTAACACTATACATTGAAATGCTTTCGAAATGTTCATTAACTTTCATGACATCTCATTCTCACTTACACGCTGCACTCAATGGTGCCTTTACCAATTTTAACACTTATTTACAAAAATAATATATGTTCTTTTTAAACAATATGATGTATTAATCTGCCTGAATTTACAGGTGGCCACAAGGATCCAGAATACTATAACGAATTTATACATTAATAGCCTACGGCGTTTATGAATTAAGGTGAAATATAAAAAATCAAAGAGAGATATTTTCGATTTGCAGCAATAGAGTGCGTTAGGATGAAGACGCATGTAAATGATATCTCAATATCCTGATTGATCCCTTTAGTGTTGTGATGGCAATGGTGTGGCTGACATTTCTGTTGATTCTGAATCTGCTGCAGAAGTCGACGAAGAAAGATGTAATCGTTCTCCTGGCTTCGACCATAAGTCCCTCAACTTCCAGAATTTTTAGGTAGTATACAGTATATTAAGATTTGGGTACCAGGCTGTAGTAGTAGCGTGCCTGCCTCTCACCCGATTCCCGATTCCCGGTCAGGTCACGAATTATTACCTGGACCTGAAGGTTGGTTCGAGGTCCACTTAGCCTTCGTGATTACAATAGAGGAGTTATCTGACGGAGAGAAGGCGACCCCGGTCTAGAGAAAATAAGAATATTGGCCGAGTGTATTCGTCGCACTGATAATGCGTCACCTAGTAATCTGCAGAGCTTCAGGCTGAGCAGCGGTCACTTGGTAGGCCAAGGCCCGTCAGGGCCGTAGTACCAAGGGGTTTGTTTGTTGTTGTTTTTTTATCAAGATGTATGTACAGTATGTATGTTCAGTCTTCAGCCCTAAGGCTGGTTGGATCCTCAACAGGTCTGCCATCAGCTGTCATACATGGCCTAGGCATCACTGAAGAGGCGTACTAGGGAAATGAGGAGTGAGTTCATTTCCCGTTGCTTTCCTCACTGAGCCAGAAGTTGCTATTACATATCAGTCTGCCAAGCCCGCTGAAATGCATGCACCAACCGACCCTATGAGCAACATTTTCACATCATGCATAGCAGGGACTGGCTGCAGAAGGAATGGCATTTCTAGCATCAAGCAAGTTGCTTTACGTCGCACCGACACAGATAGGTCTTATGGCGACGATGGGACAGGGAAGGGCTAGGAGTCGGAAGGAAGCGGCCGTGGCCTTAATTAAGGTACAGCCCCAGCATTCTAGCATCGCTCATACCTCAGTCACTTTCATATTGTCAAAGCCAAGGATAAGACAGAGACAGATCAATGAGAGTAACAAATTTGCTCTAGCCCATACCAGAAGGACATAATGCACTGTAAACACTAGGTCCTGCCAGCAAAGGCATTCTATCAAGATAGTAGGGGATAAAAGGACTGGAGATATTCTTTTCCTCCTCGAACTGGCTGTATCGCATCAGTCTCGAAGTTGACAGAGGCACTGCCTTCGTGATGTGCAGGCCGTACTGTAACGAGCGCGGGAAAGCAATCAGCTGATCGTTAGGGGGGAAGTTTAGCACGTGAGTTAGTAGAGTTAAACATAGATTTTCGCAGTTTTATTGAAAATTTTAACGATCGCCGCATGTTCACTGAGATATACTGTATGTGAGAATGAGTCGTCATCGACTGCATTATTAAGTGGAAAGTCGTTAATTAGTGAAGAAAACTTAGTGTGAGCGTGTATTTATGTGAATCTATAGGTTAAGAAGATCGTTCTTCAGTGTTTTAATTTTGTAGTTTATTTGTGTAAAGTTATATTTATAGTGTAAAATTAATTGAGTTAGTGCAGTCTGTGTTTTATTATTAACCACGATTTGTATATACTTGAATTTTTTTTTTTTTTTTTGCTAGGGGCTTTACGTCGCACCGACACAGATAGGTCTTATGGCGACGATGGGATAGGAAAGGCCTAGGAGTTGGAAGGAAGCGGCCGTGGCCTTAATTAAGGTACAGCCCCAGCATTTGCCTGGTGTGAAAATGGGAAACCACGGAAAACCATTTTCAGGGCTGCCGATAGTGGGATTCGAACCTACTATCTCCCGGATGCAAGCTCACAGCCGCGCGCCTCTACGCGCACGGCCAACTCGCCCGGTATATACTTGAATTAAGATGATCAGTGAGGGAAATCACCATGCCTAAGAGTTGCTGTGTGCCTAGCTGCAAAGCCAATTATAAACAAGGAGAGTACACTCCGGTATTTGTGCTTCCTTCTGATGAAGAACGAGTTAAGTTATGGAAGAAGGCTATTCCCAGGGAGAATTTAATAGTTAATCACAGCACAGTTGTGTGTATCAAGCACTTTCCTGAAAATCACATCCTGAGAGAAATAAGAGTGTCCCGTCCAGATGGCGAGTTAATTTTTTTTATTATTATGTCATAAACATGGGTAACATTAGGTAGGCCCTATATTTTTATGTAATCAGACCTACGGCTTATCTGAATTCGGTGTATTTGAAAATGCAAGTCTTATTTATGAGTATCACCGAGCTCGATAGCTGCAGTCGCTTAACTGCGGCCAGTATCCAGTATTCGGGAGACAGTGGGTTTCACTGTCGGCAGCCCTGAAGATGGTTTTCCGTGGTTTCCCATATACACGCCAGGCAAATGCTGGGATCTACCTTAATTACGGCCACGGTCGCTTCCTTCCCATTCCTAGACCTTTCCTGTCCCATCGTCGCCGTAAGACCTATCTGTGTCGGTGCGACGAAAAGCAAATAGAAAAAAAAGAGTATCAAATAGCAGTGCGATTTATGTAAATCTTATCTTCAGACAGATTCAGATCTTATTTATGAATTACCTCTAGATGTAAGATATCTGAATTTCCTAAATCGAGGGGGCTTAAAGTATCCATCAGACATGTCAATAGAACTTGGAATTGAGGTGTTCAAAGTATTTCGTGTGTTAGTGTCAGATGCATATAAGATGGTATTTCTGAATTCAGACGATCCTAAGTGTGTCACAAAATCCTTGACTTTGGAGTCAATGCAGTTGGCAGATTCCCTAGTCATTTGTGACTGCGGGAAGAAATTGGAAGACCTGGCCGGACAGTGTAGGCCTATGTATATTTGGGTGAATATATTTTTAAATAACTTTTCCAAAATTCACACCGACTTGTGTATTCAACAAAGTGCTTCAAAGAGAGCAGACCTACTCCATACTGGTGTAACTTCCTGTAAGAGATCTAGGAAAGCTGCAGTGTTCATGGAGTGGAAACAGTGCGGTACAGAAATAATTTATATTTGTAATAAATAGTAATGGTAATTGGCTGCATGTTTTCTGTCAGTGTGTATGATGTGAATGTTCCAGTTGACCAGAAAATGGATAAAATCGCAAGAATATGTCTCAAAGTGTTAGGCTGTAGTCACGCAAACGAACGTATATAAGCGAGAAATAGAACGTCAGAATTAACATATATTTGAGGATAGGTTTTGATTTTATAAGGTGTTAACAGTTTTTTAAGTAATTTAAACGAGTGTGTTATTCAAGCGGAGCGTATGCGTATCGCCTTCAAGTACCCCCCAAAGTGTGACATCATCAGAGGTACAGTACGGCCTGGACATTACGAAGGCAGTGACAGTGGTATCGATTGTATATACTCTTTTTGTTTTGTCGTCGTCTATTCGATGAATGCTGCCGATAGTGGAAATGCCGTGAACTTCTTCATGGAGGTCTATGCCAGAATCTAGCTCTTGGGCAGTAAAGAACGTATGCTGTGGTGTATGGCATTAATTAGAGTTTCATTGCGGGTGCAGTATCCTAGGACGTGGGGCGAGGGTTTCGATCTCGTTGTGAAAGTGTCGACAACGGTCACTGTCATAGAAAAAATTAAATAGCGAATGGCTTTTTGTGCCGGGAGTGTCCGAGGACATGTTCGGCTCACCAGGTGCAGTTCTTTTGATTTGACTCCCTTAGGCGACCTGCGCGTGATGATGAGGATGAAATGATGATGAAGACGACACATACACCCAGCCCCCGTGCTAGAGAAATTAACCAATGATGGTTAAAATTCCCTGCCGGGAATCGAACCCGGGACCCCTGTGACCAAAGGCAAGCACGCTAACCATTTATCCATGGAGCCGGACACTGTCATAGAACCTACGTGCAATAACTCCTGTATATTCCAGTTGCCTACCGTCTTAAGGCCATCGCGCCATTTGATGCTAGTAAGTCCTTGTTGGGTGTATTCCTTTACCTTCTCAGGGAGATGACACCATTTGTCATAACTTATTCTGCATCTCTCAGTGCTTTGCTTACATTTTTAGCGTCGAGAAAGTTCATGTTATCGCGGTAAAAGTGTTGTTGTGTTGCACATTCAAATCCTGGAGGTAATAGATACTTTCCTCATGAAGTCATCTTGTGTTATTGATGTAACGATTGTTGGCCGTGTGTAAACATTTAAGTGAATGTATTTGTTGTTGGAAGGCTTCCTATGCAGTTCTGAAAATTCCAAGACCTTTGAATTACCAGAAGTTTATGACTGGGAAGCATTGGATCAGGTGTTTCGGATACTAAGCAAAGTATTTCTTCCAGTGTACATTTGATTATTTATTTGCGTCCTCCAAGAATTTTTCGATGTGTTATTTTCGTTGGTGTCGTTTATAGGGATATATGAGAGCTGGACAAACTGACGCAATTGACGCATTTAAAAAGTAACCTTTAATTTCTTATAAAATCTAAAAGACATGGTTCATGGTGTGGGTTACTGTAGTCACGACCTAGTTTCTGAACCATCAACGGCTGAGTGGCCTAGTAAGTGCTCCAGAGAGTCGGGATACTAGTTGCTATGGAATGAAATGTCGTATGGCTTTTAGTGCCGGGATATCCCAGGACGGGTTCGGCTCGCCAGGTGCAGGTCTTTCAACTTGACTCCCGTAGGCGACCTGCGCGTCGTGATGAGGATGAAATGATGATGAAGACAACACATACACCCAGCCCCCGTGCCATTGGAATTAACCAATTAAGGTTAAAATCCCCGACCCGGTCGGGAATCGAACCCGGGACCCTCTGAACCGAAGGCCAGTACGCTGACCGTTCAGCCAACGAGTCGGACACTATGGAATGGAAGTGGGCATCTCGGACATATTCTGAGTCATAGGCCTCCATGTGCTTAGGCAGCTAGGACTATACAATCCACCGGTACTCCATAAATCGCTGGGGAGATATTCTCACTTGGACTATGTGTAAGTAGGGCAGCATCATGCTTCACAGAATTTACCAAAATCAGATTTTTCTTGTTTGCTATTTGCTTTACGTCGCACCAACACAGATAGGTCTTATGGCGACGTTGACATAGGGAAGGCCTAGGAGTGGGTAGGAAGTGGCCGTGGCCTTAATTAAGGTACAGCATTTGCCTGGTGAGAAAATGGGAAACCACGGAAAACCATCTTCAGGGCTGCCGGCAGTGGGACTCGAACCCACTATCTCCCGGATGCAAGCTCACAGGTGTGCTACCCAAACCGCACGGCCAACTCGCCCAGTCAGAATATTTTAATTAAGTCTTCGACCTATGGAAATAACGGAGACCCAGTCCAATTTGACGGGCGAGGGACTCCTTGCAAACAACTTGGTGAACGAAATGGAATTCGATGGAATTATTGGGGCTTATTGAAGGAAGAAAGTAGAACTGGCTGAGTCAGGGAAGAGGATGCGTCTGGATGTGTTAGGAGTTAATGACATTCGGATAAGTGGGGATAACGAGAAAGAGCAGATTATGAAATATTCTTAACGGGTATTAAAAATGGAAGGGCAGAGTATGGGGTAGGACAGTTCTCCGGGAATACTCTTGCATGGAGCATACAGTAGTTTCGGTTAGGCACGTAAATGAACGAATGATGTGCGAAATAATAGAAAGTAAGCAGTTTTATAATATAGAAAGAGAATGAGTTTCATACAGGGATACTGTAGTAGAAACAGCAAGGGAATGCCTAGGAACAACTGTGTATCAAGATAGGAAAAAGCGAACATCTTGGTAGAATGATGAATTGAGAGCGGCTTGTGAACGTAAAAAGAAGGCGTATCAGAAATGGCTCCAAACAAGGACTGATTTAGACAGGGAATTGCACGTACATGAAAGAAAAAAAGTGAAACAAATAATATTGTTGAATCCAAAAAAGAATTCGTGGGATGATTTTGGTAATAACGTGGGAAGGCTAGGTCAAGCGGCAGGGAAATCCTTCTGGACATTAATAAAGAATAATCGAAAGAATATATGAGGAGATAAAAGATTTAATACATTATGTAAAAGGTGACGAGAATCTAATTGTGATGGGAGACTGGAATGCAGTGGTAGGCCAAGGAAGAGAAGGTAGTACAGTAGGAGAATTTGGATTGGGACAAAGGAACGAAAGAGGAAGTAGGCTGGTTGAATTCTGCACTGATCATAATTTAGTCCTTGCCAATACTTGGTTCAAACACCACAAACGACGGCTGTATACGTGGACGAGACGTGGAGACACTGGAAGGTATCAAATAGACTTTATTATGATTAGCCAGAGATTCAGAAACCAGGTGTTGGATTGCAAAACTTTCCCAGGAGCAGACGTGGACTCTGACCACAACTTGTTGGTCATGAAATGCCATCTGAAGTTGAAGAAATTGAAGAAAGGAAAGAATGCAAAAAGATGGAATGTAGATAAGTTGAAAGAAAAGAGTGTGAGGGATTGTTTCAAGGAACATGTTGCACAAGGACTAAATGAAAAGGCTGAAGGAAACACTATAGAGGAAGAGTGGAGAGTCATGAAAAATGAAGTCAGTAGGGCTGCTGAAGAAATGTTAGGAAGGAAGAAAAGATCAACTAAGAATCAGTGGATAACTCAGGAGATACTAGACCTGATTGATGAACGACGAAAATACAAGAATGCTAGAAATGAAGAGTTCAGAAAAGAATACAGGCGATTAAAAAATCAAGTGGATAGAAAGTGCAAGGTAGCTAAGGAAGAATGGCTGAAGAAGTGCAAGGATGTCGAAGGTTGTATGGTCCTGGGAAAGGTAGATGCTGCATACAGGAAAATCAAGGAAACCTTTGGAGAAAGGAAATCTAGGTGTATGAATATTAAGAGCTCAGATGGAAAGCCACTTCTAGGGAAAGAAGACAAAGCAGAAAGATGGCAGGAGCATATCCAACAGTTGTATGAAGGTAAAGATGTAGATAATTTGGTTCTGGAACATGAAGAGGCTGTTGATGCTGATGAAATGGGAGACCCAATTTTGAGGTCAGAGTTTGACAGAGCTGTGAGTGACCTCAATAGGAACAAGGCACCTGGAATTGATGACATTCCCTCTGAATTACTGACTGCCTTAGGAGAAAGCAGCATGGCAAGGTTATTTCATTTAGTGTGCAAGATGTATGAGACAGGAGAAGTCCCATCCGATTTTCGGAAGAATGTTGTTATACCTATTCCCAAGAAAGCCGGTGCTGACAGGTGTGAAAACTACCGCACAATCAATTTAGTTTCTCATGCCTGCAAAATTTTAACACGTATTATTTACAGAAGATTGGAAAAACAAGTTGAAGCTGAGTTGGAAGAAGATCAATTTGGCTTCAGAAGAAATGTAGGAACACGTGAAGCAATCCTGACTTTACGTCTGATCTTAGAGGATCGAATCAAGAAGGACAAGCCCACGTACATGGCATTCGTAGATCTAGAAAAGGCATTCGATAATGTTGATTGGACCAAGCTATTTATGATTCTGAAGATGATAGGGGTCAGATACCGAGAACGAAGAATTATCTACAATCTGTATAAAAATCAGTCTGCAGTGATAAGAATCGAGGGCTTTGAAAAAGAAGCAGCAATCCAGAAAGGAGTGAGGCAAGGCTGCAGTTTGTCCCCTCTCCTTTTCAATGTTTACATAGAACAGGCAGTAAATGAAATCAAAGAGAAATTTGGAAAGGGAATCACAGTCCAAGGAGAGGAAATCAAAACCTTGAGATTTGCCGATGATATTGTTATTTTATCTGAGACTGCAGAAGATCTCGAGAAGTTGCTGAATGGTATGGATGAAGTCTTGGGTAAGGAGTACAAGATGAAAATAAATAAGTCCAAAACAAAAGTAATGGAGTGCAGTCGAACGAAGGCAGGTGATGCAGGAAATATTAGATTAGATGAATATTGTTACTTGGGCAGTAAAATAACTAACGATGGCAGAAGTAAGGAGGACATAAAATGCAGACTAGCACAAGCAAGGAAGAGCTTTCTTAAGAAAAGAAATTTGCTCACTTCAAATACTGATATCGGAATTAGAAAGATGTTTTTGAAGACTTTCGTGTGGAGCGTGGCATTGTATGGAAGTGAAACATGGACGATAACTAGCTCAGAAAGAAAGAGAATAGAAGCTTTTGAAATGTGGTGTTACAGAAGAATGCTGAAAGTGAGATGGATAGATCGAATCACGAATGAAGAGATACTGAATCGAATTGGTGAGAGGAGATCGATTTGGCTAAATTTGACGAGGAGAAGAGATAGAATGATAGGACACATCTTAAGACACCCAGGACTTGTCCAGTTGGTTTTTGAAGGAAGTGTAGGTGGTAAGAACGGTAGGGGTAGACCAAGGTATGAATATGACAAACAGATTAGAGCAGATGTAGGAAGCAATAGAAATGAAAAGGTTAGCACAAGATAGGGTGGCATGGAGAGCTGCATCAAACCAGTCTTTGGACTGATGACTCAAACAACAACATAGGAAAGGAGGTAAAAAGGAAAAGAATTGTGTTTTGGATAAATCAGGTGAACTCATAACGGATCTCAAGGAATCACGGGAGAGGTGGAAGGAATATTTTGAATATCTTCTCAACGTAAAAGGAAATCCTTCTGGTGACGTCGCGAACAACCGAGCTCATGGGGAGGAGGATAATGACGGTGAAATAACGCTCGAGGAAGTGGAATGGGTGGTAAATAAATTTCATTCTCACAGAGCTGTACGAATGGATAAAATTAGACCTGGAATGGTGAAATATAATGGGAAGGCGGGGATGAAATAGCCTCAGAGAATAATGAGATTAACATGGAATGTTAGTAAGGTACCTTCCTACTGGAGGAAAGCAGTAATTGCACCTTCCTATCAGCAAGGGAACAGTAAGAATTGCAACAACTATGGAGGTATTTCATTGATCAGTATACCAGGCAATGCATTCACTGGCATCTTGGAAGGAAGGGTGTGATCACTGGTTGAGAGGAATTTAGATGAAATCCAGTGTGGTTTCAGACCAGAGAGGGGCTGACAGGATCAGATTTTCAGTATGCGCCAGGTAACTGGAAAGTGCTACTAAGAGAGGAATAGACATTTATATTTATATTTCGTAGATCGAGAGAAGGCATACGACAGAGTACCGAGGGAAAAGATGTTCGCAATACGGGGGTCTATAGGATTAAGGGTAGATCATTAAAAGTAGTCAAAGGCATTTATTTATGTTGACAATTGGGCTGCGGTGAGAATTGATGGTAGGCTGTAATATTTCACCTTTGCTGTTCATAGTTTACATGGAACAACTACTTGAAAGGTATGAAGTAGCAGGGAGGAATTTAGTTAGGTAGAAATGTAGTAAGCAGTTTGGCCAATGCCGACGATTTTGTTTTGATGACAGATTGTGCTGAAAGCTTGAAGTGTAATATCATGGAACTTGAGAATAGGGGCAACGAGTATGATAGAAAAATTAGCCTTTCCAAGACTAAAGTGATGTCAATAGGTATGAAACCTAAGAGAATTGAATGTCAGGTTGGGAATACAAAGCTGGAACAGGTAGATAATATCGAGTATTTACAATGTGTATTCTTCCAGGGCGATAGTATTGCAAGTAAGATTGATTCCAGATGCAGTAAAGCTAATGCAGTGAGTTCGCAGTTGCGATCAGTAGTATTCTGTAAGAAAAAGTTAGCTTTCAGTCGAAACTATTTTTACGCCGGTCTCTTTTCAGACCAGCTTTATTTTATGAAATCTGGGTGGACTCAGGATATCTTATTCATAAGTTAGAAGTAACAGACATGAAAGTAGGAAGAATAATCACTGTTAAAACAGGTCGAAACAATGGCAGGACGGTATTCAGATGGAGGAGATAAATACTAAGTTAGAAATGAACTCGATTGATGAAGCTGTACGCATAAACCAGCTTCGGTGGTAGGGTCATGTTAGGCGAATGGAGGATGATAGGTTACCTAGGAGAATAATGGACTCGGTCATGGATGATATGAGAAGTAGAGAGAGACCAAGACGTCGATGGCTAGACTTAGTTTCTAATGATTTAAAGATAAAAGGTATAGAAATAAACGAGCCCAGAGATCTAGTTAAAAATAGAGGATTGTGGCGGAGGTTAGTAAATTCACAGAGGCTTGAAGATGAACGCTGAAAGGCATTACAGTCTGTAATGAAGATGTATGTATGTATGTATGTATGTATGTATGTATGTATGTATGTATGTATGTATGTATGTATGTATGTATTGTAACCGTTCAACACTATGCTAATAGGTATGTCATGAGCTCCAGCAAGTCAGATATGCCGTTTTCCGCGTCATTTTACGACATAATTGTCCGTAATGAGCATTTTATGCCCGGCCCGGGATGCGAGCGGCGCTGCGCTAGCTCGAGGGACGAAGCTATAATTACGTGTACCGAGGGAGAAAGCTCCCAGTACAGCGAAACCTTGAAATTACGCTCTCTATCCAGCGAGCGAGAAGGACATAGCAGGCCACGAGCAAAGACCGCCTAGGTCAGGAGGCGAAGTTAACTTTACAGGATTTTAACTTGAGTACTGGATATTATCATCGATTTCCTGTATATTCATGGATGCCGACTCACAATTTACGCGCGTCAAGTAAAAATAATAAAATTTTGGTACAAGTCTTAGAAAATTCCAAGTAAGGACTCATTGAAATCAGCATAATTTACAGTATTTAATAATGTAAGAAGATGTATTATTTAACTAACGTATTAGTAATGACGCACATGAGGCAGATGTGTGGTGATAGAAAACATGTGTCCTCGCGCTTATCTAGAGAGATGATGATGATGATGATGATGATGATAATGATGATGCTTGTTGTTTAAAGGGGCCTAACATCGTAGGTCATTGGCCCTCTACAGAGAGATAGGGGAGTCCCCACCTTATACTATAACCTACAGCGGAGGTCTAAAAGGCAACGAGAGAAGAACAGAGACCGTTATGCCTACGAGGTAGCCCAATATCATTTATATAATCAGAGGCGGAAAATTGCTCGCAAAATTTTGGACAAAGCTAATAAGGCCCATTCTTGTAAAATCCCAATAACTACGATTTCGGATCATTTTGAAAATACTTTTGGTACCGAAAATAACAATTCTCCTCTCTCTCTTATGGAAAAAAGCACTGACTTACCTGCTGATATTAATATTTCAGTAGACGATGTCCATAAGGCATTATACAACATTAAAGTTGACACCTCACCTGGCCCAGATAATATTACTGTTCGTGTATTACGGCACCTCAAGGCTACTAAATTTCTGACGTTACTCATCAACACGATGCTTCATATCTCCTACGTACCTTCAAAACTCAAAATGGCCAGAACAATTTAACAATTTAATACATAAGAAGTTCTGTAAAATAAACAATGATGCTGCCTCATGATACTCCAAATTCGATGCTGTATAGTGCCGGAAAGGTCAGAGGGATGGGAATAATTTGCGCAGAATGGGAAGCTGATATACAGCATTACAATATTTGTAATCGCTTACTCCATGTTCAGGACGTTCACCTACCATACATAAGGAAGTTATCTGAAGAACAAGATATGGCACTCCACAGACTTGACATAAAAAAGGAAAGTCTCCCCCCAAAGATTGACGGAAGAAAACTACGCGAAATTATGAGAAATCGATCCTTTCAGTCGTTGTGTCAGCTACCACATAAAGGAAAAGGAGTAGTGTTATATTCAGACTGCCCGAAAGAAAAATTCTGGATGACTCATAAATCACCTCTGTCCTCCTCTGAATACATAAATGCAGTGAATATGACATGCAACCTCACCGCAGTCAGGTCGGTTCCCGGTAGGCCATTCAACACAACCCAAAATGGCTGCAACGAGACAAAAACCCTTGGACATGTGCTGGGATTCTGCCGGAGCACTGAACTAATGCGCAACCACCGCCACCACCGTGTAAGATAGTCGATTGCTCAAGGCTTGAGACAGCGTGGATGGGAGGTGCACGAGAAGGTTCACTGCGTCTCTACTGATGACTCTAATCGGAGGGCGGACATCGTAGCCATCAACAGAGAGGACATTAAAGCGATGGTCTTAGATCCCACCATTCACTTTGAAAGGGACCTGGATCAGGCTCGGGATGTGGGCCTAGAAAAGCAAGCTATTTATGTTCCATGCTTGCCTTACCTTTCATCTAAGTATAAAATACCTATCGATCGGTGGATTGTCAGAGGCCTGCTATTCGGAGCAAGAGGCACCCTCCCTAGTCAGACATCGAACTTCCTACAAAATTTGAAAGTTACGTTCTGCGAGTTAGAAAAAATAGTAATACAGATACTGAGGGACTCTCTGCAAATCATTCACTTCCATCTGTACCTGAGAACGTGATTGACATTTCTCCCCAACTAACCCTGGGAAAATAGAAGATAACAGCTTCAACGATTAAATTTTCATTTCTTGATATATTTAAACTCCATTGAAATTGAAACCGTATTCCGGATCCGAATGGTCACCCTCATTGGAGGACGGATGATTTATTTCTTTAATAAAGCTCTCTCTTGTTATATCACCTGAGATTCATCTATGCAATTTACATGAAAATAGATCAGTAAAAAGAAGAAGTCAAGATCTACAAAATGAATATTCATACGAAACTGAGGGATCATTATCAACGGAGCGATTTTGGCCCTGTGGGTGGAGCTTACCCTTTCCATGGTCGACTAACCGGATCTCCTATAAAAGAAGAGCAGACCATCCCTTAGTATTCATTCTTTACTCATTCGTTACTCAGACTCAGTCATTCCTTGTGAACCAGTGTTGCTCATTCGGCGTGATTCAGTGCTACTCAATAATATTATACTGTATATTATTCAGTGTTCTAAATAATTGTGTTAGACAAAGGTATATTCCATGTTAGACTGATACACGTTTATAACCACGTTTTTCTCGTGTAAAATAATAATTTTGGTGTGTAAACATATACGATTCTAATCCCAATATATATTAAGGGGATGCAGACAAGTAAAGTTAGTATCGGCTCACTTGAATAATTTCAAAGAACTGGTAAAATTCCAATAATCACCAAACGTAGTGAGTTATTGACTATAGAATGCCAATAATTAATGTGCCGTGATTAAGGCATGTGCAGTAATAGGAGACGTTCATTCTAAGCAGTAAAATTCGTTAGACTAGCCAGGAAGTGATACGTAAGTGAACAAGTGACGCTCACGTAGGAAAAATAAGTACCAGTAATTGTGTCACTTTATAACAAAGGGGAATCGAGTAGTGCTCTCCGGGGACTGCAGCCGCTACTCGGGTATTCCATTCGAGTCTATGAGTGGGTCTATCGTCCGACTCCATGCCTAAATGGTTAGCGTGCTGGGCTTTGGCCACAGGGGTCCCGGGTTCGATTCCCGGCAGGGTCGGGAATTTTGACCATAATTGGTTAATTTCGCTGGCATGGGGGCCGGGTGTATATGTCGTCTTCATCATCATTTCATTCTCATCACGAAGCGCAGGTCGCCTACAGGTGTCAAATCGAAAGACCTGCATCTGGCGAGCCGAACTTGCCCACGGACACTCCCGGCACTAAAAACCATGCGCCGTTTCATTTTCATTTCACTGGGTCTATCGATATTATTTTATTCGAAGACATACAGACAGTGCTTCAATAACCAGTTATTCCCTTGTTCACATGTGTGTGAGTGCTCATCGACCCTAGGACTCTCCTCTACCAGAACGCGCCAGTGAGCCTCCATTATTGGATTATACTCTACTAGAACACACCAGTGTGCCTGCATTATTTCAGAAACCATTCCAGATCTTTCAGCAGCAGGAGATCACCGATCAAGACACCATGGACGCAACCCCGAAGAAAATGAACCTAGAACTATCTGCTAACGCGGGATCAGTGATGGAGGCTTAAATCCCTACGGGTGTCCTCTGATGACAACGCGGTTATACGCAGCAATGATAAGTACATTCCAAACTCCTAAGCATGAAAGTCACAAGTGTCGCATTAAACTTGACTTGTAAATATAGAATTTTTCAGCATTCATTTTGATAACGTGTAGGTGACGCAATATACATGTTTCAATGGGGTAGAATCTATTTATTAGTTTGATTTCCTGTGTTTTTGTCTTCTGTGATTGTGGATTAGTCACGAAATTATTCAGTGGATTTTTGCATTAATTAATATATAAGGCCCTATAGTGTTTTATGTGTGAGTGAAGCATTCGTAAGGGTGGAATGGATTATTCAGCAGACTTCATAATCCATTCCAAGTAAAATTAGTTATGGGGGGTCTTCGTAATTTTTCAAATATATATTATTCAAATGCTTCACGACTTGAGTGCATGTGTCCAGCTACCCCCTTGTAATATTAAGAATGCTGACAACTGGAAGAAAGAGATGATGGCTAGAGGTGCAATCAATGATCTATATCAGAGTCAGCCAACTGTGTGTACGTGTGATGTCAGGTAACACGTCACACACTCTGCTCGAGCAGCGAAACGAAGTACTTAGTACTGTAACTGAGAAGTGAAGGCTAGAGGGGCGAGGGGAAACACAACGTCATTCGTAGGGGGAGGCCCAAGAGCTACAGGTACAATGCGGCATGTGTAGTACATACACTGACTGACAGAGCAAATGCAACACCAAGAAGGAGTGGTCAGAACTTTATGCCAATTGCAGGGTAGACTGACGTCACTGATGTATGCTCATGATGTGAAATGCGCCGCTGCGCTGCGCACGTAGCGAACGATAAATGGGACACGGCGTTGGCGAATGGCCCACTTCGTACCGTGATTTCTCAGCCGACAGTCATTGTAGAACGTGTTGTCGTGTGCCACAGGACACGTGTATAGCTAAGAATGCCAGGCCGCCGTCAACGGAGGCATTTCCAGCAGACAGACGACTTTACGAAGGGTATGGTGATCGGGCTGAGAAGGGCAGGTTGGTCGCTTCGTCAAATCGCAGCCGATACCCATAGGGATGTGTCCACGGTGCAGCGCCTGTGGCGAAGATGGTTGGCGCAGGGACATGTGGCACGTGCGAGGGGTCCAGGCGCAGCCCGAGTGACGTCAACACGCGAGGATCGGCGTATCCGCCGCCAAGCGGTGGCAGCCCCGCACGCCACGTCAACCGCCATTCTTCAGCATGTGCAAGACACCCTGGCTGTTCCAATATCGACCAGAACAATTTCCCGTCGATTGGTTGAAGGAGGCCTGCACTCCCGGCGTCCGCTCAGAAGACTACCATTGACTCCACAGCATAGACGTGCACGCCTGGCATGGTGCCGGGCTAGAGCGACTTGGATGAAGGAATGGCGGAACGTCGTGTTCTCCGATGAGTCACGCTTCTGTTCTGTCAGTGATAGTCACCGCAGACGAGTGTGGCGTCGGCGTGGAGAAAGGTCAAATCCGGCAGTAACTGTGGAGCGCCCTACCGCTAGACAACGCGGCATCATGGTTTGGGGCGCTATTGCGTATGATTCCACGTCACCTCTAGTGCGTATTCAAGGCACGTTAAATGCCCACCGCTACGTGCAGCATGTGCTGCGGCCGGTGGCACTCCCGTACCTTCAGGGGCTGCCCAATGCTCTGTTTCAGCAGGATAATGCCCGCCCACACACTGCTCGCATCTCCCAACAGGCTCTACGAGGTGTACAGATGCTTCCGTGGCCAGCGTACTCTCCGGATCTCTCACCAATCGAACACGTGTGGGATCTCATTGGACGCCGTTTGCAAACTCTGCCCCAGCCTCGTACGGACGACCAACTGTGGCAAATGGTTGACAGAGAATGAAGAACCATCCCTCAGGACACCATCCGCACTCTTATTGACTCTGTACCTCGACGTGTTTCCGCGTGCATCGCCGCTCGCGGTGGTCCTACATCCTACTGAGTCGATGCCGTGCGCATTGTGTAACCTGCATATCGGTTTGAAATAAACATCAATTATTCATCCGTGCCGTCTCTGTTTTTTCCCCAACTTTCATCCCTTTCGAACCACTCCTCCTTGGTGTTGCATTGTCACTGTCAGTCAGTGTATTTCTCTCTACATATTTTATTGTAACGTAACTTTGTTATGAAGTAGCATAAGAGTTATAAAGCAACTTTATTTCTACATATACAAACTAAACATTCAGCTGTAGCATTACTATCTTTTCAACAAATAAATATAGATCTTCCCATAAAGATAAAAAGATCGGAGGGGTAGGTAGCTTGTCGCACCATGATGTGCCCGGTACATCCATACGTACTGTACCACTACCACCACCACTACGTATAGCACTGCACGTGTTTACTACAAAGCGAGGCTGTCTCTTCGTCTCAATCTACGACAGCGTCTCCCCACCTTCTGTGCTCATACGTCACATGTGCTCTCCGACGTCACACGGGCTCTCTTACACCACACGCCAGCCAGTTGCCTTACCCTGATCTATATAGTTACGCGGGTGATCGTTTTGCTAATTAAATTACCTGTCGACTTAGGATCTTCTTAATGCGTAAATAACGTGGGTTTGAGATACACGTGTGTGAAGTGAAGGGCGAAACGGCAGGTGTGAAAATGCTTTAAGACGACAGATTAAGATTATGATGATGAGGATGATGATAATAATAATAGTAATGATGAGGAATGAACCCATGATTATATGGCTGAAGCAGTGAGATAAAATGATATTGAAGGTATCCATAAAATGATCATTTTTCTGGAGAAAAGCGAGAAAATTGAAATAAGAATATACGTCTGCGAGCGAAGTGAAAGTATTCTCCCAGCTGACGAGGACAGGCTGCTCTTAGAGAAAGATCCATGGCCTTCAAAAGGAAAAGGAACGCCAGGCCTTTTGTCTGTCAATACTCGCAAATGTTCACATAAGATGCTTCCCTCACTTTCGCACTGTATTAAATATTCTCGTGACAATAACTTGTACTATCAACGTTGTATGTTTCATGATCCGATAGGTGAAGTAATCCTCCCAATTTTATATTAAAACTAGCAAGATACCCGTGCTTCGCTATGGTATTATACTGAAATTTATAATTGAATGCTTAACGTTTTATATATAATCCCCCGAAGTTCGCAATCTGACTCGTTTTCTGAGAGAATCCGCCAAAATTCGTGATCTGACTCGTTTTCTAAGAGATTACGGTAAATGTCCTCCCATTTTTCAATCTTTCTTTCCAGCAATCGATTTCGTACTTCCCGGGCTAGGTCCAGGTATTCCACCCGGTCAGTTGAGTCCCTAAGTCTTTGCCATCTTTTCCTATAAGCATTTCTAATATGGATCAAATCCTTGAGGAGATCCGGCGTGGTGTTGTCTTGGGTACCTTGACGGTACTGCACCCGCGGCCGGACTGCATTCGTAGTCATTACCCGGCTATGACCCGTTTTCAGCGCTGTCCGCACATTTTGACGGCGGTCCAGAACATTATTATTATTATTATTATTATTATTATTATTATTATTATTATTATTATTATTATTATTATTATTATTGATATTCTGGACCCCACAGCAAGATGCAAGACCGCTACTTGGCGGTAAATTACATTGCTGCCATTTTTATTGCTGACAATGTGACCAGCATCATTGTCGCGCGTAGGCAAGTGCGCGGGATTTCTGGCGATAGGAATGATATACTTCCGTGCATTATTGACCTTATTATAGTGGTGAACAATTGTACGGTCAATATTCCTATCGTTTATTTCAAATGTGTTTAAATTTTTATTTATATGCCAGGAGAACCCAGGAAAGATTAAAAATGACCGGTTTATGATCAGAATAATTACATTATGAACAGAAAATTATTGGTTCAACTCCTTTTCCACCCCACCGCCGTTAAATTGAATAACTCCGCCCCGCTCCCCCCAAAAATAAAAGATGGTTTGTTTCTTAATGTTCAGAGGAGATTCCAAATACCAATGTTCACGTCTGGTGCCTTCAGTTTTGAGATATAAGTTTCCCCATTAACAGAATTCACTTTTTTCACTTCATTTCACACTACCCCCTCCCCCTTAAGTGAATTTTCCCGCAAAAAATACTTGTTTCATTAATAGCAAAGAATCTTCTAAATACCAATAATCACGACTCTAACATTTTCAGTTTATGAGATACATGTCCTCATAAAAGGAATTCAACTCCTTTTCAACCCCGCCCCTCAAGATGATTTCCCCTCAAAAACGGGTTTTTCTTTGTTTTTAAAGGACATCCAAATACCAATTTTCACGTCTGTAACAACTCCAGTTTTATTAGATGTAAGTATCCTCATACAATTAATTCAATTATTTTTTCAATTCTTTCACACTCCCCCCTCCCCTTCCATTGGATTTTCCGAGAATGCCTGTTTCTTTGCTTTTAAACCAGATTCCAAATAACAATTTTCACGTCTGCAAAATCTTTCGTTTTTCAGATAATAGTATCTTCATACAAATAATTCAACTAATTTTCAATTCCCCCCACTTTAAGTGGATGTCAGAAACAAAAAAAAAGTATTTATTTATTTTTGAAGGAAATTCCAAATACCAAATGTCACGTCTGTATCATCTTCAGTTTTTGAGATATCATTATCCTAATTAAAAGAATTCAACCCCATTTTCAGTCACTTTTACCCCGCCCCCACCCATGTGCTTTGACCAAAAACAAAAAATACATGTTCCTTTATTTTTAATAGAGATAAAAAATACCGTTTTTCACTTCTGTAACATGTTAATTTTTGAGATATACTGTAGAAATGCTCATTTTAAAATTTCGCCCTCTTTTTAGTTCCCCTTAAGTGGGGTTTAAAAAAGCAAATCACCTATGTTTCTGTCCTTTTACAGGAGATTCCAAATACCAATTTTTACGTCTGTAACATTTTACGTTTCTGAGATATACTGTAGATACAGTCTTTCCAAAAATTCAACCCAATTTTTCACTCCTGTTTAACCCCCATTAATTGGATTTTCCAAAACCAAAAAATACGTGTTTCTTTATTTTTAAATAAGATCCCAAATACCAATTTTCAGGTCTGTAATATTTACAGTTTCTGAGATATAAGTATCCTCATTAAAGGCATTCAACCACTTTCAGGATGGAAATATAAAGGCTGTGATCTTAATCAAGGTACAGCCCCAGCACGTGTCAGCTAGGTAAACAAATGACAGGGAATCTGCCACCTGGGCGACAGTCCTAAATGCAGATGATTGATTGATTGATTGATTGATTGATTGATTGATTGATTGATTGATTGATTGATTGATTGATTGATTGATTGATTGATTGATTGATTGATTGATTGATTGATTGATTGATTGATTGATTGATTGATTGATTGATTGATTGATTGATGTGCATAAATGGGAAACAACAGAGAATACTCTTCATTTCTGTCGATGGTAAGGCTCGAACCGATCATTTCATGAATCATGCAAGTTAACAGCTACACGACCCCTACCGCGTAGACTGTTGTTACTTCTTCATGGTTTTAAACTTGTAGTTTCACGTGACTGTTGATGCAGTGACCATAGTCGGGGGTCACTGAAGATAGGGAACTCCCGTCCGGTTCCCTGGCTAAATGGTCAGCGTAGTGGCCTTCGGTTCAGAGGGGTCTGGGTTCGATTACCGGCCGGTCCTGGGATTTTAGTCGCGTTTGGTTAATTCCTGCAGCTCGGGGTTTGCGTATTTCTGATGGTCTCAATACACACACTCACACAAACACAACCCACCACACTGCCATCCATTACAAAACACGCAGTAGTAAATAGATCTCTCCGCGTATGGTTGGTGCCAGGAAGAGCATCTGCTCTGTATTGTTCCGATGTCCAAATGTACCCGTATTTTACATCATATATAAGGGACTTGGAGCACCTGGTCTACTACTACAAAGACAAGATAGAGCAGGAATCTTATAAGGGAACACGTCGAGTTCGACCAGGCCCATTACAACGAAACTTTGGTGAATAATCTACTGTATTATGGAAAAATTAACTTAATGATAAAGGCCTTTCTGCCGTCTAATCCGTAATATATACACACGGCAGTTAAAAAGTATTTTTTTTTCCAACAGCTTTAAATGGAACGTGGAACGAAACTTCACAAGATGAACGATTAAGACATCAGAACATCGCCACACACCTGCTGTTGTGACGTAGGCTGTCCGTAACATCATAAGATTCTGCACAGGAATTTGCCAGTTTCATCGTTTGTACTAATGAAAGTTTATATTGCACGTTTATATATACTGTACATGGCTAAGATTTCTTACTACATACAGTAAAATTTCAATGTCCATTATAAATTATAGGCCTACAAATGCATTAAAACCCTAATATTTTGATATATTCACATTCTACGTGATGGCAAAATAAGTGTGCACAGCGTTGTAGTTGTCAAAATCTCATGTTCGGTTTAAAGTGGTTTATGTGACTTTCAAACTGAATTATCGGTATATTTCTTCTAGTAGTAGTCTAAGTTTCATTCCTCTCCCTAAAGGGGTGCATGTGTAAGGTTATTATACTCATTGTCAGCTAACTGCTCCGAGTTGTCCAGCCATTTCTCATAAATTAATTATAATACTGTCGTTGATTTTACGGTACCGTGTTTATTTATTTATTTATTTATTTATTTATTTATTTATTTATTTATTTATTTATTTATTTATTTATTTACTAGCAGTTACCCGCGGCTTCGCTCGCGTGGATTTTGTAATTGGATAAATGTGATCATTCCTTGGTACTATGCTAAGACATTATCTAAAAATCCACAAAGTGTAAAAACTCACCTAAAAATTGAGTTTAATTTACCCCAGAAACTATTTGTAAACCACGTTTGTGGTATTGCCTTTCGGGACTAGATGACCATGCGACATACAATTGTACATGTGAGAAACAGTCTTCACTCAAGTCGAAAAAGAAATGACCCTTTATTTTTAAAGGAGGTTCCAACTAGCTATTTGCACGTCTCTAACATCTTCAATTGTTGAGATATAAGTATCCCCACGAAAGGAATTCAACCCCTTTATCAGTCCTTCGCCCACCTAAGCGAATTTTCCGAAAAAGAATGCATGTTCCTTTGTTATTAAAGGAAAAATACCAATTTCCACGCCTGTAACATCTTCAGTTTTTGAGATATAAGTATCCTCATAAAAAAGAATTCAACTCTTTTTTCACTTCTTTTCACCCCCGTTAAGTGCCTTTTCGGAAAACAAAAACATACATTTTTGTGTTTTTAAAGGACTTTCCAAATACCAAGTTTCTTGTCTGTAATATGTTAAGTTTTTGACATATACTGTAGATATACCGGTACCCAATTTAAGAATTCGCCCAATTTTTCAATTCTTTTCAGCCCCTTAAGTGGATTTTCCGAAAACAAAAAATACGTGTTTATTTTTAAAGGAGATTCCAAATACCAGTTTTCACGTCTGTAACATCTTCAGTTTTTGAGATATAAGTATTGTCATTTTAAAAAATCAACTTCTTCTTCACTTCTTTCCAACCCCCTCCCCTTAAGTGGACTTCACGAATACAAAAAAAATCGTGTTATTTTTAAAGGAGATTTCAAATACCAATTTTCATGTCTGTAACATCTTCAGTGTTTGAGGTATAAGTATCCTGATACAAAGTATTTAACCCCATTTTCACCTTCTTTCACCCCCCTTAATGGAATTTTCCGAAAACAAAATACGTGATTCTTTATTTTTAAAGGATATTCCAAATACGAATGTTTACGTCTTTGAGATATAGAGATATTGAGATATAGAATTACTCATTTTAAAATTTCACCCCGCCCCTTTTTCAACCCATTAGCAAAGGAATATCAGAAGACACTTCCTTAGTGAGCACTTACACTGTGATATAAATGAATTCCCAAAACTTCATTTCTTTAAGTCCAGTAGTTTTGGCTCCGCGATGATGAATCAGTCTGGACAAGTTATTTATTTATTTATGTGTTTATTTATTTATTTATTTATTTATTTATTTATTTATTTATTTATTTATTTATTTATTTATTTATTTATTTATTTATTTATTTATTTATTTATTTATTTATTTATTTATTTGTTTATTTTTCGTATGTCTTTTAGTGGCGGGAGTGTCCGAGGACATGTTCGGCTCGCCTGGTGCAGGTCTTCATATTTTGACACCCGGACCTGTGCGCCTGGCTGTGGTGATGGTGATGAAGAAGTAGGGAGAAGGTGAAACCCGATATCCGCACCTAACCAACTGCTGTTGAATAACACCACAGTGAATTCTTAACGTCTCCATCCGACGCACTCAGCACTATTAACACTATTGGTGGATCGATTCCCGGTACTGCCGAAAATTTAAGAATGGCAAAAGGGCTGGCATGTGTTTAAAATAGTACATGTAGCTCACCTCGATTGGGAGTGTTCCTAAAAAGAGCTGTACAATCTCGGGACGAGGGCAGTAGTTCATTATTATTATTATTATTATTATTATTATTATTATTATTATTATTATTATTATTATTATTATTATTATTATTATTATTATTATTATTATTACACCTCTGTGGTGCAGTAGTTAGTGTGATTAGTTGCCACCCCCGGAAGCCCGGGTTCGATTCCCGGCTCTGCTACAAAATTTGAAATGTGGTACGAGGGCTAGAACGGGTCCAATCAGCCTCCGGAGGTCAAGTGAGTAGAGGCAGGGGGGTTCAATTCCCACCTCAGCCATCCTCGAAGTGGATTTCCGTGATTTCGCACTTCTCCTCCAGGCAAATGCCGAAATGGTACCTAACTTAAGTCCACGGCCGCTTCCTTCCCTCTTCCTTGTATATTCTTTCTGATCTCCCCATCTCTCCACAAGGCCCCTGTTCAGCGTAGCAGGTGAGGCTGCCTGGGCGAGGTACTGTTCCTCCTCCCCAGGTGTATCCCCGACAAAATGTCTCACACTCCAGGACACTGCCCTTGAGGCGGTAGAGGTGAGATCCCTCGCTAAGTCCGGGGGTAAAACCAACCCTGGAGTGTAAATGGATTAAATAATCAGGTGTCCCAGGAGCACTTTACGCGATAATAGAACGTTTATTCTCAATGGGGGAAGGTCCTATTTTGCAATGGTTTGTAAGACAACTGCAAGAAGAAAAATGCAAGCAAGGAAGCAAGCTTGAACTTTTAGATTTCATGACTGTTGATATCGAGAGTATAGCAATGCAATCTCCAGCTTTCATGGAATTCCAACCGCAGGGAAGTGACATTTCATTTTTTTTTTTTTATCTCACATGCATTGACTGGGATTTAAGCCGTGACCACTTTGGTGAAAATCCAGTGATTGTGTACTCATCTATTGTAAATGTTGTTGCTTGATCTTGTATCCCAAGTACTGAGTGTATACAGTTTTGTGCGCAGATCTTTTGGGCAATCCACCGTGCTGATATGGCGTACGTCTTCTTTCTGAACTTTTCCCAGTTACCTGGGATCGGCACTTTTTATAGATGTAACCCACTTTTACGGTTGGATGTCTTTCCTGACGCCAACCATATATGGAGGGATGTATTTACTGTCGCGCGTTTCTGTGGTGGTTTGGAGTGCAATATACAAAGTCACCTCCGTACAGGCCTTGAAGGCCCTTGGAGGAGTGGAATGTAAAGGCTTCCACCATTGTTAACCAAGGCACGTGATGGGGTAGAGTGGTTAGCTCTATACCCGGCCGCCTTTGCCCCCAGGAATTGACCTGGTACTCATTTTTAGTGTTGGCTGAGTGAACCTCAGGGCCATATGCACCTCCGGAAGTTAAATTCTTAAATTTTACGACTTCCTGACGGGCATTCGAACCCACGTCCTTCCTGGCGAACCGAGCACGCCTTTACCGCCTCGGCCAGGCTGCCCCTTTGGAGTGTAATATATTACATTTAAATAGAAGATGTTTATTAAGAAGAACGAAAACGAGCTAGAGGACTACATCCAGGATGACTGAGGGAGAGATCATCATGTTACCGGAGTTGAGTTTTTTTCCCTGTTTTTTGTTATTTACTTTACGTCGCACTGACACAGATAGGACTTATGGCGACAATGGGATAGAGGAGATCTAGGAATGGGAAGGAAGCGGCCGTGGCCTTAATTAAGGTACAGCCCCAGCATTTGCCTGGTGTGAAAATGGAAAACCACGGAAAACCATCTTCAGGGCTGCCGACAGTGGGATTCGAACCCACTATCTCCCGGTTGCAAATTCACAGCCGCGCGCCCCTAACCGCACGTCCAACTCGCACTCCGGCTCCTTTCTAGTTCGTTAAATTAATCTAAAATTCATGGTAGAACCAAGAATTGAACACGGCTCGACTTAGCGGGAACTAGTATTATAAACCCTCTATACTACACATGAAAACAGAAGAAGTTATTTGAACAAGAGAGAATCGATAATATTAGATGAATGACATTAGCAGTGAAATCATTCCACAGACAAATGTAGACTTCATGAAGAACGCTGTTGCGGCACCTTTTGAGTCTTACCAGGTGTATGCATAAGTTTTTGCCTGTTTTTGTGATAAAGAAACCGCGTAATTTTCAAGGGAAATTCATTTTTGTTTATTTAAAACATTGGCCATCGGCTTCTACACACTCCGCCCATCTTTCAGGTAAGTGAAGATACCATGCCAGAATAACCATGCCTTGTCTTTTGCGGCAAACCATTCGTCGAGCCACTTTCCAACTTCCTCGAAAGTGCTGAAGTGCTGCTCTGCAAGCGCGTGCCCCATTGATGCGAAGATGGCGCCAGGTCAGGGCAGTACGGCGGATGTGGAAGGATGTCCCATCCAAGCGATTTCAAGGTGTCTTTCACAGGTTTTATTGTGTGAGACGGCGCATTGTCGTGCAACAAAATTACTTCTGCCCCATTCCAGTCGTCTTTCGATCACTGCGTGATTTAAATTAACCATTTGTTGGTGATAGCGTTGGCTGAATGGTCAGCGTTGAGGCCTTCTGTTCAGAGGGTTCAGGGTTCGATTCCCGGCCGGGTAGTGGATTTTAATCGTTTCTGATTAATTATTCTGGCTCGGGGACTGGGTGTTTGTGTCTGTCCCAACACTCTCCTCTTCATATTCAGACAACACACCACACTACAAACCACCACAGAAACACGCAATAGTGATTACATCCCTCCATATAGAGTTGGCATCAGGAATGGCATCCGGCCGTAAAATTAGACCAAATCCACATGTGCAATGCAGTTTGCACCTGCGGTCCAAAAACTGTAGGATACGCGGTAGAAAGAAGAAGAATAAGAAGCATTGTGCATTATCGGTTTCGCCGGTCTCAAGAGTTCATAATACACAATACCGCTCTGGTCCCACCAGACACAAAGCATTGTCTTCTTGCCGAAGCGATTTGGCGAAACCATGTCACACACATTCTAATCGATGGAGCGTGTTCACCATATGTTTATACCAGCAAACGATGACTTTCCACAGCCATTTCTTTTGATTAAATAAGAAAAGCAATGTGTGACGCAAATGTTCTTTTTCAGGCACAAACGTCGACATGATCACTGAACGACACAACACAGACGCTAGTGTTTGGCGGACTCAACTTCAGAGCATCAGAGCTGGGAGCGGAGCGAGTAATACCGATGAGTAATCCGGTTGTAGCGGCAGAGCGCACCACCGATCCCCTCCGCTTACAACTGCAAGTACTCGCGGATTACCAGAGCACAGTGTAGTGCACGACACATATTTAACAAGGGGAGACCACGACGTTCAGATCACGGATTATCTTCAAACTTCGTACACTTTTAGTAGTCCTTTAGGACAAGATAATGTTCAAATAGTAAGGCGTACTACTCAGGCGTTTTCCAGAAATTCGCAAGAGAATTCTCGCGTCGAATATGTACCGGTGCGTTTCGGTCACGAGCACGAGATGTGTACGGTCGAGTGATTAGCGTCCAAGCTCCGTAATCGCTGAATCACTGGATCGAGTCCCGCTCATCGCTCTCTTTGTTTTTCAACACTGGTCACGACTGCCTCTGTGGTGTAGTGGTTAGTGTGATTAGCTGCCACCCGGGTTCAATTCCCTGCTCTGCCGCGAAATTTGAAAAGTGGTACGAGGGTTGGAACGGGGTCCATTCAGCCTCGGGAGGTCAACTGAGTAGAGGGGGGTTCAATTCCCTCCTCAGCCATCCTCGAAGTGGTTTTCCGTGGTTTCCCATTTCTCCTCCGGGCAAATGCCGGGATGTAGGCCCCTACCTAACGTAAGGCCACGGCCGCTTCTTTCCCTCTTCCTTGCCTATCCCTTCCAATCTTACCATCCCTCCACAAGGCCCCTGTTCTGCATAGCAGGTGAGGCCGCCTGGGTGAGGTTCTGGTCACCCTTCCCAGTTGTACCTCCGATCCCGTGTTTCGCGTTGCAGGACACTTCCCTTGAGGCGGTAGAGGTGGGTTCCCTTGCTGATTCCGAGGAAAATATCTATCCTGGAGAGTAAACAGATTAAGAAAGAAGAAAGAAAGATTTTTTGTAACGATAAAAATTAGTAAAAAGCCAAATAACATTGGAAATCCAATAAAAGTTCATGCAAATACACCTGTTTTCATTATATTACCTTTGAAAAATGAAAATGAAAATCCACAGCCTGTTTCCAGTCATTCGACCGAGTCAGGAATGGAATGAATGAACGCCCCATCTAGCGGCGAGGGTAGGAATTGTGTCGGCTGCCGAAACCTGTTGCATTCCTTTGGGGCAATGATTAATGAATGGCAGATGAAATGAAATGTTATTGGAGAGTGTTGCTGGAATGAAATATCACAGGCAAAACCGGAGTACCAGGAGAAAAACCTGTCCCGCCTCCGCTTTGACCAGCACAAATCTCACATGGAGTGACCGGGATTTGAGCCATGGAACCCAACGGTGGGAGACCGGCGCGCTGCCGCCTGAGCCACGGAGGCTCAATGTTACCGTTGAATTCTAATCTATATGAAAGAATATGACCAGTGTTGAAAAACAGAATGACAAGCGGGACTCGATCCAGCGAACCAGCGATTACAGAGCTTGAACGCTCTTGAACGCTTGAACCACCGCCGTTTCCTGCTCATGATCTCAACGCACCGGTACATATTCGACGCGAAAACTTCTCTGTGATATTCTCGAGAACGCCTTAGTAGTACATCATACTACTTGCACAATATCTTGTCCTAATGGACTACTAAATGTGTACAAAATTTGAAGATACTCCGTGATCCGAACGTCGTGGCCTCCCCTTGTAAGGGTATTGTACATATATTTAGTCTAGGCTTCTTAATTTGGGTCTAAATTTCCTCCGCTTGTTGTGTTTTGTAGATAATGCAAAGTATATTAGATAATATTTTGGTATTAGTTTGATATTTAATCCCATTTTTACCTGGTATTCATGATTTAGAATATTTATGGAATTGAATAAATTTTTACAGAAATTTGTACCACAAATGCCACGAAAGCCGTCTGATGCATGGCAGTACTTTGAAATTACTGATGATAAAATTCAACAAAATGCAAATTTTGCGGCCGCATTTACGCAACGGGTGGTGGTGTATCAAATTTGTGGAATCATATAAAGAGGCATCACAAGGATGAAATGAGCAGGTCGGCTTCTGCAGCAGAAAACAGCATTGCTGTATTCAGCAAAACAGTTATGTTATGAGAAAAGGGCATTGAGTTTACGTTGCCATACCAATAACGTATTTAAACATGCCGCCACAGTACATTCACTCGGTACAACCGGGTGATGACGTGGCAACAACTGCTCCGCTCCGCACCGCACCGTCCCCACCACTACTCAATCTGTGTGTGTTAGTAGGTTAACGTCAGACGAAAAAATTGACGTATGTGTCAATTTCATATGCTGCGTACTGTTCCCTGGCGCCATCTCTTAGTAAAACCGGAAAAGACATGCATACACCTGGTATGACGCTACCAAGAATACCCTCATTTTACTATGAGCACGTCTTCCTTTTTGTTGCTGCATGCACAAGATGGCACATTACCGGAAGTAAGGGGTCGTTCTCCTTGAGAGTGACCGCAAGCAGGGAGAAGTGAATTCCAGCCTTGATGTACAAAACAGTGAAATAATGCAATTTATGAATTATTTTGGCTTACTGCAAATTGATAGAAATTTTCAAGAATCGCTGTATACCTCCACGTTGTATGAAAATATTGTTTCCTTTTTTAACTTCCTGTTAATCGTCACAATGGGTTTATGGAGTAACTGAACAGGAAATCCTTCATCGCATTACACCTTTAATTTCCAAGTTGAACTTTACTTCCATTTTTACAGACCTGGTCACTTTGTTAGTACAGGTATATATATATATATATATATATATATATACATATCAGTAACAAAGAAGCAGTCCGCCTCTGCGGTGTAGTGGTTGGTGTGATTAGCTGCCACCCGGGTTCGATTCCCGGCTCTGCCACGAAATTTGAAAAGTTGTACGAGGGCTGGAACGGGGTCCACTCAGCCTCGGGAGGTCAACTGAGTAGAGGTGGGTTCGATTCCTGGAAGTGGTTTTCCGTGGTTTCCCACTTCTCCTCCAGGCAAATGCCGGGATGGTACCTAAGTTAAGGCCACGGCCGCTTCCTTCCCTCTTCCTTGTCAATCCCTTCCAATCTTCCCATCCCCCCGCAAGGCATAGCAGGTGAGGCTGCCTGTGCGAGGTACTGGTAATACAGTTGTATCCCACGACCCGGAGTCTGAAGCTCCAGGACACTGCCCTTAAGGCGGTAGAGGTGGGATCCCTCGCTGAGTCCGAGGGAAAAACCAACCCTGGAGGGTAAGCAGATTAAGAAGAACAAAGAAGCGTCTAATGTCATCAACCAAAAGGCTGGTTGGATTTCTAAATGTTCCTTCATCATCTGTCATAGAAAACCTGAAGAAGCGTACGAGCAAAATGAGGATTGGGGTAGTTTAGCACTTTCCTCGCTGAGCCTAAGTGTGTTGTGTTATTAGGTAATTACGTGTTCGTTGAGCGAGTCCACTGATACGTATCGCACTCTGAATGCATAAGTTCCGTCACCAGGAAGTTAATTTCGAGTTGCCGACACTACCATATGCAACTTTGAGAGGTCTATCTTTCTGTAAAATTGTTTTAACTCTAAAATATTAAAGAAATTATATTACAAACAACAGTTTAGAAATTCCGTACATGTTACATATCACCGGGCGAATTGGCCGTGCGGTTAGGGGCGCGTAGCGGTAAGCTTGCATCCGGGAGATATTGGGTTCGAACCCCACTGTCGGTAGCCCTAAGGATGGTTTTCCATGGTTTTCCATTTACACCTGGCAATTCAGGAACTGTACCTTAATTAAGGCCACGGCCGCTTCCTTCTCACTCATAGGCCTCTCCTATCCTATCGTCGCCATAAGACCTGTCTGTATCGGTGCGACGTAAAGCAAATTGTAAAAAAAAAAAAGGGAAAAATAGTTACATATCATTCGTGTGTCTCTGTCGAAGCTATTGTTACACCAGTTTACACTCACAATAATGGAGTATTTGTTAGATTTTAACTGAACTGTCATTAGTGAAATAATTAATTTCGAATCCCACGCGTGAATCTTCATGATAGTGTTGAAACATGATGGTTGATTTGTGAAGAAACACCGATTTTAAGTTTCGACACGTTCGTATTCAGGGTGTTGTACTGTAAGTACTGCACCATTCACCACAGAGTCTTCCTTTATCCCTAGAAAAAAAGGACTAGTTGAACTTGGAAAATAGATCTATAACGTGCTTAATCACTTCGCCTTTAATTTCATAACTTGTAAATTCCATAAGCAGCAAGGGGGATGCTGAATGAGTCCTGTCAACATAATTAAAACATTGAGTCTTAATTTCCGTCTTAATGTCTTGTTTATTTGGGACATTTTCTTAATAAATTCAAAACGCTTGATTTGTCTACTGGAATACTCATGATAGCTTTATCTGAAAATTCGTGTTTTTCCACTCAAAGGACTGTCTTCCTTAATGTAATTTTATGCGTAGCACTTCGCATTTTCACGTAAATATTTTAGCACTTCTAGAAACGTGAATATACTGTATTTGGATTACGTTAGAAGTTCGCATTCAAATTGGCAGTATGCAGTGAATATAATGATAACTTGGCCACATGACAGTGAAGCCTTGAGGCCCAGAAAAATAATCTTACTTGTTTAACGCTTCCTTAATACTTATAGATTTTAAAAGACGCCGATGTGTCGTAATTTTGTCCCTCAGGAGTTCTTGAACGTGCTCGAAGCCAAAGACTGGAAGCTGTTGGATTTAAGTATCCTCAAACTCTACCGAACTCAGCCGGGATTGATCGCATCACCTCTGGAACCGAACGACGACAACGCCACTTACATCAGCAGTCTGGAGAATGTATTCCCTATATTCTCTGAGGAGAAGTGGACAACAGGCAACCTGATCTCATAGGACAGAAGGAATGGTAAGAGAACATTAAGAAACGTGGGTTGAAGTAAGCCAGAAAAATAAGATATAGGTCACCTCGAATTCAGAATACCGCTGAAATATCATATTCCCTCTGAATAATGCGACCACATTTTCTGAAGCTGGAAACAAGACAGGTAGGCTACTAATACTGAGAGCTGTGAAAACAGCCGATATATATATATATTTTTTTTGGCTAGGGACTTTACGTCGCACTGACACAGATAGGTCTTATGGCGACGATGGGGTAGGAAAGGCCTAGGAGTTGGAAGGAAGCGGCCGTGGCCTTAATTAAGGTACAGCCCCAGCATTTGCCTGGTGTGAAAATGGGAAACCACGGAAAACCATCTTCAGGGCTGCCGATAGTGGGATTCGAACCTACTATCTCCCGGATGCAAGCTCATAGCCGCGCGCCTCTACGCGCACGGCCAACTCGCCCGGTGCCGATAATTTTAATTATTTAATACTTCATGTGGAAATGGAGGCCCTTTGGTCTACTGTACGTGGGACAGTGCACTTTCTTTACTCACCATCCCCAAATTGTATGAACAATTTATGGAAAAATGTAAATTAATAATAATAATAATAAGAAGAAGAAGAATAGAAAAATAACAGACTTTGGGACAATGCGACAGTTATTTTTGCGCTGTTATGTTTGGTTGATTCTAGGTGTTGTTTTATGTCCCCCTTCTCTCCGTGGGATGCACAAAACTCGGTGTTACAAATGATGCAGCGATCATCAGAATCGCTTCACGATCTTTTAAGAACGTGTATCTACGATGTCCGGCTCTGTGGTGTAATGGTTAGTGTGATTAGCTGCAACCCACGAAAGCCCGGGATGGATTCCCGACCCTGCCACGAAATTTCAAGTGGTACAAGGGCTGGAATGGGGTACACTCAGCCTCCGAAGGTCAACCTAGTAGAGGGGGTTCGATTTCCACCTCAGCCATCCTCCAAGTGATTTTCCGTGGTTTCCCACTTCTCCTCCAGGCAAATGCCTAGATTGTACCTAACTTAAGTCCATGGCCTCTTCCTAGTCTATCCCTTCCAATCTTCCCATCCCCCACAAGGCCCCTGTTCAACATAGCAGGTGAGATCGCTACACCACCGAGACGGACTCAAGAAGTAAATTACGAAAATAAATTACATTTTGTAAAAATTAACGATTACAAGTAAAACTTACAAAAGAGTATTCGTTACAACTAATTCGAATACTTTTCCTCAATTACTTCCCAACTCTATTTATTCTGTTGTAGTAGAACTGAAAAAGTTATCTTCATCATTACTTCATTTTCTTCCCATTTCTGCCTCCATGCGATGTACTTACTGTATGACCGACTCGTTGGCCGAATGGTCAGCGTACTGGTCTTCGGTTCAGAGGGCCCCGGGTTCGATTCCCGGCCGGGTCGGGGATGTTAACCTTCATTGGTTAATTCAAATGGCGCGGGGGCTGGGTGTGTGTGTGCTGTCCCCAATATCCCTGCAACTCACACACCACACACAACACTATCCTCCACCACAATAACACGCAGTTACCTACACATGGCAGATGCCGCCCACCCCCATCGGAGGGTCTGCCTTTCAAGGGCTGCATTTGGCTAGAAATAGCCACACGAAATTATTATTACTTACTGTATATCGATTACTGGAGTGTAACGATCACAATTTATATCGAGAGGTAAAATCATTCCAATTAATTTTATTATCCGTTTAACTTCCAGGGTTGGCTTTTTCCTAGGACTCAGCGAGGGATCCCACCTCTACCGCCTCAAGGGCAGTGTCCTGGAGCTTGAGACTTCGGGTCGGGGGCTACAGCTGGGGAGGAGAACCAGTACTTCGCCCAGGTGGCCTCACCTGCTATGTTGAACGGGGGCCTTGTTGGGGGACGGGCAGATTGGAAGGTATAGACAAGGAAGAGGGAAGAAGGCAGCCGTGGCCTTAATCCAGGTACCATCCCGGCCTTTGCCTGGAGGAGAAGTGGGGTACCACGGAAAACCATTTCGAGGATGGCTGAGGAGGGAATCGACCCCACCTCTACTCAGTTGACCTCCCGAGGCTGAGTGGACCCCGTTCCAGCCCTCTTACCTCTTTTCAAATTTCGTGGCAGAGTCGGGAATCGAACCCGGGCTTCCGGGGATGGCAGCTAATCACACTAAGCACGACACCACGGAGGAGGACTAACTAAAAAATTATGGGGAAAAATAAATTTGAAAGCTCCAAGGAAGGTATCATGTTCAGTCTCACTTAGTGATGATAGTCACCTAATGTCTCCGTAGTACAGTATTTTAAAAAACCAAACACGAAGTAATATCTTTTTCTTTGCAAAGTTTGTATCATTCCAGCCTCGTGCGAAAAAAATCAATGACTTCCTTAAGCCTGGCGTTCTGTGAAGTAATTTTGCTGATTACTTGTTTAAAATGTCATTTGTAACTGAGTCAATTTGTTCTCAGGTAACTGTAATTCAGGTCCGCCTCTGTGGTGTAGTGGTTAGTGTGATTATCTGCCAACCTCGGAGGCCCGGGTTCGATTCCTGGATCTGCCATTAAATTTGAAAAGTGGTACGAGGGCTGGAACAGAGTCCACTCAGCCTCGGGGGGTCAACTGAGTATAGGGAGCTCGATTCCCACCTCAGCCACCTTCGAAGTGGTTCTACCACTTCTCCTCCAGACAAATGCCGGTGGTAGAGGTGGGATCCCTCGCTGAGTCCGGGAGAGAATCCAACCCTGAAGGGTAAACGGAATAAGAAAGAAAGAAAGAAAGAAAGAAAGAAAGAAAGAAAGAAAGAACTGTAATTCAGCCCAAGTACTTTTTTCTTGTACTTTTCTCACCACTGTATACAGATCACCTAGATAATTCAATTTTTAAGGCGGGCTGAGCGGCTCAGACGGTTGAGGCGCTGGCCTTCTGAGCCCAACTTGGCAGGTACGATTCTGACTCTGTCTGGTGGTATTTGAAGGTGCTCAAATACGTCAGCCGCTTGTCAGTAGATTTACTGGCACGTAAAATAACTCCTGCGGGACTTAATTCCGGCACTTAGGCGTCTCGGAAGCCCGTAAAATTAGTTAGTGAGACGTAAAGCCAATAAAATTATTACTCAAAAATTATTAAGACATTTATAGCTAAAATCATATTAAAGTACTTGAGCTAAGCTGTAAGATATAAATATCTCCGTTATCATTTAGGCCTACATGTAACAGTATGAAATCAAATATATCGGGATTACTTTTACTATTCCTTTTATAACGTGCAGATTTTCAATACGAGTAATTTTAATGGAGGTAATTTAGAACTCATTATTGAACCTTCCTTTAAAAGATCATCACTCCACTACTTCAGCGTCTTCCTTCAGTGTAACTGTGGGGCTATGACAATGACAATCTGCCATATCGTCATTTAATGTACGAATAGGAGGTTATCTGAATCAATGAAGGATTTTGTAAGACACTTGAAACAAGCTGTACAGTGACTGGATCAATCAATACTGGTCTGCATTTAGGGCAGTCTCCCAGATGACAGATTCCCTATATGTTGTTTCCTAGCCTTTTCTTAAATGATTTCAAAGAAATTTGAAATTTATTGAACATCTCCCTTGGTAAGTTATTAAAATCCCTAACTCCCCTTCCTATAAACGAATATTTGTCCCAATGAGTCCTCTTGAATTTCAACTTTATCTTCATATTGTGATCTTTCCTACTTTTAAAGACACCACTCAAACTTATTCGTCTACTAATGTCATTCCACACCATCTCTCCGCTGACAGCTTGGAACATACCACTTAGTCGAGCAGCTCGTCTTCTTTCTCCCAAGTCTTCCCAGCCCAAACTTTGAAACATTTTTGTAACGCTACTCTTTTGTAGCTAATTTAGGTCTGACCTTATTAACTCTCCTTGTAACTTGTTGATTGTATTTGGGTTTTGATTTTTTGTTTTACGTGTAGGCCTATATATTTTCGTAAACAACATGAAAGAACAACAAGTACAATAATAATAATAATAATAATAATAATAATAATAATAATAATAATAATAATAATAATAATAATAATACCAGGCTGAGTGGCTCAGACGGTTAAGGCACTGGCCTTCTGACTCCAACTTGGCAGCTTCGATTTTAGCTCAGTCCAGTGGTAAGTTTATTTGAAGGTGCTCGAATATTTCAGCCTCGTATCGGTAGATTTACTGGCACGTAAAATAACTCCTGCGGACCAATATTCCGACACCTAGGCGTCTCCGAAAACTGTCAAAGTAGTTATTGGGACTTAATAATAATAATAATAATAATAATAATAATAATAATGGAAGGATACCAAGGAAGATTGAACAAGAAGCCTGGTGCGAAGTGGTCCGAGGACAGAAGGAAACAGCATTAGTGAACGGATGAAAGAATATTAGAAGGAGCGGAAGAGAAAAAAACAAAGTATGAAGAAGTGAATTGAAATTGGCACGTGGTCCTTAGCAGGCTACATCGGAAATACTAATAATAATAATAATAATAATAATAATAATAATAATAATAATAATAATAATAATAATAATTTTTTTGCTAGTTGCTTTACGTCGCACCGACACAGATCGGTCTAATGGCGACGATGGGATAGGGAAGGGTTAGGAGTGGGAAGGAAGCGGCCGTGGCCTTAATTAAGGTACAGCCCCAGCATTTGCCTGATGTGAAAATGGGAAACCACGGTTAACCATCTTCAGGGCTGACGACAGTGGGGTTCGAACCCACTATCTTCCGAATACTGGATACTGGCCGCACTTAAAATAAGAATAATAATAATAATAGTAATAATAATAATAATAATAATAACCCTCTAGTACTGTAAAAGATAGCAGCATAATTTCCAATTCTACTTACCTCAACTTAGACGAGTTTCGTAAGATAATGTTCGGCCGTTTTCACGAACTGTAATAAACAGTCAGGCAGGCAAATAGACTATGTAATTGAACCTACTTTCGATTTTGTACGCCTATTCCGAGATAAAAATTCAAAGCTTACAGACGATATATACATATCCTATAAAAGATAAGGAGCATGTGTTATTTAGTGTGTGGTGATTATAATCCTACCATATTGGCATCCACCCGATATTTTATTTTGCTAGCGGTTTAACGTCGCACTGTCTCAGACAGGAGTTCGGCGACGATGGGATAGGAAAGAGTAAGACTCTGCCGTGAAAATGGGAAACCACGGAAAGAGATCTTCAGAGCTGTTGATGTTGTTGCTTGAACCCACCATCACCCGAATGCAAACTTAGAGCGACATGACCCAAACCGCGCAGCCAAATCACGTGGTTCTAATCTGATATATATACTATATCTTCTTCCTAGCCTTTTCCCCAGTTTATTTGAGCCAGCATTTAATGAGAATATTGGCTAGTTTTACGGCCGGATTCCCCTCCTGACGCCAACCCTACGTGGAGGGATGTATTCATTATTGCGTGTTTCGGTAGAGGTGTGTTGCACGTAGATGAAGAAATCTGTATTAAGACGAACAGGAGTTAGCATACGCAGTTAATATCCCCAGGCCGGGCGGGAACAGAACACGGGGCCCTCCGAACTATCCAACCAAGGAGCTAGACTTCTACCCCATATAGGCCTATCGTTTTTCATATACCTATCTCTATAGACAAATTGATAGATAGGTAGATAGATAGATAGATAGATAGATAGATAGATAGATAGATAGATAGATAGATAGATAGCCGGGCGGGAACAGAACACGGGGCCCTCCGAACTATCCAACCAAGGAGCCAGACTTCTACCCCATAACTTATAGGCCTATCGTTTTTCATATACCTATCTCTATAGACAAATTGATAAACAGATAGATAGATAGATAGATAGATAGATAGATAGATAGATAGATAGATAGATAGATAGATAGATAGATAGATAGATAGATATAATGTACTGTTGAGTGCGTGATTTTAAGAACCTTCTCAGTATATATATTGACATCTATCCTCAATGAAAACGGAAGTTAAATTAAAGGATACTTCCCCTTTAATAATAACTCTTTGTATGGAACACGCGGGTCTCTGGCGGTACACTGTCCCCTCTCAGCAATTATCGAACACTTCATCGTAGTTTCATAGAAATAGCAGTAATATGCAATAAATTAATGTCGTAAATGTGTACAGTTTACTGTGAGATTTATAACTTTCAGTACGTGTATGATTTGTTGTAAGACTATTTATCACATTTACCGTCCAGGCGTCGTTTCAGAAACACACAGGAACATTTTTTTTTTTTTTTTTTGCTAGTGGCTTTACGTCGCAACCGACACAGATAGGTCTTATGGCGACGATGGGTGAGAAAAGGCCTAGAAGTTGGAAGGAAGTGGCCGTGGCCTTAATTAGGGTACAGCCCCAGCATTTACCCGGTGTGAAAATGGGAAACCACGGTGCGACGTAAAGCCAATCGTAAAAAAAAAGATCGAATACCTTGCACGAATATATTAAATATCGTACCTTCTGTAAGCAAACTATTTCTTCTTCTTCTTTATCTGTTTACCATCCAGGGTCGGATTTTCCCTCGGATTCAGCGAGGGATTCCACCTCTACCGCTTCAAGGGCAGTGTCCTGGAGCTCCAGACTCTGGGTCGCTGGATACAACTGGGGAGGATGACCAGTACCTCGCCCAGGTGGCGTCACTTGCTATGCTGAACAGGGGCCTTGCGGGTAGATAGGATGATTGGAAGGGATAGACAAGGAAGAGGGAAGGAAGCGGCCGTGGCCTTAAGTTAGGTACCATCCTGGAGGAGAAGAGGGAAACCACGGAAAACCACTTCCAGGATGGCTGAGGTGGGAATCGAACCCACCTCTACTCAGTTGGCCTCCCTAGGCTGAGTGAACCCCGTTCCAGCCCTCGTACCACTTTTCAAAATATCATGGCAGAGCCCGGAATCGAATCCGGGCCTCTGGGCGTGGCAGCTATGCACACTAACCACTACACCGCGGAGGCGTAAAAACATTATTTCACAAAGCGTAATTTTAAGGAAGCTACCGTGTGCAGGCATTGTAATTTAACGCCTGTGCGTCAATTTCGACATTCCATTTTACTCTACCAGTTGGCAGAGAAACTGGACCACCGTTGGGCGATCTTTGTCTGATTTTTAAATAATTTTGTCGCTAAACACCAGACGTCTCACCGGAGATCATTTACATGCCAACACGGAGTGACGTATAGACATTATTTCCACCCTTCAAAAATACGACTATCTCAACCGGTTTTCAACCCGCGATCCTGAGATCCATAGGCCGACACTTTACCACTGATCCAAATAGTGAGATAACTGGTATATAGGGCATACATCCTATAAGTTCCTCATGTTTAAATCTTCAAAGTAATTCACCATAGGCCGAGGAATGAATGATAACTTTGAGGAAATGCCACTAATGTCCTCTTTTTTTTCTTGTCCTAGCATCCGTCACGTTTAAATTGTGTCCCATATTTCATTGTATCTTGAAAACCCAATGGATGTTTCAGTACCGAGTTTGTTATTTAATGCGGCGTACGTATTAACATTGGCCTAAGGTTAGGGCTAGTGGTCCAGGACTTGAAAAATTGTAGTATTCTGAGATTTGTCTGGAGAGGGGATAGTAAAACCAAAAGAAGAAACAAAACTCAGGATTGCCACTGTCAGTACCGGGATTGGAATCTCGAATCTACATATGATGTAGTTAAGCAGAAAGGTCGTGGATACGTCTTATTGGTTCATCTATGAACAACGTCTGTAAGCAGACAACTTACCATGGCAGAAATATCGTTAAGAAAATGACGTGTGCTAGGAAGTGTAACTAAACAATAATGCATTATTACTATTAAGTTTAATTTGTAAAGCAGATCTTAACATATTTAGCCGTTGTAGGTGCTCTGCTTCAACGTTTGAGAAAATCCTGCTCTCATTGATTTTCCTCTATACGCTTATGAAAAATCTTCGATAAACCTATTCAAAGTCTTGTGACTGAAAAATTTAACTTCCTTCGTTACTCACTTCAGACCCATGTTTGGAATTAACATGTATTTCCAAATATTCGTTCAGCACTAGAAAAGTCAATGTTTTAAATACGAGAGAAGTTTGCATTGAATTATAGACTCAGCAGGCTATCTACGTTGCAAACAACGTTACAATTTTCACTTTTTGCTGTGAATTCATCATTAATAACCGCTTATTTAATTTCTAACGTATGAAAATACCACATTTCGAATTCGCAGGTGCGCTATGGGTCTTGTCTACTTATCGACGACTGCCTTACTGCCTTGATTAGCACGATGAAATGCACCATTGTTAATATCAGTTTATTTAAAGGAAACTGGGTGCTTCCGAGTCAGATAGATCCTGAATATCCTCGCGAGACTGAACGAACCCCATTCCAGACTCTTGGATTAGTTTTAAATTCGTAGGAGAGCCAGCGATCGAACGTGAGACGCCACGATCAGCATTTAGATCATGGCAGAAATATCGTTAAGAATATGACGTGTGACTAGGAAGTGTAACTAAACAATAATGCATTATTACTATTAAATTTAATGTTTAACACACACACACACCCAACATGGCACTACAGCCCTGAAGGGCCTTGGCCTTCAAAGTGACCGCTGCTCAACCCGAAGGCCTGCAGATTACGAGGTGTCATGTGGTCAGCACAATGAATCCTCTCGGACGTTATTCTTGGCTTTCTAGACCGGGGCCACTATCTCACCGTCAGATAGCTCCGCAACTCCAATCACGTAGGCTGAGTGGACCTCGAATCCCTGACCTGGACGGAAATCGAACCTGGGGCCTCCGGGTAAGAGGCAGACACGCTACACCTACACCACGGGGCCGGCTTAATTTTTAAAGCAGTTCTTAAAATATTTAGCCGTTGTAGGTGGTCTGCTTCAACGTTTGAGAGAATCCTACTCTCTTTGATTTTCCTCTATGAATGTTCAGCATTGTCGAACTTATCACTCAAATTATATTTTCAAGAATCAGTATTTACAATTTTGCAATATCTACAATTTGAAATTAATTTCTAACGTAAGGTTTTAATAGTACAGAATTTGTTGTTCGTTTTAGAGGTGAAGTTTGTACTGTGACCTTAAATACTTCTATAATTTGTTCTATTTTTAATATTGACACTACACAGAAACAGTTTCATGTAACCAAAAATATCAGAGGAATCTACGAATCGACTCTTCTTATTAAGTGTCAGTGTTATCCAAGGCAGTAGAAACACTGAATAACGCTCAGAAGAACCTTGAAGACAAGAATGACGAGACACGGCAGAATCGTCGATTTTCAGCATATTTAAATGAAAGCTCTTTTACCCAATGAATGGGCGAGTCGGTGCGTTAAAAGATGAACGTGCAGGAGGATGTGGTTCTTGGCAAGGTAGGGGAAGGGGCTTGGGAGGGGAAAGGGGAGGAGAATGGAGGGGAATACGTCTAAGTGTGAATGGAACAAGCACACGGTACCCAGAGAGGTGACAATGCGGACGACGCGATAAGAGTCTGGTGCGGAAGAAATAAAGGAAAGAGAGGCTAAGAGATGTTTACATAAGAAACTGTACAACCTTAAATACATTTCCCTTAGTTTTAATTCGCTTCCCAATCGTGACAGCAAAAGAACTGATGATCGCACTGTAATAACCGGACGGACAGCAAATTTGAGCATATGACCTAATCAATACTCGAATCCTGTATTTCATTTTTAGAAATTTCGGATGACACCGGGTCAGTCCTTCACGGGATGAGTAGAATTCACTAAGTTGTGTAGACGTAACATTCTCTCAAGTACACTACAGCGTTTTAATTTATTTGTATTTACTTTCACGACATTTAAAAGTACTGGTAGTATAAATCTGTGGAACCAAATATGTTAGTGTATTTCTCCAGGTGCGGGTGGTGAGTTTTTGGAAGGAAGTTGACGACTTCGGCCCTTACATTACACATGAAACGTGACTACAAAAATGATGGGTATGTGAATATTATGCCAGTTAAATAAGTATGTTACGGTGTATTTCTATGTTCGATAGATATGACGTACAGTTCTCAGGTATCTGTTAGCGTATCAGTTTTACATGCAAACCCTTGTTTGATTAAGTTCCACAATTTTGTAATGAAATGTAGATCAGAGAAGGTGTTAATTAAATTAGAACTATGACATGGCAGTTTAGCCAGTCCTAGTACTCGCAGCGGACAACTGGGACACGTGTGATACGTAAAACCAGAATGCTGAATATGAAACACACAGTCTCTACATGCACTTATTGTCTCACATTCTCGTGGTAATGGGAACGGAGTGCATAAAAAGAACGATGTCTCGGAAGAAACACTTGTTTCTCAGTTCCAAGAGTTATTTTTATTTCCTAATTTGTAAAGAAAAAGCAATGATGTAAGCGCTGCAAACGCCATCTGTGATGCACAGCCGAAAACATTTTAATAAAAAATAAAAGAGGGGAGAGATAGATTTTAGGAACCAGGAAAGGGGAAACGGACTGCTGGTCTTTGATGGGTTATGGTAGGGGCAGCGTGCAAGGAGTGGGGAAGTGCATGTGCGTCTGCGCAGTAGCTTACGGTCTGGCCGAGTCTTGGCAGTTTCAAATTGGAATGGGTTGAGTGAGTGAGGTTTTTAGCATGGTTATGGATCGAACGGATGGTCTGGCAGGGTTAAAACGGAGCATGAAAAAAGGAAAAGAGAGGAAAGGGGAAGGTAGATTGGAAGAAAAGGAGTGAGAGGGGAAGGGGTAAAGACAAGCCCCCGTTTTTCACTTGATTTTCGTCTTTGCTTCAGTTCAAGTTTGGCGGGGAGATAGGGAGGATCCGAAATGATTGTACTTGTAAAATACTGGAAAGACAAGACTGCGGAATGATCTGGGCTTAATTTCTTGAGTTTCGTGTGTGACTGGCATCTTTCAGTATTACCTCGAAGAGTAAACCAGTTGACATTCTGAGCGCGACAATATTTTTATTTGAAACAGTGAAGGTGTTTTCCAATAATTTCGTATACTGATGAAATTTAGAGTGCCTTGAATGTGAAGGAGATTTTGGTACAAGCTATTAATGTGATTTTATTAAACTTAAAGACTTATAAAAATGTTAAACAATTTGTGTGACACTAAAATGCACATGCAACAATTTATGCTCTGAGAACGTGATTGCCGTAATACCTAATGTTTTTAAATCCTGATCACCGGTGTTCAGTCAGTGATGATTGGCAATGCCAGCATCAGTTTGTGAGTTTTTGAAATACAGAAATTTATTAGTGACAAGTGCGTTAGTGACAGAGAACAGCTTCTGAGTTTTTTTATTTTTTATTTTTTTACTTTTTCACATGATATTTTGAGGTGAATTATCGATAGCAAATATCAACAAATAACAGCAGAAGGAGTGACTGACCTGAGCAGCGTTACAACTTGCTTGTCAACTATTTTAATCAACAATACAGGTTAGTTTCTATTATAATACGCCGTACTACGGAACTGCCTTAGGAGACGTCATCATAATATACAGTGTGTTTTGGAGCGATTACTTGAGCACTCTTATCAATATGGTGTGGATAGGCTTCCCTAATGTATTTTTCTTTAACCGAAATTAGCATTTTACATTATAATCCTACACAGAATTATTAGAATTCTGCTTTACGGAGTATATGTCATAATAATTCTGAGAGTCTGATTATTATTATTATTATTATTATTATTATTATTATTATTATTAATTATATTTTACTCATAGTGTTGTTATAATATGTTTACCGACACATTTAGAGTCCTATCCGTGTATACATTTTTCTTCTCTATTATAATACTATAGATCCTATTTTCAGTTGCATTTTAATTTCCGGGTTATCATGTTTTATTTCTGCGTGCGGTATGCAAATAGTGGCCACCGTTTAATGACCGGCATCATCCCTCTCAATGTTATGCGCGCCCTCAACCGATTAGCGTATTTACATTGCAACCACTACTTAGTTTTCACTTCTATCATCCATTTACTTTTCACCTTGTTGTAAAACATCCTGTTTTGAGGAACTAAATCTGCAGTTAACAATGCGTGATTTTTGTGTATTGTTGAACAGCCATGTAAACAGCATGGCTAATACTGACAATGCCATTTGACTAAAGGTGCCTGTAATGATGGTTATTTTTTATTTATGACGATGAACAGCATGGTTATAAGCTCTACAAGTATACCACCTTTGAAATATGGAATGTGAAGTATGAATGGTTAGTTTTTATTCAAGTCTTATTTCGTTTCGTACAATGGTTAAATTAAATAATGTCTCGATTCCTATTTTGTATGTTCTGTAGACGTGTATCTCGCTAAAGAGTTTAATTTACAATCTAGCGCGATTAATTCTGCTCGCTTCTCTGATAGTAGTCTTGCCAGAGCTTTTCAAGGCCTTCGGAGAAGGCATGTAAAATGACCATAATATTCTCCGTAAAGAAAAATGTAGTCATTCTCCAGTTTTTAATGGAAGTTAAAAATTAAAGAGATATGTCCTATTGAATTTATTTTCCATGTATTTTATGTACTAATGTACTGATATCAACGAAAATCAAACAAGTACAAATTTCAAAAGATATAGGCAAAAATGTAAAGATTTGGTAATGTGGTTGTGCCAAAGCCCTATTATTGATAGGTTTCTCTGGGAAGAATTTGAGATATTAATTTTTATTATGTGAATAGTGAGTCCTAACTGTATATGTCGTATCGTCATCATGCAATTTATTAATTGAACAATAACTGGAATAAACATTTCATTAAGACCAGTTATGCTATGGACATGTAAGACCTTTCTCAGAATCTTTGAAACATTATATTCTGTTGATCAAGTAATGCTCTTTTTCATTGGCGGTAAATGAACTGGAGTCATATAGATTTATTTGAGATTACTCGTGAACTTGTGAAATTAATCGGAAAGATATTCAGCATCTGTTGACATTTCATTACTGAGGCTTTGCTCGCTAGATAATGATCTAACGCGGAACTTGGGAGATTTTTTCGTTTCCTAGACATTATTGTGTTGAAGTAACATCATAAGAAATAAACCCCTCCTAGCGGAGTGTTGGCATTGGTCGGGTGGATGGAGAATGTCGTTTGGTGGGTAGGTGTGCGTGAAGAGCGGTCGCCAGCCAGGACGGTCACTTGTTGAGCACGGTTGCACGAGCTTGGACCAGGCGGCTGCGGTTAGGCTAGGTCTGCCTGCCTGTGACCCGCCCCGTCACAAGGTGCATATCCTAAACATCTATCCTCGTATATATTTCACCATAAAATGTGTGCTCAGTCATAGCCATTATTAATATGACGCCTGTGTGTTAAATAAAACCCTTTGGTAACACACAGATTATGACTGACATGGCAGCACTTTTTAAGAATGATCATATTCTGAGTTGGACTGCGCTTCGTTTCACCTTTAATCCTACTGTTTTTAGCAGAGAGTCGCTTGCGGTATTGATCTACACCGGGAAGTAGTCTATTGGTTATTGGTTTATACAGCTTATGTCCGCTGTGGCTGTAACCTACTACGTACAGTATATTCAACTTCTATTTTTCGTAAGTAAGACATTCGCTCGGCTACTGTGAAGTTTTCTGTTATCTCAGGGAATCTTACGTACTAAAATAAATTACATTTGGAATTCTTAAACTTCTGTTTGTTCCCTCTTGAGAGATCTTTCTCTTTCTTTTTGGTCCGGCTCAGTTCTCATAGCAATCATGTGGCAAGGGCCACTGGAATGCTCGCTTACCACGGTCATAAAAAGCTTAGGATTAAAAAAATTACATTTACGTTTATGGTGTGACTTCAAGTTTTAATCTTGTAATGAGCGTGTTTTCCAGTAAGTAAGATTTTGGTTACTCCGTAGTACCGATAAAATCTCAAGTAACATTTTGCCCTACTTCCTGGCCTTTAAATGTTCACTAAGACGTATATGAGTAGCATTCCTTCAAGCACACTACAGCGTTTCAACTTATTTTGATTTACTTTCACAATCTTTAACGGTAGTAGAAGCCTGTGGAAAAATATGTTAATTTAATTCTTCAGGTGCGGGTGGTGACATTTCTTTTATTGGAGCATTTCATTGATAGTCCCACTATTAACAGTGATAATCATGTCTTCAATAAATTACCTTTAGGTGATGGCATTAGTAATTTGAAGTTCACTGCTCTGTGTACGGAAGGAGCCCTAGGCTGGAGTTACCTTTAGAAATGTATTTCTCCTCCCCTTCCTTGAAAATGGTTGGTTCCCGCAATGCTCACTCGACAACGGTGGCGGAAATTGTCTAACATAGGCTATTCACATCCATTGGAATAGTAAAGTGCTTAACGTTGAAATTTGAAGTTTTCCATATTTTAAAATCATTAATATTTTTGATATTTTATTATATATATATTTCTCTCCCTAGTTCGGGAAAATGGAAACTGTGCGTTAATGAAAAAATATCAGCCTTCTCTTAATTTGTCTCTTAGATATATTACCGCAATATTTCTTGAAATATTCGTTTCATATCAAACTGCGGTACAAATTACATCCTTAAAATTGCTATATTTTTCTCAACTTATACATTTCGTTGATGTAATGAAAACATTAAGAGGAAGTCCATCTTTCCGTATCTATGGTGCATTATGTATAGAGATTCTGTCCCTAATGGATTTCAAAGGGTGTTTCAAAATTAATAAACATTTCTTAAGAGGAAGGCACCTTGCATATAGAGGATTAGACCAGAGCGTGATTGTTGAGGCTAAATTTCTGCTTTGACATGTTGCCGACTTCTCAAAGTATTTTTTCTTTTCCCGTTTCTATTTTTGTCACAAAATCTAACACTAATTTAATTGTATCAGCTCAACAGTTAAATAAGCAGTAAGCAGAAACTATAATTTCTAGTTCCTATAAAATGTACCCACAATAAATTAGTGTTCTAACCCTGCTGAGAAGACATCCTGGGCTGCAGCTTACCCTTACATTTCTTGAGTGTGTAGCCAATGTTTTTAGTAGAATAACAATCTAAAATGCGTACTCGTATACATAGATATAAGCATGCTCTGAAGAAGGTGCCGTGCTTACATAAAATTCCTTTAGATACCAGGTACCCTTCTCTAAAACTGTATCTTCTCTCTGTTCGAACTAATTTGAATGGGCCAGCCTTCAGCTAAAGATGTCTAGTAGGGCCTAACGCCGGCCGCGATTGCTCTAATGAAATACTGTATTGCCATAGTTAATTCTTACGCGAAAACTGACAGAATAAGACTTCTCCATCGTATTTTTAATATTCTGAAACTAATTTGAGCCTTTTTTTTGGTTTTGTAATTAATTTTCAGGAATTAGAAAGAGAGTCGCATTTCTGTACAGTATGAAACAAATGGATATCCTAATTATCTCGCCCGTTTGAATAATTCTTGGTAACATACTGACCAAAGACTAGATATATTTGTTATGAAAGAGGATTTAATACAATAAGAAAAGGAAATCATCTCTTCTCAACCGATAATAAATTGGGCAACTGCAGAGAAAATATTATGTTAATAGTAATTCTCGAAGTTGACCCATCCTAATCGCAGGTCAGTTGTTTGACCTACCCAAAGAACTGGAGTAATTGGGCCTCGGATTATGTTTCGTTCTTGTTATATTGCTTGTATTGTTGGTATGAATTTAAAAATATGCTTTTTGAGTTGCGTAGAAAATGATAAAATTCATGGTGGCTGACTCCAGAGAGCCTCACAAACTTCTCAGATGTCGAAATTTGAGTACCGTGTGCAGTTATTTCTAATCTAAAATAATTCTCTTAGCTTCTCGAAGAACACTAAACTTTACAGTTTCATAGTAGTCTTCTTCTGTAATCTTCTTTGAAACAAATGAGGACTCCACGGAGCCCTATGTATAACTTTTATCACAACTATGACATCAGAAATGAAACAAGGGAACTTTTTTGTCCCTCTTCTGTGAATTTCAATTCACTGACGCAGTTTCCTAGAGCAACATAATGCTGTGACTTAACTTACAAAAAGTATTTAATACTGTTACCCTTCGATTCGCTACACTGTACTTGAGTATTTTGTTATCAGAATTTTGCTGTAACATTACTCTTTAGATAAGAAAGTACTGTACGTTGCTTTGAAATGCCAGAAACGTGCGTTACTGGTGGACATCTAGCCACTTGTGCACCATTTCGTTCACTTATCACTCGATATTTTCAGTTTTAAAGACTAAAATTAACAGCATTCTTTTTTGTGGGATATATAACAGAAATCAACTTTGAACACTTGAAAGATTATGTACTATTAACAGGTAACTTACTGATAATATATTATTGCCGTAATTATTATAAAGTTGTAGTATATTATTGTTCTTATCTATGGTTCTTTTTAGAACTTCAGTATACACCAATCGCAGTATTGTACTGAATGAAGTTTAAAATGTGTCCTTTCTACCTGTTTGGTGCTATGAATTCATATTCAGAGATCAGTGACCCCTTAAGTCCCTTTTCGATTGTAGGATATATAGTGTTTCCAGATAGCTTGAGTCAGTAGCGATAGACCGCCGCGTGTAGAAAACTCTATGCAAGTATTGTATCAATAATATATCCTGTTTTCCGCTAGTACAGTAAATCATGGCAGAGGAATTGTCGAAGACATAAACAGAACATGGAATGATGCATATAACTTGTCCGTAGTTCTGTGTGAACACCAAATAAAAGTCGAACAGATAAATATGTAGTTTTAATCTTTATTTGCCATAGAGATTGAAAATGTCGCATCGCGTGGTCACGGTGTGAGATAAAAACACGGACTTAATGTGACAAGAAATACGTACCGACTAACTAAGAATTCATTCCCTACTTTGAAATTTGCGCAGTGAAATAATCACGAGTAATAAAATTATACTGTAATTTTAAACTTATTGCAAGTTTGATACCCATTTCCACCAAAAACTCTCCTACTCTAAATTATTAAAGCTCCTTTCAGCATGTGAGCGCAAGATAATGCATAAGGTTTTTGAAAAATATACGTACGTTAATTCTTTATCAGTACAAAAGTCTTAGAAATATCATTTCACATAAATACGGTTGCGTAAAAATCAGTGAATTGAATGCTTTTGGTAGAAGATTTTGTAACATGCAGCGTAAGGCCACGCTTCGTCTGTCGAAGAACAAGAGTAGCCAGTCACTCAGAAATGTGACCCTTTAGAAGAACAAATTGATTCAACAAAAGTAACCTAAACAAGGGTATTTTGGGTGGAAATGTTGATCAAGTTCGCAATGTGCTTAATATGGCCGTATATTTTTTAACTCGCGATACACTTCCCTGAACAGTTTTATGAGTGGCAAATTAATTATTGGTTTGTCGATACATATTTCTTCAAGCATAGAGTCTGTGTCTTTTTCTCGCCCTATGACCACACACAAAAGTTAATGTGAGGCTTCAGCGAATTAGGGATGATTTCGTGGTGAAGATCAGAGTATCTTATGGAACTTAAAGGACCATACTTTGCAGAATACTTGAGTAACCACCTGTTTATGAGCTAGTGAGATGTATACTTACCGGACCTATACAAGTGTAGTAAGAACTTTGACATTCTAATGGATTAAAGCTATTCTCCATATGTTAGAATGTATTTTACTGTTTTTAAGTAGGCCTATGGCCTACTGTTAAACTTTTAAAAACTACGCATTACTTTAATTCTTTATCAGTAGAACTGTGAACTCAATGAACAACGAGAAAAATGGCATGATATTGCAGTTGATGCTAAGTGTGCCCGAATTTGTAAAACACGACCGTCATAATACAGTCACTCATGCACCACGCAACAGCGGAAGGAATTGGTACAGTGAGAATACCTAAAATAGTGGAGCACAAAAGGCAGACACCAATATTATCTCTGCTTAAATTTGACATGGAAGCCTTATAAAAATATCTGATGACTATCTCACTAATTTCACCCAAATCCGATTCCAGTAAAAATCAGTGAACTGAATTAATTTCTTATACTATTTTGTAAAAGTTGCCTCTTTTGTCACCCTCAGCAGTGCAGTATACCTCAATACTTCTTCGACGTTCTATGTGCTGGAATATTTCATCAAAACCATAGATGATAACTATTTCCATTATTGTAATAACCCAGCAGGTTTTTTAAAAATTTTTATTGGTGACATATAGGCCCTATAAGAATAGTCGATGTTGGACGAACGGGCTTTAAGAAAAACGTTATGAACATTTAGTGCTTCGACTAGTTTTTTCTAATTACTTTTGAATTTACCGATTCCTGTAAATCTTTCTTACATTCCATATTTTCCAAAATAAGACCTCGGGTTTTTGAATTGTTGCTATACTACTACATACATTCTATTGTCATACCTGAAAATTCTCCCATAGGAAAATTAATATAAAGAGCGCTTGTAAATGGGGCCGATGACCTTCGATGTTAGGCCCCTAAAAACAACAAGCATATCTAAATAAATCAATTTGGCTTGCATGATCCCAGCTCATCCCGGTAGTAACTGAAGATAGGCCTACTCAGATACGCATACTCCTGTCGGTTAGATTTATTGGCACGTAAAAACTCCTACGAGACAAAATTCCGGCGAAAATCGTAAAAGCAGTCAGGGGACGTAAAACCAGTACCGTAATATTATTAACTAAAAATGTTGAGTTATCAAAGGAGCACGGGATTTCTTGTTACTGAAATGTAGAGTTGAAACTTATCCTGCTGTTGGAGAATGAAATCTAAATAAATTGTACCTCTCTCTGAACTTAGAACTCGTCTGCTAAGGCACAAAATATTTTGTGGAATTATTTAAGGTACGGTAACTTACTAACTTTGACAAACTTGAACAGTACTAATAATTGAATTAGGCTACACGTTACTGAGCGTTATGAGTTCAGAGAAACATAAGTAGGCCTACAGCAGTAGGTTCTTTGAAATATCAAATAATACTTCGAATGCTGTTGTGGTTTACTTGAGCAGTCGGATTGATACAGACAGGTCTGGGGAGGAAGCGATCGTGGCCTTAGGGTAAATTTCCTGATGAGAAAATGGGAAACCACTGGACACCGTCTTCAAGGCTGCCAACATTGTGGTCTGAAACTACTATCTCCCGAATACAATCTGACAGCTACGTGACGCAAACCACGCAGCCAACTCGCTTGGTCGGGAAATATATTTGATGTGACAATTGTTTTTGCGCAGTATGCTTTTATTAATCATAAAAAAGAAATTGGTTTCTTCACCCCTCGAAGTTCTGTTACACCAAATGGAAAAAAAATATGACCATGGCTGACCGATCATGTGAAGGTTTACTCTGTCTCATCGTTTTCGAAAAATTCACCCAACTGTCATATTCGATAGATTCATTATTTTAATAAAAGTGTAGTTTTAATACATTGAATTGTATAGGCTAACTATTCCAGTCGTAGTGGTGGACCAGCATAGTTAAAGGCTGTATCGCTGTTGTCATCAATATGTACGATTCCTCGCCATGTTTGATGTAAATGACAGAAATGGCGTATTCGTCTGAAGAAGCATATGTTTTTGCACACCAACCAAATAAGTCCCAACGGATAAAGCACAAAAAAAGTTATCACAGTATAACAAAAATAGGACAATGGATGTATGCAAAAGTGGGGTTTTCATGACCCCAAACCAGTTTTGTTTCTAATGTGAGAATATGTGCTGTAACTGGCAGAGTTGAGAAACTCCTTATTGGGCACTTAGTCCCAACCGTCTACCTGTATGAACAAAAGGTTTGAAATAAGTTATGTTTGATCTCAACGTAGTTTCCAAAGGCTCAAGCTGCTTGCCCCCGAAGAAAGAACTTGTAGAACTTCTAGAGTGTGATATGCAGCGATGATTACTGTAGCAAATGATATTGACACCGAAAAGGTCCGCAAGCTATTTCCAGTGATGTATATCTTATAACTCTTGGTGCAATCCTCTCTTAGTTTATAAGATAGCGGGTTACATTTAAACTTGTTCAACTGAACTTTTGCTTGTACAACGGCCAGTTTAACCTCTACAGCATTTGACTTTCAAATATCGATTGTTTTCGTAAGATTCATTGTCTCACCAAAATTTTGTTTAAACCCCAAGAGGACCACAATCGCCTTACTATAATTGATTGATACTGTTTACAACTGTTTAATTTGCATTCAGTGGGATATGGTGTGAAAGGTTATTCTTACGTTGAAAATTGGTTTCTTCACCCCTCGAAGTTCTGTTACACCAAATGGAAAAAAATACGACCATGGCTGACCGATCATGTGAAGGTTTACTCTGTCTCATCGTTTTCGAAAAATTCACCCAACTGTCATATTCGATAGATTCATTATTTTCATGTCTTGCACTTTTGTGGGTTAATTTTAGGGTGTCATTTAATAGTGTAATTTAGTCATTATGATATTTTTATTTTTACGTTTCAAATCTGTTCACAAACTGTGTTATTGTGGTGTTTGTAAAAGTTTAGACTAACGACTGTGATATACTGTAGATGCTTGACGTAATCAAATTTGAGTTAAGCAATTGAGCATCTGCCTGGAGTAAGTGTGTAAAATCCGGAGAAAGCTATACTTAGAGTATCCGATGAAAGGTGTCGTTGTTCGGGATCGAACCATGCACCTTTAAGAATAATGGTGATAGTATTTTGCTTGATGGATATGAAAGCGGTTTTTAATACAACCTCTTATCAAATTTTGACTAAAAGGACGCAAGGAAGATGTCAAGGCAGTGTTTAATTGCTGGCTTTCCTGCTCGTATGATACTAACCCTTCACTTATTCTGATTGATCTTCTGGTACAGTTCATAAAATTATTATTCCTAGAGGGACTTAAATTGCTCTTATTTCGATTAGAATGACAATACTTTTTTGCTTTACGTCGCACCGATACACATAGGTCTTACGACGACGATGGGTTAGGAAAGGGTTAGTAGTGGGAAGGAAGCGACCGCACCCGTAATTAAGGTACAACCCCAGCATTTTCCTGGTGTGAAAATGGAAAACCACGGAAATCATTTCAGGGCTGCCGACTTTGGGGTTCGAACCCACCATCTCCCGAATAAAAAGCTGGCAGCTACGTGACCCAAACTACCCAGCCACTTGCTCGGTGGATTAGAATGAGATACTGTAGTTAATTAGCTTAGTTATTATGTTCTTAAGAGCAAATAACCTTGCTTGTCGTTTTATTTACTCAGAAACACCAAACTTTAAAGTTGCTAGTATAAATACTCTCCTGTTGAATGAGACATGTGCAATCATTCAGTGGTTTCCATCTTGTGTATTCATTCATTCATTCATTCATTCATTCATTCATTCATTCATTCATTCATTCATTCAGTTTATCAGTAGTGCATATGCCTGTCTTTCGGATGAAATTCAGTTTCTGACTGCTCGGTATGTTGCACTTGGAAATTTTTAAGTTGCAGTCATGCTCGCTGAGTTTCGTTTCTCTTCTCATCTTTCAGTCCGTCTCCAATTTCAGAATACCTCACATAATCTCGAGCTGAACTTCCCGTCACATCCTTTTTGTACATTGTGATTTCATAATACTTTGGGCCTTCTTGGGGCTACGCTATTTATATTAAGCTTATACCAGATTATTTAACAAATATATTTTATGTTCCAAATATGTTTCAGTTGATTAAATTGTTCCCAAACTACATTATTTCACCCATTGTGCGTCTTTAATTTGGCAGCACTTCAACCGTAACCTGACCTGGTGACGCAGAATTGAAATGGCACTCAAAATGGCTGCTTGGTGTGTTTGTGAATGCTGTTGGTCCGCCCCGAGTCGTTTAGACCCATTCTGGTATCCATCTATTAAAAAAAATTACACATACTTCTAAAGCTACTTCTACAATTATCAATATTTTATGTAGAGACCTAAGCTTGTTGTTGTCAACAAATGATATGAATATCCTTATTTTGGAGATTTTTTAAATTATACGGTACGCAGAAATATATTTCTCCCAAATTGACGGTATTCGAATATTACTCTTTCATGTAAGCGAACATCAGAAAATACTGCAATGCGAAATATACAATGTTTTATATGCAGTATGTGTTATTTCTGTTAATCTGAAATTTAATGAGCGTCTTCCGCCATTGCTCTGTGAGACTCTGTTTATTCTGTGAGACTTCATCGGTACTTATAATTTGACAAAATATTTCGTTTCTTAATGTCAATTCATATACAAGTTTGCGGGTAATATTAACACCAAAATATTTTTTATGATTAATTACGCCGCCAGCCACAGCTCAGGGCCAAGCCGGTCTGTGGAAGAGTGCGATGTGTTTGCTGCCGGTTCTAGTTCGGCCACATGCATAGGTGTTTTTGTTGTCTCAAGTTCTTTTCATCATGTTTTATACCACCATAATATTATGGCAATATTGAATATCCTAGTAAGTTCAGATTGTGATTTATGTATTGTTGCGTGCAGCTACAATTATTTGATTTTAGAATTGGGTAAGAACGAGAACAGGAACAAGTCACAACTCATTTGCAGGATGAGTGCCGAAAATCATTCGGGAAAAAGTAGCTGCCAGCATCGGGATGGGAAATTGGAATCTTTGGAACAACTCCAATGTCAGCACTCTACTTTCTGACCTCTTCAAATGGTTCTTCACTCATTCTTCGTAATGTACATAGAAATATATGGTAGGCATAGATGTCAATTTCTACACACAACAAACTCAGTACAATTTCTTACGGGGCCGTTAACCTCGATATCACGTTCCTTCAATCAAGAATCATCACCTTCAGTGTTTTCTTATCTCACTCAACCGTTATTATGATTATTATTATTATTATTATTATTATTATTATTATTATTATTATTAACCGTTTGAAGAAATGATCAAGCCTGCTAAAAGAACTCCGAGTAAGCACTGTATATCGAACTAGGTGGAAATATAGCCTACCTCCTAACTTCTGCGGGGAAAAACTCCTTCATCTAGATAGCGAGTGTAATTTTCAGTGCAAGGAAATCAGTTCATTTCCAAATTTGAAAAGATTTAGGTGTATTTCTAGAAGACCGGTACATGTCTTTAATTAATAGTCTTTTTTAATGCAAAGGGTCCTCTTAGTATTTTACTGAAACAAAAGTATTCTTAACATTTATAATAATAATAATAATAATAATAATAATAATAATAATAATAATAATAATAATAATAATAATAATAATAATAATAATAATAATAATAATAATAATATAACTACAGTGTTTTGATCGCATTTTCAGAAAGAAACCTGCCTCGTGGTACTTCAAAATTATAACTTGTAGGCTACTTCAAACGGTCGTGTACTTTCTACTTAAAGTCTCAATTAAGATACTTTATTCTCACTCTTTTTTCTGAATCATTTCAAAACTATGATCTTGTACGTACTGCACTTCCATACTTTCAGAGAGAGTGCGACTAAAATATTCTAGTATTTGTAACGTATTTCATTTCAGGTCATTTGAACAGCTAAATCCAGGACGTACTTTCTCATTCAATGAGTTTGGTTTTTTCGCAGTTTTTAGAAATATTTAAAAGTTTGCTGTGTAAGTTTGTTTTTCCGTATAGCCTAGTAGTAGGTTTCCGAAATCAAATTATCTACCAATGCAACATTGATATTTTTAAGTTGCTTTACGTCACACCGACACAGATAGAGAACTGGTACTTGTACTTCAAAATTAGTCACCATGTGCCTCCGCTTTTAATGACAAATTAGTAGTATTTTTTAATTCAAATACTCGTCTATTGGTGAAGTTTCAAACTCTATAATTCATACTCTTCGCAAAAGTAACTTAGTTTTTTGTTCTAAAGTTTTGAGATCATTGCTGCCTCATCCTCACCTGCAGATTGGAAACATTTTAATACAGTACCGTATGTTTGTTATTGTCCCTCAGTCTTCTTGATAGCAATTTCTTAATGAAGCTAAAAAACGGAATTATTCTTGGAAGAAGAGTATAACTTATTTCAAGATAATTTTTGTTGCTTTACGTCGCACCGACACAAATAGAGAACTGGCACTTGTACTTCAAAATTACCATGTACCCCCGCTTTTAATGCCAAATTAGTAGTATTTTTAAAAATTCAAATACTCCTCTATTTGTGAAGTTTCAAAATCTATGATTCATATTCTTCGCAAAAGTAACTTTGTTTTCTGTTCTAAAGTTTTGAGATCATTGCTGCCTCATCCTCACCTGCAGATTGGAATACATTTTAATACAGTACCATATGTTTGTTATTGTCCCTCAGTCTTCTTCATAGCAATTTCTTAATGAAGCAAAAAAAACGGAGTTATTCTTGGGAGAAGAGTATAACTTATTTCAAGATAATTTTTGTTGCTTTACGTCGCACCGACACAAGTAGAGAACTGGCACTTGTACTTCAAAATTAGTCACCATCTACCTCCACTTTTAATGCCAAATTAATAGTATTTTTTAATTCAAATACGTTTTAGTACAATTTACCTCATTCTGATTCTAATAGAATCAACAGACATTTCGTTACGAAGACGAAAGAAAATAACGCAAAAACTATCATCATTTTATATAACTGGTGCCGATGACCTAGCTGTTAGGCCCTTTTAAACAACAAACATCATCATCATCATCATCAGTTATATAGGCTATAGTGTGATCCACGATCAATCATATACTGATCACCAGGATTCTAACAAGGGGAGCTTCTGAGAAGTGATGTGTGGTAAAGTCTTGTTTAACAGTTGTCACGTCAATTATTTCTTCGAAATAACCACTTGTCCTATTGTTCTGTACCACCAGAAGTTCTTTTCGTTGCTGTAAAGTTTTAAGATTCTGTTGCCGTCTCTTCCTCCTATATTTAGTTAATATTCAAATGTGATAATATTTCCTTAAGTAATAGACAATAACAAATTTCGGAAATGCTTAACGATGTGATAGGCTCTACTGTGAACACATCGAGAAGAATATCAGAAGAATGGAAAAAAGTCGAGTGACATGCCTTTTTTATTTTAATGTCTAATGCAGAGTTTGAAGAAGACGCAGTCAGAGAAACGAAGGTGATATTAAATCAATCTTATGTGAACTTTTGAAAATCTCACAGTCAAAATGTTATTAGATTTTCATACCCAGATTCTCTCGATGTCTGAGACTGAACACAGGGAATACAGCATTTCAAAATAATTGCTACGTTAAAGCAACGTCACGAGTGTTACTTAGTACCATTTTGGAACCCTACTGCTATACATTTTGAATATACTTAAGAGTAGGAAATTCTATTATATTGAACCTCGCAAAACCGAGCTCGATAGCTGCAGTCGCTAAAGTGCGGCCAGTATCCAGTATTCGGGAGATAGTAGGTTCGAACCCCACTGTCGGCAGCCCTGAAAATGGTTTTCCGCGGTTTCCCATTTTCACACCAGGCAAATGCTGGGGCTGTAACTTAATTAAGGCCACGGCCGCTTCCTTCCCACTCCTAGCCCTTTCCTATCCCATCGTCGCCATAAGACCTATCTGTGTCGGTGCGACGTAAAACAACTAGCAAAAAAAAAAAAAAAAAGAACCTCTGAAACGGTCGCGTGGTTTCTTCTGAAAGTCTCAATTAAGATACTTTATTCTCACATTTTTTCTGAATTATTTCAAAACTATTATCATGTACGTACTGCACTTCCATAATTTCAGAGAGAGTGCGATTAAAATTTTCTATTATTTGTAATCCTATTATTTGTAACGTATTTCATTTCAGGTCATTTGAATAGCTAAATCCAAGACGTACTTTCTCATTCAATGAGTTTTTTGCAGTTTTTAGAAATATTTGAAAGTACGCTGTGCAAGGTTTTTTTCCGTATAGTAGTAGGTTTCCGAAATAAAAATTAATTACCAATGCAACATTGACTTTTATTAAGTTGCTTTACGTCGCACCGACACAGATAGGTCTTATGGCGACGTTGGGACAGGAAAGGGCTAGGAGTGAGAAGAAAGCGGCCATGGTGAAAATGGGAAACCACGGAAAATCATCCTCAGGGCTGCCGACAGTGGGGTTCGAACCCACTATCTTGCGAATACTGGATACTGGTCGCACTTGAAAAAATATTGTATTTAAATAGTAATAATTTAGGGGGAATTAAATGAGAAATAACATGGCATAAGTCAGTACATTTATCAACGTAGGGACAGATCCTGTAGGGAACACAAAACTTCGGATGTTTGAACGTAAATACGTGAATTCGAGCATATTTACAGTACGGAGGATCAGGTTTTTTAAATAACAGAATTAGCTCTTTGTGAAAAATACTCCTAAATAGGAAATATTTTGTGTCATGGTTCTCGTTATTCACTGCAGAATCAGTCTATGTCCAGTGGGGTTCGGAATAAGAATGCGAAATTCAGTTTGCCTCTCTGGCCTCTTGAACTATTTACATTACGCTTATAAAGAAAGGAAGGAAGGAAGGAAGGAAGGAAGGAAGGAAGGAAGGAAGGAAGGAAGGAAGGAAGGATGTCATTTGCACAGGTATATAGAAAATGGAAAGGAAAAAGAAATCTGAAAGGTTCATTGAAATTTCTGGGCTTCGGCTGCCTTGCTCGTCTTTATGATAACTAGTTGTGGTCATGATTTCTATGATATCTACGATTTAAAGCCGACATGACACAGTTTATAGCCTACATTCCAACGATGAAATCTCCCAGTAGAAATGTGAACTCAAAATACAGCTACGCTGACAGTACTCAACCAGTCAGGGTCAAAATTATTGCTGTTCTAGTGTTAATCACGTTGCAGTAATTTAATTTTGACGTAATTATTGTGGTGTATATTATACAGATTTCAGCTTTTTAGTTTTCAAAGCCGAGATATGGTTACTAAATCTCCTCTACCTACCGACACTAAAAGCAATTCAAAAAGTTCTCGCTTCGTTAAATTCTGAAGGGTGTAGTGTATGAGCTTCAAATTCGATGCGATCTGTTGCAAAATTTGAGGTATTGTAGTCATTTCTGTACGCCTGGCTCCGAACCATCAAGAGTAAGCAAAGGGGTGCTCTGGGAACGATCTTCGGACTGTATGCTTCCACCGATACGTGTACAAGTACATTTAACGGGGGGGAAATGTAGCCTACTTAACGTTGTCGAGAAGCATGCAAAGAAACAAACTTGTACCAGCCTCTCTACGGATAATGTTAAGGAACGACTGAACATCTGTCAATTATTATTTGTATTCAGAAGAATATTCCTTGAATTTTTCTTCAGGAGCGTGTGGGCTGGACTAAAATGAAAGAGCATATAGTAATGAAAACTAGAGCCACAATTTTTTAAAGAGAAAACTGGGGCAATGTTGGGAACTTTGTACCACGTATATTTACTTGAAGATGCAAATTGTATTATATTTCCTTAACTTTTAATTCATTCATAACATTCAGTGCAGCAGTGCATCTGTGAATCAAAGATAGAGTACCCGAATCAACATCACAAGATCACGTGCTTGGTTCCCACAAGTCGGTAGTCAATTTTTGTAGAGCCGGGAAAAATCTCGGTAATCCATCATTATTTTTGACTAATTAAATACCTCTAGTGGGGTACTCTGCATACACCTGTTAATATTAACTCGACCATAGGATGCGGCCAGTAGAGCTCCGCTTCTTCTACTAGATGAAGCGCAAACACAACGTCTAAATTACTATGTGTAAAATATTATAGTGATACACGCATGTTTTAGTCATAATATTATTGACTTCACATCCCACTACCAAATCTTACGATTTTCGGAGACACCGAGGTGCAGATATTTTATCCCACAGAAATTCTTAAACGTGCTAGCAAATCTACCGACGGGAGGCTAGGATATTTGAGCACCTCCAAATACCATCAGACTGTGCTGGAATCGAACCCACCAAATTGGGCTCAGAAGGCCAATGCTCTACCGTTTGAGCCACTCGGTGAGGCATTATTATTAATTATAATTTTACTGGTTTTTCCGTCCCACTAACTACTTTTTCCTGTTTTCGGAGACGCAACCGTTATTATTATTATTATTATTATTATTATTATTATTATTATTATTATTATTATTATTATTATTATTATTATTATTATTGTATGTTGTTGAGTATTCAGCCCGAAGGCTGGTTTGATCCTCTACAATTCCACCATCAGCTGTCATAAATAGCCTAGGTGTCACTGAAGAGGCATACTAGGGAAGTGAGGAGTGAGGTAGTTTCCCGTTGCTTTCCTCACTGAGCCAAAAGTTGCTATTGCATATCAGTCTGCCAAGCCCACTGAAATGCATGCACCAGCCGACCCTATGAGCGATATTTTCACACCATTCATAACAGGGACTGGCTGCATAAGGAATGGCATTACTGGCGTCGCACATACCTCGGTCAATTTCATATTGTCAAAGCCAAGGATGAGACTGAGACAGGTCAATGATAGTAACAAATTTATTCTAGCCTATACCAGAAGACACAGTGCACTGTAAACACTAATTATTATTATTATTATTATTATTATTATTATTATTATTATTATTATTATTATTATTATTATTATTATTATTATTATTATTATCCTGCGCTACTGGCTCTGAGGGGGCCTTTGGCCTACCAAGAAACCGCTGCTTACCCCGAAGGCCTGCAGATTAGGAGTGACACGTGGTCAGCGTAACAAATCCTCTCGTCTGTTGTTCTTGACTTTCTAGACAGCAGCCGCTATCTCACTATCAGATAGCTCCCCAATTATAACCATATAGGCTCAGTGTACTTTGAACCAGCCCCCGTGTCCAGGCAAAAATTCCTGACCTGGCTGGGAATGGAACGCGGGGCCTCCAGGTAAGAGACATCCACGCTACTCCTACACCACGGGACCAGCCTATTATTATTATTATTATTATTATTATTATTATTATTATTATTATTATTATTATTATTATTATTATCAGCAGTAGGTAATTGTTTTAAGATAATTCACTCTATCGTTTGTCTATGGATCTATGAAAAATCCTACTCGAATATGAAATGACGTGACATTAAATATGTCAAGGCGCTAGATCAAGAAAGTGGAACACAAATAATAGGAGCCTACCCGGACGCAGGCGGTCCTATCGAGGATCTGATTTCATGAACTTTTCTCTTCCAAGATCTTTACTCTACTTGCCATAGTCGTTGGCGGTTTGTTAATAGAATCTACTCAACATGGCAAGGCGTACACATACGATATACTAGGCCTATAGTACAGTAGAGCGCTGCATCAGTATAGTAATGATTTCTTTAAATTTCTTTAAATAATATATTATGAAAATATCATACGGACCCGAGGACAAACTAAAATAATTACCATTTACGTTCAGACGCGTTATAAAATAATAAAACTTTCCGGGACGAACGAGGACGTACGCCTAGCCTGGATGAAAACGCCCCGCTGACTTGGACGAAGAAAGTGGCCTCAAAACTTCATGACAATTTACGCAAACTGCGAAAGATTTGCTTAAAGCCTACAAGCTCCCTTTCTGCAATTTTATAAGTTATTGTTCGGATCATTAACCCAGAAATTGTAATGTTTGCCCATCGGCAATTGTGCAGTGAAAGCACAATTTTCCGTAAACACAAGTGTTAATGCTTACAAATATCGCCGAAAACATCGAGAACCATTAAACGATTTTACGAGCAGATTTTTGTCTGTTTTGCTAGTGGCTTTAGATCGCACCGACACAGATAGGTCTTACGGTGACGATGGGATAGGAAAGGCCTAGGAGTTGGAAGGATGCAACCATGGCCTTAATTAAGGTACAGCCCCAGCATTTGCCTGGTGTGAAAATGGGAAACCACGGAAAACCATATTCAGGGTTGCCGACAGTGGGATTCGAACCCACTATCTCCCGGATGCAAGCTCACAGCTGCGCGCCCCTAACCGCACGGCCAACTCGCCCGGTTTTTACGAGCAGAAACCCGCTGCTTACCATTAGAAGAGTGTAAACAACTGGAAGGTTGCGAAAATCCTGAAGTAGAGGAAACATTGTATGAGGTTCGAACTTAAGTCACAACCGTTCCAAGCAGTACTTGTATAAACGAAATGACAGGACTTAACAGTACGTGGATATTGGTCTTTAGGAACGTAGCATATCTCAATGTTGCTAACTGGTTTTTTTGTTGGATCCGTTAATATTCTGTACAAAACTTTATTTTGACAGAAATAAACTAGATTTGTTAAGAAAATTAATATTTTTCTTACAACTTGCTTTACGTCGCACTGATACAGGTAGGTCTTGTGGCGACGATGGGCTAGGAAAGGCCTAGGAGTGGGAAGGAAACAGCCGTGGCCTTAATTAAGGTACAGCCCAGCATTTGCCTGGTGTGAAAATGGGAAACCATGGAAAACCACCTTCAGGGCTGCCGGCAGTGGAGCTCGAACCCACTATCTCCAGGATGCAAGCTCACAGCTGCGCGCCCCTAACCGCACGGCCAACTCGCCCGGTATTATTATTATCATTATTATTAGTGTTATTATTATTAGTATTATTAAAATAATACTTTTCACTTACTTATACAGTACTTTCCATTTTTGTCTTTTCCCCAAGTTCTTGTTTGAAATGTGCCAGTTATACGCAATGTATCCTCGCTCTATACCGTTTAAGTCGTAACTATTATTTTTACTGTTCAAATATTTTCACATATTCTATTTTTAATTCCAGTCCATTAAGGAATGAGATAGCTAGAATTAAAACAGAACGGGAAAAAATTCTAGCCAGTAGGTTTTATGAACACATTCTATAGAGCAAAATGTTTGGGTGAAACTGGGCGAGGATTCCGTCGCAGTCGCCTGGAAAGGAATCTTGGGGGTGGGAATAAAGACACTAAGACTCGTTCTTTATTAATGTAGCAACGTGTCTCTATTGATTTCATTCAGTACGTTATTTATATACTTTTTATTTGTTTATTTTATCACGTGATACGATAGCAGCGTCGGTCGATTATCCTGAGCACAGAAATCACTTTAGATCGGTTGCGTTTGCGATAATAAATCGCTCTACCCACAAGCACGACCTGTTAATGATGATAAGGGAAATTTTAAGAGTTGATATGATAAGACTTTCATAACACATAATTCAAGTTACTTTAAATCATCTAGTTCTGGATTTATGTGTTTCCGTTAAGGTGTTAACTTTTTATTGTACTGTTGCAAGACGCTGATAAACTAGCAACTGTGACTAGCATATGTTTTAGTGTTTTCTGCGTATCCATTGTTCAATGAAGGCTTTTTCGCCTTTTTAGTGAGTAAACGGAACAAACACGCACACAACCCTATTGAAAGGTATATCACGCCTGAAATGATGCTATAGATTAGTATTTGCCCGAATTGTGAATTAGATAACCATGAGATGTGTGAACCGTTCTCTCATTGTTGAAAACAACATTCATTTAAAACACTGCCCTTATAATTTCCTCCGATAATTTTATGTCCAAGCTCTAAAACTAAGCTTTCCAAGATGGCTAAGGCGAGAACTGAGATGTTTGAATTACTAAGTTCAACGTAGCGTGACACAGAAGCGTATATTTCATGTATTAAACCATTTTATGTACCAATGCCAAAGAGGTAATAATTAATATTTGCTTGTAATTTGATTGGACCGTTGCTAAAGAGACCTACTAACTCGAAAATTTTAAGAAAGGCGAATACTCAGTAATTTCCATTCCCATTACCAGCAGCCACTCGTGATTTGTGCATATTAAATGTTGTATTTAGAAATGTAGTGCTGGGATAAGTAGCTCGGAGGGTAGAGCGCTGGCCTTCAGAGCCCAACTTGACAGGTTCAGTCTGGTGGTATTTGAGAGTGCTCAAATACGTCAGCCTCGTATCGGTAGATTTATTGGCACGTTTAAGAACTCCTGCGGGACAAAATTCCGGCACCTCAGCATCAGTGGGACGTAAAAGCAATAACATTATTAGAAATGTAGTGTGTGTTGATAATACAATTTGTACTGTACTATAAATAAAGAGTAAATTCGTAGTCATATCAATAATGAAGCACGGCTTATTCGTTTTAGTTCTCGAAATAGACTATATGAAATAATTACATTCGTAATACTCATTATCTTAAATTCACTAAGTAATGAATATGAAAACACAAACTGATTATTTGTATTACAGAGAAAAGATCTCACACTTGAAATCGTACACCTTCGTTTTCGGAATTTTCTGAACTTCACCACCTTACATTATGTACAAAATAATACACCTACCAGCGTTCTGGAAATAAAGAAAATTCCCGTTGTACTATTAAAACGCACGATATTACCGAGAACTTACGAGCATTTTTTACACGTTCCATCGTTTCATTTACAGCGATTGGGTATGAGGCGTCTGTCAGTAAATGAAAGCAGATTTCAAGTAGAAATTAACTTTAAATAAATTGTCACTTATTTATTTTCTGTAATAGATGGAGCATATTTTATTTGACATCATAGTATAGTCTTTGTAAAAAAAAAATGTTGTAAGCCTAAAGACAACTTCCCTAGTTTACAATCGTGCAACAATTAACAGAGTAGCTTTGGGAATGTGTCAATACTATTTTCAAACTCATAATTAAGCATTTTTCAATTGAAACTCAATGACAAGTTTATTTGGAAACCACATGCCATCGTTTTTGAAAGGTGGCATGTACTGAATTCCGAAAATATCTTGATATCCCCATTGCCACAGAGAGTGGAGTGTTATGGGTAGACCCAAAACAAAGGTACAACGGTATTGTACCACCATTATGCTTCCCACTCCATACATCTTTACGGTTAACTCAATTCTTCATTTACCACCAACAATAATTGTTTATCTTTCATTGGTTCAGATCTCATTTCTTACTAATAATCGGTGAAGTCAAGTTAGCTAATAATAATAATAATAATAATAATAATAATAATAATAATAATAATAATAATAATAGTAATCGTATGTCTTAAGCTACCGTGTGCAAGCATTCTTTATACGGCGCCATTTAGGATACCTGTGCTTCAATTTCGAAGTCCCATTTTACTCTTGGGCGAACTATGGATGAGTTGAATTAATTTTGTCGGGTAAACACCATATATGTCACCAGAGATCTTTTACATGCCGACATCGCACGGCATGGTGTGTCGAATGGACCTTTCTTCCGCGCTTCAAAAATCCAACTACCTCTGCCGGATTTGTACCCGCGATCTCGGGATCCTACATTCTGCCACTGATCCACAGGGAGAGCCCGTTATGTTAGCTATTAGCGGCCAAATCCTGCTATTTCAAATATCTGTTTAGCTTTAATCAGGGTAATATTTTATACTAGAAACATAGTTTTAACTCTTACACTCCAGCAATTTACACAACAAAGACATCTTACTATTAACGAGGGTATGCAGCTGTTTTCATAATATAACTCTGTTATTTTTCAGTGAAACTGATGGCTGAAGTGCTAAATATGACCGATGCGCTAGTTACTTCACTGCCAATCTCTAAGAAATTCGATCACTATAGGAGCCGATAACTAATCTTCAGGTATAAATTTGTTATGAAATATCGAATATTATCGTTTGGGAGGTAGCAGTTTGTATTCCGAATTATAATACAGTTACCATGAATAAAGGCTTGCCTGTCGTTTAAGCTCCCAAAGCAGTTAAAATGATATCTCGTCTATACCTTTGTCTGAGATGAGGTCAGGAATCAAGAAAGATCATCTCTGGTGAGTGTCGCTTTACCTTTGACGGGTTTCTAGAGCTCTAACCTGAAACAAAACTTGATCATAACTCAGTGTACGTTTATACTTTCAAAGCTGAACTATATCTTCATGGTGATGCTATTTGTATGGATTAACCCAGAATTCACAACATAAGAAATACTCTACGCTAATTGATTTATAACAGTTTTACTAACGGACGACAGTAGGATTACTTTACTTTAGTCTGAACGTCCTGAGATAGAACAGAAATTTTTGTACCTAGTCTAATATGCGTGGAATGTGGAAAGGAGTTGGAAACATGATCAACGCTGGCTCATACATTTGAACTTCGATATATGTGTTGGAATTGAGAAAGTTTCAGTTTGGTTAGTGATTCGAAGATAAACCTTATGCGTAATCACCCATCGAATATTTAGTAGTCTAATATATGCACACCAGAGGCAAGATTGCTAGATTTAAAAATACATTGCGTTAATTCATTCACCGGGAACATTCCTTTCATGTTGGTCGCGGAATGAAGGTAACGGATGGTCATGTTCGCTTCTGACTTGTATAAAGATGGCTTTGCTTTTGGATAAATATCCTAATAATAAATATTATCTTTCACAGAGAGAGATATTTTAAATTAAGACAGTTTGCAGTAAATATATGCTGTATTCACTGAGTTTTATCTTATGTACTACGAGTGACGTCAGTGTATGCTCTCTCTCTCTCTTTCTCTCTCTGTAACTTAACTTCTTATTGTATGACGCTCTTTCAAAAGGTTAATTTCATTTTTGGCTCCATTCCCGTAGCTGGAAGACTTGCAGTAAGCGCATCATAATATGATGATCTAGCTTATTAAGCATTTCAATCGGTTAATAACCCCAAAAAGGACTAATAACCTTAAGAATTTAAACGATTTTCAAAGCTAACATTCCGTTTAATGTTCCTCTTATTGTTTTTACTAGAATGTGCTGATGGCGCAGTATCTACACTGCCACATTCTGATGACTCGATATTTATTTACAACTGGATAGATGTGCAGAATCAGAGGAATAGCTTGGCCTGAAATTAAATTCTGCCTTGGAGTATAGTGATACTGTCAAACTTGTTTTATATCAGGCGATAAACTTCACGAAATATGTGATTTTTACGCACTGCATAAAAATTGCATAAACGAATGCAGTCATTTCCAATCGTGGTGACGTAGAAGCTGAAAGATCTCTTGATCCCCTTCTTATATGGGACAAGTCTTTATAAAGCGAATATTAACCGTCGCATTCGCTGTCGCCACATTGCGTGTTTACAGAACTTAGAACTAGTAGAGCAACAGAATTATTCCTCCTATGAATTCATTAGAGGAACTAATCGATTTGTCACTTTACTTGAATTTAAGCAGCATCAATTACTGAACGTTATAATAAACTATCAGCTGTATATCCGCCGTAGAGGGATTATTTTTTTAATTACAGCACAGAAGAGATTGAGCACACCTCAATTAACAATAATCAGTAGGTGCAATGTTATTGTAGTGGTCTAACGTCGCGCTACCATGTCGAGAGTTTTCTGCGACGTAAGTGTAGGAAAGGGTTAGGATTGGAAAGGTAGCGGCCGTGACCTTAATTAAAGTGCAACCCCAGCATTTGCCTGTTGTAAAAATAGGAAACCACGGAAAACCATCATCAGGTCTGCCGATGGTGGAATTCGAACCCACCCTAGCTCACAGCTGCGCGACCCTAACCGCGCCGCCGACTCGGTATTATGTTATTGTCTCGAGTTTCAAGAGACTAGAACATTGTAGACCATCGTATTTTGTTTTCTTCGGACTCGGCGATATTAGGGCATTCGAGGGGAAGGCTTTCTGACCCCCACCACTTTTATGTTTTATTTATCACTCATTTTCTTGCGATGGCTCCTTTAAGTTTTTCTTCATCATTTCGATCGTCATCATCATTATCTACCTGATTAATAGGAGATAATGACTACACAGGTTTGCAGTTTATACGACAATAACCACCATCAGCGCCGGTTAGTTCGTTACCATAAAGAATGAACAATATTTTCACATCTGTGATGTCACCCGTTTATGGACTTGGTAATAAGTATCTACATTCACGAATGGATCCAGTATTATAGCTCGTACGGTAAAATCGTATAGAATTTTTTAAAAATGTTAAACTGGATTTTCTATAATTTGTTAGGAAAACTTTCGAATAGGACTAATATTTCCGAATATATTTGGTCATTTGTAAGAAACTGTAATATTTTAATCGTGAATATTTCCATTATTATCCCCTGTGTAGTAAAAATGCACGGGACACAAAATATCGGAAATTGTATTTTGCAGAACGTTTATTATGAACAGTTTTTCGATATAGCTGATATTAACGGTGACATTTGATATTTCCTGTTTTGGCTACCATAGTGTTGTTACGCCACTAGTCCGACTCCTTGACCGAATGGTCAGTGTACTGGCCTTCGGTTCAGAGGGTCCTGGGTTCGATTTCTGGTCTAGTTGGATTAATTGCGTCTGGTTAATTCTTCTGATTCGGGGACTGACTGTTTGTCCCAACATATTCACTAAATACATCACACAACCAACCACCACAGAAACACGAATAATGAATAGATCCCTCCACATAGGGTTGGGTCAGGAAAGGCATCCGGACGTAAAACAAAGGCAAATCCCACGTACGGTACAGTTCGCACCCTCGGCTCCACAAAGGTGTGGGAAAAGTGGTAGTAGATCAGGAAGAAGTGTTGTATTATGATCAAAGAATATCCGTGAACTGTCCGGCTTCATAGCTAAATGGTTAGAGTGCTGGCCTTTGGTCACAGGGGTCCCGGGTTCGATTCTCGGCAGGGTCGGGAATTTTAACCATCATTGGTTAATTTCGCCGGCACGGGGTTGGGTGTATGTGTCGTCTTCATCACCACTTCATCCTCATCATGAAGCGCAGGTCGCCTACGGGAGTCAAATCAAAAGATTTGCACCTGGTGAGCGGAACATGTCCTCGGACACTCCCGGCACTAAAAGCCATTTCATTTCATTTTCATCCGTGAACTTAAATACCATGGTTCAAGGAACTCTGTTTAGGCGTTTTTCCCATGATGTCGACAGACGAGGCTTTATACCTACTATATTAACTGGTATACTCGAAGCCTAGGTTTTTCTTTATTACTGTCATTTGGTTTCCAATCCTTGAGAACATAAAAATTATTTTCGTTATACTGAACTTAACGTATCAGCTAAAAATAATTTCGTTTCAAAAGAAAAAACAATTACCTATTGTCACTAGTTATTGTCGTCTGACTAAACTCTATCTTTAAAGAGAGCACAGACTGTAGCTAGGTCATTAACCTTATAGTTATTGTAACAGTAAATAGTACAAGATTTTAATATACGCCCTTCTTAGAATTTTTGCTTCCGAAGTCTTGTCGAGATGTTGCTTAGAGGCATTTTCAGAGATACACAACGCATCCCCTCGAGTAATCAACAATAGCTACACTCGCTGCCGTCTGAGCGCTTGTGAAAGAATTGTGGAAAACTTCGACTAAATATTGCCCCTAGAATCACTGCACCCTTGAGCTCTCAAGTTTCAGATTCCAACACATCTTACGGAGATACTCTTAATTTATCTCTACCTTGGAAAGTTGGTGACTGATTCAGTTTGAAATAATTTTCTCTGTAAGAAGAGAATTGCGAACTCCATATTTAGGCGCAATCAAATTTTATGTCCAAATAGGCAATTTTGATGTCTGATGTACTTGTAAAATCAGCTTACGGAACACTATATAATCAATATTTAAGTAATCTACGTTTTATATTATGTGTAGGCATATATAAAATAAGTATCATTTAAGTAAACGTGTACTTTGCTGCTATCGTGTTTAAAGCATTCCAACATTTCAACAACCTTACTCAAAGTGCACTTTTGAAAAAATCAGTAGTATAATAGCGCACTGTTAAGACCATGTTTGAAAAGATAGCCTATGCAGTTCAAGAGCAAAAGGCATCAAACATGCCTGATAGTATAACATTTATTGAGGTAAAGACAACCACAGGGCGTCAACGATTTCTTCTCGGTGTATTCTCACAGGCTGGAACGACTAGAAAGTTGTGCAGTTACATTACTTATGCTAAAGTGACTTTTGAAGATAATTTGGTAGCAGCACAATCTGATGGATATTACAATTTTTCGGTTTTAAAAAGTAGCCCTATCGTATCGCTGTTGTTGTCGTGACTTTTAATTTATTCTCAGACTAGGGATATCTTTGGTAATAATCTCATTGTACTTGACAGTTTTTGGTTATAGCGCTGTTTTAGTGTCTGTAGGAGTGAGTGTGACTGTTATTATGAGGCTAGGACTGGGGTAATTGCACCAGGGCTGGTTTAAAATAAGGTTATCTGTTACCATACTCCTGCAATGAAATTGGGTAGTCCTGGAAAATGTCAGCACCGAATATAGCCACGAAAAGTCACTACTTCGTCCCCCGAGCTCCTTTATAGTGCGTGGTTTGTTCTCTCGACTATGAAAAAAATCTTCCCAGATGAAATACGAATAAGAAATGAATGATGGACTTAAAGCTGGAGTGTTTGGCGCCCTGTTCATATTTTCTTAGGGAAGTGTGACTAGGACCACAATAAGAATCCGGTACCTTAATAATTGGACGTCAAAACTCCCTATTGTATTATTCAAAAAACCTTAATATTTTTAAGGTTTAAAATTATTGAAATATTCTTTTAACAGGTGTTAGCTTCCTATCATTGGCAGTTTGCATGCAGCCCTAACGAGTACGTAATTATTTTCGTTGAAGGGAAAAGGGTTGAGGAAATATTTTTAAAAAGTTCCTTTCCTTGTAAAAATTACTTCAAGAGCTCAACGCTCGATAAATTCATGCTGAAATCAGTTTAACTTTGATTATTGGCAGTTATTTTGGTAGATTTTTTTTCGATTTAGATATTCCAAGAAGACGGAAGATATTCTATTGTTCGTGGTTAAATACGCCACTCATTAAATTTTATTTAAATGCTTTCTCAATTTCATCGCCATTGTTCGTCAGTGGGAAATAAAAAAGTCGAAACTGAGGTTGATATTTATAAATGACTTTTTACTGCTCGTGGAAGTACAAGCTGGGTAGCACATAAACCGAAATTTCTTGTTAGACGTTATATTGTGCAGAAAATGTAACATATGCCCTATATAAAATAAAACCTAGCACATTTTTACACTTGTTCGACACACTTAACAAAAGAAGAATAAACAAAATTAGGTGCCACTTAAAATATTCATTTAATTCATCGAACACTTCGATTTGGATGACTGGTTATTGGGATTGTTGACGGCAGGGGTATAACGAACGTGATACGGGTCCGCCTGCCAAAATAAAAATCCGGGACCTCTCAGACACAATGTAAAACCTATGAATAACTTAATACAAAGTTAATTACTGCAGGTAGAATTAATGCAATATATTTTTAAGTTATTATTACAAAGGGATTATTCGAAGAAAACGTGCTCATCAAACGCCAATCATTGTTCTTCAGCATCAGATGTTTTGCTTACAGCAACGATTTATATTACATCACCAGTTTGCTGGAATGAATGACTACTTCCATTTTTAATGGCGTGTGACCACCGAAAAGGCCTGGTGCAGTTCTTTCGAGTCGTTGAACTGCATGGGCTATCGTTTCAAACATGGACTTACAGTGTGCTATTTAGACTATTGCTTTCTCCAAAAGTGCACTTTGAATAAGGTTGTTGAAATGTTGGAATGCTTTAAAACACGTTAGCAACAAAGTATAAGTTTACTTAAATGATACTTATTTTATATACACATATTATAAAACGTAGATTACTTAAGTGTTGATTGTATAGTGTTACGTAAGCTGATTTCACCAGTACATTAGACATCAAGATCAAGATTTGATCACACATAAATATGGAGTTGAGGTGACGCCTTTTAGGCGACCTGCGCATCTGTGAGAATGGGGTCCTACCTTTGAAGAATTCTAATGAAGAACACGGCGCACACACCCAGTCCCCGAGCCATCGAAATTAACCAACGAAGGTTAAAATCCCCGACCTGGCGGGGATCGAACCCAGAGTACCTTGGACCAAAGGCCGAACCAATTAGCCATGAAGCCGGACACAACGTCCATTGAATCATCACGCTTAAATTATCTTGTAATAGCTCTAATTTTCAGCGTGTTGGCCTTGTGAACTTTGAATTCAGTCAGAAACGTGAGGAGAAATATAATTTTGTTTCGATTTTCAAGTAAGCAAAAAGTGTTTTGATAAAAGTTCTTCTAAGTTAAGAACTGATTACGGAAAATATTCCCGGGAGTTAGCTTTGTATATAAAGCGGCTCAATGAAGACTGATGGTCCAAATGTGGATCACGAGCTGCAGTATGGATGGTTATGATCTAGACTTCATAAGATGGAGATATATATTTCTCTGGTGGGTGTGCGGTTTTAGGTCACGTAGCTATCAGCGTGCATTCGGGAGATAGTACGTTCGAACCCCCCACTGTTCGGCAGCCCTGAAGATGGTTTTCCGTGGTTTTCCATTTTCACACCAGGCAAATGCGGGGGCTGCACCTTAATTAAAGCAACGGACACTACCTTCCCACACCCAACCCCTTCCTATCCCATCGTCGCCGTAAGACTTCTCCGTGTCGGTGCGACGCAAAGCAACTTATACATATATGCAATGGTTCCTAGCTCGTATAATACTGATCATGAATTACAATAGTTTTTATGTGTCCATCGTTAGTGAAAGCTATGCTTTCAGTGTATATAATGTGTAGGGAATTCAGAAATCTCCAGAATTCTTCGGAATGATATTTATCTGCCCATTAATGACATTATTTGATTGTTTTCATGCAGATTATATAGACTTATTTATATCAACGCTGGGACTATGATTTCGTTAACTATTGGGAACGCAGAGGTGGCAATCATTATCACTTGAACCTCTAGCAATGGGAGAAAATAGTCACTTGAGGAAGGTGAATTTCGCACATTGATACAATCCGCTTGCCACTTGCATTTTAATCGCTGTTTAAATGCAAATATATTATTTTTTTCTAGTAGCTTTATGTCGCACCGACACAGATAGGTCTTATGGCGACGATGGGATAGGAAAGGCCTAGGAATTGGAAGGAAGCGGCCGTGGCCTTAATTAAGGTACAGCCCCAGCATTTGCCTGGTGTGAAAATGGGAAACCACGCAAAACCATCTTCAGGGCTGCCGATAGTGGGATTCTAACCCACTATCTCCCAGATGCAAGCTCACAGCCGCGCTCTTCTAACCGCACGGCCAACTCGCCCGGTCAAATATATTTTGAAAGTTATATTTTAAGAGAGACGAATGCTACCCGGTCACTGTTGTTTACTAACACTATGTGCGTTCTACAATCTTGTTCTTTCCTGAAACCAATATCATACCATGAAATATGGTTCAGTGTATTCAGGTTCACTATTGTATTTATTATGAACCAGCTAGCCAGTGTAATAAGCGGCTCAGTAGACAACTGTGATCAGGTAGCATTCGTCTATATTTAAAAATATTATCTCAACGCTAGTGTTTATAAATACCTGAACAAGAAACAACAAAAAATCAGGTAGCATACGTCTATATTTAAACATATTATCTCAACGCTAGTGTTTATAAATACCTGAACAAGAAACCAAAAAAATTCAGGTATCATACGTCTATATTTTAAAAACATTATCTCAGCGCTAGTGTTTATAAATACCTGAACAAGAAACCAAACAAATTCAGGTAGCATATGTCTATATTTAAAAATATTATCTCAACGCTAGTGTTTATAAATACCTGAACAAGAAACCAAAAAAATTCAGGTAGCATACGTCTATATTTAAAAATATTATCTCAACGCTAGTGTTTATAAATACCTGAACAAGAAACAAAAAACTTCAGGTAGCATACGTCTATATTTAAAAATATTATTTCAACGCTAGTGTTTATAAATACCTGAACAAGAAACCAAAAAAATTCAGGGATCAGTAGCGTTCTTTCAGAAAACAATTGTGACAATCGATTCTCTGGCGACTATTCGATTGTCGAAGAAAAACATAGAGTTTAATATTGCCATTGATGCTTTCACGTTCCGTACTTATAGACATGATACCGTATAGGCTTTTGGGCTTATGCCGTGTCAAGAAAATAAGGTGAAATTCTTTACATTTCGCAAAGAGCTGTGCTCTGCGTCATCAGAAGAAAATCTCGACTTTCTGGTGGCGAATGAACGTACCATTTCCACTTCTATGATAACGTCTAAATTTGAAAAGTCATTGTTTGGAAGCCTTTCTCGTGGATAGTCGGGATTTTCTTCTGATGACGCAGAGCACAGTTTTCTGCGAAACGAAAAGAATTTCACCTTATTTTCTTGACACGCCATAAGCCCAAAAGCCTATACGGTATCATGTCTATAGAGTTTAATATTTGGGCCTGAATAATATTCGAAGACATCTAACGAGTAGAACGGTATACATGCCATTGAAAACTGCTGTTGACACAACTACCACTTGAGTGAAGCGTCAGACTGGCAAGATATCACTCCTTTCTTCATTCAGACTGCTCAGAAAATATTTTATTCGCTGCAATTGTATGAAGATGACAATTTTCCAACCTGATCTCATAACCCAGTCGTATCCCATGTCAGTTATCGAGAACTGTTTCGAATCGTGGTGAGTGTTAGAAAGGTGAGGCAAGATAAACGACTCGGGATAATTTTCAACCTATACAGTCGGAAGTTAAAATACCTGGACAATTTATTAAACTTAACATTTTTAAAAATTTGCTTTTTAGACAGAATGTTATATTAACTGGCGTTTAATGGAATGTTACACATTGGCTTATGAATACAATTACAGTACGTTTAATTTAGGACGTTATATGCAGTTTTAAGATTGCAATTCTAATATTTTGTCAATCCACGCATAGTTTTCACAACTACTTGCACCCTGCGAGGCATACTTTCAGTGCAAGATGAAGCTGCTACCGCCAAATTGTCATTATGGTTCCTATGAAATATCCCTTCGAGTAGCTGAGCTTGGTGGTGATACATTCTTTGCCAGTTTCACGTTTCAGACATTGCCACGCATTTTCAATCGGGAGAATTACGAGGCCAATCCTAAAGAGGAAATCCTTTCTCCTTCAGAAAAGCTCTAATAGATTTTACTGTGTGGCACGGAGCCCATTCTTGCTAGAAAATCTTTTCACTTTCACTAAACCAGTCACTCAACTGTGTGATCTATCTCTTATCAAGTATTGGTTTGTACTGATCCTGGCACATTATACCCTCCACAATCTGAAGATGTCCCAATCCCATTCCACTTATCACTGACCAAATCATGATATTTGTAGGATGTTTTACTGTTTGCTGGACACGATTCTTGTCATACATTTCACTGGACAATCTTTTTACAAACCGGGACTTCTCGCTTTAAATCTCAAAAGTGGATTTATCACTGAAGCAAACCTAGAAATGAAGATGATATGTAAGAAATTTAAAATTGTAAATTAAAACAAGTAAAAACAAACCAAACCCTATGGCGCAACAGCTCCGAAGGGCCATGGCCTACCAAGCGACCGCTGCTCGGCTTGAAGGCCTGCAGATTATGAGGTACCATGTGGTCAGCACGACGAATCCTCTCAGCCGTTATTTTTTATTTTCTAGCCCGGGAAAATTGTAAATACTCGTTGGAATTTTCCTAGCAAAAAAGAATATCTTAAGGAATTTATACAAGGATCTTAACCCTTTTCCAGTCTTCTGCGGTGAAATATTGATGGTTCCTCGTCCACTATAACGTCTGTTTCATCATTCGCTCAGCGAGTTTGGCTTTCTTGGCTGGTCGACAACATCAGTACCGCAAGGTAGACGCAAGTCGACGCACAGTCCTCTCGGATACTTTGATACCACTATTGTTCAGTTCTTGCGTTATAGTAGTATAGGGTGCTCTTCCGTTTCCTTGCACAATTTCGACGAGTAAACGTTCTGCTCTTGGAGTCACAAGTCTCTTCCTATCACACTTCCCTCTTCTGGTTTTTGGGTAATCTCTTCCAGTTTTATTTTTATCGCTTATACGACGCACAGAAGTCTGAGATAGGCCTGAACGTGCGGCTGTTTCTTGTTGTATCAGATTTTCATGGTATAAAAGTCCCTTCACAAATCCAATATTGCGAGGAGAGCGGTCCTGAGACATCCCCATAACTCTGTTGTCAATAAATTACTCGATTTCCCTAGTAACAAATTTAAAACCACTGCGACCTTATGAAGTTCCTGTTACCAACATATAGCGTAAATAACTAAAACACAGCAAGACATTTATTAGAAGCAAACCAAATCTGATACAAAAAAAAAACTGCAGGAATTGTTACCTCCTAAGTCTATGGTAAGGTACTGAACTAAGGAAAGGCGGGAGTTTATAGAGATAATAAGTTCCAAAAGTCACATTATTATCAAGAATACCATATCCTACAATGAAAGCATCAACAAAGAGTTTGCTGTTATATACATCCAAGATGCCTTTGCTGGCGGGACCTAGTGTTTACAGCGCACTATGTCTTCCGGTATGAGCTAGAGCAATTTTGTTACTTTCATTAATCTGTCTCACTCTTATCCTTGGCTTTGACAAAATGAAAGTGACTGAGGTGTGAGTGTTGCTAGTAATGCCATTCCTTCTGCAGCCAGTCCCTGCTATGAATGGTGAGAAAATGTTGCTCATAGGGTCGGTTGGTGTGTGCATTTCAGTGGGCTTGGCAGACTGATATATAATAGAGACTTCTTGCTCAGTGAGGAAAGCAGCCGGAAACTACCTCACTCCTCATTTCCCTAGTACGACTCTTCAGTGACGCCTAGGCCATCTATGACAGCTGATTGCGGAACTGTTGAGGATCCAATCACCCTTCGGGCTGAGGATTAAACATACATACACATCCAAGAATGACGATGTCAAGTGAAGAGAATTGTTAAAAAGGTCCTTGAGTCTAAAAATGTGGCCAGGTATACACTGTATACTATATGAGGCAAAGCGATTGAGAATTTCCCGAGGAGAAGAGATTCTCTGTCCCTAACGAAAATTTGTTCCATCATTTATCTACTGTCTTTCTCCATATCACCGTTTCTGTAACTTCAAGACTGAGTCGATATTTACGATACCTGACAACCTACGTTATGACATAACTAAAAATTATTTCATTTAAGGAATTAAAATGTTACAGAAATAGCAAATGTGTTTAATTACAAAAGGAATGTGAACGGCCTTGTTTTATGTAATTATATGGAGTCAGCTAACCGAAAGCATGGCCTATCTGCTTGTAGATGTTGTTCAGAGCGGGGGAACATCCTGTTCTTCTTATCATACGTTATTATAGCTTTTCCGCTACTCGGTCGATTTCATGCTGCCCCTTCACCACACTCAACCTGGAGAGCATGGAAAAGCGCACAGGAATTAAATGAGTGGAGTTATTATTCATATTTTTACTTTATTTAAGGGCTAGGGCAGGAATAGTACTGTACGTGCGCACTGACAGAGCACGGAAATTACGCGACCAGCAGAGACGTGCAGGATTGTTGGGTACCGTATATAGTATACATAATGACGATGAGGATGAATTTTGCAGTCGCTTAAGTGCGACCAGTATCCAGTATTCGGGAGATGGTGGGCTCGAGCCCCACTGTCGGCAGCCCTGAAGATGGTTTTCCGTTGTTTCCCATTTTCACACCAGGCAAATACTGGGGTTGTACATTAATCAAGGCCACGGCCGCTTCCTTCCCAATCCTAGCCCCTTCCTGTCCCATCGTCGCCATAAGACCTATCTGTGTCGAAGCGACGTAAAGCAAATGGCGAGGATGAATTTTCTTTCCAATAGGGCTTCTCATTTCCCATATAATAGGGTAGCATACTGTATTTAGGAGTATTAGGCAATGAAATGAGAAACTGTAATACGAAATAGACGGGTAAAGAAATTTTAAGAATAGGCAATGAGGGAACTGGCCTAAATCGTTAGTGGTACAGTATAATGAGAATACCTCGTATAGCCAATTTTAAAAAGAAAATGTAGTTATATTGTCATTGATAATTACACATTGAATACCTAGGTGGACCCACTCTTACTCCATTTAATGTCGAATACTTGTCTATATGGATCATTATGAAGTTTATCTCATATCGTATAATATGTTTATATTTCTAAATATATATTTATTATGCGATATTAACATTTCCTCTTCTTTTAGGGGATCAAAGTTATGTTCTACTTTTCTTTACGGTGTGAAAGATTATCAGCCACTGATCGTGTTAGGGATAGCAGCAACTTATAAGGAACCAAGAACCAAACCTCTGAAATTGGTCAGACTTACCACACTAATTGCCTTTTGAAGCTTTGAATTTCTACGTTAAAGTAGATATTCGGGAAATGTTTTCACAGGAGAGTGAATTATTCAATACATCTGTTGTAAATATAATTTTATCACAATTACATTATTATTTATTACAATTTAAAAGCGAATATGTAAATAATTAAAATACTATTATCCTGCATTAATAATATATGTTCTTATTCGATGGTGACTGTTGGCCTCAGAGCATACAACGGCACGCTTCAGACATCAAAGTTATTCATGGTTTATTTTTTATTTTTTAAATTTTTTTTTTGCATGTTGCTTTACATCGCACCGACACAGATCGGTCTTATGGCGACGATGGGAGAGGAAAGGGCTAGGAGTGGGAAGGAAGCGTCTGTGGCCTTAATTAAGGCACAGCCCCAGCATTTGCTTGGTATGAAAATGGACAACCACGGAAAACCATCTTCAGGGCTGCCGACAGTGGGGTTCTAACCCACTACCTCCAGAATACTGGATACTGGCCGCACTTAAGCGACTGCAGCTATCAAGCTCGGTGGTCTATTTTCTGATCACATGTACTTATGATAGTCGGGCCATGACACTGTTGTTAAATGTTACTGGCTTTACGTCCCACTAACTACTTTAACGGTTTTTGGAGAAACTGTTGTAATTTGGTGCTTAATCTCCCTTGTTACTGTTGTATCTGTACCCGTGTGTGTGTTCTTTGCTTGATGATTAGGACTATGATTGGGAAATATATACGGGGAAGTGATATCATCAGAATATTTTCATGGAGAACATTTGGAACAGTAAATGAACTCAGAGAATGGCTATTCTCTAGTGTAGAGCCACTCAACCGTAGCATATTTTATGGAATAAGTTCATAGAGTTAAGTATGGCAAGTTGTCAAATACCACAAGTTATATTCTGACGGTTTTTTAAATATAATTTGGCTATTGCTAGTCCGGTGCAGCCATCGTAAGGTATGCCCAGCGAGGATGATGGGCGAGGTCTGCTGTGTATAGGAAACTGCGTTTTAGTGTGGTGGTGTGTAGTGCGTGAGCTACAGGAATGCTGGTTTCCTGTCCTCAAGCTTAGAGGATTCACCGTTTATGACTATCATGCCACGACCTGGCCTGGAATCGAACCCGGTACCCGGAAGCTCGAAGGCCAAGATGCTAACCAGTTAGCCATGGAGCCAGGCTACTTAGGAATAAATCAACAAGACTTAATTTTGGCTGTTTTTAATGTTTACGTTATATGGAGAGAGATGTATTCTCTCACGTGGCCTTCATCTTCGTGCAAAACACAGTATTCACGGAGTACTAAATTACCCTTGAGAATCCTATCACTGGTCCGTATGAAATTGAATAGTTTTCGTAGGTATTACAACTGAAAAGACGCATCTGCATATATTGGAAATATCAGTATACGCGTGTGGTAAAGAGTTCGTGATTTTCGCCTGGAAAGTATGTCAGTGTGTCGATCGAGCGGAAGGCAGGCGAAATGCAAACAAGGGCGAACCTGGGCGATGCTCCTCTTGACACGTCTAAATGTGCAGGAATTTCAGCAGCCTACTTGAAATCAATGGAACCCGGACGTCAGAAAATACTCAGAATTATATTTTCTGAATTTTATCAACAATATGTAGAAGAAACCTTCCTGAATACTATATAGAGAGAGTGAACGAACTCCACCGGACAAACTTTCGGAGGTTGTTCAGGGATATCTTCTTCTTCTTCTTCTTCTTCTTCTTCTTCTTCTTCTTCTTCTTCTTCTTCTTTATCTGTTTACCCTCCACGGTCGGTTTTACCCTCGGACTCAGCGAGGGATCCCACATCTACCGCCTCAAGGGCAGTGTCCTAGAGCTTCACACTCTGGGTCGGAGGATACAACTGGGTTGGATGACCAGTACCTCGCCCAGGTGGCCTCACCTGCTATGTTGCACAGGGGCCTTGTTTGGGGGATGGGAAGAGTGGAAGGGGTAGACAAGAAAGAGGGCAAGAAGCGGCCGTGGCCTTAAGTTAGGTACCATCCTGGCATTTGCCTGGAGGAGAAGTGGGAAACCACGGAAAACCACTTCCAGAATGGCTGAGGTGGGAATCGAACCCACCTCTACTCAGTTGACCTCCAGAGGCTGAGTGGATCCCGTTCCAACCCTCGTACCACTTTTCAAATTTCGTTGCAGAGCCGGGAATCGAACTCGGGCCCTCCAGGGGTGGCAGCTAATCACACTAACCACTACACCACAGAGTTCAGGGATACCTTCTGTATATATCTGTATAAGGGACCCGTGGTCTCCTATGGCTCGTCACAGAGTAATGATGTAATTTTGATGTGTTCGGTGTGATACCCCAATCATGCTTTTTTCTGTGAAAATACTTTTCACAGTAATGAAATACCCTGTAATATGCAATAACCGAAACGTACAATACAAAGCACAGAGTAATGCAACAATCCTCAGTTGGTTCGTCGTTGGTCTGGTTCAAATCCGGTTCAGGTCGGTGGCCTTTAAAAGGTGTTTTGTCCGGCTCCATGGCTAAATGGTTAGCGTGCTAGCCTTTGGTCACAGGGGTCCCGCGTTCGATTCCCGGCAGGGTCGGGAATTTTAACCATCATTGGTTAATTTCTCTGGCACGGGGGCTGGGTGTATGTGTCGTCTTCATCATCACTTCATCCTCATCACGACGCGCAGGTCGCCTACGGACGTCAAATCGAAAGACCTGCACCTGGCGAGCCGAACATGTCTTCGGACACTCCCGGCACTAAAAGCCATAGCCATTTCATTTCAAAGGGTGTTTTGAAAGTAACAACCCCGTGTAGTTGGCTTCCGGCAGGTTAAAGAACTTCTGCGGCTCAACATTCCGACACCCCGGCGTCTGTCAAGGACTAGCATTTAGGTCGGACGTAAAACAATTATTATTATTATTATTATTATTATTATTATTATTATTATTATTATTATTATTATTATTATTATCAGTGCATTACAGATACAAAGCTAACTGGGGCAACAAATCAAATGAAATGCAATTACTCCTGTAAACGAGCTATTCTAAATTTTTATTTTGTCTTCCTGTAAAATGGATTTATCTGGGGACATTTCATTATTATTTGCAAACTGATTGCTGTAATTTTTGAGTATTGATATTTAAATGAGATTTGCCTTTGTTTACGCTTCTAATTTAATGAAAGTGGTCGACTTAAATTATGTATATATGATAGTATAAATTGTGGAATTCGGTATTATTTCATGAAATATTGCCTTTAATATATGCACTGTACCTAAATCGTTTCCAAAAGCTGCATTTTGCGATAACATTAATTTCTTGAATCTACAAAATGCACTGTTAACTGTAGGTTAATGATATTTAGCACAAAAACTGTGAAAAAAAATTAACAGTGTGCAAACAAACATTTTATGAATATAATTGTTAAAACTTTTTGAGAAAGTTAATTTTCAAATAATTGGAGTTTGAGTAGGTTCTCAGGTCCAGGTCTCCTCAAATGAGTTCAAGTTCACCATGAGATCTCTAAGCGAAAATTATCATTTACAATTAAGTAATTAAAGTTGCTAAATTAATTTTCAAAATATTAACCATTTTCATGTATTCCTTATCATAACATAAGAAATTTCAACATGCTTTAACAGGATAGAACCATAGCACCCGTGAAGACGCGATAGTGATAGTAAACCTGGAAATATTTGGAGGACATAAAAATTACACAATAAAATACCATTATAGCACTTAAAAGGGGATGAAACTGGGTACATAGGTGTAAAGTTATATACTCGTAGAACTAGCTGGCTAAAAAAGAATTTTCACACCAGGCAAATGCTGGGGCTGTACCTTAATTATGGCCACGGTCGCTTCCTTTCCACTCCTAGCCCTTTCTCATCCCATCGGCTCCATAAGATCTATCTGGGTCCCTAGGACGTAGAACAAAATTATAAAAACCAAGAATTTCCACAATCAAAATGATTTTGTCCATCTAATTAAAGTTTAGTTTATATTTACCTTCGTAGTACATCACTGATACCAGCTTTAACCATATAGGGCATAAGAACGGACAAAGTAATTAGAAAAGAGAGTGACTCGCAAATCCAAACGTACTACCTTTCACTGTTCTTGGCCGAAGAGGGTTTAACAGTCTTAGAGTGCACAGGTACCACTGTTTTCTTAACATCTTCTGTGCAATTCCATGTGACCCTAGTTGCACTCTACTTATAAAGAAACTAAACCATCAATCCCGAAATCATGAGAATTTTTATTTTCCATGCAGATATTTTTCTGTTATCGCTAGTGGAACGAGGGAAGTAAACTCCACATTGCTGGTTATCAATAAATAATACCCCATAAGTATATTGTTCAGCGAATGAAGAGGTTAAGCGCGTACCCTGTCGTTTCTTACCTTCCTATTCTTTTGTTCGCTGCCTGGTTTAGTATCTTGTGTTAAGAAAATTAAGTGATGTGTACCTGAAAGGGCAAATACTACCGGGAGAGTTGGCCGTGCGATTAGGGACGCGCAGCTGTGAGCTTGCATCCGGGAGGTAGTGAGTTCGAATCTCACTGTCGGCAGCCCTGAAGATGGTTTTCCGTGATTTCCCATTTCCACACCAGGATGTACCTTAATTAACGTCGCGGCCGCTTCCTTGCCACTCCCAGGCCTTTCTATCCCATCGTCGCCATAAGACCTATCTGTGCGGGTTTCAGTTAAATTGTGTTTAATTGATTCATTATTCATCGATGATGGCTTTTAAATTAAATAATTAAGTGATTGAATTAAGTGATTTATTATTCATTGTTGATGATTTTTAAGATAAACAAAACTTGGTTAATTTTAAGTGCATTGCGGGAATGCATATCATGATGAAGTGCATTTATTTTTCTTGACAAGGGAGAGTGATAGCCGAGTGATGTAGTCACAAGCCTTACACCAAGACGGTGTCCGGCTCCATGGCTAATTGGTTTGCGTGCTGGCTTTTGGTCACAGGGGACCCGGTTTCGATTCCCGGCAGGGTCGGGAATTTTAACCACAATTGGTTAATATTCCCCTTGTACGGGGACTGGGTGTATGTGCCGTCTTCATCATCATTTCATCCTCATCACGACGAGCAGGTCACCTACGGGAGTCAAATCAAAAGACCTGCACCAGGCCTCTCGGGAGGCCACACGGCATTTCATTTCATACAAAGACGGTCGCGGTTCGAATCTCGGCCAATACATGTGGAATTCCTGAAATGAAAATCACGTCCCTGTGGTTCGGGTTTCACTTAAAACACTATCTCACGTGGGTATGACACGATATCAACGAAAAACTACAAACTTGCTTTGTTTCCTTTTCTTGATAAAGTTTTGTACTGAGCGTACTATAGATGTAGTAAAGTATGTATTATACGGAAAATCCCTACTGTCAGGTATAATAATAATAATAATAATACTAATAATAATAATAATAATAATAATAATAATAATAATAACAGCCTACCTAGGATGAAATGTAATGTTGAAGGCAACACAAATACCCAGTCCCCGAGCTAGAAAAATTAACCAATGAAGGCTAAAATCCCCGACCAGGTGGGAATCGAACCCGTGACCCCTTGAACCAAATGTCAGTTACTAACCAGTTAATCATGGATTCGGACGTACAGTCACGTAATTTTTACTCACTGAACACAGTGGATACCTAACGTGGGGAAGAAATATACTAACCTCTCTTATTACAGAACATGACTTCATTGTCACATGGTTGAGGGTAACATCTGGTGCGGAGTTTTCCCATAAATTTAGCAGACTGCAGTGTCTGTCAGTGTAAAGCTCTCTGCTGGCCAATGAAATACATATTACGTTACAAGCAGTAGGACTAGACACTGAGCAACAAAATCAGTACAGCATTTACTTGACTCAAGTGAGCAAAATACGTGCTCAGGATGCTTAGTACAGCGCTGCATGAACACTCCTCGATTGATGTTTCAGAGTGAATGTCCTCATGGCGTATTATACTCTTACTGACGGAGTGAATTACAGAGAAGTTTGCAGTAACGTTAGCAAAGGCTGTAAGAAAAATATGTGATTAACAAAGCACAGAGTAAGTTGTTGTTGCATATGTAAGTAAGTTTGGGATATAGCTGTCAACAGCCTCACTGTGTGAGTTTGTTTTTTTCTTTTTTTTCTTTTTGAGAAGGAACTATCGCGGTAATCACCTGCAGTTCAAGTGGAAACCACTATAACCTGAGGGTGAGTACACTTCGTTTCGGTCCGTCGTACTAGGTTTTAAGTTTGTAGTCAAGTCGGAAATCGAGCCAACACCAACCTGTTCAGAAGCTCCTGTATTAACTCTTCGACCAAAATTAAAATAAGGGGCTGCATAGCCACGGCGGTGAAGAGGTGCTTTGTTCACCAGGAAGGGCGTGATTTTGATTCTTCGTCAGGGGGTAAAACAGTAAAAACATTTTTTTACAATTTGCTTTACGTCCCACCGACACAGATACATCTTATGGCGACGATGGGATAGGAAAGGTCTAGGAGTGGGGATGATGCGGTCGTGGCCTTAATTAAGGTACAGCCTCAGTATTTGCCAGAAAACCGCCTTCACGGCTGTCGACAGTTGGGTTCGAACCCACTATCTCCGGGATTCAAGCTCACAGCTGCGCGCCCCTAACCGCACGACCAACTCGGCCGACAATCCACAAACGAAATTTTTACTTCTGGAGAGGCATATGACCCTGAACTTCACTCAACCTACATCAGAAATGGTAACAGTTTAATTTCTGGAGGGAAAAGCGACAGCCATAGAACAAACCACTCTACCCATTTATTGCCGAGGTTACGGATAGTGGAAGTCTATACCTTCCACTCCTCGTAGGGCTTCACGGTCTGTTCAAAGTAAGTATTCTGGGCATATAATCACGATAGCTAGAACCTGTTAATAAAACGACGGTGACACCTGTTGTACGCAGTTATTCAGTGTAAGAGTATGTGTGAAATAAATCCGTTAACTTGTATTATCTTGAGTTTGTGGAGGTTTCCTTGAACAATATCACATATAGCAGTGTTTTCTGGGTTCCAACCACTTCACAGTCCAATGTTTCCAATATAGCCTATATATAAAATAGTGTGTCTACAGACTACACTGATGTTAGGGTCATATACGGAGTTAATTGCGGCAAGATATGGAGATAAAATGTCCATGAACTTCCAAAAGGATCCATCTCAGCATTAGGGTAAAGTTAATGTCCAACTACAGAACATTATTTTAAGATTGGCCAACGGTGAGACCCGAATCCACTTGTATCTCAAGTTCACAGCCAGTCCCAGTTATCCTGGTAGGTACAGAAAAGAAATTGGTTTATCGATTAATAAATGAGAATGATATCAAGGTGAAAGGACTCTAAAATACTAAACCTTGTGGTTGTTGGAACTCGTTCTACCTGGAGATTGGTTCCATCTATTTTAATGTGTATCTGCAGATCGTTTCGGTGTGCTTGTGGTTATTTCCATTTGCACGGCCAGCAACAATTCCGTTAAAATGTGAAGGTCAGCCTGCTGTAATAAGCAAACAAGAGAAGTTCACACTCTCCCATCAGTCATTTAACACTACTACTCGCTACGAACATCATTCTTAAATGTATTCTAGCTTCTCATTCTTCCATATTTAGCATCATTCCATTATTTCTACTTTCCAGTGATATGCAATAGACCGAGAAAACTCAACAGGACGTCAGCAAGATAATAATATCTAACTAACGAATTGATTGTATATTTTCATATGTTCATATTATTCTCAATTGCATCTGCTGTCTAAATATTTACATTATTTTTATTCCTTGAAATTTGATATTTCAGAACTAAAATAAAGTTCCTAATTTAGGGCCCTGCTTGACTCTACTGTACTTCTCGCAATATCTGCATGTATCTCGACCCATGTTTTATTTACAGCTTCTCATACATCTCATACATCATTGTCGCAATAATACTGATAAGTATTATTTTCCCCTGTTAAATTTCTTCCAAATCCCTCTATGCTCTGGTATTCACTTCTATGCATCCTTGGTAATCATGATAGCTATTTTAAAAGAAAAAATACAAAGAAGAATTCACTCACTTTTAACTGTAATCCGCCGGGCACGGTGGCTCAGACGAGAGTAGTAAAAATATATAATCGCTTCCGTGAAACCCAGAAAATATTATTTCGGAATTTGCCTGATGCGGAAATGGAAAACCACCATCGGAATAAATCTTACAGCTTCACGTGCATAGGCAACTCGGTATATTATTATTATTATTATTATTATTATTATTATTATTATTATTATTATTATTATTATTATTCAGCTCCTGGGCTGAATGGTCGGTGTAGCAGCCTTAGTTTCAGAAGGCCCCAGGTTCTATTCTCTGCCGGAGAGGGGTAGATTTTAGGCGTGTTTGGTTTATTCCTGCGACTCGAGGACTAGATGTTTGAGTTCGTATTAATACGCACCTCTTCACTTCTACACAACACACCAAGCTAATAACCATCACAGAAACACGCAACAGTGAGTACACTCCACCCCCACCCACATAGGGCAAGCGCCTGAAAGGGCATCCGACCATAAACCTGGGCTTAATTCACTTGAAGTGCCGACGCCAAGTAATTGGGAAATAGCCAAGAAAGAAAATTTATTATTATTATTATTATTATTATTATTATTATTATTATTATTATTATTATTATTATTATTATTATTATTATTATTATTATTATATTTTCTCTCTCTCCGAAACTAGGGGAAGAGTAGGCCTATTTATTAATTAATTTATTTATTTGCCGCCTCTGTGGTGTAGTGGTTAGCGTGATTAGCTGCCACCCCCGGAGGCCCGGGTTCGATTCCCGGCTCTGCCACGAAATTTGAAAAGTGGTATGAGGGCTGGAACGGGGTCCACTCAGCCTCGGGAGGTCAACTGAGTAGAGGTGGGTTCGATTCCCACCTCAGCCATCCTGGAAGTGGTTTTCCGTGGTTTCCCACTTCTCCTCCAGGCGAATGCCGGGATGGTACCTAACATAAGGCCACGGCCGCTTCCTTCCCTCTTCCTTGCCTATCCCTTCCAATCTTCCCATCCCTCCACAAGGCCCCTGTTCAGCATAGCAGGTGAGGCCGCCTGGGCGAGGTACTGGTCATTCTCCCCAGTTGTATCCCCGACCAGGAGTCTGAAGCTCCAGGACACTGCCCTTGAGGCGGTAGAGGTAGGATCCCTCGCTGTGTCCGAGGGAAAAGCCGACCCTGGAGGGTAAACAGATGATGATGATGAATTAATTAATTTATTTATTTATTATGCTTACATTTTGTCGTGGAGTTACCGAACACCGCCTTCATATGTCCCAGCGTCGCCGAAGACCTATCTGTGATCGAGTGACGTTAAACAACTAGCAAGGAATGAAGATAACCTGAGACTTTTAAACTCGTATCACTCCCTGTGCTTTATAAGTTGCACCATTTGTTTTCTGTTCCCTATTTTTCTTCGTCCTCTTTTTTTAAAATAGAGAATAATTCATGAGGTTTACATCTTGTATTTAATTGTTGGATTTGACAATGTTAAGATGTTATGTATATTTTTCCAATTTTAATATTATTTTATCTGAGACATCTTACTGCAGTCCAATGCCGCGAAAAAACTTCCCGGCTAGCTCACTGTAGCTGTAGCTTGAACATGCAGGGTGGACAAGAGGAAATCAGAATACCTACCACCGAGCTCGATAGCTGCAGTCGCTTAAGTGCGGCCAGTATCCAGTAATAGAGAGATAGTGGGTTCGAGCCCCACTGTCGGCAGCCCTGAAGATGGTTTTCCGTGGTTTCCCATTTTCACACCAGGCAAATGCCGGGGCTGTACCTTATTTAAGGGCACGGCCGCTTCCTCCCAATTCCTAGGCCTTTCCTATCCCATCGTCGCCATAAGACATATCTGTGTCGTTGCGACGTAAAGCAAAAAGAAGAATACCTACCAAGGAGTAAAAGCGCTACTTGGCATCGCCTTTGAGAAGGGTTGAGTATAACTCACGTAAGAAGAGCGAGAACCTGTTTTAACTTATGCCTACTTCGTCGGATGAAGGGCACGTTCGGTCAGCAATTATTGGCACTGCCAGCCCATTGTCTCTTATAGTGAACGTCTTCCAGTACTTTCTGCCATTACTCATAACTAATAACAACATAAATTTTATCTCTTAATGCAGTATTCTTATAGGGATCTATTTAACCACTAATATTCCCCTTGTTACGTTTTTCCTTACTTTTGAATGTTTATTAATCCACTAATTTCTACATAATTCCTCAAAACATATTTAAATCGAGGAATAGCCGGGTTTTGCACAAGCATATACTGTATTATTTGATTAATACATAGTGGCGTAACAATACTGCAGAGACGGCTTGAAATAGGAATTGTTACTTATCTCTGCTAATATGAGTTTTAAGTTATTGTGAAATGATATATAAAAGGTTATGTACGAGGTAAAATAAAATTTCAGATATTTTACGTTTCGTATCTTTTTACCTTACGACAAATAATAGCTTATATTAGCGATTATGTTCTTTTTCGCAACCTTCCAATTAAGTCCGCACGTATTGGTTCTATGTAAAAGCTGTACATATCAGAAGTTGCAGGAAATGCTGTTTACGATCTTCTAATATATATACATTTTTATTGTACGGGCTATAATAATGGAAAATTCAACAATTTAGATTTTTTAAGTTTCAAAAATTGTAATAATTTATTTTCTAAATTATTCCTCTGCGGGAAATATATCACTTTGGGACATTATTCTTCTGTCGTAACTCATAAGCCACGTGTGGAATCCGAACCTCTACGTAGGACGACATGAATTTCCATTTTGAAAATCTCATTTGCATTAAACGGGATCGAACCTCTTCCACTTGCTAAGAAGTCTCTGTGCTATCGCCCAAGCTTTACAGTTCTAAACCACTCGCCGTAGGCTTTGAAAGCAGAACGGCGTAGCATTAACTTTGTTTTAATGTCTGGGACATCTTTCGTCCTCAGCCCTACACGAAGATACTGATATTCCAAGTCTTATAAAGGGTATATTTATTTCGGTCTAGGTTTGGGATTGGGTAGGTTCCTGAAGTGAGAGTGAAAAAATCCAGGAGGAATGTCACCGATTCAGTCCCCGTAGCTCTGAAAGGTGCAGGTTCCCAGTTCTATCGTGTGGCTTCGAGTGTGGGTTTACCATTGTGTAATATCTCGAAAGTAAATACATATCCACCACACCAACATGTAGCTTTTGTTATAAAAAGGGATGACCTGTATAATGCGTTCCCCTATGGTCTCAAGAAAGTTGCTGCATTTAAGAGTGCTCTTCTCTGTAGGTTTACTGGTAATTTTCAAGATTCCTTCTCAGAAGAATTCTGTCGTTCCGACTTATATTTAGAACGATTGTACCCCACAGAAGATGCTTTTTTGAGGTTTCCAATTTTCACACCTGGCCAGTCTTGGGGTTGTACCTTGATTAAGGCCATAATCGCTTCCTTATCCCTAGCCCTTTCCTATACCATCATCGCTTTAAGACTTCTTTGTGTCGGTGCGACGTGAACAACAAATAGCAGAAAAACTAGCGATTGTTGAAGACACTAAAAGTGGCATTTTGAAAAATCTGACATTCAGTGGCGGAGATTCGTCACTTTGATGAGAGGCTGACGCCGATGTCACTTGAGCCATCACGCCCCACTCCCTTCTTCCAAATGGAAACGTTAGATTCCGCGTCCTCCTTCATTATACTGTTGTACCTTATAACACGTTGACAGTATTTTTTTCATTACAGGCAATTAATTTAAATTTCTTTAGTGATCTACTTTCCACTCCTCCGAAAATACAATTCAAGCCCTGACATATGTTATGGAAAGAGTTTTGTAAATATTACATATTACGATACTAATATATATCAAAATATGTTACATGGCCACAGAAACTAGCGTTTGAATATCCCCAACTGGTTCAAATATGGTTAATTCTAAAGCATCCTCTTAACACAGCTCTTTTGTAGTTAAAAGAAATCCATGCGAAAACATTTGTCCTCTCTTTAAACCCACCCCTAGGGTAAGGTTTCGGTAGAGACTTGGCCACATCCATCGTCAACATTGTAGAACGTCTTGGTTGTGCACTACACTGTACGCTTCTTTTACCAGCAACCTGGCAAATCTTCAGTATTGAGTAATGCAGAATACGATTATGGTTAGTCTTAAAGAGGCATTGTTATCCGATAGCCATTAACAGAACATCAGTACTCCTAATGGAGAACATTTCGCCGTCATTACGATCAACGCCACATATTGTGTCACTTTACTGGAGTGCGAGATTTCCTTCATATAATGGTATGTAGCGTTAATCGTCCGAATACGACCTTATTTTGAAAGTAATAGGGTATTTATATTCCATGCAATTAACGTATGTTTTGTGAAGTAGTTACAAACATTTACGAGGCCTATTGAAGATGGCGGTGTTTGACATGTAGCTCAGAGTTTTACTGAGATAACTTGGGCGGGTAAACTGTGGATGACCTTCTCTTTCCAAGTGTTGCGCCTGGCGCTACTCGAACCCGCCCACTTCCTTTTTTCCAGACGATTGCGCTGCCAGGTCCTATGCCCTCTTTTACTTCGCCATTCCAAACAGGTTTGCATTCGTTTTTAATTTACAAGCATGTATGGTTAATCCTACTCTACTCGACCGAGCGCTAAGCAATAACGTGATTTTGGTACGTACTCCATAGAACAGTCCAACAGTCTCTCTCCTAATCCGATCCGTTCAAGTTAACCTGTTTTTTAATATTTTATTTCTGACGCTTTTCCCAATTTAGTGAAGTCAGCACATGATGTGGATTTGGCACAGTTTTACGGCCAGTTGCCCTTCCCGACGCAAATAAGTATACGGATGTGTGTTTCGGTGGTGGTTGGTAGAGTGCTGTGTTTTGTGTAGATGAAGAGACGTGTATCAACAACGAACACAAACACCCAGTTCCCGAGCCAAAGGAATTAACTATACGTGGTTAAAATCCCATGCTCAGGCGGGAATCGTACCCAGGATCCTCTGAACCTAAGACCAGTACTCAGCCGGGCTGAGTGGCTCAGGCGGTTGAGGCGCTGGCCTTCTGACCCGACTTGACAGGTTCGATCCCGGCTCAGTCCGGTGGTATTTGAAGGTGCTCAAATACGTCAGCGTCGTGTCTGTAGATTTACTGGCACGTAAAAGAACTCCTGCGAGACAAAATTCCGGCACCTCGGCGACTCCGAAAATCGTAAAAGTAGTTAGTAGGACGTAAAGCCAATAACATTGTTATTACCAGTACACAGATCATTAAACCAGGGAGCGCGCTCTAGTTTACCTTTTCACGTACCCTTTTATACCCCACTAGAAGAGAAAGGCATGAAACCAAAATTACTGTTATTGTTGGATTTAGGTCTTCGATAATCGGCCCCATGAACTTGTGTGAGTACGAGTCCTATCTGATAGCCTATGTTCCTGCGGTATTATTACCTGCTCGAATCTACCATATATTTTTTGTTTGTCATTTGACATCGCACCAACGATTTGGTGACGATGGAATGGAATAGCCAAGAGCTAGGACTGGGAAAGAAGTGACCGTGGCCTTAATTGAGGTTTAACCCTAGGACTTGTCCGGTATTAAAATAGGAAACTACGAAGAAACATCTTCAGGGCTATTGACAGTGGGGTTCGAATCCATCATTTCTCGAAAGCACACATGGTTACGTGATCCGAACCGCGTAGCCCACTCGCTTGGTACAAGTTTTTTCACACCTGTTTCTTCTATCTCTTCTACATGTGGACGGGGGTCTGCTCAGTAACCTAGAAACAATTTTACTCAGTGAACTGGTTACGTGGTACGGGTCGTGTAGTTGTAAGCTAGTACTCAAGAGATGGTAGATGTTAGCTTCGAAACCCACCGTCGGCTTCCCTCAATATGGTTCTTCGTGATTTCCCATTTCCACCCTATCCTAATGCCATAGCCGCTGCCCTCCCACATCGTATGTCACCGAAAAGCTAAGCTGCCTCTGTAGATCAGTGGAAGAATGCCGGCCTCCGGATCCCAAGATCGAGAGTGCAAACCCGGGAGAGATAATCGGATTTTGAAGGGCGGAATGAAATCCATGTTGTACGATCTCGGCATATAAAAGATCTCTCGTGACACATTTGGTGTTTATCTGACACAAATAATTAAAAACTAAGAGTAAAACGGAACGTCGATACGCACGCAGTCTAAATAGCTGACAGCTGAGGCCATACGATTATTTATTTTTACCGAAAACCTGTAAATGTTAGTGTGACATTTAAAGACTAACGAAAAATAATCATCGATTTCTTCTCATTCGTGTTGGAGCCATCTTACGAGAAGCAAAGTTTGTTTTTTACATGCCTTTTAATTATGTTATCATAACTCACGAATAATTTGTAACTTTGATGTGGCAGGGTATGAACTGTCCTAAAGAACGAACTAGGAGCCGGACGGCTTTCTTCACTGCGAGGCCCTGGCTGTGCAGAGTGCACGGTTAACAAATATTACCGGATATATTTCACGGTCTGGGAGTACAAAAGGTTGTTTTGTAGACTAAATGGGGTGTAATAAGTCTTTGTCGTAAATTTGGAGAGGGAAAGCAATAATCACGATGTGGAGAGAGAACAGTGAGCGAAGCCCATCAGTGTGTTTGTGTTACAAGATTGTGTATAATTTATTTTAGTTTATTACATTGTTCAATATATTTAAAAACACTCTTCCTAATTATATTAATCTTCCACTCTGCACTACAGCCCTCGTGGACTTCACCTACAGCTGCTCAGCTTTAAGGCCTGCAGATATCAGGGTGACGCGAAGTCAGCGCGACAAATCCTCTCGGTCATTATTCCTGTATTTCTGGACCAGGATCTCTATCTCAACGTCAGATAGCTCCTAAATTGTGCGGAGGTGGACGACGAACCAATCCTCAGATGCGGGTAGAAGTCCCTGACCTGGCAGGGAATCGAAAGCAGGGCCTCTGGTTAAGAATTAGGCTCCGTAAAAGTAGACAGTGGGACGTAAACCAATAACATTCTTTTTCTGCCGCTTTTCCCCACACCTGTGGGGTCGCGGGTGCGAACTGCGTCGCACATGTGAATTTGGCCCTGTTTTACGGCCGGATGCCCTTCCTGACGCCAACCCTCTATGGAGGGATGTAAGCACTATTGCGTGTTTCTGTCGTGGTTGGTAGTGTAGTGTGTTGTCTGAATATGATGAGGAGAGTGTTGGGACGGACATATACACCCAGTCCCCAAGCCAGAAGAATTAATCAGAAGCGATTAAAATCCCCGACCCGGCCAGGAATCGAACCCGGGACCCTCTGAACCGAAGGCCAGTACGCTGACCATTCAGCCAACGAGTCGGACGTAAACCAATAACATTATTATTATTGTTATTGTTATTATTATTATTATTATTATTATTATTATTATTATTATTATTATTATTATTAATACGTAAATATCAAACAGCTATTTACATTTTGGGTTGATTATTTCATGGTTTACATTGTACCACCTCCGAATTTCCTCATGAAGGTTACCCTGGTGAAGATATCGCCGCCGTCAGATGCCGAGACTGAGGTCTGAACCAGTGTCTTGTACACCAGACCGTGTGAGTGACTGAATTTGAAGGTTTTCCCTCGCTGTTTCTCTTGTTTTCTTGAACGAACTTCATTGTCTCGGTTGGTCTTCTCACAGTATGGTTCTCATGATCTCCGAGGAAATGTTGAACTGAAGCTTTTTCCTTCTCGCTCGGTAAATATATGACGCAACGCAGTGTTTAAATAATCCACGCTGTGTTATCCCCCTCCTCCACCACTTGTCAGGCCTTCCTTTCCATGCTAGTTTTCGCTCGTGTTTAGTATGGTGGTCATTCTTGTATGGTACTCCGGAAATTGTCAGACATATAAAACATTTCATTAATCAGTGCCGCTGTGCTCTAAGTAATAATTATTATTATTTTAACTTGAGGGTTATTCAGTTTTGAGCATGTATAAATATAATGTTACAATATAGCTCTAACAGCCGACGAACTTAAGATAGGCCAGGATGTTGCAAACTTCTCCCTTGGGAGTTCTTTAACGTGCCGGAAGAAAACAATACAGGGTTGTCGCATTTAAACACCCCCAAATACCACTGATCTTTGCCGAGGTCGAATCCACACCCTATCTTGAGGACAAATATCCAACGACTAACCGACTATGCCACTTGGGTCGACGCTGTTTATGATTATAACCATTAAAGACTTAATTTAGTTCATTCGTGGTAGCCTTGAGATCCTGGTAAAGCCCAAGTATATGTAGATATGTGGATGCGGTATACAGAGGCCAGAATAAAGCTGATAACCTCAATGAATTTCCCATCCTAAAGTAAAAATTAATAATAATAATAATAATAATAATAATAATAATAATAATAATAATAATAATAATAATAATAATAATAATGTTATTTGCTTTACGGCCAACTAACTACTCTTTTACGGTTTTCGGAGACGCCGAGGTGCCGGAATTTTGTTCCGCAGGAGTTCTTTTACGTGCCAGTAAATCTACCGACACGAGGCTGACGTTTTTGAGCACCTTCAAATACCACCGGACTGAGCCAGGATCGAACCTGCCAAGTTGGGGTCAGAGGGCCAGAGCCACAACCGTCTGAGCCACTCAGCCCGGTAAGGTAAAAATTAGACTTTCGACTGTGCAGTGATGGTCTTGCTGAGATATTAACTTTTACACATTCGTTGCATTTTTGCATAATACAGGCGGGGTGGCATTTGAACTGAGAACCAGCCGCACCGTTAGAGCGATTTCAAATCCAGTAGTTTTTAATTTTCATGTATTTTGTTATATGTACTTGAAATGTTCTCGTTTATATATAGAAAGTTCCTTTGTGATATCTGTTCTTGCCTTGAGTGCCAATAAGAGTAGCACCGCAAGCTTGGTTGTTATTTCAAATGTTCTCTCGGTATATTTGAAACACGGTGCATGTATGACTGCGTATATGCTTGAATGTATGGGTGCCGGGATAATTCCTGGGAGCAAAGGAGACCGGGTAAAGAACAAACCACTCCTTTTTTTTCACAATTTGTTTACTTCACACCGACACAGATAGGTCTTATGGCGACGATGGGATAGGAAAATCCTAGGAATGGGAAGGAAGCGGCCGTCGCCTAATTAAGGTACAGCCCCAACATTTGCATGGTGTGAAAATGGGAAACCACGGAAAACCATCTTCAGGGCTGCCGATAGTGGGGCTCGAAACTCACTATCTCCTGGATGCAAGCTCACAGCTGCGCGCCCCTAACCTCACGGCCAGCTCGCCCGGTAGAACAAACCACTCCATCCCCCTTATTGCCGACGCTATGAATACCAGAAGCGTTTAACTTTCTTGCCTCTACAGAGATAGCTTTACTTCGCTTTGCATTTAGCGCTCATTTCTTCTTGGTATTTTTAACTGCTCATAGGTTTAAATATTCAATTTTTTACAGTCTATGAGTCTTAAATCTAACGGTCTAGTATCACCAAAGTTTTATCCTACTGACAAACCCTGCTAAAAATCCAAGTTTTCGGGAATCATTCAAAAATCTCTGTTGACCATTACCGCGCACTATCTAAAACCTTCTTGTATGTTGTTTCTTTCTTCAAAACACATTAACACCACTGGTATATAATGGTTACTTCCGTATCTTCAGAATATTTCACCATTTTTCATAGATCATATATTTTGATAATCACCCCAGTCCACCGTCAGATGTGTAGTAACGACTGCAATAACGCAGTGCAAGAACGAAATTTCTTACGCACAGGGAAGTAAATTTAGGAGGTGGGGAGGGGCGTAGGGAGGAAGAAACTAAAATACCGACGCTGTGTGCGCGATTTTTTTTTTTTTTTTTTTTTTTGCTAGTTGCTTTACGTCGCACCGACACAGATAAGTCTTATGGCGACGATGGGAGAGGAAAAGGCTAGGAATGGGAAGGAAGTGTCCGTGGCCTTAATTAAGGCACAGCCCCAGCATTTGCCTGGTGTGAAAATGGGAAACCACGGAAAACCATCTTCAGGGCCGCCGACAGTGCGGTTCGAACCCACTCGCGCGTTAAAATTGGCTTGCACTCTCTTGTGCAATACTTCCGCATTGACGCATATTTGCTAATGTCAGCCTTTGTGCTGAATAATGTGTTATTCATGATCTGAAAATAAATATCATAAGGAGTCCCTTTATTCTGTCTTGAACCTTAATCAGAGACCGCTATACAGTATAATTATTTAATTGGGAAATGATTAAGGCAAAGAAAACTCATCATGAGAACGTTAGGAATACCTTCGTGCCTTTTAATACCCGACAACCAAACAAGTTGGCTGCGCAGTACGCGTCGTGTAGTTGTAAGCTTGCAGTCGAGAAATGTTGGATTTGAACCCTACCGTCGGCAGCCCATGGGTTTTTGTTTTCACAGCTGGCAAATTTTGGGGCTGTATATCAGTTAAGGCTACGGCCACTTTCTTCCCGGCCCTTTCTTATCATACCATCCTCAAAAATCTATTTACGTTAAACCACTAGAAACCACTAGAAAAAATGCCTGAGGGAAAAATATAGTGTAGACTCATTAACTAGGAACCTAATATGAATGATCCAAAGGAATAGCAAAATAGAAAAGAAAGTTACCTAACCACCCAGCTCCTCCCCGTCAGTATCTATACTGGCTGTTCCACTCGGTGAGATAACTCCTCTTGATCGCGCGTCATGCAGACGTCCTCCCTCTCACGGTCCTCTCTACTGCTATAAAAATGTATGAGGCACAGAAGATCGGAATTAACTATTCCTTCTTTTTTTAAAAAGATACTTTGATAAGATTAACATTAACAACGGTAGGACAGAGGAAATAACAGATACAAATCTTAAATATGTACGTTATAATTGATCACAGGATCAATTTGTGCTAGGTATCAGAAATGTTATTTTCTACAACTGTTGATAAGTAGCATTTATCGGTGAGACCAGTACTAAGGGAGATATTTTAGAATTATTAACACCTTTCCCTAAACTATTATTTCCCTCAGCGTGAATAAAATTATTTAGGCCTATCACCTAGATTGCTGTGACTTCTCCCTTGACCTTAAGTACCGATTTTAATTAAAATTTGTCCAGTCGTGTTCTTGTGATGAACGTACATACAGTTAATACATGCAGACATTGCGGAAATTTAAAAATTGCATGTTATTCTTATTCCGGCTATGACCGACTAAAAATACCATTTTTCGTAATTCTGACCAAAGTACAGGCAAAACTCTTATTTTATTTATGTAGATACTCTAAGTCTTCTGATGAAGGCTTCCTCGTTTCGTGCCGTAGCCAGTGTGGCGATTGCCCATGGATACAAGAGGTAGGCGGATTTGAAACTTCCGTCGACCCTCTTTCAAATGGACATTCATTCCAACTACAAAAAAATACTGGAGTGGTATTTTCTCAAAGCCACGGCACATTGTAACCTGCTCATTAGAACAAACTACAAAAACACAGGTTATCTGACAAATCACACTAAATGAGTATGTGAGATTGATGACTCAATATCCCAAGTCCCTAAAATGAAATGAGGACAATGTTCCCGTGTAATACGGATCAGTTGTATTATTATTATTATTATTATTATTATTATTATGTCAACGATATTGCAGCTTGGAGAAGGAACTAGTAGGCCTATGTTGGTATTGAGATTTTTTAAGTTTTCATTTCTCTAACTGCCGTTTGCATAGGCGCGTTGCTGCTATTGTTGTTGTTGTTGTTGTTATTGTTGAGCACCGGAACTTCAAAGACGATGCTGTATGCATTGTTTATATAATTTCTTTAACTCCTTACATCCAGAGACGGAGGGAAATTTGAATACAGGCGAGAGGATTACCTCGGACTACTCTATCCTAAGAACTAAATTTAAGTTAAGGAATGATCCTCTCAGGATGGCCAACTGGCCTTGAGTGACTCGCTGCACAGATCAATAGATCAGCATTTTAGATTCTGTTCAGACACTACTATGATGTCATCTCTTATGCATGAGACTTAGTACGATTCGGTAGGATATGACTTTGTATAAACATGATTTCGCCTACTCCGACTCACAAATGGAAGGATATGTTTACTTTCCGAAAAATATTTTCTTTAACTTCGACCTGGTGCCAAGGGGTGAAATGCGCTTTTCTTTGCTAATTAACATGCTTTGGGTGTAGTAATATCCTAATCCTAAAATATGTAATAATAATAATAATAATAATAATAATAATAATAATAATAATAATAATAATAATGATTTTACGCCTCATTAACTACTTTTACAATTTTCGGAGACGTCGAGGTGCCGGAAATTTGTCCCCCAGGAGTTCTTTTATGTGCCAGTAAATCTACCGATTTGAGACTGGCGTAGTTGTGTACCTTCAGATACCACTGGACTTAGTCCAGATCGAACGCGCCTAAAATATTTATCAGTGGCCTTTAGTGCGATTCGTTGTTTGTATTGTTTGTATGCATGCTAGAAAATGTCCTGTGTGATGATTCTTCATTTGCCTTTGAGTGTATATAATTTCGAAGGACGCCTATATCTCCGTTGAAATGTTTATATTGTTCGCAAAACTCAACTTACAAATGTTGGAGTTCATCGCTCCCAAGTTGCGCTCTGTATTCAACTTGTCACGGTCATTCATACGCCCGTAGTTCATTGATTTTTTTGTTTTACCGTGATAAAGTGTTCTTTATCCTGAGACCTTTTCCGTTCGTTAAGATAAGTTTTACCTGTTTTTATAATCCCAAAAATGACTGTGTCCGTAATTTGCACAGCTCCTGTGGGTTTTCTCTTATTACACTCATTTTTCTTTCTCTCTCTCTCTCTCTCTCTCTCTCTCTCTCTCTCTCCCACTTCATTGTTTGTCTTTCCTTCTTTTTTCTTCATTACTCTATCGCTCTATCTCAAAGTGTGGTAATTCAACTTTCTCTCCCTCTCCTTCCTATATCCACGTTGTACTCACATCATCCGTAAAATGTTTCAAAAGGACTCCATATTAAAGTCTGTGAAGTCATCAGAAATATGTTAACGTCACTTCTCTTACATGCTTGCAAAAGAGAAAGGTATAATTTGAGAAGCTACCTAACGCGGTTAGCAGGTGTCCCATTTCTCGAGAGGTCGCTACTCGAGCCCTGGAGCGTTCATTGGTACTGGCAGTTTCTCCTGTTTCCGCGATTCATTATTAACATCCCAAGATTTATTACTCTTCATAGCTATGCAGCGTAAGTTCTTGCGATGCTCTAATACCTATGGACAGAACATGACATTTTAATCACTGTGTCATTAAGCTATAAACTGATTCAAAATAAGAACATTATGGACTCTTGCTTAACTTTTAACCCACCATTTCTACTTCACCAACGTTGTTATTCCAGAATAATTTTCTCAGACTGTGCAGCTTACAAACAACGCTGTTCATTTATTGCTATTGTTTTACGTCGCACTGACACAGACAGTCATATGTCGATGATTGGCAGGAAATGTCCGAGGCCTTAATTAAGATACAGCTCACACATTTGCCTGGTGTGAAAGTGAGAAACCACGGAAAACCATCTTCAGGGATGCTGATATTGAGGATTGAACCCACTATCTCCCGAATACAAGCTGACAGCCAAGTGACGCATTATTTTTCATGTGCGCTGAAAATCGCGAGCTCCTTTCATTTTTGATTTTTTTTGGGTGAATCTCAAATTTTGCTGTGATTTTCTCTACTAATTCCATTCTAGTTGGTAACTTAGCAGTAACACTGCGGTAACCTGACGATAAGTTTACAAGTGTTCAGTTTTTTGCTTTCACTAGGTATTAGAATAAGTTATATTTACTAATAATTCCATATCCGAATTATTTTGTTTCACGCACGCATTTAAAAACGAGAGACATAAGGGACTGCATTCAACTGTCAGTGGTTGGTGGTGCTTTGTACTTCTGCAGAAAGCTACTGTATGTCTCTCGAGAAGGAAATGCCTGATTGCAGTGCTATGAGTGCTGTTATACTTGGGATGAAATGCGTTTAATTAGGTAACTTGTTTTAGAGACTCCTCTAAACAGATATATGATGTATGATTTCTTCTGCCTGTAGTTCATCACATTTTTTTGCTTGTCTCTTTACGTCGCACCGACACAGATAGGTCTTATGGCGACGATGGGACAGGGAAGGACTAGGAGTGAGAAGGAAGCGGCCGTGGCCTTAATTAAGGTACAGCCCCAGCATTTGTCTGGTGTGAAAATGGGAAACCACGGAAAACCATTTTCAGGGCTGCCGACAGTGGGGTTCCAACCTATCTCCCGAATACTGGATACTGGCCGCACTTAAGCGACTGTAGCTATCGAGCTCGGTCATCGCATTCTCTTACTGGTTCCAGCCCATTCTCATTCTTCGACTATGTCTATTTTATCGTTGGTCGATATTCCTACCTAATGTTTCCCTATGCTTTTTCACTGTACTAACTGATAAATATGGGGCATTCATTTGTAACTTTGCCTCATGAATAACCGTCTTTCACGACTTTCAACTCAAATGACTTCGCATTATGGATCACCCTCTTTTCACTGTGATCTATAACCGAAGAAGTTAGCTCAGTGCATTGCGGCACGGCCAGTTATTATGTATTCGGGAGACAGGTAGTTCGAATACCCCACCGGCCACTCTCGAAATGGTTTTGAGTGGTTTCCCCATTTCGATTCCAGGCAAATGTCGGGGTGGTACCTTTGTTAAGACCACGGCCGCTTCCTTCCCATTCCTAGAGCGTACGTTAGTTAGCAGATCTACAAGTATCTTGTGTAGGCCTATGATCTTATTTCTGCTTGTTCTACCTCCTAAGATCTTCCCTAAAATCAGTACTCGTTCCCTTGTTTCTGTGTTTTTCTCAAAATTAAAAGGTATTCATACAACTCTGTCTCATTTTATCGTCCTATCCCTCTGTAAATGTCATTTTTTTATTTTATATGCGCATAACATTGCATCTACGCATCTAACTGGAATCATTTCGTCAAGGCTTTTCCCTCCACGCAACATAGTAACTCTGCCGGCAGTACAAGGTGTCACATTTCTACTTAGGTTTCTCAGTGCCCTATCAAATTCTGATCTTGATATTGCGTCTCCTCCTTCGTCGACATCGGTCTCCTCATCTCCTCCCAGTACATGACCTTTAAACGCATCCGCCCACCATGCAAAGCTTAATATTAATATTTCCTCCATCTTACCCCTTATTTCTGTAATAGATGTTTCCCATCTGAGTACTTAATACTGGAGCTCATAGTGTTCCTTTAGTGATGGTTTACTGTTATTACTAATCGATAAAGGAATCCGTTAAAGAATGAAGAAAACTAATTGAATGTCAAGCACTCTGATGAATTATAGAATCATGATCTTTTCTTAAAATATTTGTACTATATGATTGCTAGCTGGAGTGTATTTATTTAATAATAATAATAATAATAATAATAATAATAATAATAATAATAATAATAATAATAATAATAATACTGTAATAATAATAATAATAATAGTTATTGATTTACGTCTCACGAACTACTATTACAGATTCCGGAGACGCCAATATGCCAGAATTATGTCCCGCATGAGGTATTTTTACGTGCTGGTAAATCTACCAGGACGAGGCTGGCATATTTGAGCACCTTTAAAGCGCCACCAAGACTAAGCACGGATCGAACTCGATCGTCTGAGCCACTCAACCCAACTGTCTATTTCCTCTCTATTGTTAGTGATTCTTTCTAGGAGAAAATGATTCTTGCGGTCATCAATCCCATGAACTTGTGTACGTGTTCGAACTGTCCGAAGACTTACGTATATGGACGGATGAGCAACTGTAATTATTATTTCCATACATGGCGGGAGACTTGAAATATGATACACTACTATTCTAGCATTTTTCTAGAATGAATGTGGGAAGAGGCCAGGCAGCAACTACATTACGATGAGTCAATTAAAGCCGTCATGGTTGAACTCGAACTACTCGACTCACGCATAGTAGTCTTATTGAAAAGTTACTCCTGTAACGTGGATCTCCTCTGGTGTTCAGTATAGCCAATTCTTCGTATTATTATTATTATTATTATTATTATTATTATTATTATTATGTCCGGCTCCATGGCCGAGTGGTCAGTGTCCGTCCTCGGGGCCCCGGGTACGATTTTAGGCCTGATCGAGTTATTTTAATCTTAAACGGTTAATTTTCTTAGCTGAGACTGGGTGTTTGTACTGTTCCCACCATTCCTACAACTCACACACCACGCGCTTTCATTCCACAGTGTTCCTCGGGTAAAGCAATAAACCTCCTTCTCAGGCGAAATACATAATTTACTTTTCCTTCGCCCCGTAAACGGAAGTGCTGAAGAAAAGCTGAAACACGTCAAAATGATTTCGGAATTGTGGGAGGAGATCGGTGTAATGTTTAGAACTTGCTTCGAGTGAACACAACTCTCTTAGCTTCTGTGAACTATTCCGTCTAAAAAAGACATTTGGTTGCATTTTTATATATTTACACTTCCATGATACGCATTCAAATTGAAATGAAAACAGACACGCAATGAAAACAAACGTCCTTCTTTGCAATAATTAAGAACTGAAATGAAAAGCATTCTTTGGGCACTCAGTATACGACGTCATTGCGCAACGTGTCATAAACAAAGTGATCCCTCGTCATACTCCGAAAGGGCTACGAGGTAATTAAGCATCTTAGTGGGGAGTATTGCCACCCTTCTTCGCATGCCTAACAGCTACACAACGCCTTCTCACGGTTCTCACAAATCGCCTCATGTTCATTGAGGCAGACGTCCCCAGTCTTCCAAAAGGGCGTCTTTAAGAGCTTATAGTGTTTGGGGAGGTGGATTTCTCGCTCGGATGCATTGCTCCAGTTGCTCCCAGACCTATTCGATCGGATTCTGGACTTCTGGATGACCACTCCCTTCGTTACACGGGATGGTCTTGCAGGAATCTCCAACGATGTTGGTATCATGCGCTCTACATTATTATGCATGAATATTATGTTCTCTCTAAGTTGCGTCGCGTGAGGAATCGCTCGCCAGTGTACCATCGTCTATTGCGAATGATCAGGAGATTTTATTTGCGTCATGACTTATGCCTGCCCACACCATAACAGATACACATCTATAAGCAACGGTAGACTGTACAGCTGTCGGATGAAATCACTTCCCGCGTCTTCTCCAGGCTCGCAAGCGACCATGTGTACGATATAACACGAAGCGCGTTTCATCCGAGAACAGCACAGGACGCCCGTGTCATGGATGTCAGTGCAGATGATATCTAACAGTCTGCAGTCTCCTTCCATGATGTCTCTCTAGTTCGGGTACGTGAGCAAGTCGTCGGGATCTTAAATTGGCCTCTCTAAGCTTTTTTCTGACTGTTTGGTCACTAACCCGTATTCCAGTAGCCTGCTGTACAGTATATCCAAGTGCAGTGTTCGAGCTGTAACTTGGCTGTTTCGGACACACAAAACGATCCTGGCTTGTGGTTGTTTGCCTGTGGCGGCCCGTGTCAGGGCACCTGGCAACTCTTCCAGTTTCCTGGAAACGTTTCCGCAGATACCAAATCGTATTCTGAGCAACCTTTAGCATTCTGGCAACTTTCCTCTGCAAGTAGTCTTCTTGAAGCAGTGCAAATGCCCGACAACTGATTCACCCGTTTCTTACCTCGGTTCTCACGATCAGCCATGACTTGTAAACACTCGACTCCACACAGACCAACCATTGCACACACTGTGAATTGAGACAGCCGTACGTTTCATCTGATACTGTCACCTCCCAAACATCCGGATGAAAGTGGAGCCTCTGTTATGTAAACAAACCCCCATGGCACTACAGCCCTTGAAAGGCCTTGGCCTACCAAGCGACTGCAGCTCAGCCCGAAGGCCTGCAGATTATGAGGTGTCGTGTGGCCAGCACGACGAATCCTCTCGGCCGTTATTCTTGGCTTTCTAGACCGAGGCCGCCATCTCACCGTCAGATAGCTCCTCAACAGACACGCAATGAAAACAAACGTCCTTCTTTGCAATAATTAAGAACTGAAATGAAAAGCATTCTTTGGGCACTCAGTATACGACGTCATTGCGCAACGTGTCATAAACAAAGTGATCCCTCGGCATACTCCGAAAGGGCTAATCACGTAGGCTGAGTGGACCTCGAACCAGCCCTCAGGTCTAGGTAAAAATCTCCGACCTGGCCGGAAATCGAACCCGGGGCCTCCGGGTAAGAGGCAGGCACGCTACCCCTACACCACGGGGCCGGCCTGTTATATAAACATTACATGTTATTGTCGTAATAGTCCAATCCCCAGCCCATTATGCATTCGTTTTTGCATCCATCTCTTGGCACAGGGCAGAGCAAAGTGTAGCTTCCACTGATGTCCCAGTCTCACCCATAGCTGTGACAATATGGAAGCTGCTGGGGTGTGGGTCGTGCTGAGTAATGACAATCAGACCACAACCAGTGCGTCTGAGTGTTATGAAAGGTGTTGCTCATAGGGTCAGTCGTGCTACAATAGCACTGCCTGGCCCAGTGAGGAAAGCAATGACAAACTACCTCACTCCTCGTCTTGCCTAGTACGCCTCACTTAGGTACTGCCATTGGTTTTTGTGGTTTTCCTATAACTGCCTAGCCTTTGGTGGTACTATTTGAGGATCCAACCAGCCTCTGGGCTGATGACCTAACAGATAGACATGATGTATTTAGGAACAACTGAAGACCTGAGGGTTTTTTAAGCAGTGAACTATATATTAACTATTGCCACGACCCCTTTGGGAGTTTCAGTGAATCGAAACTCTGTCATCTTTCGTACAAGTTTAACACTTCCGAGGGTTTTGATATTCCAAGCACAAAGACGAGATGTAATCAGGCTTGAAAACGATCATAGTCGTACTCTCAGGCGGATGATGTGACTATAGGTCAAAGAGAAGTGCATCTGGCTTTAGGAAATTCAGCTTTTTGCACGAAGTACAATTTTGATTTTATGTATTTGGTTACAATTTAATAAGGTTTATTACAACAGAAATAGTTTATATTTGTCTGAAATTCCCTATGATATGTAATTTATTGATATTACATAATAGCTATACCTGCAATTGTGCATAATATTGCATTGATTTTAATTGTTGCAGCAGAGAAATACTAACATACAAATTTAGAGCTGATGACCTGGATGTTTTCCCCTAAAATCATCATCCTATCCCTACTCGAGCAACTTATAGATCGCAACGGTTCAGGAGAAATCTGTATCTTAAATCAGTAGCACACGCTTACGCAGTCTCCGGGATTCAATAAACTAGTTCGAATAGTTGTTGGCCTGAAATGAATCCTATAATTCCAAGACAAGCATTAGCTTGTGATAATGTGATAAATGCTTCCTAAGAATATCTTAGGTTCATATTCTGTTCGTATTAAAACGTTGTTAACTTAAGTCAAATAATTAACAACTCCTAATGATTCAAGGAATAGCGAATCGTTCTACGAGAGCTGATAGAGTTACAGATGCAATCCCTTCGATGAAGTGATGTGTCACTGAGTAACTAGTTACCAGAGAATAAGATGAGGGGGTGAGTTTCAAATCCTGAAACGTGAACAGAACGATTTCAGTTTTCCCTTTCAAAACCTGCAACGTGTATGCAGCAATCATAATGATTCGCGTCAAGTCACGCCACTCTCACTGCCTAGCTTTTAGGGTGTTAGAGCAATCACCACTTTGAACTGTAGTTGTGAGTACTGTGTGTGTTGACAATCAAGATGGAGAGGACCATAACCACTTACGTATTCGCATTGTTAACTCTGAGGATAGAATAAAGCATAATGTTATTAATTATGAAAGTTGTACTTGCTCTAAAAAAAATTCTATAACACATATTTTCACTGTTCCCTTCAATTTGCGTTTCAAAACTGACAACGTGCAAATAAAATACACAATATTCTTGGTAACAATGGCTTTAGATCTTTGAATATTCTGGATACTTATAGAAATCACGAATGGCAATTAATTCACCAAATTTGAACTTTGTAAGTATAATAGGAGTTCCACGTTTTTCTCATTTTTCTTAAAATGTTAAAAAGGTCACGTGGCAGATATGTTGGTGTTTTTGTTATATGTTCTCAATGTGTTGATACTGGTGATTTGCCCATCTTTGTATTCCTTTCTTTATATTTAATAATTAAGTATATTGGCTTTACGTCCCACTAACTACTTTTACGGTTTCCGCAAACGCCGAAGTACCGGAATTTAGCTTCGCAGGAGTTCTTTTACGTGCGAGTAAATCTACCGACACGAGGCTAACGTGTCTGAGCACCTTCAAATACCACCGGACTGAGCCAAGATCGAAACTGCCAAGTTGGAGTCAGAAAGCCAGCGTCTCAGCCGTCTGAGCCACTCAGCCCCGCTTTTATATATATCCTCTGTCGGACAGTTTAAGTCAGTATTCACATGAAGTGTTTGCGGTGATTGTCCTTCGACAGTGACTGATAGGATTTTAGACTAAGTTATATTTCACAAACCTTACGACCTACGTTACGTTGCAGTTGCAATGAATAACAAGATATTTCCTGGAAATGAGAGGAGAATGATGTGCTCGTAGTTACTGGCCAGCCACATCGGCTGTAATATTAATCTGTCTGCGTAAAATATATTTCCTTACTTGAGGAAATTGTATGATTCACGTAGAATAAAAAAGAATGTGTCGTCTCAATTATCGTAATTACTTCTCTGCATCCCAGCTATTCAGGCTTTCACAGAATTTCACATTTAGATTATTATGATGTGCTCTGCTAATTAAACCTGAGATGAATCGAAAATCAAGCCCCTATTTGAATAAGAATAATACAGGATTTTAGACATTTTTACATCAAAAATAGAAATTATCTTGAAAACTTTATTTGAGAATTGTCTGTTCAAAAGGTGCTATTTCCACTTCCAAAAAATAAATAAATAAGTATTTCGTCCACATGCATTACAGTAGTTGGATATTGCCTACTGCCATGAGCAATCCAGACCAGGAAGATGTAATTCCTTAAAACTTGTGCCTAATCCAATCATGGGTATGTTTCATGTGTCTTTTATTTTACGTTTCTTGCGCTTAACCCACCATTATCTTAAGGTGAAAATATCGCCTTTTGAACAGACACTCCTCATTTATAGTAGTGGTGAAAAGGGAGACAATACAGATTATAACCCATTAAATGGAATTAGATTAGAATATAACTTCCTACATACGTCTTTTCCCACCGTTGTATGGGTCATGTAGTTGTAAACTTGCATTCGGAAGATGATAGGGTCTACCATCAGTTGCCGTAAGTATGGTTTCCGTAGTAGGCCTATTCCATTTTCACACTAGGCAAATGCTGGAGCTTTATCTTAATTAAGGCTACGACCACTATCTTCTCAGTCCACCGAGCGAGTTGGCCGTGCGGTTAGGAGCGCGCAGCTGTGAGCTTGCATTCGAGAGATAGTGGGTTCGAACTCCACTGTCGACAACCCTGAAGATGGTTTTCCGTGGTTTCCCATTTTCACACCAGGCAAATGCTGAGGCTGTACCTTAATTAAAGCCACGGCCGCTTCCTTCCCACTCCTATCCCTTTCTTTATGGAGACCATCATGGAGTATTTTTTCTTCTTCTTCTTCAGGTGCCGTCTCCTCACAGAAGGATGGAGACCAACATGAGTTGTTGTTGTTGTTCTTCTTCTTCTTCTTCTTCTTCTTCTTCTTCTTCTTCTTCTTCTTCTTCTACTGTCTCCTCACAGAAGGGTAGAGGCCATCATGGAGTATTCCTTCTTCTCCTTCTTCCTCTTCGGGTGCCGTCTCCTCACAGAAGGTTGGAGATCAACATGGAGTATTACTTCTCCTTCTTCTTCTTCTTCTGGTGCCGTCTCCTCACAGAAGGTTGGAGACCAACATGGAGTATTTCTTCTTATTCTTCTTCTGGTACCGTTTCCTCACAGAAGAGTGGAGACCATCTTGGAGTTCTTCTTCTTCTTCTTCTTCTACATCTTCTTGTTCTTCTGGTACCGTCTCCTCACAGAAGGTTGGAGACCATCAAGGAGTATTTCTCCCATTTCTTCTTTCCCGTGTCAGAGTTGTCGTATCAGGGATGCCGAACCACTGTCTGAGGTTCCTTGCTCAAGATGAAATATGCCCACGCCTCCTTTCTTTCTAGGATCAGTTGAATCAGGCTGTGTCGTTTCAAAAGTGGCTACTTTCCTGCGTTTTGTGAGGGTTTAGACTTCACATGATTTCCTCGCACAAGGATGTAGCCTACCTCTTTGTTGGTGACGTGACTCAGATGGTACAGTGTTAGCTTTCTGAGTCCAAGCTTGGCGGTTTCGATCCCGCCTCAGTGCTGCGGTATTTGAAGGTGCTGAAATACGCCAGCCTTGTGTCAGTAGATTTACTTACCGGAACGTAAAACAACCCCTGCGGGACAACATTCCAGCTCTTCAATATCTCTCAAAACCGTATAAGTGGAACGTAAAACCAATAACATTATATTTAAACTACAGGATAGCTTGCCGCTGCCGTTATCTAGGGGAATGACATAATAGTTTCCTGCCCAGTTGTCCTGGATTTGATTCCAAGCGTATACTATGAATAAAACATATAATATCTATATCAGTATCGTTTTTCTCCCTATCCCTATCCGCTTACTATCCGCCAAGTGCCATTTCTTGATGAATACAGTATTTTCGCATCTGTCTCTTGGCACAGGCCAGAGAAAAATATAGCTACCACCAAAGCCCTGCCTTATCCATGACTGTTACAATATGTACGCTGCTGAGGTCTCAGTGGTGCTGAGTAATGAATACATTCAGAGCACGGCTAGTGTGCCAGAGTGATACGATAGAATATGTGTTGTTCATAGGGTCAGTCATCCTGCAATAGCCCTTTCTGGCCCAGTAAGGAGAGCAAGGGCAAACTATCTCACTCCTCACCTTGTCTAGTTTGCCTCAGCTTGACGCCGCCAGCGGGTTTGCGGTTTCCCTATAACCACATAACCTCTGATGGTTATATTTGAGGATCCAACCAGCCTCTGAGCTGATGACCTAACACACAACAGATCAACTTAATAACAAACAAAAAACATTTTACAAGTACAAACGCCGCCACCTTACAGGTTATCAGACATACAGTACTTCAAACATAATTACCAAATCCTGAAGCAGCGAAAATATGGTCGTTAGCTAGGGTGATAGAGCTGAAAATGTGACAGCCCTCGGGACTTCATGTTTGTAAACTTCTATTGAGAGAGATTTCTCCTTCTCTAGAATAGTATTCATCTTTTCCTTCGTATAAGACGCCATTTATTTTAGACATAGCCTTATATACCTGCCGCGTTATCTTTTTCTTAAAATCGTTATAGAAAATAATGTTAGGCCTTTGGCATAGTCTGGAAACTAACCTATTAACTCATGTAATTAATTCAAACCTGTGAAAATATTGGTTAGACCCCGCTTAAATTCACGTTGGGGACTACTCCTTAGCACCACCCCGTATCAGTAAAATCTTATCTACGAGTTGCTTTAAACTGTGAGGACCGCTTCACATTGAAAGGCGAATTATATCAAAATTACCACTGTCTACGTGAATGCTACCGAGAGTATCTTATGGACGCTAGTGGAAAACAGTGAAACTGGATACTGGCAGGCCCGTTATTGACGGTCATGACGCATCTGGAGGGGGGTTCCCCTTCGATGAGAAGGCCGTCATCCTCATTTAAACAAAACAAGGGGTGGCCTCCCCTTATCTCTCTGAACACAGCTCAAATAATCCAAGTGACCTCGTTTTGCAATCCTTGGGAGCTTCACAAGTATTATTTACTGTAATAATAATAATAATAATAATAATAATAATAATAATAATAATAATAATAATAATAATAATAATAATAATATAATGCCGGGCTGAGAGGCTCAGACGGTTGAGGCGCTGGTGTTCTGACCCCAGCTTGGCAGGTTCGATCCTGGCTCAGTCCGGTTGTATTTCAAGGTGCTCTAATACGACAGCAGGCACATAAAAGGAATCCTGCGGGACAAAATTCCGGCACTTTGGCGTCTCCGAAAACCGTAAAACAAGTAGTTAAGGGGACCTAAAGCCAATGACATAATAATAATAATAGTAATAATAATAATAATAATAATAATAATAATAATAATAATAATAATAATAATAATAATAATAATAATGTTATTTGCTTTCCGTCCCACTAACCACTTTTACGCTTTCGGAGAAGTCGATGTACCGGAATTTAGTCGCGCAGGAGTTCATTTACGTGCCATTAAATCTACGGACACTAGGCTGGCGTATTTGAGCACCTTCAAATACCACCGGACTGGGCCAGGATCGAAACTTCCTAGTTGGATTCAGAAGGCCAACGCATCAACCGTCTGAGCCATTCAGCCTGGCATTTAAATACAGTTTGTACTGTAAGCACTATTGACATTTCTGGAAATAGGGGTAACTATCGCACATACATACACTTACACATGTACCCTGTATATCAGGGTTTTCCAATTAGTAAGAACTCAAGAGCCACATTGGAAACCTTAGGAATGATCGCGGGCCGCACTTTAATAATAGGCCAAATTACGTAAAATTCCGCAAATAGGACAGATATACCAGTATATAAAATAATATGCATAGTTCAATTGAAATGGAGGTTAAATAATTATAATTGCTTAAAACACTATTTTACAATTCCATAAAAGAGTGAAATTAAGAATAATCGCTATTATACCCAGGACGATTGAATTTTGAAGAAGAGCACCCAACAATATCTGTTAATTTGAATTAATATTTGACAAATTAAAAAAAGTAAATCGAAAGACAAACTAAAATTAATAATGTAGTTAAAACATAAAGGACAATTTAGTGGGAGTAGTGTGAAGGACACAATGCTATACATTTGTAAGAGCCTAAAATCCCAACAATGTACTTCCAGGAGTACTTACCTGAAAATTTTCACTGTGTACCAGCCAGTACTGCCAATGAGAGAAGAACGAAGAAATGAAACCGCTTCTTACACCAATGGCATTTAAAGTATTTCTTGGTATTCATTGCATGCTACTTTGAATAAAAAGGCCACAGTGAAGTTGGCATGGAGTTCAAGAATTGGTATTGATCCCATAGCCATTTTTATAATGGTTAAGACCTAGAACTGGTATTTTTGAGGGCTCATTTTCTGGTGAAGTGTGGATTTTAATTTTATTACATCAAAGAATTTATTCAGCACAAGTGAATAATAAAAAAACAGATATTACAGAATGAATTAGTTCTGACTTTGGTCTATACAGGGTATAAAATGAATACATTTTTGAACGAGCTATGAAATATTTTTCGTAAATTTTCTTCACATTTCTTAAAATACATTTTTGAAAGCCCTCGCGGGCCACAAGATATAGTTTCGCGGGCCACATGCGGCCCGCGGGCCGCCTTTAGGAAACCCCTGCTGTATATGGTACGAACAATTCAAATACAGTGGGACCGTATTTTGCCTGCTCGCAGGCTTCATGGGTTGCATCTATCAGTTTCTCTGGGGAGCATGTAGTCAGGCTCGGATTGCAAACGATGTAATGTTTAAACATTTTCCACCAGTGAGTGTGGAAAATTCACATTGTGAACTGGCACAGCTAAAAATATTCGTCCTCTCATCAAGAAAATGAAGATACGTATTCTATAACCATTATGGTATATAGCGGAGTACATTCTGAGGGAAGCGATGCCGATAGTTCCAGATGAATAAAGAAGTTATTTTCAAGGAGAACTGTGACGGCTTTCAGCAGAACAGAAGGAGGAAAAATAAAAGTGAGGAAATGGAGTGAATGAGAAACGTCTCCGGCCCACTTCCTGATGTCTCCTCTTCCTTCCTCTTCACGGACTTCCTTCACGTGTAGAGCGCGCCCTCCAACACTTCCAGCTTCACACTTTAAACCAGTTTAACTTGTCATTAAAACGGCGCGTGGAATGTGACAAAGTGTAAAGTTGTTAGCTTGCTGCGCACTCGTGCCATTCGAACTCCGGCTCTTCAGGATCTTCCCGAACTTGTTGGCATTGGCTAACAATTAATGTATGAGAATAGGCTTTGTCATCTTTTTTTAAGATGCCGTACATAAATTGTCCGTCGCTCTTCTGACAAACAAGTTCTGTCAGAAGGCATGCGATTTATCTTACCTCACAAAGCTTTAACTGTTCAGATCATACATAGAGTTGCTCATAAGGTCTAAAGCAGTGTTTCACGAAGTGTTTCCGCTTGTAGCAAAGAGATTCACCTTGGGGAATATGGTGGCTCATCTGCTAATGAGTAGGTTCCAGCACTGCTTTCTTGAAAGGAAATCAAAATATGAAAGTAAAATGTTGGAAACATTGACTTGGAAATGACCTATCGTACAGCCCATACTAATCAGAAGATTACTTCAATTTTGTTTTAGAACATTTTAATGTTTCTCTTGGATAAACTGCAACAGTACTCACCATTCCTAATAATAATATTAAAATAATGCTATTGGCTTTGCGTCCCACTAAATACTTTTAAGGTTTTTTTGGAGACGCCGAGGTGCCGGAATTTTGTCTCGCATGAGTTATTTTACGTGCCAGTAAATCTATCACACGAGGGTGGTGTATTAGAGCACCTTCAAATGCCACTGAACTGAGCCAGGATAGAACCTGTCAAGTTGGTGTCAGAAGGCCAGCGCCTTAACCATCTGAGCCACTCAGCCCGGTTTATCATTCCTAAATGTGAATGAGAACGATAGGGTCCGCTACCTATTGCCATTAATTCTGAACATACCAAAGTCCTACAATAGAAGAGTTGGCTGAACTATTGGTTGATCGAACGTTGTAGCTCAAATTTAAGGAAGAATACGTAATTGTTGTCAGGACTTGGGCAAAGAAAAAAAAAATTCGGCATTACCAGAGGACGTTCTACCTACTCACTGCAGTTTTCAACAACGTACTTGTACAAAGAGAGATTTTCTTCAGTGGTCAACATTAAAAATAAATATTGAGGCTGACTCTCTCCCTACCTCGTGTTAATTGTACGAAAACAAGCAAGCCTTTACTTATCACCGAATTATAAATAGCAAATTCGTTGACTAGCCGGCCTCGTGGTGTAGCAGTACCGTGCGTGCCTCATACCCGGAGTCCCCGGGTCCGATTACCGATCACCGAATTATAAAATAGCAAATTTGTTGCCTAGCCGGCCTCGTGGTGTTGCAGTATCGTGCCTGCCTCTTACCCGGAATCCCCGGGTTCGATTCCCGGCCAAGTCTGGGATTTTTACCTCGATCTGAGGGCTGTTTCGAGGTGCATTCAGCCTACGTGATTACAGTTGAGGAGCTATCTGACGGTAATAGCAGTTTCGGTCCAAAAACCCAAGAAGAAGTGAGAATTTGTCGTGACGACCACACTATACCTCTTAATCTGCAGGCACTTCGGGGCGAGCGGCGGTCGCTTGGTAGGCCAAGGTCCTTCGGGGCTGTTCCGCCATGGAGATTGATTTGGAATTGTTAACTAAGTATTTTACCGGTATAACAATTATTAAATTGCTTTCTACATAGTCTAACTTTAATATTTCATACATATCCGTACGTTGTGTGAATACGTCGATACCTTCCCATTTAAAGACACATTTTCATTTCTTGTTTTCGCGACACAGTCACACTATATTATGGCACTGCTTTCGAGAAGTAGAATAAGAGTAGTCTAAAAAGAATATTTTCACACACCGTTAAATAGCACGGTTCTACTTTGTCAGAGATTCTTAAAGACATTTGTATACTTCACTCTTGAGAGATTCTGAGTTACTTCTGCATTTCATCCGGTTTGTGAAGACTGAAGACTGAGTCTGTTTTGTGAAAAAATGTTAAGTTGCCTAATAACAGCTGGCATTATACGACGATAGTAGAGAGATTGTGCTGATCAAAAAGCTTGTCTACACATTATTTAAAAATCAGGTACGGTCACTTTCAAGTATGTTGCATAACTATCTCAGTCCAAGTGCTCTTAAGGTTCCTATAATTATTTTGATCTATCCCTACCACTTCACCAAGCTATACCATTCAGTCATTCCTAGTGACATTTGGTACGTAAGTTGATTGTAGCCAACTACGATAAGTAATAACGATACAGATCTTATCAGTCCTCCGCTTGTTACCACATTTTTATTTCATCGTGGGTCGGGCGAGTAGTTCATGACATGACTTAGTGTCACACCTTTGTCCCAGAACGGGTCTGGTTCTACTCGAGGAGCTAGGGATAAGTCACCCCCCACGTATAGCCTACTTTTTGAGCGAATTTTTACAGTAATACCCTGTGTTTTAAACTTCCTTTCAGCTACAGGATTATCGGACTTCAGGTAACTTTTTGTCCTATAAAGGGTGTACAAAGTGCCCTTAAAGTTTCAGTAAATCATTTGATGCAAGTTTAAACATTAACTTTAAAAGCACTATGTACTACACTAGTATTCGATCTCGCAACCTTGAGAACAAAAGACGTATGCCTAACAAACTCCTCTGCTTAGCTCAGTTGACCGTTGACTTTTTGCGATCCTAGTTACTGCAGTGGGGGTTGCCTAGCCAAGATGGTAATGTGTTCGGTTCACCCGGAAGGGCGTGAGCTCGATTCCCCGTCAGGGCGTCAAATATGTTTAAAGTGAGAATTTCACTTCTGGAGAAGCACATAGCCTCGGTGTTCACGCAGCCTTCGCCAGAAATGAGTACCTGGTTAATTCCTGGTGTCAAAGGCGGCTGTGCAAAAGGCCAACCTCTCTATCCTACTTTGTGCTGGAGATTCGATGGCCTGTACGGAGATGGCTTTGCTTTTTGAGTTATTGTAGTGAGTAGGGAGGAGGGATGCTTGAGATATCGTGATCATCATCTCTGTGTACATACTGTGTACTGTATGTGCTTGTTCGTGTGCTGTATGCAGAATTAAAAAGGGTTAGTATAGTAAAGGAAATAGATGTAGCTTCTTTACAGTATTTGCTTGGACTATAGATGGGAAACCATAGACCCTTCACGATCCCTTATAGAATCCGTAGCGATCTTCCACTGAATCCCTCAATGAACCCGTTGTGACCTCTCATTGACTTCCTCGACGAATCCGTAGTGATCACTCTTGGAATTCTCTTGTTGAACTCCTTACGATCTCTCAATGATCCCTTCGTGATCTCTCATTGAACCCGAAACTATTTATCCTTGACCCCTTACTTGATTCCTTACTGAACTCATAGCAAAAACTCATGGGAACGGCTGTGATTTTTTACTGAACTACTTACGAACTCTCAGTGGGCCCCTCATGATCTCTCACTGAACCCGAAGCAATATATCATTGAACCCCTGACGATTCTTTATTCAGCTCGTAGCGATCACTCACCAGACCAGTTGAAATTTTGTATTGAACTCGTAACGATCTCTCATTGGGCCCCTCGTGATCCCTCATTGAGCCCGAAGCGATCTTTCATTGACCTTACGACGATTCCTTGTTGAACTCATAGCGATCTAAGAAGGAACCGTTTGTGTTCTCTTACTGAATTCCTTACGTTCTTTCAATGAGACACCCACGACCCCTCAGATAACTCTTAGCAATCTCTCATTGAGATCCGACTGAACTTTCATGGAACCCGTTGAAAACTCTCGTGAAATCTCTTGTGCAAAAGCATGGATCTTCTAGAACTCTCAACTTTTATTCACGAATTCCTAGTAGTCTTTCATACAGACACTAACAATTGCTCGTAGGTCTACTACTGTACGTTTACCTTTGGAAACCCTTTTGAATGCTGTGAAATTCCATAAGACCAACAGAAGTTTAAGAAACTACCTGTACAATTCCGCTGAATAGTGATGATACTGCAATAGCACAGTGTAGGTTATTACCACTTTACCAGGAAGTACACGGTAGTGCACTAGCCTTCTGAGTCCAAGTTTGTGGAATCGATTCAGGCTCAGTCCGGTGGTACTGTATTTGAAAGTTCCAAATACGCCTTTGAAGGTTCCAGATACGCCAGTCTTTTGTCAGTAGATTTAACGACATAAAAAGAAACTGGAGGCCAAAATTCCGGCACCTCGGCGTTTATAAAAACAATATTATTGTTATCATAATTATCATCATCATCGTGTTCCTTAATGAAACTATTCAAGCCGTACGTGAAGAATCGCCACTAAATCCTTTGGAATATACTTTTTCAAAATACCAAATACATGCTTACATGAACATATCATTGTGCTTTCATTGTTCTGTTTTGAAACTAGGAATATGTTTATTTACCAGGATTGTGTATTTCTACGTCGAAATCCTATCTGGCAATCTCTGTTATACTGTTTGAGTAATGTGCGTTAATGCAATTATGTGGTTGTAGGCGACTCGAAATTGCAAGAAATCTACTATCCTGCATCTGCCGTGAAGCAGTATGGAAATGGTTGGTTAAAACAATGCTTAGGGTATCAGTCGAAATTCGTAGCCTGAGATCCATCCAAGAACCGTACTTCACAGATTTTCTCCTGTAACACCAGATAACCGAAGGGTGAATTATCTCAAATTATGTCCACCTCCAATGCAAACCGGGCGAGTTGGCCGTGCGGTTAGGGGCGCGCAGCTGTGAGCTCGCATCCGGGAGATAGTGGGTTCGAACCCCACTGTCGACAGCCCTGAAGACGGTTTTCCGTGGTTTCCCATTTTCACAGCAGGCAAATGCTGGGGCTGTACCTTAATTAAGGCCACGGCCGCTTCCTTCCCACTCCTAGGCATTTCCTGTCCCATCGTCGCCATAAGACTTATACTATCTGTGTCGGTGCGACGTAAAGCAAATAGCCTCCAGTGCGATGGGCGGGAAGACAAGTGCCACGATATCGAAGGCGGCTCGTTCTATTCCGAGTAACGGTGGCTTGGCATCTTACACTAGACAATTGTTAGAGAGGTGTTTCATTTTAAATTCTGGAGCACTTCTCCCATACCTAGTCTTACTAAGATAGGCATTGCTATAGCACACAGATTATCCAATCTCTAGAAAGTGTTAATAACACAAACGTACTTCGAGAGAAAATGGAACATGGAGGAAACTGATTAAAAATTATGTATACTGTTTGGAAAAAGTAAGAAAGATCTTCGAAAACATTTTAATAAGTAATGTATAATTTGCTGTGTGAGGATGTTGTGTGCCTGATTGGAAACAACAGAAATAATAGGTAATGCTTTAGAAGTCTTGGCACTGTTTTTTTCCTTCTTTCTTATATGCCTTGTAAATACCTGTAAGTTTTGTTAGCAGTTACTATGTAGAGAATTTGTTGTAGGGAAATGGTAGATGGTTCGCTACTTTCGTTCTATAATGACAATCTAAAACAGGATTTCTGTACTTAAGCATCGGTGTAATTAGGGCCCATCAAGTGTTTGGAAGTGGGAAATCGCCTCTGAGAAACTACATGCTCTTATTTTTTTTTCTTTCTGTGTGTGTGTTGTTATTATGAAGGGTGGAAGAACCTCGAAACATCTATAATGATGTTCTTGCTTCCCTTGTGTCTTTCGTCTCTCTCCTTCTGTCTCACTTGCTCCTTCCCCTCTCCCTTCCTTTCTTCGTTCAGCTAGTCACGTGGTTACGGTACCTGCCCTGTGTGCGGGCCGTCCCATCTCGCGCTCAATATACTCAACCACATGGCTCAATGTGTCTCGTGTCGTTCTTCTTGGGGGTCATCTATCAAGATTAGGCGGCGCAAGTGATCTCTTACACCCCAGTACTTCGCTATCAGGCATAACTTGCAGTTGCAGCTATAAAACCACTCAGGATGGTCGGCGAAATTCACCTACGCTGGAAATTGAACCACTCAAGTTTCGCTTCCTTGGCTCTTGCTCTCGCGGGGTGCATAGACAAGTTGCAAGTATAGCAATTTATCGCTAGGTGTAGATATGTAGTGCATATAGACTGTCGCAACATATAACCATTTGTCGTTAGGATTGGATGTGTAGGATAAGATGTGTAACATGTAGAGCAATTTATCGTTAGGATTAGATATGCAACACGTTTAGCAATAAGTTTATTGTTAGAATTAGATGTGTAGCACTGTAGAAATGCATCGTTAGGATCAGATGTGTAGGATTATATGTGTAACACGTACAGAAGTAATAATAATGGCGTGTGACCTCCGGAGAGGCCTGGTGCAGACCTTTCGAGTTGACGCCGTATAGGCGACCCGCGTGTCTGTGAGGATGAGGCCCTGCCTATGATGAATTCTAATGCTGAAGACGGCACACACACCTAGCCCCTGAGACACCGGAATTAACCAACAAATGTTAAATTCCTCGACCCGGCATGGAATCGAACCCGGGACCCCTGGCCCAAAGGCCAGCATGCTAGCAAAGGCCGGACATGTATATCGCTAGGATTAGATCCGAATACATGTAGCAATTTATTGTTAGGATTGGATGAGTAGGCTAACACATATAGCAATTTGTCGTAAGGATTAGATAATATGTAATACGTATAGCAGTTTAACGGATCGTGTTGCTCTGATCTTGTATTCTGGGCGATGGTGGGTTTGTCGGCAGCCCTAAACGTGGTTATTCATGGCTTCCCTTTTTCACACCACAGAAAAAGATTGCTGTAGCTACCTCTATAAAGGCCACAACCAGTACATTCCCGTGCCGTCGACGCTGAAAACCTAACCGAGTGAGACGTAAAACATAGGTCTACAGTAAAATGAGCATTTTAGTATCTAAATGCTTTTTCTAACAGAGTAGAACTGTGTCATTTCAAAAAATGAATTTATATTTGAAATAATATGAGTCCAGAGGAATATCCTCATAACCGTGTTTTAAAAGTTTAGTGTCAAATAATGGCATAGTTAGAGGAGATTTAATTTTTTTAAGAAGAGGGGGAACTACTGCATTATTAATTCAAGGATATTACGACTTTAAAGGCTTTATGTTGGAGAAGGGGCTGCTATGACCGTCTATTCGCTTGGAAATAATTACATAAATCCTAATAAAATCTACTGAAACATTTTTGGGGTCTATAACATTGAGTTTAAATATTAGTATTATTTCTGTCGGACTTTCTTACTGTAGAAGGTAAACATATAGTAAATCTAAGATTTATCCAGTTCCTCCAATGGTGAGTTTGCATGAGAAGTAGAAACACCGGTTTATTAATATTTCACTATAGAGTAAGGTTATATGTTATTGTACATAATAATTATACCCGTTAAAACACATTATAATTAAATACTGGATTATTTGCAATCAGTTTTACGGGAGGTATTATAACACAGTAGTGAGCTACAAGACACAACTGACCGAGCTCGATAGCTGCAGTCGCTTAAGTGTGGCCAGTATCCAGTATTCGGGAGATAGTAGGTTCGAACCCCACTGTCGGCAGCCCTGAAGATGGTTTTCCGTGGTTTCCCATTTTCACACCAGGCAAATGCTGGGGCTGTACCTTAATTAAGGCCACGGCCGCTTCCTTCCCACTCCTAACCCCTCCCTGTACCATCGTCGCCATAAGACCTATCTGTGTCGGTGCGACGTAAAGCAATTAGCAAAAAAAAAAAAAAAAAAGACAAAGACACAACTGCGTAGGTGTATAAGAAATGAGAAGAAATGCAAACGTATTCAATAATTTTAATCCATTTTATGACAACAATATGTATAATAAAGTGCTTCTACGAGGTGTATCTATGTCTACGTATATTTATGAACGGTGGGAACATTTGTTTTGAAACATATAACTGTAATGAAAATACTAATTAAATTGAAAATGAGCTGCCCAGAATATCGACATGATAATCTAGCTTTTAACCTTATGTCTCTCCCCCACCCCGTCGCCCAATATTTGCAAGTACAGTGCCATATTTATTCAAGTCTTCAATACGTAGAAATGTTTTGAATTTTGTCGGTGCAATGTTAACTCGTAACGTAATGCCTAGCAGGCTGAGAGATTGAGGACGAAAATGTTGTTTGCTGATTATCTCCTATCTTGATAGTGGACTCAAGTCAAGTGAGTAATAATTTAGGATCATAAGATTTACCTCCTTTTTTAATTTCTGAAGGAAATGTAAAATTGTCCCTGCATTTGAATAACGTGACTTGTTCAAAAATAATATTTCTAAATCTGGGGACGATCACAAATGAAACTTATATAGTGGTATGTTACTAACTCATGAAGTATCTGTAGGTTTGAAAGGGCCTGTTTTGATACCCAGGATTATGCCGATGGTTTTTACACATCGTTTTCAAGAAACTTTCAGAACTGAATGCAATGCATCTTTGAAGGGGAAGTAGAAAGAATAGGTGCGATAATACTATTGTGTTCAGCTGCATACGTTTAACATTAAGTTTATAAATAGACCAGTGGCGTTCCGTACCGTACTGGAGCCAAGTTATCTTCGCAAGGAGGTGTCGAAACAGATGACAAAAGCAGAGAAGTGCGCGCATCCACTGAGTCAGTGTGAAAATTGGGAGAATTCGATTTCGTTTCATTTGTCTACCATCCCCAACAATAATCGGTTCTCTATTTATACTCTATATCAAATACGTATGGTGCAAAATTTAATTACTAGAAATATTACTTTTGGTATAAAATGTAACGTTTGGCCTACCAAGCGGCCGCTGGTCAGCCTAAGGCCTGCAGATTACGAGGTGACGAGTAGTCAGCGCGACGAATCCTCTCGGCCGTTATTATTGGCTTTCTAGACTAGGGCCGCTATCTCACCGTTAGATAGCTCCTGAATTGTAATCACGTAGGCTAAGTGAACCTCGATCGCATCCTCAGATCCAGGTAAAAATCTATGACCTGGCCGGAATCGAACCCAAGGCCTCCGTGTAAGAGGCAGGCACGTTACCCCAAGACAATGGGGCCGGATTAATCCCGCATAATTTAAATCAACATCAAATGAATAACTATGAACCGCAAGGTGTGAGACCACCTCTTTTGTGCCCCTGTGGATGGCTGGTGTATTTACGTACGGTATTCTGGAGGCGACATGTCATAATTCATCATGAAGCAAGCCTAGTTTGAATAACAATTAGAACGGCAAAGTCCTATACTGCAGTGTAATTACTGCAATGTAGAAAATGGCGACTTCTTCGATGAACATGGCAGTATTGCTGGGTCGTGATAACAAGAGAAGTCGCGCTGTAAATCCTGAAACACGTACCTTTATCAAAATACATGTGTGCACGCGACTCTGGTATTGCGTATGGACATTTCAGTAGACTAATTAATCAAGTGCCAAATCCGGGAATGACGTGCCATATGAAGCAATACCTAGCTCTAAATGGGGCAGCATCGCGTAACCCACTGACAAGATGATAAAAAATGGGTAATTATTGAACACCCATGGAATGAAACTTACTGAAGTTACCGGTGATCTCGGAGATAATCCCCCAAACTTTTGCTTTGGGCAACATATTGTGAAATCGGGCTGAGTAGCGCTCAGACTGTAGAACGCTGGCCTTCTGAGCTCAAGTTGGCGGGTTCGATCCCGGCTCAGTTCGGTGGTACTTGAAGGTGCTCAAATATGTTAGCCTCGTGTCAGTAGATTTACTGGCACGTAAAATAAATTATGCGGGACGCAATTCCGGCACCTCAGCGTCTCCAAATGCCGTAAACGTAGTTAGTGGGACGTAAAACCAATGATAATATTATTACATACGGTAAGCTACGTCTAGTGTATCGAACGACATTTCATTTCAAGATAGAACAGGGGAAGGACAAAGTCGAATTATTTAATCTGAGGAGACTTAGTCCGAACTGATTCTAATCAGCTAATTAAAAGTGGCCATGCACAGCTCACGTCGAAGTGCATTTATAATTCAGGAAAACATTTAAAATCCTCTCCTGCAACGCAACCCATCAATATACTCTACAGCAGTTCTCAAAGTGTATCCCGTGACACAGTAGTACGCCCCGAAATTGCTTGGCTGTGCCACTAAAAACGAAATTAAGCACACATAAAAACATATATGTGTATAAAATATTTTAGTAATGCTATTTATTAAGCTTTGACAACTGAAAAGATGTAAAAGAACATGAAAAAAGCACGACTTTTCTATCAGTATTTATATTATTTTAGCAACCCAGTGGCAAATGTGGGGATGTTTACTTTTGCACAATTTTTCAACACAGAGAATAATCGCAATCCGTATTTTTTTTATCTGCCGACAGAAATCTCTTCCGTTTCTGATTTTAGTATTCGCCAGTGCTGAAAATCTCTGTTCTCACAGGTACGTCGGAAACTGAAATAATGTACGGATAGGGCATGCAAATTCGCCATGTATTTTGAACGTTCCAGTGGTTTATATAGGCCTACTTTCCCCTAGGGCTCCTTGTTTAACTTATCTGAACTCACCGGTGTTTGAAACATTTTGAAGCAGGCCAGATTTGCCACAATATTCCACAAGGCAAAACAGTGTGCCGTGAACCAAACTAGTTTGAGAACCCCTGCTCTGCAGTATAATTCTGTAATATGCACAGCAGTTAAGGATTTTGTTCACATACAGCGGTGTATTATGATAACGTTAGAAGCAGCATTATTACTTCACATGCTTCGTTTTTAAAACCAAAGGACCATTAATCCACATTTCTTGTGTTGATTCGATCTTTTAGAGACTGTAACCGACTGTCTTAGCCGAGTGGTTTTCGCTCCGCTATGGAATTCGAAATCTTTGATGTCCTTAGATCTGAGGTTCTAATCCCCGCGCTGAAAGTGGCAATCACAAGAGCGTTATTTCATCCACATTTTCCTCCTCAATTCACCGCAGAAAATCTTTAGTACAGTGTCTAATTTCAACTCTAAGGCCGCCGGACTGAGTGGTTCAGATGGTAGTGCAGAGTTGGCAGGTTCGACCCTTGTTCTGTCCGGTAGTATTTGAAGGTGCTCGAATACGCCAGACTCGTGTCGGCAGATTTACCAGCATGCAAAACACCTACGAGACAATATTTCGGCACCTCGGCGACCCCGAAAACCATAAAAGTAATTACTGGGACGTAAAACCGGTAACATAACTATTAAGACTAAACACCAATTACAGTTCTACGACCATACTATCAGTTTAACACACTCAAAAGGATCCACAGTAACGCAAGATATAAGACAGGAACACTCCATGTTCATGATCTGATGACAAAGAGGTGTCTCAAGACCTCCATATGAAGCAACATCAAGAGGATGTACTGTAAATGTGCAAATTCACAACCATCGCCGCCCCAGCACGCGTACGCGCGCGCGTGCACACACACACACACACACACACACAAATTCATACATACACTGAGGAGGCTTGGCTTTGAAAAAACATATATACTTTGTTTTTTTGCAAGTTGCTTTACGTCGCACCGACACAGATAGGTCTTACGGCGACGATGGACAAGAAAGGGCTAGGAGTGGGAAGGAAGCGGCCGTGGCCTGAATTAAGGTACAGCCCCAACATTTGTCTGGTGTGAAAATGGGAAACCACGGAAAACCATCTTCAGGGCTGCCGACAGTGGGATTCGAACCCACTATCTCCCGAATACTGGATACTGGCCGCAGTTAAGCGACTGCAGCTATCGAGCTCGGTGACAATATATTTAGCAGGGTCCGTAGCTAGGGCTACATTTCAAAATCACTAGAGCAAAATGCCCTTTTTTTTTTACCGGGTTGCCATATTAAAATGTTACGTAGAGATAAGTAAGTTTCGGCAAATTCGGGAAAGGAGGAACAATTTTTGTATTTGCCTATTTAAGTCCTTGCTGCAATTTTTAACGACTTGGTGCTTATTTTTGCTTTTCTTTAAGGTCATAAACACACATTCTTATTTGTTCAATATTGTTTATTCATATTCCTACTGGTTTGATCTTCTTTCTCCTAAATACTGCAATTCTGCCTACGGTATGCAACTCAGCCACTTACCAGCTGTAATAAATTTAACAAGTGGGCCTACTGAGCTATTTGGTTGTCATGAAATCCCTAGTGTGCCTTGTCTTTCTCTTTCATCTCACAGTGAAATGAAATGGCGTATGGCTTTTAGTGCCGGGAGTGTCCGAAGACAAGTTCGGCTCGCCAGGTGCAGGTCTTTCTATTCGACACCCGTAGGTGACCTGCGCGTCGTGATGAGGATGGAATGATGATGAAGACAGCACATACACCCAGCCCCCGTGCCATTGGAATTAACCAATTAAGGTTAAAATCCCCGACCCGGCCGGGAATCGAACCCGGGACCCTCTGAACCGAAGGCCAGTACGCTGACCGTTCAGCCAACGAGTCGGACATCTCACAGTGTCACCCTACGAAATGTGGAATTCCCTGTAAACCTCAATGAAGACAGGTGTACGAAATTTAAACTGGTATTTGGTTTGAGCCTCCTTATGGTAAATTCTGCTGGGTAGAAATAGTGTATCAAATCCCCTTCCTCAACTCAGTAATATTTTCCTTAAATAACTTGTGTGTCAAAGTTAAGGGTTTGATTTTCTGTAAAATATATCTCACCAGTAACTAACGAGCAGTGGAAAACGTAATGCTCTTAACATACGTACCGTTGTTAACATGGCCAGTTTTTTAATCGAACACATTTCCACCTCTAAGCATAAATCGGCACTTGCCGCCAGGAGTGGTCTAAAGATAATAGCTGCTATCAACAGCTGTTGCTGCGTCTATCAGACAGTTTCCGTTCTCATTAGATTTGTGTAAAACTTTTATAGATTCCGGAATTCCTTTCTGGAAGATCGAAGACCAAACGCTGAAAACTCTTTTTTGGAAAATTCTCCTGGGGAAAGTATACCAAGTGAAACAACGTTGCAAAATAATAACTTGCCCCTATACTGTGAGAATATATACAGAAATATTTACAGTGAAGTCTGTGGAAAGAAAGTATGGATTTAAAATTATTTATTTATTTATTTATTTATTTATTTATTTATTTATTTATTTATTTATTTATTTATTTCTAGGGCACCTGAGCTTAAGCTCGTAATGGTGCAGTACATACACAGCATCTGTAATTTAAATTATTTACAAACAGTGCCGGGCTGGTTAGCTCAGACGGTAGGACACTGGCTTTGCTCAAGCTGACGGGTTCGATCCCGACTCATTTCGGAGGTACTTAAAGGTGCTTAAATACGTCGGCTTTGTGTCGGTAGATTTAGTGGCACTTTAAAGATCTCCTGCGGGACAAACTTTCGGCACATCTGTGTCTCCGTAACCCGTAAAAGTAGTCAGTGGGACCCAAAGTAAACAGTGAGCATGTCTCTCGTATGTCATTAGGGAGTCAATTGAAAATATGTACAGTAGGCCTACAGAGTAATTCCATAATGAATTTGTACAGCGGACATAGTGGCAAAATACATCGCGAACATTATCGTAGAAACAATGAAACCAATGTCCAAAGTATTTCTGCTACCATCTGAGCAGTTAGAAAAAATTAACAGTAAGTTACAACTATTGGTCGGTTATTCACCAACTCTCCAAACTACATTATCTTTGGCCCGAGTATATTCGACACAATGATATCCCCCTTTTTATAAAGGATGCAGCACTGTACACGAAAAAAACTGCGAAGACATTAAAAATTCTCTTTCCGGAAATGGTCCATGTGACATGCATAGCACGCGGGTTTCATAGAATTGCAGAGAACATGCGCGTTTTGTTTTCCGATATAAACAAATTAATTTCTAGTGCAAAGAAGCTCCATCTCGAATGCAGATCTTCAAGAAGGTTGCTCCCGAACTCGCACTTACATTGCCGCGCTCCCTAAACATGACGCTGCATCAGCTCTTGGCGCGAGGAAAATTCTCACTTATGCGTGTGTTAGAAATGGTTTGTCTTTTATAGCAATATATTACGGTAAACTGGCGGAAATGATCACGAAGCTTGGAAAGCGAGAGGAGCTTCTTGTGGCTTCCATGAATCTTGATGAAGACACTATGAACTTTATTGAAACTGTTTCAGGTGAAGTAGGAAGTGCTATCAGTGAAAAGTGCAAGAGTGTTTTGTCTGCAAATCTAGATTTACACAAACTGAGGCAAATTTGCTAAGTTTTGAAAGGCTATCTCTCAGCAGACGTAGATGTAAGTCAATCTATACTACCTTGCTTTAAATACGCACCCATCACATCAGTCGACATAGAGCTTTTCCTGCTATGAAATTTATTCTGCTGGATAGGAGGCGGAGTTTAACCACAACTTGTAGTGACGTGCGATAATGTAAATTAATCTAATTTATTTGAAAAAACGCGGTAATTGAACACTGGACTTTGAAGAATCATGTGTTAGTAATTTAGTGTGTATGAAAGTGTAGTTTATGTTTTCAGTGTATCTAAAAAAATATATAATTCAAACTGCCCTGTTTTGAATTTTTTGTGCCTATTTTGCATGTTCTGTCGCCTTTTTTGCCTGCCCATTTCAAACATGTTAAATGCTGAAACATCTGCGCTCTAATAATCTCTGTGTTCGTTTCGTCTTTGTTTTACTGCCCAGTAGAATATCTTCAAATTCCTCAGTGTCATGCTGAAAGATTGCTAATATCCGCTCCTTCGAAATAATGCTGCATCATGATTCATTACCCAAGAGAACTAGCTTGAGTCGTTATCGGAAAATTTATCAACACGAACTAAAAATGAATCCTATCTTCATGGATCAGGCAGTGTGGTGAAGAGTAATAATATAACAAACGAAGTATCGTTCGGAACAAGTTTAAATACGTGCAAGATAGGGTGAAGAGTCGGGCGTTTAAAACGGTTCTCAATCCTTTATTCAAATTCGGTAGTACTTTAGGTGATTTTGTCGTCATAATTTGCTTAACGGACTTTCTCCTTTTCTTTTTGCCGTCTGCTGAGAGTGTTTGTTGTTCTTTTTTTTTTGCTAGGGGCTTTACGTCGCACCGACACAGATAGGTCTTATGGCGACGATGGGATAGGAAGGGCCTAGGAGTTGGAAGGAAGCGGCCGTGGCCTTAATTAAGGTACAGCCCCAGCATTTGCCTGGTGTGAAAATGGGAAACCACGGAAAACCATTTTCAGGGCTGCCGATAGTGGGATTCGAACCTACTATCTCCCGGATGCAAGCTCACAGCCGCGCGCCTCTACACGCACGGCCAACTCGCCCGGTGTTTGTTGTTCTAGGGAGGGGGGGCATAGAGTTGACAGCCATTATGGTCTAGGGGAGAGTGTAGGGACTTACAGGCTCCGTCATGTTTTGAGATTACTTCGGGGGATTGGACACTCTAATTTGTTTTTACTATAATTATAAGTGTTGGTTGTTCTTGTTGTTGTTGTTGGGACGTGATTAACTTAGTGACTTAGCTGCTCTCTTCCCACCCGAATCCCAGTCGCACCTCGGTTGAGATATTCCTCTCAAAAATCACGTGGCATCAGGCCAAAAGCAATAAAGAGCGTGGCTGCCTTCAGCGACCCCAGAAATAACTAAGATAAGCTGAATAAAGTACATTACAGTTGTGTTGTTGTTGTTGTTGATGATTCATTATAGATCTCTCGGATGTCATTGATCATCAACCCGTGTGTGTGTATTTGAGAAATATTCCTGATAACCTGAATAACTGCGGTGTTGTAACCTATAGTGTCTGCAGCTGTAAACATCAGGGTAGCGGAATGGGATCTTCGTCTCAAGGCTTAAGAAAAGTTACGTTCCAAGGAAGTTGAAGAACTCTACAAAATCCGTTTACTATAGCCGGCGTAGCCTGCAATAGAACTTCTCAACTTAAACTTCCCGTTCCTACATTGAAGATGCCTTAATTCGGTCAGCTATTGAGTTGGGTTTTACGTTCTGTGAGTTCGCTTACTTTTGTACTCAGTACTTTGGATGTTAGGAACTGCGAGGACGCTGCCAAGTTCACTGAAATGTACACACCAACTGAACATGTGAGCGACATTTCTACACCATTTCTAAGAGGGACTGGGTGCTTAAGGAATGACATTATTAGCACCACTTTCATATTGTCAGCACCATGGGTGAGACTGAGACAGGAAAATTGAAAGTAACAAATTTGTTCTAACCTATACTAGAAGACAGTGCACTGTTAACGCGCTAAGTCTCGCCAGCAGAGGCATGACCAAACAATGAGCACATTCTAAAATAGGAATAAATATGGAGTCACACTGGAATGAAAGTGACGCTGGAAACCGGAGATTCTGCAGGAAATGTGTCTCACTTCTACGTTTTCCAACCCAGATTTCACACTGCCTGACGTAAGCATGAAACAGGAGTGCAGGGGTAGAAGATCGATATCGAACTGACTGCCGCTTGAAAAAGCGAAACAAAGTGTCTGAGAGAATTTAAAGTAAGGGCAATGCAATTTTCACAACCTTGCTCTTCGAAAGTGCTTGCCCGCCGGGCTCATGTCCTTAGTGTTATGTGGGATATATTGTCAATACAATAGCATTTTCTGGTGTTAACTTCGACTCTGAAAGCAGGTGATGATGATGATGATGATGATGATTATGATTATTATTATTATTATTATTATTATAATTATTATTATTATTGTTGTAGCCTCCGTGGCTCAGGTGGCAGCGCGCCGGCCTCTCACCGCTGGACTCCGTGGTTCAAATCCCGGCCACTCCATGTGAGATTTGTGCTGGACAAAGCGGAGCCGGGACAGGTTTTTCTCCGGGTACTCCGGTCTTCCCTGTCATATTTCATTCCAGCAACACTCTCCAATATCATTTCATTTCATCTTTCATTCATCAATCATTGCACCAGAGGAGTGCGACAGGCTTCAGCAGCCGGCACAATTCCAGTCCTCGCCGCTAGATAGGGGCTTCATTCATTCCATTGCTGACCCGGTCGAATGACTGGAAACAGGCTGTGGAGTTTCAATGGTTATTATTATTATTATTATTATTATTATTATTATTGAAATGGCGTATGGCTTCTAGTGCCGGGAGTGTCCGAGGACATGTTCGGCTCGCCAGGTGCAGGTCTTTTGACTTGACTCCCGTAGGCGACCTGCGCGCCATGATGAATATGAAATGATGATGAAGACGAAACATACACCCAGCCCTCGTGCCAGCGAAATTAACCAATGAAGGTTAAAATTCCCGACCCTACCGGGAATCGAACCCGGGACCCCTGTGGCCAAAGGCCAGCACGCTAACCATTTAGCCATGGAGCCGGACATTATTATTATTATTATTATTATTATTATTATTATTATTATTATTTGCATCTCTATACAGGCTCTGAAGGCTCCTGGTGAAGTGGGACGTAATGGCTTCCACTTTCCGTAACCTCGGCACGAGCCAGATTGATTAGCTCTATGCCCGGCCGTCTTTGCTCCAAGGAATTAACCCGGTGCTCATTTTTGGTGCAGGCTGAGTAAACCTCAGAGCCGTATGCCGCTCCAGAAGAGGAAATCTCGTTTCTTACATTTTTCGACTTACTAACGGGGAATCGAACCCCCATCCTTCCGGGTGAACTGAGCACACCTTTAGCGCCTCGGCTAGATAGCCCCTATTATTATTATTATTATTATTATTATTATTATTATTATTATTATTATTATTATTATTATTATTTGGCTGAATGTTCATCGTACTGACCTTCGGTTCAGAAATCCCCGGGTTCAATTCTCGGCTGGGTCGTGGATTTCAACTTCGTGTGATTAGTTCCTCTAGCTAGGGACTAGCTGTGTGTGTTCGTCTTAATAGGCTATGTAGATCTTCATTTACATACAACATGTCACACTACAAACAACCGCAGACAAGCGCAATAATTAATGAATAATTTCTTCGGCGTAAGATTGGTCTCAGGAAAGGCATCCGGCTGCAAACTAGGCAAAATCCGTACAAAGTGCCGATCCCAGGAAATTGGAAAAATATCACGAAGAACAAGATTATGACGATGATGATGATAATGATCATTATTACTATTATTATCATCATCTTCATCACATAGGCTCAGCTACATTCATACCTACAACTATTTCATTCAACCACATTTGCACGTTGGGTTGATAACTGAAGGGAAGTAATTGGCCACCCAACTTATTTTTCATACATGGCTCCCTAGTCTTCTTAGACGTCTGAGCTACTTGATTCACAATCAAGATGCTCAGTCTTCTTGGTATACAGTATATTGAACCTCTCTTTTTATTTTCGGAGTATTTTCTGGATATTCTCTTTTGTGTTTAATAATTGCCTCCAGTACAAACGTGGGACGGTACGGAGTAAGTGGAGTTCTGTATTGTTTCAAGATTCTACGAGCTTTATATTTGGAATGTACCGGCGTTTTCTGGACTTTTGTTCTGTGGAAAATGCCCATTTATATTTTTATATTTGCATGCTATTGCTTACTCCATCGTTATGAATGTTTGTTTCAACAGACATATCGAATTGAAACATTTTAAATAATAAAGAAAACATCGCTCCAGTTGTGCATTTGATCATTTGTCGTTTTTTCTATATTCGGCCACTCTTTTTTCATCTCTGCAGTTCATAGCATGATATTGCTAACACTGTCCTTTACTCAGGTGATACGCAGTGATATGATAGAAGTCCAGTCGCACACAAAGTTCCTGTAGTCGTTGGGACTGTGGACTTTAAATTGGGTTACAAAATGCTGCAGTTCATTGTTTTTAATATGGCATTGTCCTGTATGGTGTAGAAATGTGTATGAACACGTTTCACTTGATCTCTCCTACTAATTAGTTAGACACCCTTATAACATTTTAATGGTTGGCAGCAGTGTTACAAGGTGGAAGCCTCAAGTCGGAAACATCTCTCTCTGTCAAGAAAGTACACTAGTCTCGACAGATATTCTTTATAAACTCTCCAGAACATAATCCTTGGTTCCAATATGTTGTCTGCGGTCGTTCTTTTTCAGATTAATCCATATTACCTCGTTTCTGTATATGACGACGAGGATAATGAGTGTCAATTCACGACGTGCACGTGATAATGATCCGTTAAGCGTCAGATATAATTCAGCCTCCCTTTCATATGGTTCCTTAACTCTGCTTGTGTGATCAGGAGTATTAACATCGAGGAGTTAATAGCTATTTTTAAATACCGGTACTACTATTTCGTCGTCGCAATACATTTTGTCTGTAAACGTCATCTTGCTACCCCCGTGATGTAGGGGTATTGTGTCCGCGTCTTACTCGAAGGTACTGTGTTCGATCCGCGGCTTATCCAAGAATTTTAATCCTGGACGAAAGGCTGGAACTTGGTTCCTCAGCCTCGTGAGACGAACTGTCTGATGTCAGAAACAATGGATCCGAACAAGTAAGTCCAGCAATACGTCTGAGGACGTGGTGACGCTGACCGTGTGTACTCCATCTACCTAGGCAGGCCAGGGCCCTCAATGGGCTGTAGCATTATCGCGTCCAGTAAAACTTGTTTTCTCTCCTCCGAGAAAGTTCATAACTGCTCTTTTCGCTGTAACAGCTTAGTACCTGTGATAATAGTCACAATTCGAAGAGGGATTTTACTTTAAATCACGCATTTCAGGCCACCCGCATTAGTGTACCCTAGATTGAAAGTGGTTGTGGGACTCCCGTTTCTGAAGTGTGGCAAAAATGGTGAAAGTCATAATTTCCATTCGCGCTGTGAACTCTATGGTGTGGAAAATTGCATCTCATTCACTTTTATGCTTTAACTTCTTTTTCCTGACCTTTTGCCATTTACCACTTGGTATGAATTTAGCCCAATCCTACGGCCGGATGACTTTCGCGACGCCGACCCTATGTGGAGGGATGTATTCATTAATGGTGTTTGTGGTGTGATCTGTAAATTAAGATGTGTGTTAAAACGAACACAGACACCCAGCCCCGAGCTAGAGGAATTGAACAGACGCGGTTAAAACCGCCGACCTGTCCGGAATCGAACCCCTGGTCCTCTGGACTGAAGACCATTACGCTGACCAATCAACAAGTTATGATTTTTCTAACCACGAAAATAATTGTATTATACATTTCAAATGTGTTGGCATATACATGGTAGTACCGTGTTATTCATTAACAAACTTGGGATAACCGAGTTCAAATGTTGGCAAACTACGTCAAGATTTTGTGTTAAAATTGATGTCCAGCTCACTTTAACATCCATAATCTGAGAGAATAGATTCATTGACAATCTTATAGGCCTATTTTACAAATTGTATTAGTAAAGGGCTTTATACGCCTCGCGCGTAAGCTTTATATGTTTCCCATTATGTTACTCATTCAGTGACCATTCTTTAAATTACTCGTTACAATAATATAATATATCACTTACAAATAATTATCTGTCCTCTCAGTACTCACTCTCTAAATATACCTAAATATACGAGTAGTAATTAGTTGACCTTCATCTTCCCTCCAAGAAGTGTAGGCTTTAAAAGAAATCGCGTCCTTTACAGTCAAACTTCGTACGCACGTGGGGTAGAATTTCGGCGCACTTGGTTGGTATTGGGAGAACATTAATTAGTAAAACCCGTGACTGTGGATTATCTGGCACATTAATGGGCACTTTTTCAGAGTGAAATTCCGCCCTCCACCACCACTTTAACTGCCAGCTTCGTAGTGTAGGGTGTGTCTGTATCTAAACTGCGAGCCTTGATTCAGATTCCTGGTACGTCCAAGGTTCATAATCCTGGACTGGGGGTTGATACGGAGTTCACTCAGAACTCGTGGGTCCAACTGGGGAATTGTCGGATGTGAGAGAGAGTAGACCTGGTCTTGAAAGCTAAGTAATCGAATCATATCCAGGTCAACCAGGCAGAAAGCTCTTTGACAAACCCTAATACCACGGCAGGAGAAATACACGACATTTCAATAATAACAGGGAAAACTTCCAATTCCCCTGGTTGGAAGAGCTCAAAACACAATAATTCCAAGAAGAGGTCCAGTAGGGGTTCGGTTGTATACCTGGACGGGTTTCAAAACGCACGAGCCTGGCCAGCACTCTTTTGAATGAGTAAATTTTCACCCTATCCAAATAATTCAAAATGCGAGTTTAAAGTTAAACATATTGATCCCTATCCACAAGCTTAAATGAGCTTAAGGTGAGACATTGATCCATATCTACATGATTTAAAATGCGAGTTTAAGGTGATACGTACTGGTTAACTAAAGGTAATTTTGGAAACAAGGGTCAACAGTTAAAAATTAACCATGAGTCTCGCGAACAGGTCCATTATTAGCGCCAGCCAGAATTTCGTACCCTGTCATCGAGGCAGTTGAAATATCCTCGGAAGCCAAGGACTCGCGCGTGCACCCCACTCGACCTTCGAAGTCAAGACCTGGTTCCATAGACGTATTTTTATTTTATTTTTATTTTTACTTTTACTATTTACCTCGCTTTTTACACAATTTACATACTTAACAAATCTTTATTTACAAACTTTGATTTACTGCCTCTGCACAGGTTTAATCTATCTTAAGGACGAAAGATATAACTTTTAGAAATCTACCTATATCTCTACTCTTCATAATTTTTATGCTTCGTTCTATTCGATTGACAGGTCAGGAATACTTGTTTCTTATTTTTAAATCTTCGGGTTTCTACTCCTTTCAAGTCCCTTGATTCAAATATGAGGTCTTCCCAGCACGTTATGGATATAGTGATTATACCCGTCTACAGAACCGTTTGATCCATGTTTCCTGTTAGAGCAGTTCCATATTTTCGTGGGGACTTGAATTCTACAGCCGTTGTTCTATAACGTAGTTTAAAAACTGTCAAATTCTCCTCTTCAGGAGCATTGCTGTGAATATGTCCTCAACCATTTTCTTACATCCTCTGACGACAGAAAGCCAAGTGCTACACACATTCGAATTCTAAGTCGTATTCCTGATTCATTTTTCAAGATTCAGTGAGGCTGACTTCCTGAACCTTTCACCAGAGACTTTGTGCTAAATGGGAAAAGCATCCTTGCACTTTCACTGACGGAAACACTTCTTTTATTGCTTTGACAGAGGCTGCTTCAAAGCCAAAATTTATTTCAGCTGGATTACATTCTGGACCTCTGTATTTTTATGACTGTATTGAACAATCTAATGCATGTGTCTGCTGTATTATTGGGAAGAAGGGCAAATGAAACAAGTCGATGGCTTACTTCTAAAACCTCGTATCTACCAATGCTCTTCCTATCCATTAGGCCCTATATTACTTAAGACTGGTGACGCCTCCCAGCCACGTATGCATATGCAGCTCATCAGAACAATTTTCGTTGGGTTCATTTTCCTATGCTAATGTGTAAACGAAGATTAACCTCAAATACATTGTACTGAAAGGGGCTGCCTGGCCGAGGCAATAAAGGCGTGCTCGGTTTGCATCGAATCCCCGTCAGGAAATCGTAAAATTAAAGAAACGAGATTTCCACTTCAGGAGGTTCGTATGGCCCTGAGGTTCACTAAGCCTACATCAAAAATGAGTACCAAGTTAATTCCTGGGGGCAAAGGTGGCCGGGCGTAGAGCTAGCCACTCTACCCCATCAAGTGCCGAAGTTACGGATAGTGGAAGCCTTACCTTCCACCCCTCCAAGGGCCTTAATGGCCTGTACAGAGATGACTTTGCTTTTTTTTTTACATTATACTGTAGGAGTGCGTAAATACGCAATACAAACAACATCCTTACAATACGGTATGGTAAGGTCCATTTTCCTTTCCAGGTTAGCGTAGGAAAATGAACAGACCGACAATTATTCTGATGGACTGCATATCAATACATGGTTGGGAGGCGTGACACATTGGGAAACACGGGCTTTTAGAAGTAAGCCATCGAAGTGTTGTATTTGTCTCCTCACTAGTACTTCCGAGATGAACTTCTATCGTATACACCTGTGAAAACTGCTGCTGAAACTTATTTGAAAATACATCCGCAAGAAATTCACTGTATTTCGAGGGATCTGCTTCCTTTTCCACTTGAAAATATAAATATTTTTTCCTCCCTCGCTGTTGTCTCCAAGAAGAAAGCTATTGCTGTTGTTTAAACACATTTCTAGCTGCAGCGAACACGATGACACGAATTTTATTGGCCATATAGGTTCATAGTTTACTATATTCTATCATTAATCCTTATTTAACCAAAAAACATGGTATACAAGGCCTAGGAGTGGGAAGGAAGCGGCCGTGGCCTTAATTAAGGTAGGCCCTACAGTCCCAGCTATAATTACTTTAGTTGTTCTCGAAGTGTTATTCACATGCATTGTCGTGATATTGCAAAGTGTGTTTGGTTATTTTTATTTCCTTCCTTTAGAAATATTACGAAGTTCCGCGAGCAGTAAGTTATAAAAATAGAAAGGACAGAAAAATGTAAGAATTTTCCTCATTTTACTGCTGGTCTTCTTAATGAATTTTGGACAATATTTAAGATCTTTGTTCTGATAGGCTATTTCCAAGATTTTTATGTCATATTTTCGTGTTTTTAAGGCATGATTGCACGGATATACCCAGAGATTTTAGGGCATATAAATCCGAGCTCCAGTTATTAGGCCGTGTCAACGCTGTTAACAAGAATTGCATCGATCGTCTGATATATGGTAGGCAGCTTATTCGCTGAACGAACGTTGTCTCCACCGGGAAAGTCTGACTCGATGGAAACACTGAACGCACATTTTGTTATGCTTTGATAATCACAGTAAATCTCGAACTGCGCTTAAATGTTATATTCACTCTTCTTCTTTTTCTGACCATTTCTAAATTACCTGGAGTCGGTACTTTGTATGGATTTAACCCAGTTTTACGGCGGGATGCTTTTCCTGACGTCAACTCTAGTCCATGTGGAAGGATGTGCTTACTACTGGGTGTTTCTGAGGTGGTTTGTAGTGTGATATGATGTTTGAAAAAGAAGATGTGTATTGAGATAAACACAAACACCCTGTCCCTGACCAAGGGGAATTACCTGGACGCGGATAAAATCCCCGCCCCGTCCAGGAATCGAACCTGCAGCCCTCTGAAACGAAGGCCATTACGCCGACCATTCAGTTAAAGAGGCGGACTAAATTTTGTGTTTGTTGCCATTAAAATGTTCCCATGCGAATTTATGACGAAATCAGCTTAAATAGTTTCAAATATTAGTTCAGAGGGGGGTTAACAGTTCCACCGTTTTTTCGCTTGAAACAAAATTTCGTAAATTCCTAGTTATGCAGGTTGCAGTATTACGTATTTGTATATATTTGAATCAAGAATTTCTATATAAAAATTAGTCGTAGAAAAAATATAAGTAACAGGCCTTTGGTATAGTATTACTGAAACCGCTTCCCCGAAATTGCCCAGACCACGCACACCACATCAGTACGAAAAGCAAGTTTGTGTGCCACCTTGTGAAATTCACAAGCATCTAGAGACCTCGATATGAGCAGAAAATTTACTATCACGATTATCTAGTTGCCTACAACGCTGATCAGTGCCTTGCAAATTACCTAAACAGTGTTAGGCAACGGAAAGTGTAACCGTTGCAGAGAACGACTGAAGTCAGCAAAAGTGAAGTTCATTACCACCGGAGCCCGCCAGAAATGTATACCTGACGTTGCATTATAAAATAGAAATATCATATGTATTCTGCTTGAATTGCAGTATCGGAAGGCAAACAAAATGTGTGCAAAGAACTCAAGTATGTTAAGCTTCTGCAGAGTTTCATCACATCATACTTTGCCAATTAATATCTCTGCTTATAAACAAATAGCCGTACCCGTGTTCTAGGGGTAGCGTGCCCGGAGGCACCGGGTTCGATTCCAGTCCAGGTCAATGATTTTTACCTGAATCTGAGAGCAGGTTGGAGGTCCACCCAGCCCATGTGATTACAGTTTTGGAACTATCTGACGGTGAGATAGCGGTCCCGGTCTAGAAAGTCAAGAATAACGGCCGAGAGGATTCGTCGTGCTGAACACATGACACCTCGTAATCTGCACAACTTGACTGAGCAGCGGTCACTTGGTAGGCCAGTGCCCATCAGGGCTGTAGCCATGAGCTTTGTTGTTTGTTTAGCTTTTTATTTTTATAAACAAATACTTTACAGAGATACTTCCGAAGTGATTTAAGGCATTTTCTTGGTACGTGAACAGCAATATAGATTTCAATGACAAGTAGAATATAATTTCCATTTTAAATATATCAAGCAACGTAAAATTTCGTAATAAATGTTTCATAACGTTTTCAAGAAATTAGAGATTTAAGAAAGTAACCTGTGGTCTAGGAATAACGCAATTGCCTTTTACCCGGAGGTCCTGGGTTCGATTTCTCGCCATGTCACGGAGGTTTATTTGAATCTAAGGGCTAGTTCGAGGTCCACTCAGCCAACGTGAGAACAACTGAGGAGCCATCTGACGGTGAGATAACGACCCCGGTATAGTAAGCCAAGAATAACGGCCGAGAGGATTCATCGCGCTGACCATTTCGTCACTACGTAATTTTCAGGTCTTCGAGCTGAGCAGCGGCCACTAGGTAGGCCAAGGTCCATCTGGACTAACACATTGTCACATGATAAACCAATACCAATTGGTTAGGTATTGCAGTTTAGGGGGCCCCTGTTTCGATTCCCGGCAGTATCGGACATTTTAAACTTAAATGGTTAATTCCCTTCGCTCGGGGACTGGGTGTTCGTGCTGTCTCTAACATCCTTGCAACTCACACACCATACACAACGCTATCCTCCACCATAATAACACGTAGTTTTCTATACACGGCATATGCCGTCCACCCTCGTTGGAGGGTCTGCCTTACAAAGGCTGCACCCGGCTAGAAATAGCCACACGAAATTATTATTATTGTTATTATTATTATTATTATTATTATTATTATTATTATTATTATTATTATTATTATCTACAAGAACATTAAAGCAATCCATAATCGTGTTTAGTTCAGCCACTGTTTTCTTCATTCGCCACTTTTGTCTGGCGCAATAATGGTTTTTTTCTTTCTGTGAGCGGTTTTATTAGTATTCAAGTAATATCTTCGGACGTTAAAAAATCTCCCTTTTTATTCAAGGTAGAAAGTTCCATATCAGATATTTCCTAGACTGCCGTACAAAATTGTTATGAGGCAACTTACACAGTTTTTGGTGTAATTTTAGTGACCTTATTCCCCTGTAAAATTTTAAAATAGTGCTCTATAAATATGTAGGCCTACTTCGACGTATTTCTCGCATCGATGAAGAGATTTTGATAGTATATACTTATGGAAGTACTAAAGATAGGTGGCACAGGCCATTCCCTCAGCCACGCGATGCTGAGCAAATTTGCAATAAATACCATAAAGATATTGTGTTTGTTTGCAGTAACTAGCCTCTAATGCTTTGGTACAACCAATGTGGCGGCCGCGCGTGTCCGCTAGCTTCAACTCAGGCAGCGCATTGGCAACTCACGTTGGTTCGTTGCTTAAACCTTCACATAAAATATCGAATGCAAATGCTGCTCCAGAGACGTGAACATGCAACAGATCTGGGGAAGTACACACAGACTGCAATTTACACACCATCCATGGCCTATATTCTTCTATGGTTTACTCTAATTCAAACCTGTAATAATTGCAGGTAGTCCTATTTCTATCGTTGTCTTTAGAACGCTTTACACGGAAATATTTACAAAGGTGTTCGAGCGCTGTTTGACAGCAGTCTGGATAAACTGGAATAGTCCATCTGACTCTAAACTACTTGTCATGGTACGACTTAGGACCATAACTTTGAAATAACTGCCTAATTAAATCTATGTTTAAATTTGAGTCATTCATGGTAGGCCTACGCCATGTTTTTTTTCAATTACTGACTAAATCAAGTAGGTCGTCTGGAAAAATACTATCAACTCATTTTTTGTCCTCTATTTTGCCCTCGTTATTGAAGTCGTAGTGCATGCGGGCTTATGGAATCCCCTTCCCAATTAACTCAGCAGGACTGAAGCTCAACAACTCGCAAGAATTATGAAGTCCAATAAATCAATATTATTAGTACCAGCAGTCTTCTATCGGAGGGAACTGCAGCATGTGTCTGATAAACACGCATTTAAAAAAATAACATGCTTTGTTTAAAGTAGGCCTATTTAAGGAGAATCTCAGTAAGAATAATATATTTTACTATAACTGGCATAAACGACAAATTCACGTAAGTATAATTTTGAGTTACCGAATTTTATTTTATTCCCTGGGCTTTTCCCAGTTACTTAGGATCGACAGTACAGTTGGACTTAAGCCCAGTTTAACGGCCGTATGACCTTCTGGGCGCCAACCTTATATGGAGAGATAGTCTATATTCACTGTTGTGTGTTTCTGTGGTGGTTGGTAGTGTGGAGTGTGTAAATGAAGAGATACGTAATAAGACGAACACAAACACTCAGCCTCCGGAGCAGAGAAACTAACTAAATGTAACTGAAACCCCCAGTCCAGCCAAGAACCGAGCCCGAGGCCCTCTTATCAGAAGATTGCTATGCTAACCATTAGTTAAAGAGCCGGACTAACTTCGATTTATTCAATAGGTATTATGCAATATTTACATGGAATATTTTTCATAAACGTAGTATATTCGAAGACCCTTTGAGTGGTGGTTATAATAGGCCTACACGAAGCCGTTACTAGACAGACAGGGCAGCTTGATCCCAACTCACCTTGGATAACATTTGGTGGACGGCGCCCTCACGAGCTCCTAACTGGTAGTGTCGAATTTAGAAACCGCTATAGCCTATGTCTGCATTCTCTTTTTTCATTGACATAATCCCAATTGGATCTCTGTCTCCTTTCAGTCCTCATATCAGGTTGGAATTGTCTAATTTATAGTCGCTGCTCAGGAATAGATACACTGGTAAACAGTTTTCTCTTATCGCAGAGTTATATTCACAAGTTGCTTATGCACGAAATGTTCTCTCATATGAAGACACGTAAAATCAATGTTGTTTGACAACGCCGGTAAACAAACACACTTTGTGACACATAATGTGTTCGCTTAAACATTTCTGAGTACCGTGGAGAGGAAAGAGTGCATTGTCGGAGATTTCTTGGCTAGTTAATAGCCTACTTGGAGGTTTATCAACACTTTGCCAATCAAAAGGTGCACATCCATGCTTTTAGAACGAGTTTAAATGATAACATTTTCAACAAATTGCCTTAACGCCGCTTGTCACTTTCTTAATATAACAGAACTACGCAGGTTTGTTGGCAAGGTTTGTATTGGACAAATATGTAGGCTATATTAAAGAGTAAGACAAGAAAAATGTCATTACTGAAGACTATATCACAGAATGAAGTATACGAAGGTTGACACTGAGTCATCAGTGCGAGAGTCCTTTCAATTTTTGTTTCAGGTAATGCACATTATTACAAACATCATGGTTCGCACAAATTGTATATGAAGTGGCTAATCTTAGTCTATAAGTAAAACGTAAGCTTACACCTCATATTTGGTCACAGTCTTATCGGTCAAATAAGCAAGCGGAAATTCGCATGGAATATTTGCGATATAAATATAGATTAAAAAGAAATGGAACATTGCTTTATTTTGTCAAAATTACCACGTGCTGTACTACTTAACAATTAAAGGCTTAAGTTACAATTTTTCTCACTGGTTTGTAAATAACTTGTGTGGTGAAGATGTAGGGCCTATATTCTTTTATATTACTTTACGTCGCACTGACCCAGACAGGTCTTATGGCGACGATAGAATAAGACCGGGAAGGAAGCGACCGTGGCGCGGTCTGGTGTGAAAATGAGAAACCACGGAAAACCGTCTTCAGGGCTGTCGATAGTGGGATTCGAAGCCACTATCTCTGGAATGCAAGTTGACAGCTACATGACCCAAACAGCGCAGCCAACTCCATTGGTGACGATGTATTCATTTAAATTCCAAAGTCTGTGATTTACATGTTTCATTTATTAGTTATTACATTTTGGTAAATAATCCATGCCTTACCAGTTGTGCACTCCCATTCCCGTATATATAAATAGATTCCATTTCAGACAATTTTCTTTGCTCAAATGCTGAATTTGTTGATAACGCATGCTACAGCCCCCTCCTCAAGCGTGTAACAATGTGATGTAATTAGTGTAAACAAGGGAGTAAGCCAGTCGGCTTTCTGAGAAAAAAAAACAGCCTTCCGTGTCAGTAGAAGAGTAAACTTGGCTGCAAGGAAAACAAGCAAAGCCTTAAGCTTCTAGGAGTTTTACGACGATAAATAGAAGAACTCATTCAACATATAACTTATAAAAGTCCTTTATTGCCGATTTTTACACTACTCAACGCTAAGCTCTAGCGCTTAACGAGCGGCATGCTTACCTCTCGATACGAATATCACCTACAGGTGGGACCCTTCAAAGTCGGCATCATCATTACTTTCCACACAGAGTTTGCATTTTCTTCGTTCCCTTGATGTAAAACCTAGCTTGCGAAGCTTAACTTTGGACTTAAACGAATAAATAAAACGCTCTCATTTTAAGTCCTTTAGCGAGTGATTCAAGCCGCTCTCATTCTGCCTACTTATAAGTAAAGCTATGTAAATGCCTATGTTGTTTTTCATTATAGTATAAATAGCGTGCTGTGGAAAGTGATAGTTCAGCTCATATGTTTAATAAAGATTACAAGATTTATGGGCACGTTCCCTCTCTTTTATCTTTGACTCTAGTCCTTGATTATGGGTTGTCTCTGGCGCGAGCAGAGTACCTCATCATGCTACCACACAGCTCTACAGATAATAGTTGTTCTTGCCGGAATGACTTATTTTTAAGACCAGAACATTGTTAATTGGTACTGTACTGTAAGTTACTGACTAAAAGTAATTCTAACTCTACAGGAATGTGGCTGCACCCATACTGATTTCCTTTAATTTTCCTTGTGATTTCTTACATTTTGTTCAAATGTAGGTGGAGCCTTTATATGAAGCCTGGACAGTTTCAAAAGAACGCATTTCTTAAGAATGTCTGAATATAGACTGAGGTTGTAGTCACAGAATTCCTGAAAATTTTGCACTGAAAATGGATATATTTTTTTGCTAGGGGCTTTACGTCGCACCGACACAGATAGGTCTTATGGCGACGATGGGATAGGAAAGGCCTAGGAGTTGTAAGGAAGCGGCCGTGGCCTTAATTAAGGTGCAGCCCCAGCATTTGCCTGGTGTGAAAATAGGAAACCACGGTAAACCATTTTCAGGGCTGCCGATAGTGGGATTCGAACCTACTATCTCCCGGATGCAAGCTCACAGCCGCGCGCCTCTACGCGCACGGCCAACTCGCCCGGTAAATGGATATTCAAGAAGTATTGTAAATGTTAGTAATAGCGTACCTTACATTGTTAGAGAATGTGAAACGGAAGAAGTAGGCAAATAAAGACACGTAGAATAACATCCATATCATTTCAGTATATCTCTTCCAATATATTTGCTTCAAATTAGGAAGTCCTTCTCTAATTAATAATAGTAATAATAATGTTATTGGTTTTATGTCCTACTAACTACTTGTATGGCTTTTGGAGATACACCAATACAAATGAAATGGGCATTGGAAGACTCAGATTTATATTTAAATATTATTCATTTCTACCAGTTCACAGAGATATTAAATAACTAATTGTTCTTTCCAGTTGAGAAGAACCAACATTTAACCAACTGTTTACTGGATGGATTTGTATGTAAACTGCATTTAATCGGGAAAGAAAGGGGGCAGTATGTACTGAACATTTATATCACACCAGATGTTTTGGAATGGATTCACTGCACGACGAATTGCTCGAAAAAGTGCGTCCTTTAGGAGGTTCTTACGCGATGGATTGACATTGGATATGTCGATATAAGAGGGAATGATGAACATTTGCCCAATAATTGAAGCTCTGTATTTACAAGACAAACTGCCTGAAGTGCTCGGCTATTGATGGGTAATAAAGTTGAAATTAAAGACGCATTAAAAAAATCGTGTAACTTAAGTTCGGGTTCTCAGCATTATAACTGTTCTCCTTCCTCCAGTACCATTGTCCGGAATGATTTAATTCACGGTCGCTTAAATATATTCTAACTTCGCATTGTGTTCTGTTTGGTGCTATAGCCTATGCATTTCCTGTGATGGAGGGATACTATAAAACGAACATTTGTTATTCTGAAGTTCTAGGATTAGCTGTACGCTTATCAACAGACGGCGATGAATTTAGGCCATACGTTGATTAGTCTACCCATGCTCTATAATGAAACTACATGAATTATATTGTAGCCGACTGGTTGGAAAAGTAGGGGGAAATGCACTACATAGGCGCCATCTTAACCGGTGTGGTCTCAGATACGTAGGCGTGCCGCACGACACAAAATATTGCCATTTCTGAAGCCCCGAGTTCTCTGCGCAGTTGTTCCTCTCGTGCTTCCGCTCCCATCCTCGTTCAAACACGCACTGAAAAGTGCTTTCAGATCACAGACACCCCTTTCACATGCAAGTAACCAACTCTGTCTTTGGGGATAGGAACATTTTTCGCTTAAAACGTTCTGTATTTTTATTTTATGGTGGACTAGCTTATAGCTTAGTCACTGGCACGAAGAAAGTAAAATATTTCATCAACATTTGACACACGATCGTGAACGTTTTGGTGCAAACTAGAAGAAAGCACGATCCCTAGTGGATTAGGCATTCAGAAGTTATTCCAAGCAATCTTTCCGAACAGTCCCAGAGTCATGAATAAACATGTTTGCAATTAATTTCAAGACAATGGTAAGTTACCGTCTTAATCCACTCGAATTACTAGTTAAATCAAACAATATTTCATACTGATCAGTTTTATATTAAATCTGGTTATGTAATACTGATTAAAGTGTTATTATTTACTCAAAGTTCGTGTAGCCTATAATAAGTTAAATTTAACTTAGTTTAATTTAACTTATTAATGAGGACAGTCGTTCTCAGAACGGTTAAAATGTTCCAGTGAAGTTATTTATTAGGTTACCGTCAAAGGCAGTAAAGTCGGTATAATTTTTACTACCACTATATTTGTTCGTAACTGCTGTAGACTACAGTAGGCCTATTAATTTATAAATGTGTTGTAGTATTCTGGATCCTTGTGGTCACCTGTGGAATATTAATAATAAAATATTTAAGTTAATCCACAAGAACAGTTGTTTCAAAGAATAGTTTACAGTAAAATCCAATTCCGTTATATTCAGTAATAACATCGCGGTATGTTTCAAAACAAATTACTCTTGGCTTGCATTATGCACTAGTGTAAAATTTCAAATTACGATTTTGGAACGCTCCGCAACAGTTTACCAAGAACTGCATTGGTATTACTCAAAATAAAGCCAGTTTTATATGATATATGCATCTTACTTGATGAAATATAGGCCTATTAAGGGTTGAATTATAACAGTAGACCTATTTATTTAGTAAATATTTTGATATCGGTTGAATTATACCGCTGCTAACAGGACACATGAATTATTAAATTAATGAAACTATACGAACTGTTTAACTGAGTCTGTGTTACACATTATCGGATGCAAATTAGGAAGCTCTTAAATATTCTTCCATTTCTAGGCATATCAGGGATCGGTTCTGGATTAATGATATTTTTTCAACTAGCATGTTATATGATTGGATCATTGAACTGGAAGCTCGGCAAAGCAGTATTAAACACGTTGGGTATTGGCTGACTGTTACAGTCAGATAGCTGGGTTGTTTTTCTTGAAGAATAACTACAGATCTCAATAGCATTCAAATCATCAACGAACAAATTTTCCCTTAGAAATGTTAAACAATGTCGTGTTCAAATCTCAAATATGAGTGACGAAAATGTTGACTGTGAACAAGTTTCAGTTACTGTACATGATTATATCGGCGATTTGGAATCAGAACAGATTTTCCTTTGAGCATGAGCTTACACGATTGTATAACGTGATCTCTTCGGGATTGTTGGGAATTTTGCCCTGCAACAATTATGTTGTACGCATATGCAGGAAGCTGGAACCCACGAAAAGAGCAATCCAAAATGAGGGTTAATGTATTTGCATGCAGCAGCTGAGATCGGTAATGCAATTAGGTCCGTAGGCCGAAAGTGAAAGCAAATATTTCGAATGAACTAGCGCTTCTAGGGAGATCAGAATCAGTGCTAGCTACTGTCGGGGGGAGGCAGGGTGGGGGAACAGCGAGGAGGGAAGGGAGAGTGTGGGATGGGACTGAGCAGCTGGATGTTACCGAAGCAATGATACTTGATTGTTTAGTTGACGCAAGGACTACTTGCCGGTGGAATGGCGGGATGTCCAGGCTGCTGGCAGGGGCAGCTGTGGGGTGGGCAGTGGGAGTGGGGAAGGGGGACAGGGGGAGGGCTCTGCAACAAATGGGGGAAGGACAGCCTGAAATTTGCCTGCTGCCCATTTGTCCATTTCTAACAAGGCACCCTTTCTATTCATAATGCATGCAATGTGTTGGGCCAATGGAAAACAAGCAGATGGTCTGTTATTGGATCTTTTTTCGTGTCTTAGAGGTCTGCATCTACTTTAATGAGGATCCTGTCATGTCTGTATATTAATAAGTTTTGTGAAAGAGTGGAGTGGGGAGGTTGTAAGGGGAGCAGTGCAGAACCATGGGTACCAATGGATTTGTGTGGGTTCTCCAATCTTCCTCAGTCACGAGAAATGGCGTGATTCCATCCTACATCTCCCTTCTCGCTTCCACTCACGATAACTTCTGTGATATGTACTCACCTTTAGGCGAGCCATCACTTGACCCGCTTACTAAATAAGCCTAGTATTAAGCTGACTTAAGGAAAATTTCACCTCTTGAATGGTAAGCTGTCGAAATTAACGGTGGGAATTTGTTGCACCCTGTTCTAAAAGCACCTTGAGGGGTGCCTCATAGGTAGTTATAGGTTCTATAAGACTTCTGTTCAGCATTTTGAATCTGCTATGAAAGCAAATTCAACACCTGAGAGGTTATAAACGATATATCAACAGTGATTTTATATTAAGTAGGTTACATGTAATGAATTCCTCTTATTTTAATATTCAGTTTGCTGTGAATTTGCTATATTATTAGACTATTATTACTATTATTATTATTAGGCCTATTATTATTATTATTATTATTATTATTATTATTATTATTATTATTATTATTATTATTATTATTATTATTATTATTATTATTATTATTATTGGATGAGCCAGCTGTCCGACTACTTGGCTGAATGGTCAGCGTTGAGGGTTCAGAGGGTCCCGGGTTCGATTCCCAGCCGGGTCCGGGATTTTAATCGCATGTGATTAATTCTTCCGGCTTGGAGACTGGTCGTTTGTGTTTGTCCCAACACTCTCCTCTTCATATGCACACAACACACTATACTACCAACCACAGAAACACGCAATAGTGATTACATACCTCCACATAAAGTTGGCGTCAGGAAGGGTATCCGGCCATAAAACAGGACAAAATCCACAGTTCGCACGTGCGACCCCATAAGGCGTGGAAAAAGTGGTAGTAGAAGAAGAAGAATACGATGAGCCAACTGTAGACTACGAACCAAACCAAACCAAACCCCATGGCACTACAGCTCTTGAAGGGCCTTGGCCTACCAAGCGACCGCTGCTCAGCCTGAAGGTCTGCAGATTACGATGTGTCGTGTGGTCAGCACGACGAATCCTCTCGGCCGTTATTCTTGGCCTTCTAGACCGGGGCCGCTATAGTCTATCACCGTCAAGTAGCTCCTCAATTCTAATCACGTAGACTGATTGGACCTCGAACCAGCCCTCAGGTCCAGGTAAAAATCCCTGACCTGGCCGGGAATCGAACCCCGGGGCCTCCGGGTAAGAGGCAGGCACGCTACACTTACACCACGGGGCCGGCTTATCGACTACGAAAGTTTATACAAATGATTTGGAACTTAGGTTGTTAGCGCTGCTTGTGCGTTCTTGAGAGCTTTATTATCTATTATTATTATTCTTATGATTATTATTATTAGTAGTATACATAGGCCTATTCATTATAGATTGTTATGCCTTTCGTCGTTCAGTCTGTTAGCCTCTGCGAATAAACTAACCGCCTCCACAATCCTTTGTTTTCATCTAACCATCCTCGCTTTGGTTTCCCTCGACTCTTCTTTCCCTCCATGGCCGAGTCCATTATTCTCGTAGCTAACCAATCCTCCTCCATTAGTCCCACATAGCCCCCACAACCGAAGACGGCTTATACGTAGCCTACAGCTTCATACAGCCTTTATTTCCTCATTTCGAGTAGGCCTAACCACATTTTACTTTTTTGCAATTTCTTTTTTGCTAGTGGCCTTACATCGCACCGACACAGATAGGTCTTATGACGACGATTTTTGCAATTTTTTTAACGTCGCACTAACACATCAAATATTTTTGGCGACGCAAGGATGGGAAGGGGCTAGGAATGGGAAGGTAGCGGCCGTGGCCTTAATTAAGGTACAGACGCAGCATTTGCCTGGTGTGAAAATGGGATACCACGGAAAACTATCTTCAGGGCTGCCTATTCGAACCCACCGTCTCCCGAATGCAGGCTCACAGTTGAGTGACCCTAACCGCGCGGGCAACTCGTTCAGTACCCTCATTATTATTATTATTATTATTATTATTATTATTATTATTATTATTATTATTATTGTTATTATTATTATTACAGCCGGCATGAACCAGACAGCTGACTGATTAAGGGTTTGCCACAGATGATCATTAAAAACTTCGTTTAGGACTCCATTAGGAGTATTAGGCAACAGAAAAATTTAGAAGACAACTGCCAATATGAAAGTGTTTTCTTTTACCCTAAGTGCGTCTGGCTTTCCAACACTTATGTACGTATTGATTTTAATGTGCTTCATATAATGCACATGCCCTTAGACCAATGCTTTTACATTTATTTATTTTTTATTTTTTTTATTTTTAGTATTTTATGTAGAATATAGAATTGAAATATGATGGTGCAAATTAACCGAAAATGATCAATTCATTTGTAAACATAAATGCAGGCGCCGGGCATGTGACTCTGCAAACAAGATTATTGTTTCGGTGTTGGTTATTTCTACATGCCGGTGTATGTATAGGAGTGCGCGCCCGGTGAGCCTGTCCTGTCCAGTGGTGATCCTCAAGTAAATTTTGAGGAGTTTTCACGTAGAGAAGTTCCTCTCCACTCTTGCTATGGTCACTGGCGATATGACTAAGATACGGAGCAAATATTGGGGAACTGTGATGAAGAACAGGTTGCTAGTCCATCTATGGCTGTTGCTCGAGTTCTCTGCTACACTGCCACTTCAGTGTCTATAAGTCTCACTCCGCTTTAACTAGATATTCCATTGGAGTACCAAGGTCCTCCGTGTAGAAGCTGACACAATATCTGACATTTTCAAAGGGAACATCAGAGAAGTGAGGGATGACGAATTGCGGGGACGGAATGATTTCCTAGTGCTGTAGAAATCATTCTCCCAGAGCCGAGTTAAGGTCTCCCAGGAATGATATAAAGGTTGAAACACGGTAGTAGGACTCTGGGTCTGTAGTCAAGATGTTCATTTTTACACAATTGGCTTTACGTCGCACTGACACAGATAGGTCTTATGGCGACGATGGGGCAGGAAAGGGCTAGGAGTGGGAAGGAAGCGGTGGTGGCCTTAATTAAGGTATAATTCCAGCATTTTCCTGTGGTGAAAATGAGGGAACTACGGAAGAACCCCTCAGGGCTGCCAACAGTGGGGTTCGAACCCACTATCTCCCGAATGTAAGCTCGAAGTTGCTTCCACCTATCCGAACGGCTACCTCGTTCGATTCTTTATTGACTCGCGGCATAGGTATTATCCAACTCCAAGTTCGGAACCAGTGTCCGTCAAATCTTGAAAAATCTGTTGGCACAGTACCTTATTATTGATATGTGAGAATCAGTTGCTTACAACAAAGACTAAGTTATACTGTTGAAGATTTTCATAGGCATTGTTGTGATAGTGTATACGAACTTCAGTTCCGTTTCATGAATAAACACTGCTACGCACAGTTTTATTTCGGCAGGTTCTTTAAAAACTCACAATGTTGAAAATATTCTGTTGCCAAACTCCAAGACAATTTATGGATGCATGGCCCCCTGTACACCCTCGCCTCCAACATTGGGTACGGGCCTGGAATACAGTATATTAAAATAATCGCCTTTTAATACTTCCGTATCATTTATAATGTAAGTTAAACATATTTTTTAGAATGGAACCTTGGTTATTTGTATCCTATATAAAAGTGCTTGACCTGGCGAGTTGGCCGTGCGGTTAGGGGCGCGCAGCTGTGAGCTTGCATCCGGGAGATAATGGGTTCGAACCCCATGGTCGGCAGCCCTGAGGATGGTTTTCCGTGGTTTCCCATTTCCACAGCAGGCAAATGCCTTTCCTATCCCATCGTCGCCATAAGACCTATCTGTATCTGTGAGACGTAAAGCAAGTTGTAAAAAAGTGCTTGCTATTAACATAATATTTTATTTAGGACACAGAGCGAGTGGCTACGTGGTTTGTATCACGTAACTGTCAACTTGCGTTCAGGAGATAGTTGGTTCGAATCCCACTGTCGGTAGCCCTGAATATCGTTCTCCGTGGTTCCCCTTTTTCACACCAGGCAAATGTTGTGGCTGTACCTTAATCAGGGCCACGGTCGTTTCCTTCCCGCTCCTATCCTATCGTCGTCGTAAGACCTATCTATGTCGTTGCGACATCAAGCAAATTGTAATTAAATAAAAAAAGATTTGCACAAACTAGGAAACTGTCGGATTCCTGTTCAGAATCACTAATTTTGTCGTATTATGGAGAGCTTATATAATAACAGCAGGCGTGCAATGATGTTCCGTCGTCGTAATCGATCATCCAACAAGTTTCACCTTAATCGATTCCTGCGATACACTATGTTCTGTTTAAATCTGCAGCAACAAAGCACTAAGTAGGTAAATATCATTTGACGGCAGAATGAATGTTACCATTAACTTAATGATGTTTCAGTTGATTGTCCTACCAAGTTTCATTTACAGTCAGGCAGGTCCAACCTTAACAGTTTTCTTATTAGATTCCTGTTCTTTCCTTTCTTTGTAGTGCGGATGTTATTGTGCTTTCCTTCCATATCGCCGCTTAAAAATGGAGACCTCGTATTGAGCAAAAGCCTTATTTTACAGGAGACCAAAAAAAAAACCGTCCTAATGATTGAAAATGGCAACATAATTGTATCAATTGCAAATTATGAATTATTTTATAATAATCATATTTATTAAATTAGTACAAACACTTAACTTTGTTCTTTAAGATTTTCATTTCGCTCTTGCGAGGTGTCTGTAGACAGGTGTCATAATATACGATATATGAGATGATAGTGTCAGTTCATTTTAAGAAATTCCACTGGATATTTTGTTACGTGTTCTGCACAGAACGATCTGGAGGCTTAGTATAGCCACAACGGAATAATAAAATATTTCTGAAAAATTGCAAATACAAGGTCTCCATTCATAAGCGACGACATTCCTATCACTTTGAAAATCAGTTGAGACCAGTTTTGTTAACTTGGTATTGTCCTAGCGTGACGATCGCAGCAGACTAATGAATTTGCTACATATTTGGTGGTTAGACATTGTGAGCTAGATATCCTTAGTAAATGTCTGAATTAATATGTTCTTCCTGAAGTAAATCGTGTGTACAAAAGCTTACTTCTTTGTCTACTTCCACGCCTGTGGAGAGAAGATTTGGAAACATAGGATGTTGGTAATAACGCCATCATTGTGCTATAGAAACCCTATAGTAGACTACATGGAACATTATTGTCGCACATGAGCTTATCGTCCTTTAGTGATATTTTGGAGTCTACGATCGAATTGCAACGAAAGACATACGTCATTTTTGGTCTCAGATCGATGTAGATAGAAATTGATTGACTCGTGTTACAACTGAGTCTCGTGAGCGAATGTATCCTGTACCGCCCATGGGTGCATTGTGTAAACGGTGTTGTTCCTTCCTTCAGAGTTTAGAACTTCCGTTTAGGCTACCGAGGCTACTATAAGTATCCTACGACAAAGTGTTTTCCTCTGATGCCACTGCTGTACAAGAAATTACAATTGAGAAGGATGGCGCGGGGCGCAAGATAAAGAACTAAGTCAATATTTACCGAGCTCGGTAGCTGCAGTTTCTTAAGTGCGGCCAGTATCCAGTATTCGGGAGATAGTGGGTTCGAACTCCACTGTCGGCAGCCCTGAAGATGGTTTTCTGTGGTTTCCCATTTTCACACGAGGCAAATTCTAGGGCTGTATCTTAATTAAGGGCACGGTCGCTTCCTTCCCACTCCTAGCCGTTTCCTGTCCCATCGTCGCCATAAGACCTATCTGTGTCGGTATAACGTAAAGCAACTTGTAAAAAAAAAAGAATATTTGCTTGGAGTGAGTGTGATAAGAGGGCTGCCTAGATGAGGTGGTAAATGCTTACTTATTTCTCCCAGAAGGACGTTGGTTCGATTCCCCATCAAGAAGTCAGATAATTTTATTTACGGGACTCCACTTCCGGAGAGGGACATGAACTTCTCTTAGCCTACTACACAACTGAGTATCAGGTTAATTTCTGGAGACAAAGACAGTGAGGCATTGAGTTAATCATACTCTCCCTATTGTAGACTCCTTGGAGATGACTTTGCTTTACTTCGATACACTTTGTTTTGGAGCGAGTGTGCTAATTCGTGGAAAATGAATCTACAGTCAGGATAATTCTGAACTATGGAATCGTTGTAGTAAAATAATAATTACCGAATGCGATAGGACCTAAATCAAACGATGTTGACATGTTATTTAATTGCGTTGGTGCAGTATGTGTTCAAAATGTATACCACCACGAGCCACAGATTTTTTATAACGTTTATGAAGATTATTGAACATGTTGATGAACAAAGGTTGCTGTAAGAACACATAAAATTACATCTCGCGTCATTCGGAAATATTTGTAGGTTGGTCATCTGTTTAGAAAACCGATTCTTTCAGCATTCCCCATATGTAGGCATCTGGGGGATCTGGATAGCAGGAAGGATAAGTGACTCCCCCGCGGTGTGGGCTGTAGGTCCTTCTTGCTGCATCTATTGTCGTTGGAGGGTTAAGTTTCTGCTGCGACAAAAACGGCGTAAATTCTGCACAAATGGGGTAATAATGAGATCTCTGTAGACTACCTGGTCCACCGTCTTTGCATTCTGTATAGCATCCTCGACGAAATAAGTTCCCAATATTCCTTGACCGGACACGTAACACCTGTTGGAGAAGTCGTCCATGATTCTCGTTTGTAGTGACGGCTCTTGAGCGCCCTGTTGGCGTAAGACTGATCCCGTACGATGGAACTTGCCAGTGACAGCTAACATTTTTCTGTTATTTGGAGCCTCCTTATTAAATTGCTCTTCGTACAGTTCTTTAACGTGAAGCAAACTCGGCTCATTCTGACGCCCCACTCCGTATAACCATAAATAATGTTTTATTTTATTTTATTTTATTTTATTTTATTTTATTTTATTTTATTATTTTATTTTATTTTATTTTATTTTATTTTATTTTATTTATTTGTCTTTAGTAGTGGCGCAGTTAGGACTCATGGTTACACTTACACTTAACCACATCATTAGACAGAAAATTATGGAGAATATTAGTCTAAACATTTTTAAAGAAACTAATTTGCAATATAAATTCAAAATAAATGCAACTTAGTAATTATGCCAATATGTACATATCATTTGTCAAACCACCAAATAAAATTTAATGTAAAATTAAGTTTAAATTAATTGAATGAAAATTAACTAAGTTGCATACACACACTCACCATAATTCACTCATCAAGATTCACACCGTTTGTTTATGCATCTATGAGGTATTTTCTGTAGGAAGACTTGAAAGTCTCCAAAGAGTTACTGCTGCGGATGTTATTTGGAATAGAGTTCCATAATCTAGTTCCCGTCGCAATAAGTGAGCGATTATAGTCAGCTGACCTGAATTAAAGAGAATGGCAAATGTAGTAACAGAGCGTGTATGATGCTGGTGAAAAGAGGAAAGGTATGTAAAGTTTGATGACAGGAGTTCTCTCCGTTAGTGATCTGAATACCAACACAACTACATGAAGATATCTGAGTTCTTCAAATTTCAGGAGGGAAAGGTGCTTGTAACAAGGTGTGACATGTAAGTCATAGCGTAAGGAATAAACACTTTCTGCTCTATTGTGAGAACCGTAAGTGCAGAAATCAACACAACACTGAAGTCAAAATAAGTAAAGCTATTACATACAATAAATAAATACTTCGTTGCTAGAACACATCACACTACCAACAACCACAGAAACACGCAATAGTGGCCACATCCCTCCACATAGGGTTGGCGTAAGGAAGGGCATCTGGTCGTAAAATATGGCCAAATCCACATGTGCGACACAGTTTGCACACACGACCCCACAGGTGCGGGAAGAATGGTAGAAGAAGAAATACTTCGTTGCTAGGGAAACGTGGACAGCAGATGAGCAATAATATCACTGTCGTTTGTTTTGTCGAATACCGTATAACATCAAAAGGGCGAACAAATGCTGAACCTTACGAGTGAAATAAAGACCTTTCAGAGCCTTTAGGCAGGCTAGCGGCCTGCACTCCCGGGAATGAGCGAGCACAAAGTTTTTCTTTGATGATACACTGATGTCAGACCATATTAACACCTACAGTGTTTTAAAAAAATGTCTAATTGTGATTCGCCGGGCCCGTGGTGTAGGGGTAGCGTGCCTGCCTCTTACCCGGAGGCTTCGGGTTCGATTCCAGGCAAGTCAGGGATTTTTACCTGGATCTGAGGGCTGGTTTCAGGTCCACTCATCCTAAATGATGACAGTTAAGGAGCTATCTGTCCGCGAGATAGCGGACCCAGTCTAGAAAGCCACGAATAATGGGTGAGAGGATTCGTCGTGCCGACCACACTATACCTCGTAATCTGCAGGCCTTCGGGCTGAGCAGAGGTCGCTTGGTAGGCCATGGCCCTCCGGAGCTGTTGTGCCTTGGGGTTTGGTTTGGTTGTGATTCAGTCAGCAAATATATCACAATAAATTTACCGCTGTAACTCAAAAGCCGAGCCCTCTTGAAATCTTGCCGCAACTGAAATGCTCGGCGCGCAGACATGAATATGCCCATTTGAAAACAAGACAAGATGCGCCACTAACCCCACTCTCCTTCCTTCCCACAACTTGACGGTTAACGCGAGAAAGACAGGTTGAAGGGTCTAGCCAGCTTTGCCATACTTGGAACTTTCCTGATAGTCATCTCTCCTCACGGCGGTGATGCTCACGCAATATCGCGTGAATTTGGATCCGTTTGTACTCTTCTGATAGTAGAAAGCCGATGAATATTTGTAAAATTCAGTACTTACCGAAATCTCTTTGGTTTCTTACTTGCACAACTTATGCCAATGCACAACCTATCTTGAATTTTCATAGTTATATAAAATACCAACTGTCAACAATGAAAGAAATGAGTTTTTTGGATTATTTAGGAGAATGCAGTAACCAACTTAATAGTTAACCAGTGACTACTCTACAAGGGGGATGGTTTTGGATCCGATAGTTCAGTACAGTTTCAATGACCACCCTTTCCCCAGTAGGTGATATAACTTATCATTGTTTAAAGAATGGAGAACTCGTATATGCAACTTCTCCTAATATTATTTTATTATTTCGTTGTGGCTATACAAAGCCACCGGATCGTTCTATGGAGACCACGTAACGAAATATTCAACAGAATTGCTTAAAATTAACTAACACCACTGTCTACACTTGTCTACAGATAACTCGTAAGTGCAAAATGAAAATCTGAAGAAAAAAACCATTAATTTTCTGTACTAATCATTAGATTATTGCCAAATTTAGTTTATAATTTGTATTTGGCATAATTTGGTTTTCCATCTTCAACCACAGGATATTTGTTCCGTAAAATCAGATTTCTCTCAAAAATGAGGTCTCCGTTTTTAAGCGACGATATGCGTTCACAATTGATTATTCCTTTACCCCTTCAAAATGGCTTGCTTCTTGATAACAAATTCTCAGATTTCTTTTTTTTTTCTACCGCGTTTCCCTACACCTGTGGGGTCGCGGGTGCGAACTGCGTCGCAACTCATTTTCTACAACTCCACATAGTAGGGCCTACATGGTAAGCACACAGGAACAGAACATAACAGCAAACCACATGAAACTTTTTCTTACATGAAATGATCCAAATGCTCTCCGTTAGCGTTCATACATGCATCACCCGGCCGTCGCATTGAATCCCGGATGACCGAGCGAGTGGCTGCGTGATTTGTGTCACGTAGAAGTCAATACTTGCATTCGGGAGATAGTGGGTTCGAACCCCACTGACGGTGGCACTGAAGACGGTCTTCTTTGGTTTCCGGTGGACATACACAAGCAGCAGTATCACGCATCGTAGATGTTAACCTAGTGCAGTGTCAAAAAAGTGGAAAAGGTACCGTGAGACCAATGATGTAACAGACAGACCGAGAGTGACAACATCAGGCAGCACAGAGCAGACTAGGCTAACATCGACTGCTCAGCAATTACGAGATGACTTCTTGAGGGCAACTGGAGTCCGTATATCTGCACAAACTGTACGCAGTCAGTTGCATAGTGCCCTATTAAGGTCATTTCGACCGATTCGACTTATTCCACTAGACAATCGAAGTCGTGTCTGGAGGAGAGGATAGGCCATGGGAAACCATATGTAGGACTGCCGACATGGGATTCGAACCCTCTATCTCCCGAATGCTAGCTCACAACTGCGTGACGCGAACTGCGTATCCAACTCGCTCATTCCTCAGCGTCACAAGCTTTAAACTGGGATGCCAATTACTCGATCCCCGGCGCAGCTAAAATTTTAAGAACCGGGCAAGTTGGTCGTGCGGTTAGGGCCGCGCAGCTGTGAGCTTGCATCCGGGAGATAGTGGGTTCGAATCCCATTGTCGGCAGCCCTGAAGATGGTTTTCCGTGGTTTCCCATTTTCACACCAGGCAAATGCTGGGGTTGTACCTTAATCAAGGCCACGGCCGCTTCCTTCCAATTCCCAGGCCTTTCCTGTCCCATCGTCGCCATAAGACCTATCTGTGTCGGTGCGACGTAAAGCAAAATAGCAACAAAAAAAATTAAAGATTGGTTTCGGAATCACGAAGACTTGTGAAGAAATCTGATCCGAAAATGTAGCGGCCCCAGTCTAGTGACTGTCGTTAATCCGTGCGTTGAGGCACGGCCAGTTAATGCTGCTGCTAGCACTGTAATCGAGATGCAGGTGGGTTCGAATCCCCCATCGACCTTCATCGAAATTTCCCGTGGTTTCCCATTTCTACGCCGGGCAAATGCCGGGATGATAACTTTCTCACGGCTACGGTTGCTTCCTTCCCACTATTACATCTATATCAACGACAACACCCCCAGACAGCGGTATATGTCCGGTTTCATGGCTAAATGGTTAGTGTACTGACCTTTGGTCAAAGGGGCCCCGGTTTCGATTTCCGGCCGGGTCGGGGATTTAATCTTGATTGGTTAATTCTGATGGCTGGGTGTCCGTGCCCTCTTCAGCATTAGAATTCATCACACGAAGAGCTCCATCCTCACAGATGCGCAGGTCGCCTATCAGGTGTCAACTCGAAAGACCTGCACCGGGCCACTCCGGAGGCCACACGCCATTATTACCCCCATGGGGTATAGCAGACAAGAAGCAGCTACAGAACTGGCGAGCCGAGCATGTTCGCGGACAATCTCGGCACTAAAAGCCATACGCTAAAAAAAAAAAAAAAATTAAAACTCCCTCCTGAACGGGGATAATAAAGCGCTTCCATTATAATGGGCTGCGTACAATCTGTCAGCGAGGTAAGGGTCCATGAGACCTGTTACCCTATGAATGCACTTCTGTATTTTGTGATAAGTGCTTTCATGTATGAAATATGGAATTATTTCATAATTTCACTCTCTTAGTGTTGATAAACTACACACGGGATAAATCACGACGATGTCTGAACTGTACAAACGTTTCGGGCCTGCCATCTAACGTTAGCGCACTCGGCTACAACGGTATTTCAAGAAAAATGCATTGACAGAAAAATTACACATACATACAGTATTTTCTATGGGTAGAGCCTATATCTTTGTGTGAACTCTCCAAACCTTGCCTCGTATCCTAGAGCTCATGTATGATTTCTCTTTCTGTCTATGACTAGGCAGTAGTCTCGTATGTTGCTATGTATACATTCTGCAGTTCAAGTCATTGTTATTGTTTACTTTCGGCGTTTGGTCCGCAGTATACGTTCAAGTAGCGTAGCATATTATACTGTAGTTGACATGAAATAAAACATGCAAGCCTATTATTATTATTATTATTATTATTATTATTATTATTATTATTATTATTATTATTATTATTTTGCTATTGGCTTTACGTCGCACCGACACAGATATATCTTATGGCGACGATAGGACAGGAAAGAGCTAGGAATGGGAAGGAAGCGGCCGTGGCCTTAATTAAGGTACAGCCCCAGCATTTGCCTGGTGTGAAAATGGGAAACCACGGAAAACCATCTTCAGGGCTGCCGACAGTGGGGTTCGAACCTACTATTTCCCGAATACTGGATACTGGCCGCACTTAAGCGACTGCAGCTATCGAGCTCGGTCCCATTATTATCAATACGTACAATCAGAAGATGCAGTGTACAGTATTCAATAATAATAATAATAATAATAGTTTCTCGTCCCTCTAAATACTCTCTACGGCTTTTCGAGACACCTAGGTACGGAAATTTTGTCCCGCAGGAGATTTTTATAAGCCGATAAACCTACCGACACGACGCTACGTATTTGAGGACCTTCCAATACCACCGAACTGATCTGGTACTGAACCTGCCAGCTTGAGTTCAGAAGACCAGCCCTCTACCATCTGAGCTACTCAGCCTAGCTCTTCAACTGAAGAGCAGGGATGGGTAGGTAATGAAGATAGGAAGCACTAGCATACATAACTACTGTATTTCCCTTGCGAAAGAACGCAGACACTTTAGGCGCGGGGCTGCTCCTGTAGCGCAGAGGTTAGCGCTGTAGCTTCCGGATCAGTTAGCTCGGATCCAACTTTCGACTCTATTACAAATATAGGACTAGCTTCGGTGACTGCTACGGGGTGCACTCAGCCTTAGGAAGAAGTTTATTCAAATCCACGACCATCCTCGAAGCGGTTTTATGTGGTCTCCCACTTTGAAAGGAGATGAACGGAGGATACAGACCACGATCATTTCGTTCTCAATACTTACCCTAGTCGATATCGCAACAACACAGGTTGTCAGGCAAAATTCGCACCGATCGAGTAACTGTGTTTGTTCATCAAGATGTTCAAATCTCTTAGACGAAAACATTCACCAACTTTCGACGTGATGGGTGTTCTTGAACAAAATTGGGTTTGTTTCGTATTCTAAGCACTTGAGACAACAGGCTCCTTTGTACTCTTTCACTTTTCATAAATTTGTCGACATATCCGATGAGTACGCTTTATTGCTATGCGAGCTGTACGTTGGAGTTTACTATAGGAAGATCATTATTATTATTATTATTATTATTATTATTATTATTATTATTATTATTATTATTATTATTGATCTATTCTCAATTATCTAGGACCGGAACTAATGTGGACTAAGTCCAGTTTTACGGCCGGGTGTCCATCCTGAAGACAACCCTATGTGGAAAATGTCTGTGATGGTTGATAGTGTGGCATGTTGCATGTAGATAAAAATGTGTATTAAAACGATCTCAAACCCCCAACCTTTACACCAGAGGAATTAACCGGACTGGGCGAAATTTCCCGGCCATATGGGAAATCGAACCTGGGGCCCTATAAACTGAAGGTCATTACGCTGACTATTTTAGCCTCGTCCTTAGTTGTATCCTCCGACCCAAAGTCTCACGTCACAACCGCCTCAAGGGCAGTGTCCTGGAGCGTGAGATATTTGGTCCGCGATACAAATGGGAGGGAGGACCAGTATCTCGCCCAGGCAGCCTCACAGCCTCTACAGGATGCTTGTGGGGGGATAGGAAGATTGGAAGGGATAGACAAGGAAGAGGGAAAGAAGCGACCGTGGCCTTAAGTTAGATACCACCCCGGCATGTGTCTGGAGGAGAAGTGGGGAAACCACGGAAAACCAATTAGAGGATGGTTGAGGAGGAAATCGAACCCCCCTCTATTAAGTTAACCTTCCGAGGCTGAGAGGACCAACTTCAATCCCTCGTACCACCTTTCAAATTTCGTGGCAGAGCCGGGAATCGAACCCGGGCCTCCGAAGGTGGCAGCTAATCATACTAACTACTACACCACTGAAGCGGACACATAGAAGAACTGCGGGACAAAAGTATGGCCTTCGTAAACTATAAAATTAGTTAATGGGACGTTAAACCTTTATTATTATTATTATTATTATTATTATTATTATTATTATTATTATTATTATTAGGCTCCTTGGCTGAATGATCAACGTGCTTGCCTTCGGTTCAGAGAGTCCCGGATTCGATTACCGGCCGGGCCGAGAATTTTAACTGCGTGCGTTTAATTCCTCTGGCTTGGAGACTGTTTTTATTTGTCTTACATGTCTCATTATATACACAACACACCACATTACTGACTACTACAGAAACACGCGATAGTGAATACATCCCTTTACATAGGATTGGTGTCTGGAAAGGCATCAGTCCGTAAAACTGGGCCAAATCCATAACAGCCGGGCTGAGTGGCTCAGACGGCTGAGGCGCAGGTCTTCTGACCCCAACTTGGCAGGTTCGATCCTGGCTCAGTCCGGTGGTATTTGAAGATGCTCAAATACGTCAGGCTCGTGTCGGTAGATTTACTGGCACGTAAAAGAACTCCCGCGGGACTAAAGTCCGGTATCTTGGCGTCTCCGAAAACCGTAAAGTAGTTAGTGGGACGTAAAGCAAGTAACATTATTATTATTATTATTATTATTATTATTATTATTATTATTATTATTATTATTATTATTATTATTATTATTGAAAACCTACAACCTGTTTTCCAGTCTTTGACCGGGTCAGGGATTGAATGAATGAAGCAGATATAGGCTATTAGTACGATGGGGTCACCACTCCCAAAGTGATTTATTAATGGCTGATAGATGCTGTGAAATGAGAATGGAGAGTGTTGCTGGAATGAAAGATGACAGGGAAAACCGGAGTACCCGGAGAAAAACCTGTCCCGCCTCCGCTTTGTCCAGCAAAAATCTCACATGGAGTGACCGGGATTTGAATCACAGTATCCAGCGGTGAGAGGCCGACGCGCTGCCGTCTGAGCCACGGAGGCTCCCTATTATTATTATTATTATTATTATTATTATTATTATTATTATTATTATTATTATTATTATTATTATTAAAATCAATTGCAGCGTAAGAAGTTGACTTGTGGAGAGTGGAGGGTGGGATGGGGGATAAGCCATCGGGCGCATGAGCCCTCCTGGAGATAATGCATTATTATTCAGTATTCAGTCTGAAGAGTCTGAAGACTTATCATGCAGTATTCCCATGCCGAACCAAGTTTATCAGTTCTTTCTAAAGTATCCCTCAAGTTTTAAAACTCTTTTTGCCAACTATGTTTGTGACGCTGCAGCGTACAAGACTGCTCGTACGTAGTGAAATAGGGCAGTCAACACAGTACAGTAAAGTCAGAGGAAGAACAGTATCTCTGTTGACACAACATTTATTTTACATGTATGCTCTTAAGACTTGAGTGTTGACTTTTTGCCATATTTTTTCCTACTTCTGAAAAGCTAACAAGGCCTGTGTAAATAATGCTTCCAGGATTTCTTTCTTCCTCTTTGTTTCGTTTGCTCTACCTCCACCTCTTAACAATTTCTGGCCTTGTGTTTTCCCTCCCATTCTTCTCTGCCTCATACCACATTGCTTCCCATCACTGCGCCGCGTCATCTCTCCTCGTCTCTTTGCTCCTCATATGTGTAAGTCCGTCTCTCTCTACCAAACTGACAGATTTGCTTATCGACTTACAGGTAAATGCGAGCGCGCCGTCTGCGTCTGCTGCTTCTTCGCTACCAGGCCTTCGCTGGGAACGGGCGGCAACGAGCAAGCAGGTACTGGACACAAATATTCACTACTTCACAGTTCAGCTCTTTTGGAGTTTCTCCCTACTTTCCAGGCTTTTACTGCTGCCAGTCCTGTTCTCAGAACAAGTTCATTATCAATGCATTACCTGATTTGCTTCTAATACTGAAATGGAGTTTGGACAATTTGATAAATGGAAGGGCAGGAATTTGTTTTAGAAGAGCTCTCGAAAAAGCAAACAATGGGAGCCATTAATGCGCTATTGTCCCTGGCAGACAATGCAGCAGCCGTAGGGAGGGAAGGTGGTCGTCCCGAAGTATGGACCACGGAGTGAAATGAACAAGAAACACAATTAAATTGATATTTTGTTTGAAATATTGCTACAATCTGTGCCATTGACCATATTGCGAGACAATATGATGGGCATTTTTATTCTTATAAGATGTATCTAACGAGGTTAACTGTCTGAGTGGTCCTCTGGCTTTGGTTGCTTCAGTTACAAGACCTAATGAAATGCCACACTTTAGCAAAGACTCTCAAACAAAAACTTCTTCCCCACATATTTTGACTTCATTTGCTAATATAATCATATCGTAGATTATATTACCGGTAGATATAGTTGAGATGTATGTGGAAGTTAGATGGAGGTATTATTATTATTTTCTTTGTCTTCTACGTTTTCAAGAGATGGAACTAGCCTCTTTCAATATACTCACATGTTTTCTTTCTGAATGCAGACTAAATGAACTGCTAAGCACAACATTTGGCTTTAACGTACAAACGTTCGGCTCCATGGCTAAATGGTTAGCATGCTGGCTTTTGGTGACATGGATCCTGCGTTCGATTCCCGGTAGGGTCGGGAATTTTACCCATCATTGGTTAATTCCGCTGGTATGGGGGCTGGGTGTATGTGTCGTCTTCATCATTTCACCCTCATCACGACGCGCAGGTCGCCTACGAGTGTCAAATCGAAAGACCTGGACCTGGCGAGCCGAACATGTCTTCGGACACTCCCCGCACTAAAAAGCCATTTCATTTCATTTCATTTCGTCCTACAAGCATTAATTTTACCTTTCTTACTCTTCATTATACTCCTAATGAGGTAGGTGTGGAATTGGGAAGTGAATGTGGCTTATAAGGAGGACACTATCCCAGCTTCTAAACCTACTTAGGACAAAAATAGTTACGAAAAACCATGTGAAGGAAAGGTGCTTAAAGTACGCCTGTCTTGAATACATAGCGTTCAGTGCGATCAGCGAATAAATACAGTGCAAGCAAGTTGCTTTACGTCGCACTGACACAGATAGGTCTTACGGCAACGATGGGATAGGGAAGGCCTAGGAATGGGAAGGAAGCGGCCGTGGCCTTAATTAAGGTACAGCCCCGGCATTTGCCTGGTGTGAAAGTGAGAAACCACGGAAAACCATCTTCGGGGCTGCCGACAGTGGGGTTCGAACGCACTGTATCCCGGATGCAAGCACACAGCTGCGTGCCCCTAATCGCATGGCCAACTTGCCCGGTACGATGAAAAGGAACGGAGTACCAAACATCATAACACTCGCTCCATAAACATTTTAGAGTGATGTCAGTGTTAGCCTATACTTTACTACGTATACACTTTAATCCCTTCTCTCTCACATACACTCACGCATTTATTTATTTATTTATTTATTTATTTATTTATTTATTTATTTATTTATTTATTTATTTATTTATTTATTTATTTATTTATTTATTTATTTTACCCTCCAGGGTTGGCTTTTGTGTGTCGGAACTTCGGGTCGGGTGATACAACTGGGAAGGAGGACAAGTAACTCGCCCAGGCAGCCTCACCTGCTATGCTGAACAGGGGCCTTGTGAGGGGATGGGGAGATTGGAAGGGATCGACAAGGAAGAGGGAAGGAAGCGGTCGTGGCCTTAAGTTAGGTACCATCCCGGCATTTGCCTTGAGGAATAGTGGGAAACCACCGAAAACTACTTCGAGGATGGCTGAGGTGGGAATCGAACTCACCTCTACTCAGTTGACCTCCAGAGGCTGAGTGAACCCCGTTCCAGCACTCATATCTCTTTTCAAATTTTGTGACAGAGCCGGGAATCGAACCCGCGCCTCCGGGGGTGGCAGCTAATCACGCTAACCACTACACCACAGAGGCGGACTATTTATTTATTTATTTATTTATTTATTTATTTATTTATTTATTTATTTATTTATTATCAACTCAATGCCCACTCAATCACCTAATTATTTACATTTAAACATTACATACTGTATATAGGCCTACTCCTATATGTGGCCTATATGAGGATCACCTTTACCAGAAACAAGTAAGAATAATAATTTTGACTTTTCTGCCGATACTCTTATTAATACCAGTAATTCAATTAAACACATGTTAGATAGCAATAAAGAAATGGCCTTTATATTTTATTTTTTAAAATCATCTCCCTTTCAAATAAATTTCGAACTTCATCATGTGTTGACTGCAGAGCCCACATATTATTTTAACTATAATGAGAGTACACTGAATACTATGGCTTCTGACCAAACCGTGGCGCAATAAATAAGTACTAATACATCACATTAGACACGCGCATCCATGCTGTAGATCAGATTCGAATCAGCAGCCAAGCCTATGTTGAGTTACGCTGCCAATACCACAGTATCTGAGCTACGCTGGCCGGGCGGCGGTTGAAGCCGTCAAGCTCGCTGTTCCTCCCTCGCTTTGTAATTTGTATATTCTTGAATTTTAGTATCCATAAGCTCCCAATCTCTGTGTTATCTTCTTCCTTTACATCGCTTCCCTTTCCTGTGTGGGTCACTCGTTTATCGTGTGTTTTAGTAGCAGCATACTTCCAATGTCCTCTCCGACCTTCTCTACCTGTTCTGCATTTCTGTAACAAATCCTTAGAAACATGACTTTTGTTGTAGCATCAGCTGTTCTAGTTATAAACATAGTATGACCTCCAACTGGCCTGAAATGAACATGTTTTTCAGCAATTGTATCCTTTCACATTTCATTAGCCATAACACGGCTTACAAGCAAAACACATTAGGCTAAGTCAAAAACCTTACTTGTGAGAAAAACAGGTTAGAAGGTTTACACAGCCTTTGTCCGACTCCTTGGCTGAATGGTCATGTGTAGCGGCCTTCGATTCAGAGGTTACCGGGTTAGATTCCCGGCCGGTTCGGGAATTTTAATTGCGTCTAATTAATTCTTCCGTCTCGGGGACTGGATGTCTGTGTTTGTACCAACACTCTCCTCTTCATATTCAGACAACACATCACACTACCAACCACCACAGAAATACGCAATAGTGGATACTTCCCTGCCGGCCCCGTAGTGTAGGGGTAGCGTGCCTGCCTCTCACCCGGAGGCCCCGGGCTAGATTCCCGGTCAGGACAGCGGCCCCGGTCTAGAAAGCCAACAATAACGGCTGAGAGGATTCGTCGTACTGACCACACGACACCTCGTAATCTGCAGGCCTTCGGGATGAGCAGCGGTCGCTCGGTAGGCAAAGGCCCTTCAGGGCTGTAGTACCATGGGGTTAGGTTAAGTTAGGATACTTCCCTGTACATAGGGTTGGCGTCAGGAAGGGTATCCTGCCGTAGAACAGGACCAAACCCATATGTGCGACACAGTACGCACCCGCAACCCCAAGGCTGTGTGGGAAAAAGCTGTAGTAGAATAAGAAGAAAGTTTCACAGCCTTTCATTGAAGCATCTGCTCTCAACGTAAGGATTAGGACATTTTACTTTAAAATAAAGCAAATAAGTTTTAAGAGCATCTAGAATAGCGCTGTGTAGCTGTAATAATAATAATAATAATAATAATAATAATAATGATAATAGTTATACATCTCATTAATTACATTTTATGGTATTCGGAGATGCCGAGATGCCGAATTTTGTCCCACAACATGCCAGTAAACCTACCGGCACGAGACTGATGTAGGACTATTTGGCACCTGCAAATATCACAGGTTTGAACCAGGACTAAACCTGCAGAGAACGCCAGCGCTCAACCGGGTGAGTTACTTAGCCTGGCATAGCTGGCATTGTATTAGTGTATTTTACATTAATGAAATTACTTTCTTGAGATTTAGTTCGTTCGTTCGTAATCTGTTTACCCTCTAGGGTCGGTTTTTCCCTCGGACTCAGCGAGGGATCCCACCTCTACCACATCAAGGGCAGTGTCCTGGAGCTTCAGACTCTGGGTCGGGGATACAACTGAGGAGAATGACCAGTTCCTCGCCCAGGCGGCCTCACCTGCTATACTGAACAGGGGCCTTATGGGGGTATGGGAAGTTTGGAAGGGATAGACAAGGAAGAGGGAAGGAAGCGGTCGTGGCCTTAAGTTAGGTTTCATCCCGGCATTTGCCTGGAGGAGAAGTGGGAAACCACGGGAAAACCACTTCCAGGATGGCTGAGGAGGGAATCGAACCCCCCTCTACTCAGTTGACCTCCCGAGGCTGAGTGGACCCCGTTCCAGCCCTCGAACCACTTTTCAAATTTCGTGGCAGAGCCGTGAATCGAACCCGGGCCTCTGGGGGTGGCAGATAATCACACTAACCACTACACCACAGAAGCGGACTTCTTGAGATTTACTAAGAAAATAAAGATTAGAAAATTAAGTAACCAAAATGACCTCGCACGAAATTAATATCACCAGTGAATGTAGGGTAGTGTGAAAATGTCGTAATGTCAAAAATTGACGTAATGTCGTTTGCCCGTAAACCCACGAATGTGACTGAAACTGAGTCGAGAAACTCTACGTGACCCACCACTACATTCGAGCGTATCCTCAAGGACAAATATAACATTTCGATTGTTCCACATCGTGTAAATGTGACTCTGGCAGACACACCCTACACAGATGGGATCTTCCTTTGAAAGTTAGGCACTCGCCCCGCTTTACATAAACAGCAGAATGGGGATGATGCGGTTGCGGAATAACTGTTTAAATTCTCCATATGTATATACTGTCGGCTACTTCACAGTATTTTTGTACTTCTCTTAATTCAACAATCACCACCACCACAACAGTGTAATAGCAAGAAATGAAATAGACACATTGTTTATTACCTTGCCAAACAACAAAAATTGCTAAAACATGTAGTATATTGTACTGAAGTTTGGAGCATATTTTTATTGTTTGATGAATGAACACGTGGTAGCGGTAACTACTGAAATGCATGTTTCGCTGGTATGAAGTTCTGTTCAAAAACAGAAACCAATAGTCATTTGATTAGAAAAATGATAGCGATCACAGCCAAATTAAAAGAAAAAAGACCAAGCTCGACAGCTTCAGTCTCTTAAGTGTGGCCAGATTCCAGTATTCGGGAGACAGTAGGTTCGAACCCCACTGTCGGCAGCCCTGAAGATGGTTTTCCGTGGTTTCCCATTTTCACACCAGGCAAATGCTGGGGCTGTATCTTAATTAAGGCCACGGCCGCTTCCTTCCCACTCCTACCCCTTTCCTGTCCCATCGTCGCCATAAGACCTATCTGTGTCGGTGCGACGTAAAGCAACTAGCAAAAAAAAAAACAAAAAACACATGTCTATGAATGCAAGAGAAAGTTTAAAAATGTAGCTTATATTTTACATAAAAACCGGTTAGGTAGCTCATGTGGTAGAGCTCAAGTTGGCGGGTTCGATTTCGGCTCAGGCCGGTAGTATTTGAAGGTGCTCAACTATGTTAGTCTCGCGTCAGTAGATTTACTGGCACGTTAAAGAACTCCTGCGGGACAAATCTCTGACAGCTTGATATCTCAGAACAAACGTAAAAGAGGTTAGTGGCACGTAAAAGCAATATATTATTATTATTATTATTATTATTATTATTATTATTATTATTATTATTATTATGTCCGATTCGCTGGCTGAACGGTCAGCGTACTGGCCTTCGGTTTAGAGGGTCCCGGGTACGATTCCCGACCGGGTCGGGGATTTCAACCTTAATTGGTTAAATCCAATGGCACGGGGGCTGGGTGTATGTGTTGTATTCATCATCATTTCATCCTCATCATGACGCGCAGGTCGCCTACGGGGGTCAAATTGAAAGAGCTGCACCTGGTCAGCCGAACCCGTCCTGGGATATCGCGGCACTAAAAGCCATACGACATTTCATTTTTTCATCATCATCATCATCATCATTATTATTATTATTATTATTATTATTATTATTATTATTACTTTAGATAAAACAGTAGAAGTGTGGCCACCGGGCGAGTTGGCCGTGCTGTTAGGGTCGCGCAGCTGTGAGCTTGCATCCGGGAGATAGTTGGTTTGAACCCTACTGTTGGCAGCCCTAAAGATGGTTTTCCGTGGTTTCCCATTTTCTCATCAGGAAAATGCTGGGGCTGTATCGTAATTAAGGCCACGGACGCTCCCTTCCCCTTCTTCGGCCTTCCCTATCCCATCGTCGCCCTAAGACCTGTGTCGGTGCGACGTAAATCAAAGAGTAAAAAATAAAATAAAAAATAGAAGTATGACCTCACTCCATGCTAATGATGCGTTCCTCACCTCGGACGTACGCTGGCCGAGGAAGGGAAGTCCAGGTTAAACGACCAGAATTCCTTCGACTGCAGAGAGGTGAATAAGTCTTTCTCTGTCGCGATTGTACTAATTCATGCACAATCATGCCTTCCCCATTATCTGGGAAAGCGGTTCCCAGACTCCTAGCACACAAAATCCCATTTTCGAAAATTAAATTCTTGCGACCCTCTCTGTCACTCTGTTCACTTCGCTGCTTAACAATTATTCATTTCCAAGTTGATGAAAATCCAATTCCGTAGAGATATGAGGTGCAGAAAAGAATAAGTACTTCCAGCACAACAGACACCAGAGCAGAGTATTCTGTTCTTCTGGCTAGCCAGAATTGTTCCACATCTTCATTAACACTGAACATCACGACCAAACCTAGGAATAGACTGCAGTTAGAAAATGATTTAATAATGTCTGTACCTAATGTACAACCATACACTGAACGATTAATTGATGGCGAACAGACTCAGGCTACTCACTGATCATTCTCTTGCGAAGTGTAGTAATTTGTAGTTTACTGTACATACATTCTGTATACTTCTGTGAAATAGTATGTATTATATATTTCTTAAAAAGGAAACATGAAACCGTTTAAATGTTGTTATAATAATAATAATAATAATAATAATAATAATAATAATAATAATAATAATAATAATAGTAATAATAATAATAATAAAATCCAAATATCCACCGTCCCTCTTCCCCCGACGCCCTCATATAACATATCGCGGCCCTTTTGGGATCGGGACCCTCAGTTTGGGAAACAGGTCTCAAGGCTAATACACCACAAAACAATGTTTGGAATATCAAGGTTGCAATGCAATAATAAAGTTACAAAGTGTTGTTTGTTTATTGTATCACAGAGACACAACCTGGAAAAGTAAGCTTTTACACCGAGCGAGTTGGCTGTGCTCTTAGGGTCGCGCAGCTGTGAGCTTGCATTCGGGAGATAGTGGGTTTGAACCCCACTAATTAAGGCCATGGCACCTTCCTTCCCACTCTAAGCCCTTTCCTCTTCCATCGTCACCATAAGACCTACCTGTGTCGGCAAATTGAAAAGAAAAGAAAGCACTTTTACAAACTCAAATTCCAAATCAATTGCTTTTTGTTAGTTGTTTAGCATCGCATTAACACATCAAGCACCGGGCGAGTTGGCCGTGCGGTCAGCTTGCATTCGGGAGATAGTGGGTTCGAATCCCACTGTCGGCAGCCCTGAAGATAGTTTTCCGTGGCTTCCCGTTTTCACACCAGGCAAATGCTGGGGCTGTACCTTAATTAAGACCACGGCCGCTTTCTTCCCACTCCTAGGCCTTTCCTGTCCCATCGTCGCCATAAGACCTATCTGTGTCGGTGTGACGTAAAGCAAATTCTAAGAAAAAAATGAGTGGAAATGTGTAGGGCCTACATGAGTTTTCTGAGAACCGCCCGTCTTATAAATGATGTTGCAGTGAACTGACTGACTCGGCAGATGCCTCCTATCGGACAAATATCGACCATACTCTGGATTTAGCACCTCCGTCTTGTCTCAGACAGATGGTTGAGGCGCTGGCCTACTGACTCCAGCGTGGCATGGCATACATCAGTCTCGTGTCGGTAGATTTACCGGCACGTAAATGAACTCATGCGGGACTAAACTCTGACTCCTCGGCGTCTCCGAAAATCGTAGAAGTAGTTAGTGAGACGTAAAGCGAATGACATTATTATTATTATTATTATTATTATTATTATTATTATTATTATTATTATTATTATTATTATTATTAAAATCAATGAGCTAATCATCTTTGTCTTTTGATATCTATTTACCGTAATACTTACACCGACAAGTTATCGGTGACCAAGGGATAGGAAAAGGCTAGAACTTTGAAGGTGATGACCGTATATTTGCTTAGTTTTGAAAGTGCGCAATCGCAAATGAAAGTTTACAGCCATAAGACACAAACGTGCTTGCTGATCAACTTCTTGAATACACCATCGAAGTCACGGAATAACTCTGCTATCTTATTTTTCTTTCCTTCCTTCCTTCCTTCCTTCCTTCCTTCCTTCCTTCCTTCCTTCCTTCCTTTCTTTCTTTCTTTCTTTCGCTGTCTCTCTCTTTTCAAAACTGTGGTTATGGCCAAATCGAGCCACTGCTCTTGCAAGAAAGGAGAAATACATGGACTCCTTCAAAATGTCAATGTGATTTCTGTATTTTTGATGCTTTTGGTATAGGCTGCCTGCATCGTTGCACCAACGATGTAATCGTGTTGAAAAAGAGGATCCACTAATATGTCCGTCGCTAAGCAATTTAAGATGAGGGGAGCACTTGTGTGGGTGTCAACGTTTTGGGGGAGGAGTGGAAAGAAACTGGCCAATGTACCGTAAGTAGCACTAATATTTTATTTCTCAGACCTTAGCCTTAAGCAACCGAGTAACTTTCTCCGATTTATCTTCCAGCGAATGAGGATGATCTGCTTAGTTCTGAAAGCTACGTGCTGCTGGAGCGAATAGGCTATATAGAAAGTGATCTGATCCGTGCTTATCGTGAGGATAGTGAGATAATTTTAGGATGAGGGGAGTCCTGAATGTACTTCAACTCGTTTTCTATTCTTCATCTTTTCTTCTTCTTCTTCTTCTTCTTCTTCTTCTTCTTCTCCTTCTTCTTATTCTTCTTCTTCTTATTATTATTATCATTAAATGGCCAGAATAGTTTAGTGTGTTCAAGCACTGGCTATAAGACTGATATTTCTGGACGTCAGAGGTAAACTATCGTAAGAGTCAATACGATAAGGAGTGCGGCGGAAGGCATAAGATAGAATTGTTGAATGATCACTTACCATTGTTTATCGTTGGGTTCTCCTCAGCGGCGTAGTCAAGGGAGGAGGTTACTGGGGGTTAGATCCCCCCCCGCCCAACATGGAATTTTTACAAAAATAAAATATACAGAAAATGACAATAAACTAAATAAACATTCAGATACATAACTGTAGAACCAACGGTTCTGTAATTCTCTTATATCAGTGCCTCTGTAATGACAAGTCATGCATGCACCTTCATTGTGTTCTACCATCATTTTGTAGCCCATTTTGTAGCCTATCCTGGCTACGCTACTTTTCACCTCGCACATGCCATGGTATCGCATAGCTTATCTTCATTCCTGCGAAACATAAACATGCAATAGTGTACCCCTAAGAAAAAATGACCAAAACAAGTCACATACGACAAAAACCTCAAAAATCATCGTTTGTGCATTTACGGTAGTTTACCTCTGACGTCCAGATTTGTACTCTAAAGAGTAATGGGTCCAAATCTCATCATCGTTGGCCTGTTTTTTTTTTTTTTTTTTTAATCATGTGATCAGTGTCCGGAATTACAACTAGAGTAGCTTTGATGTAAACAAGATTGTAACGAAGTCCCCCATCTATATTTACGGGAAGGTTCACCCACCAGTTTTGATATTACTCTTTGTAAGCATCTTCATTTCCGTTTTACTGGGATATCCGATATTGTCAAAGAAGGCGCAGAAAAGTTGTTTCTACCGAGCTCAATAGCTGCAGTCGCTTAAGTGCAGCTAGTATCCAGTATTCGGAAGATAGTGGGTTCGAGCCCCACTGTCGGCAGCCCTGAAGATGGTTTTCCGTGGTTTCCCATTTTCACACCAAGCAAATGCTGGGGCTGTACCTTAAATGAGGCCACGGCCGCTTCCTTCCCACTTCTAGCCTTTTCTTGTGCCATCGTCGCCAGGAGACCTGTCTGTGTCCGTGCGACGTAAAGCAAATAGCAAAAAAAAAGAAGAAAAAAAGAAAAAGGAAGTTGTTACTTGAGGAACGAGTATACTGCTACCAAAAAGGTTTCTCGTACGCTCTTGAATTTCATAGTCACTTCATGATTGTGTTTTCAGTTATAGACCTACAGATTTTGGGATTCGTGTTCCCATTTTTTAAATTAATGCTAAATTATTAAAAAAGTAAATGATTTTACCGTGTCACATTGTAAAGATAAACTTGCAAGTACACGCGCGGTTATCTGGACTTTAGAGCTATAAACTTGGACAGCGTACTCACAGCGTCATTGCGGTTAGAGAAAGACTGATAATCTAATTGTCTTGTAAAGCAGAGCCATCTTCATAGAGGCCCTTGAAGAAGTGGAAGGTAAATACTTCCTCTTTACGTAATCTCAGCACCGAGTAGGATAGAGTTAGTTCTATGCCTGGGCGCCTTTGCCCCCAGGAATTAACCTGATACTAATTTTTGGTGTAGGCTGAGTTAACCTTAGAAGAGGAAATCTCGTTTATTACAATTTTTGACTTCCTAACCCACGTTCTTCCTGGTGAAATGAGTTCGCCTTCACCGCCTTGGAGGGACAGCCCCTCTGGGCATGTATAAAGATTTAGGAAAGTTAATCGTGACAGATTTATCTCAAGTGGAGCTAAATTTTTAATATAAGTTAGCAAGTCAAACTTTTTTGGGTTATCACCTGTCTGATTTATTCCTTCTATATTTATGTTTTAAGTCATCTTTTCTAATCCTTCTTCAGTAAGACAGGTTATGGATCAAACAAGTATTCCACGACATTTTTCAGTGATAGGACAGTAAAACACGTATGCCCCCAGTCAAAGGAAATAATCGTTCACGATTAAAATCTCATGATCCGATTGGGAATCGAAACCGGGTCCTTATGGTACGACGACCAATGCATAGACCAGTCGGCTACTGAGCCGTACACAGTTTTCAGTGCAGCCTAACTTCGTTCATCTTTTACAAGCTAAACAAATTGCATCTTGTCGCTTTAACTAGTTTTCAAGAAATACATTCCCATTCTGTAAAACATGGAGCTGCTGGTCACTATGACTGCAGTCTGAATGAAGTGACAACAACAACAACAACAACAATATTAACAGCCTATTGACACATAGCACAGCAGTAAATTGTAATGAGTATGTTCATTAGCCATTGGTCCAAACCCTAGACGTAACTTGCCTTTATTTGTGGTGTCTCTACTCATCCTCTAGGAAGCTATGTTAATGTGTATATATTCGTCCTTGTACGCAAGCTACACATTTTTGTAGGACATCAAATATTTACATATAATGAGTACACATATAAGGAACAGTCTGCACCAGCAAGAATAGAGCATCACTTGGCTTCTCAAAGTCGCACGGGAAGAACGATGTATGGTTTGGTACAGGACTACCAGACTGCCAGAGTTTCAGTGTCACAGTTTAATGCTGTTTTAATATCCTCTCAACTAATCATAGTAGTCTATAAACAGATGGCATTTTGCTCTGAGTAGGCCGAACTTTAACGGGCCAGTAATTGTACTGACACAAGGCCCTCGCAGTTCAGCACCCTTGTGTGTCAACCGACTGCCCTTGGACTCGAACCCGCAGGAGCACAGGAACCAAGCGTCAAACCAATTGAACTATATAGCCATTATTCGGTCATTCCTCTAGAAGTGGGAATTTCTTATGTAATTTCCCGAGCTATTCAATAATCAAACGCTGAAGTTTTCAAAACTGCACCCCTACTCCTCAAAATGCTTGGTTTAAAGGACAGAGAGGAGTTCAAGTTGTAGGCTTCCATTCTTATTTTGTACATCGTACCTACTCGTCGTTAGAACACAGCTTTGACTATAATTATTAGTCTAATTGTCCTGCTGCCTACTTGAACTTCAGCAATTTGTTCGACGTGATCTTTTGAAATGTTGTAAATGCTTGTCTCGGGACAACTTGTTTATGAACTCCATGTAATTTCCGTCAAAACATTAAATCATTAAGACTTTATCCTTTATATTTATATACGCGCAGTTCTCAGGAGGGGTTTTCTTTACGGCTCACCTTCCCGTCCTTACTTAATCTTTTAATTACTGCATATAGGCTACGTACTGTACATATCGATGAATTTGCTAACGCTCGCGACAGATGGCGTATGAACGTACTGGTACGTTTCAGATATTTTTTCTTCAGTTACTTTGCACGTGCATGTATGATCCCTTCCACAACACAACATCTGGTGACATCTGTCCTTCTGCTTTTGAATTATGCCCCGAGTTGACGATATTCATCGATAATGACTGAACAATATTTTTGTATCTCTGTGGCTGTGTCTGTGACTAGCCTCAACTATCGTGTTTTGTAAACGATACTTGAGGAGCAGGAGGTAAGAAGTTCGTGCAATGATCGAGAAATATTACGATTTATTACAAGTGCCCCGTCAGATATCGATGAAAACAGACGTATGTTGTCAGTAATCAGTCGTGAAGTTTCCAACAATGAAGTGAATGTAAGCTGGGTCGATAGATGTAGAGTGGGTCTCGGCCCTCAAGTGGCCACGCCTGGTCCATGGTCCAACAGCTCTGCACTCTGACCGGCCAACCGAGCAGAGGAGGGGTGGCCACGGCTCTACCGTGGCTCTACGCCTCTGCATTCGGGAGACGGGACAGGGCTGGACCTCACGGCTGGTCCCAACCGTCGGCTGTCCTGAGAATGGCATTCCGTGGTCTTCCATTCTCCTGCACTAAGACCTATGCCTGGCCAGTTCCTAGTATAGGCCACGGCCGCCAACCCCTTAATCTTCTCCGAGCATCTCCTTCACTGTAACAAATCTCCCGGCCTGAGAGACGGCGTTACCGTCTAAGAGGCCCGCCTCCCCCTTCAGGGGAGGAATGAAAACATTTTAAGAGTAGTAGATGTAAGCTGACGGGAACGGTATTTCTGGTGATATTTGACCGAAAGACAATTCCGGAAATATTTCAACTGAAAATCAGGCTCTAATGAGAAATGGGTTTTAAAAAACGGGAAAAATAATTCGGAACCGAGGCCATTCCCACATGTTTGAAACCTAGACCTTAACGAGTTAACAACTCTCTGCTGGTATATGACCCTGCATACAAAACTTCCTGGACTAGTTACTCATAAATACAATTTTGTCTACATTTAAACTATCACAAGAGTAACAGCAACTGCACGGCCTGCTTCCTAATCACATATTCAAAACCTAGTGCTATGTTGAGACAGGCTGGCATACCTCAGTCATGCTAATATCGGATATAGGGGCCGGTGCCCTAGCTGTTAGGCCCCTTTAAACAACAAACATCATCGTCATCATCATCATCATCAATTTCGGATAGGCTATAGGCTATAGACTATTCCAAAGAAGCTAATCGAAAATACCCCCAGTATTACAGATGATTGACCATACAATGCAGAAAGAGCTATAGTTGAGCCTTCTAAAATACCGGGAGGATTTTAGTTTGACTTCTAAGGGGCCTGCCGTGTTGATTGATCGAATCATTAATTAATTAATTAATTAATTCATTAATTCATTCATTCATTCATTCATTCATCCATTCATTCCAGTTGTTTACAGCTTAGACTACATAATAGTTTGGATAAAGTTCAACAATTTTGTCCAAATATGCTATTTTAAGTTTATTATACTAAACCAGTACCGTACGTGATTTCCGATTGAGGAAAAATTATATCAAACAAAGAAGCAGAAACGATTTATTTTTTATTAATATTTTGCAGTTAAAGATAACGTGAAGTGAGGCAGTTGTGATTTTAGTCTTCCGAGCTACTACAGTAAATTCAGCTCCTCGTAACTTGCTGGAGCAGAGTGCAGTAGTGAAATGAAAATCTTCAGCCTGTTTCCAGTCATTCGACCGGGTCAGGAATGGAATGAATGAAGCCCCATCAAGCTGTGAAGATAGGAATTGTGCCGGCTGCCGAAGCCTGTCGCACTCCTCTGGGGCAATGATTAATGAATGAAAGATGAAATGAAATTATATTGGAGAGTGTTGCTGGAATGAAATATGACAGGGAAAACCGGAGTGCCCGGAGAAAATTTTGTCCCGCCTCCACTTTGTCCAGCACAAATCTCACATGAGGTGACCGGGATTTGAACCATGGAACCCAGCGGTGAGGACCGGCACGCTGTCGCCTCAGCCACGGAAAACTGTATGATAAGCTGGCATTCTTACTTTTAATACCAGTATATGAGTAATTTAAATAGCTGTTCAAATAGATATAACTCTCCCGGAACATTGGTACAAAATCGCAGAATGCCTCTAATGAACGGTACCACAGGATTAATTCGCTTGCAACACTATCTTGTCTTCCTCTTCTAGTTCAAGCCATAACCGTTTAAGAATGTCAGTAGTCGATGTATTTAGAAAGTTCTGAGCTACAAAATCAATTTGTTCACAGTACGATTTGGTAATGGGGGCTTAAGGATAGATTCGTATGAAAATTAGAACCACTTTTTACGGACGCATTTATTACAACTTGCCCCCCTCCAGCAACCCGCCCACCACTACACATAGCTACCGTTCCCTCTCCTCTCCCTCCCCCACTCCCTCCCTCCCTCCCCTTGCCCTACTGCGGGTCACAAGTAGGTTCGATATGAACCAGGAAGCAGTTTACTCTGAATATACATGTATGTTGTGATTCATTTACTTTTTACTTATTTATTCATTCTTCGAACACCTACATAATGCCCTTTTTGTAACAATAAAATATGTAGCCTATATAAGATGACAACGAATTATGGCTTATTATAGCACGGACCATCGTTTTCCCGTTAACTGGCAAGCGTACAATCAGTCCTGACTTCTCCATTTCATGCCCGGCCGAGTTACAGACATGTCATTGTATTAACACTTGGAAACATCTCAACGTTATTATTATTATTATTATTATTATTATTATTATTATTATTATTATTATTATTACTATTATTATTTCCAGCTCCTTGGCTGAACGATAAGCGTAGTGCTCTTCGGTTCAGAGGGCCCCGGGTTCGATTTCCGGCCAGGTCAGAGATCGTAACCTTAAATTGTTAATTCCCTTGGCTCCAGAATTGGGTGTTTGTACTGTCCCCATCATCCCTGCAACTCACACACTCCCACACAACACTATCTTCCTCTACAATAACACGCAGTTTCCTATACACGGCAGATGCCGCCCACACTCGTCGAAGGGTCTGCCTTACAGGCTAGAAATGGTCACATGAAATTATTGTTATTATTATTATTATTATTATTATTATTGCTGTTGTATTTTTCACTGTTATTGTTTACAACCTCCAATGTCATTTACCATAGCATTCATGCTAAACATTTAGGATTCTACACACAGACTAAAAAAAAATGTTTTAAGAATTTATTCTTCATATTCGCAAGTTAGCTTTATTACAGTTGAAAAATTTATTTACTTGAAGCCTTGGAACAAAAATATGTATTTATTTTCAGGAGATAAGTTTCTCTGTGGAACTGTACCCATGTCATTCGATCATCGTCGTCTGACATATACTGCTACACATTTGCTTTAAAGCAGACATCCTGATCTTACTGCCAACCTGAACATTATTTTCCAGGCCTAATCCTCATCCCCACAGGATCGTAAACAGATGCCCTTTAGGCTCCATGCTGTTTAACTTCAAAGATTTTACAATATTTGTCCTTTCAGCATGGCTAGGCTACAAATTATTATTATTATTATTATTTATTATTATTATTATCATTATTATTATCATTATTATTATTATTATTATTATTATTATTATTATTATCATTATCATCGACATCTTTTCTTTCGGATTAAACTGGTACTTTTTCTGGAGTGACTCGGCCGTAGCATGGAGTCACCCATCATACATTAATATTTTACAGATCCGCGCACCTAGGCATTTTACTTTCTCTCCACAAGCGCCTAGCGCTATTATTCTACACTAACTAATCACACACAGCGCTTATGCGCCCGGCCACACTCTGGCCAAAGAATGACTAAATTACAGCCATGGGATTAACTTCTTATAGACATAGCGCTCAAGACCGGTACCGGTCGACGGGCTAAAAGTTCTCGCGAGGCTCAATGCTACGAACAGGGGTATGGTATGACACAGTTGCAATACATTTACACAAATATACTCTTTGAGCTAGGCACTGATTCACTTTTTCACTAGTCTATTGTCTCTCCCTAATACTTGATTCATATGCTGGTAAGACGTCTGATTGAAAAAAAAAAAACTCGTACCTAGGAATTTCCTCACAATATAGCAGGTATTCAAGATAAAAGCTTTTTGAAGCACTATGGATGCCGATTGAGTGTGGTTAATGAATTGTGCACAAGGGTGTGGCGTCTACGTTGCTGGTGTTGCCACAGGCAACATACGGAATAATATAAATTAGGAATATTCCTTATTATATAATTTATATTTTCTATCAATAATCTAAATCCATCAAATTCCCATAACACATCTCAGAAAAGATATGATAGCCGTTTAGCGCAGAAGAATTGAAATGAACATAGCACATACACAAGACGCCTTCAGCGTTTCCGATTTACGCCACATGTTGCCTGCAAGGCTTCAACTGCAAACTCGCCCAGGCTGGGTGTCAGTGACCTACAGTGCCATGGTGAGGGTGTATGGTGCTTATAGTCGTGCAGGGTAGATACAAAGGCGAACCGTGTTTTTCTTTCTTCATGGCTAATAATGACCGGTGCAGTATTCTCCTATGATTATGACTGTGTTATAGAGAGCCTTTTAAACCGTTCCTTAGGATCATCATCATCATCATCATCATCATCATCATCATCTGTTTACCCTCCAGGTTCGGTTTTTCCCTCGGACTTAGCGAGGGATCCCACCTCTACCGCCTCAAGGGCAGTGTCCTGGAGCTTCAGACTCTTGGTCGGAGGATACAACTGGGGAGTATGACCAGTACCTCGCCCAGGCGGCCTCACCTGCTATGCTGAACAGGGGCCTTGTGGAAGGATGGGAAGATTGGAAGGGATAGGCAAGGAAGAGGGAAGGATCGGCCGTGGCCTTAAGTTAGGTACCATCCCGGCATTCGCCTGGAGGAGAAGTGGGAAACCACGGAAAACCACTTCCAGGATGGCTGAGGTGGGAATCGAACCCACCTCTACTCAGTTGACCTCCCGAGGCTGAGTGGACCCCGTTCCAGCCCTCGTACCACTTTTTCAAATTTCGTGGCAGAGCCGGGAATCGAACCCGGGCCTCCGGGGGTGGCAGCTAATCACGCTAACCACTACACCACAGAGGCGGACCCCTTAGGATCACGTACCTTTAGTGAGAAAATTAGGCCTAACTTTATTTCGAATGGCAGACCAACACCTGAATTAAACGACTTGAAGAAGGTCTCGAAAGCCATTAATGTATCGTGGTAAACAAAGTCACCGTGGCTGTGTGGTAGTAAAAAAAACCCTCCAGACTCTTCCTGGCCGGGTTAACAGTTTTAATTGTAAAGGAAAAAAACCCTGGACTAAAGATGGTAAGAATATGGATAGACTCCGTGTTCAACGCGCGCGTTATGAAAATTCTAAAATTCTGAAAATCATGTTGCATCCATTGTTTCTCTAGCACGTTTTGGCAAAGCGAGAATAGACTTCTCATTAAGCGTGGCATTTAAAAAGTAAGTGGAAAGATTCATTCCGTAAAACGTTAGTAGAACGCTCGAATGAACTTCATCATCTCCTCGACTGTATCAGTTTCGAACCAGCAACACCCAGGAAATTCCCACGCTACGCTACTGATTGTGCAGGATCTTGGAAATGACACCAGTACGTGATAAAACTATTGGCAAAGTGGTTACAGAATAAAGTTTCGACAAGCGTTGTATTTCTGTTGCTAGTTCTGAGTACTTGGATATTTTTGTTACTATTGTTATCACAAGGGTTGTAAATGAAATGCTGTTTTCCTAGCCTTATCGACAAAGACGATAGCGAATGACTCTACAGATACAATACATACGTAGAAGAGTTTGATAAACGAACTATATCTTTATGTCTAGGTTGTTTATTAACTAATTGTCTCTGGTTTGTTATTACTGTTGGTGACATCCGTTATACCACCTTTGTCCTAAAGGAGTTTGTGGCTTGAGTTTTCAAGCACTCCTTATCGTGTGTTTTCAAAAGGCAGTGGATATTATTATTATTATTATTATTATTATTATTATTATTATTATTATTATTATTATTATTATTATTATTATTATTATTATTATTGTATGTATTGCACCCTCTATGTACAGTAGATGGCTACAGTATGTCCCGTTTCCTGATACAGGGTCGGGGATGAGATGAGACGAAATTGGATGGCATGTTTTTACGGCCGGATGTCCTTACCGTCGCCAACCTCAGTTGAGGAGCTAATGAAATGAATGATAGTGAATGAAATTGGGTAAGGAGGTGGAAGGAATCGACTGTGGCCTATGAATAGGAGGTGTCTCGGCATTTGCGTGGAAGTGAAAATCGTAAACCACAGAAACCCATTCAGAACAGCCGACGGTGGGGTTCGAACCCACTCGTCTTCCCAATGCACAGCTTGGATTCATAGCCATAGCGCGTTAACACGCACGGCCACTCCGCTCGGTTTTTCTTCTTCTTCTTCTTATTCTTCTTATAATTATTATTATTATTATTATATTTAGGTTACTTTTAGAAGTACTGTAAGTAGTTGAACATAAGTCCCATTTCTCTAAGACATGCTGTACTGTACTGTACTGTAAAGATCACGCCACAGTCATTCTTCATCAAAGACTTGGAAAGCGATTCTCTTAAACATATACCGTCCTGGCAAAATTGGTTAACGCCTCTGTCACGAGAGTGTAGGTTTCAGGTTTGAATCCCAAGTGTCTACACATTTTTCAATTATTTTGCGCTAAATGTTTCGATTACGTTTCGATTGCTCTTGGATTTGTATGTATTCGGTGGCCTTCTAGTTTTGCCAATAGATATTCATCAGGGAATTTGAAATCCATGAGGCTGTCCTGTAAATTGTTCCGGGAACATGATCATCCTACAGTTGACACAGCACATTCGGAGAAGATATTTATTCTGTATTCACCAATGGTTAGCTTTAGTAATTAATTATTATGTAAGGCTCTAAAAGAAAATAACCACCATCTATTTACAATCTGAAAATATTTAATTTCTGGAAAGATGTGTTTATGCTCACATGATAACATTCTCACAGCGCACTTATTTAAGTGTGTTGCAAAATGGACACTGATATTTAGTAAAATCGTAAATACCTTTATACTGTATGTGATAGATCACTTCCTGACACACAGTGCCATTGCAGAAACACGCTTGGCAAATATCCTATAGGACTGCGACAGACTTCACAGGGGGGAAGAATATCATTCACTCGCCGATGAGAAACTTACAAATACTATGAATTGTGTGGTCTATGAGACCCCGGTATCCCCTGTAAAGCTTAAAGTAATTCATTTTCAATAATATGGAAAACGCGTTATTTCACTTTAACGGAAATGTCTATGCTTCTGGTACAGTGACACAAGTACATACTTATGGACTAAGAGGGACAGGAGCACCATTATTGGTTATCCTCAAAATTCGTTGCCGTTAGTTTACCGTTTCAACACCAAGAACTGTGGAGTTTTCAAGCATCCCAGCGCCTTTATTCCCATTTCTAGTCCCGCTTGATTACAAAAACACGTATTAAGCATAAACAGCTTACTACGAGGCTGATGCCAATATTGCCTTAGGCCCCTAAAAATGTAAAACGGACAGTGGCTACTTTTTAGTTTCGGGCGTTTTTACAGGGAAATACGCTTCTGAATGCATTTTCGTTTTCAGTACGAGTTATCTGATGACAAAAAACGGAGAACTCACTGATATTTGGACTTCTTTGTACTTCTCCCCTTACCTAAGTGGCCTCAGACTATTGTATTGTACTTGAGGTTGTATGAGTCTGCGTCCCCACTCCGTCTCTCACTATGATTGCTTACCTCCACGACATGAAATGGGTCAGAAGACCTGTTCTAATGGCTGAATGCCAGAAAACGGCTGTTTCTTTTATTTCGCTGAAATTTGAGCCTACTTCTACAGACGTGCGAACTTAGATACCTACAGTGTGAGAATTACGATCCCTAAGTAGATTAGTTCATTTCACGACGATTGCTTCCTGGTCTTACCATGGAATAGATTAATAATACCGAGCAAGTGGCCGTGCGGTTTGGGTCATGTAGTTGTCAGCTTGCATTCGGGAGACAGTGGGTTCGAACCCCACTGTCGGCAGCCATGAAGATGGTTTTCTGTTGTTTCTCATTTTCACACCAGGAAAATGCTGAGACTGTACTTTAATTAAGGCCACGGTCGCTTCCTTGCCACTTCTAGCCCTTGCCTAACCCATTGTAGCCATAAGACGTATCTGCGCCGGTGCTACGTAAAGCATATAATAATAATAATAATAATAATAATAATAATGGGTTTCCATCCCATTGAGTACTTTTACGAATTTCATAGATGCCAGCATGCCTCAATTTTGTCCCAAGGTTGACACTACGGTATCATACGTTACTAGATAGATTTCGCATCCACTAGTTACGTGAGTTGTTGGCCGTTATTTCCCTAGCTTATTACATGTAGCAGCAGCAACAATGACAACCATTTCAACTTGGTATACTATTCTGCGCAGGTCAGGAAAATTTGTCTATTTACAAGAAAACCATCGACATTGAAACCGTGGAAGCAAAAGGAGATTTCCGTACATTTTAATAAAGCATAAATATTTCTTTGCTTTCCATAATTGAAAATGCAGAAACTCAAACTAGTGGGTTTTAATTTCTTCAAATCCATTGAAACCCCAAATTGTCTTTTTTAAGTAAGGACACATTTTCTTCGCCATAAGCCACACATCTAGATAAACTCACTTCACTGTAGTTGGTATCGAAGTCAGGTGGTCGTACACACATACCCTAAGCAGCGAAGTTCAATTATTATTGGTTTGAGTGGTAGAAAAGGCTTAATTCTACAATGGAGTATTCTTTGTCGTCATTGGGCATTCTTCCGCGTGCAGATGCTTGGGGGAATTTTTAATTTGAGCTATTGCATTTATGTAATGGTGAAGCATTATGGTGTGTATCGGTTCTGATGTCGATTATAAGTGGACCAGACCCATGAATGGATAGCAACAGGCTTGTATACTGCCCCCGTAATTAGCGAAGTAAAGCAATAGGCTACATAGAGAGCCCGTTACAGCCTGCCCGCATCCAGGAAGTTCAGAGCGCTACGAAATGCTGCTTGGGGCGACACAGCAGGCCGCGTATATAATGCATGGAGAGACTGGGCGAAAATGGCATGCGAAGCACACAGTACGTGGGGGTCTACCGACGTCTCTCAAGACCCAAATTCAAATCGAGGTCCGCTGTGCAGAGTGGGGAAGAGAGAGAGAGAGAGAGAGAGAGCAAGTACTAAATAGCTGTGACCCAGCTGCCGAGGTACTTCTTCACACAGGTCATGCAGAGTTCTGTTGTACTGCAAGCACCTTACTTCCATGCTCCCTTCCAGTATCTTCACTATACAACTGGTAAAAGAGATGCGTTCCAATTATTGCTGCATTCTTTAATGAAATGTGACGCCATGTGTTTGACTTATGATTGCAGAAAACTATGCATAAGTTCCTTCATATGTGATAATATATGTAAAAAAATATTTCTCGTTTACACATAATGGGTAGTGTATTATAAAATGACTGACACACCCAGTGTGCACAATAATTTCCCCTGCCTACGAACAAGTTAGAATTTAGTGACCTTTTGTATGGTCTTCGTTAAGAAATGAGGTTGCATTTAATTGGTTTTGATGAAAACAGTTCCTATATCTACACAGGCTATGCAGTTTCTTCGTACATAGTGATTTTGATGTTTCTTCAAGTAAAACATTGTGGTCAATAGTCTAGCATTTTTAGTGTACGTAAAAACTGTCTGGTAACCTGTTTACTTATTGTGTCTGTACTGGTGTGTATACTTATAATTCAGTAGGAATAGGATCACGAAGTAAAACTCTGGAGTTGAAGTGGTAAACCATGGAAATTCACTTCTAGGATGCCAAGAGTGGGTTTTTAACTCAATTATTTTCTCAGTTATGTTACATTAGGCGGAATGTACCCGTTTCCAATCTCTTGAAGTCATGAGTAGGATTAAAATTAGGATTTAATTTTTACTCATATTTTGAAAAGCGTGCCTCACTGAACAAGGAATTATATAATTTATATGTTTTTATGCGAACTCGTAAAGCAATTAAAAACATAAAGTCTCGTTCTGCGACTTTAACTTCAGTTTCCTACAAACTCATTTTTTCACCTTTAGGTGCACATTGCATACGAATTATTATATCTGTCTGTTAAGTCTACATCCCTAAGGCTGCTTGGATCCTCAAACTCGCACCTCCAAAGGTTATGTGGTTATAGGGTAACCGAAAAATCCGTTGGCATCGCCATAATGAAGCGTACAAGGCAGAGCAAGGAATGAGGTAGTTTGCTACTGCTTTCCTCACTCAGCCAGAAAGTACTATTGCATCACAATCGACCCTATGGGTAGCACCTTTCATAGCATCTAAATGCACTAGTTGTGTCGCGAATGTCATTACTCAGCACCACCCGAACCTCAGCAGCTTCCATGATGCCACTGTCATAAATTAGATTGAGACTTCGGTGAAAGCTATATTTTGCTCCGGCCTGTGCCAAGAGACAGATGCAAAAATGCAGCATCCACCGAAAATATCCACAGGCGGCTATTATATCTAGAGGTATGAAATGTTGTACACTTTTACGAATGTATGTAGCTCTCCATACTACCCTATCCTATGCTAAAGTTTGCATTTCTACGTTGCTACTACATCCTCCATCTACTCTAATCTGTTTGAAATTTCATCCCTTGGTCTACCCCTAACATTCTTAAAGCTTACACTTCCCTCAAAAACTAACTGAATAAGTTTCTTCTACACAAGGCAAACGCTGAAGCCGTACCTTAATTAATGCTATGGACGCTTCTTTTCCAGCACTAGCCCTTTCCTCTCCCATCGTTGCCAAAAGACCCCCTAACTGAGTCAGTGCGACCTTGACACGCTAAAAAACAAAACGAAAATGGAAAGTATGGGTGTAAGATATGTTCTGTGAGCTGTTATAAACTCTCATTGTAAATTTTCCGTTTGATTTTAGCTACCTTTTAACACTTACTTTTTAAATTTTCATTTGAAGAGTTATACAGTAATACAATGGTGAAATTAAGCCGTTCCTCTTTAATGACGGGTACAACCTTCATATGTATCGCGTTCCGTCTCTCGTGCAACCATTCTAATGTGTTCAAAATTAAAATGTAATGCAATGCTATGCCGAAAATAACGCAGAAAGTTGAGGTTCATGATTCTGCAGTTACTTACCTCAGTCATCTTCTTTTTCTGCTTCTTCTTAATCTGTTTACCCTCCAGGGCCGGTTTATCCCTCGGACTCAGCGAGGGATCCCACCTCTACCGCCTCAAGGGCAGTATCCTGGAGCTTCAGACTTTCGGTCGGGGATACAACTGGGGAAAATGACCAGTACCTCGCCCAGGCGGCCTCACCTGCTATGCTGAGCAGGGGCCTTGTGGAGGGATGGGAAGATTAGATGGGACAGGCAAGGAAGAGGGAAGGAAGCGGCCGTGGCCTTAAGTTAGTTACCGTCCCGGCATTTGCGGAGGAGAAGTTGGAAACCACGGAAAACCACTTCCAGGATGGCTGCGGTGGGAATCGAACCCACCTCTACTCAGTTGACCTCCCGTTCCAGTCCTCGTACCAGAGCAGAGCCGGGAATCGAACCCGGACCACCGGGGGTGGCAGCTAATCACGCTAACCACTACACCACAGAAGCGGACTCAGTCATCTTCTACCAACATAAATACATACCATCAAAACTTTTTTTTCGATGCATGTAAAACAGTTACTTAGACACTTACCAGATAGATACACAGCGTCATGTGGGCGAGTCAATAAATCTTTCGACTGATTCTTGAATGATATCGATTCTTTCATGGATGGCGTCGTCTGGGTGTATTGTGGGCCCTGAACTGAGCGTAGTGCCAATCAGTCACCAATGATCTACATTTTTGTCACTGTCCGGCTCCGTGGCTAAATGGTTTGCGCGCTGGCCTTTGGTCACAGCGGTCTCGGGTTCGATTCCCGGCAAGGTCGAGAATTTTAACCATAATTGGTTAATTTCGCTGGCACGGGGGCTGGGTATATGTGTCGTCTTCATCATAATTTCATCCTCATGATGACGCGCAGGCCGCCTACGGGAGTCAAATCAAAAGACCTGCATCTGGCGAGCCAAACTTGTCCTTGGACACTCCCAGCGCTAAAAGCCATACGCCATTTCATTTTTCATTGTTGTCGCACAGGTGGCAGATTCCCTATCAGTTGTTTACCTACTCTTTTCTTAAATTACTTCAAAGAAGTCGGAAGTTAGTCGGAGATCTCCCCTTGTAAATTATTCCCTATTCCTAACTCCTCTTCCTAAAACCGAATATTTGCCTCAGTTTATCTTGAATTTCAACTGTATCTTCGTATATGATTTTTCCTACCTTTAAAACTCCACTCCAACTTATTCGTCTATTAATGTCATTCCAGGCCATCTCAATACTGACAGCTCGGAACATACCGCTTAGTCAGTTTGCTCGTCTCCTCACTCTCAAGTCTACTGAGCGAGTTAGCCATGCTGTTAGGGTCGCGTAGCTGCGACCTTGCATTGGGAAGATGGTGGGTTCGAATCCCACCGTCGGCATTCCTGAATATGTTTTTCCATGGTATCCCATTTTCATACCAGGCAAATACTGGGACTGTACCTTAATTAAAGTTACGGCCACTACCTATCCAATTCTAGTCCATTCCGATTCTTGCGTCGCCAAAAACCATCCTCCAAGTCTTCCCAGTCCAAAGTACGCAACATTTTCGCAAAACTACTCTTTTGTTGGAAATCACTCAGAAAAAATCGTGCTGCTTTCCTTTTGGATCTTTTCGACTTCTGGAATCAAGTAATCCTGGTGAAGGTCCCATACACTGGAACCATACTCTAACTGGCATCTTGATGATGATGATGATGATGATGATGATGATGATGATGATGATGATGATGATGATGATGTTTGTCGTTTAAAGAGGCCTAACAGCTAGGTCATCGGCCCCTATCAACTGGTATCTTACCAATGACTTATATACGCTCTCTCCTATACCTCCTTACTACAAACCCTTAATACCGTGGTAACGACATGATCTGCAACCTTTATTTACAATCTCGTTAATGTGATTACCTCCAATGAAGATATTTCCGTATATTAAGACCTAGTTACTTACAGTGATATATATTCATCACAATATTATATTAATTATTCATCATAGTATGCCTATTGTACGCTACCCGAACTAAAATGCTTCTCGTATTCGGTTCGAAATCTCGAATCGTACGTAAAACCTAGCTGTCGGCTGTTGTAACGTGAATAATTGTTCTGTGACTTGATCTGTTTCAGTCCTGTCTTTCTAAATTAATATTACGTTTACGGTAACACTGCTGTGTTATCAGCCAAAGACCGTTTCTCCAATGCATATATGTTGGTAGTCTTATTCATAAAATAAATACTGTAGCTAGTAAATGATATTTCTTATCGCCAGGAGAAAGGACATAGAATTAGCTATTTTTATTGTGGACATGCTGAAGGCTCAGAGCAACGTTGAGCAATCGCGGATATTCCATTTTGATTTAAGACCAAAGGCTGGAAATGAGACAACTCTACGATCAACAACATATTGAAGTCTATCATAATAACAACAAATGTAGCTCAAATATTGTTTGCTGCAAAACGCCACTTAAACATTTGTAGAATTTATAACCTAAAATATAAAGAAATAATCATATATGTAGGCAGTGCTGTACTTCGAATTTTTTTATGGTCCCTGTTAAAATAACTTACCATTATGTGAAAGGAGGCTCCAGATGGAATCGTACTGCACTTAGATTGCAGCGTTTCTCCTCTGGCATGCAGTCTCCTCGACAGACCTCCTTCCAGATAGAAGCCAGTATTGCTCGTTAGGCATTATCATTAAATGCTGACACTCGTGGCCCAGCACTCCCTAGTAGCAAGAGTCTAACAATTCTTACTATCAGAATACTTTCCTTTTGTTTGTGTAGATATCGTTCACTAAGCTCTTTCGCACTCTGAAACATAAACTGGAACAGAGTCTACTATATGAACGAACCACAGCAGTAGAATTCGTGAAGCGTCACACTGTAAATGTAGCGCGTTTTAGCCTTTTCGAGGGCAAGCCGCGAAATTGTGAAGTTAATTTTATCATGTCCAAGAAAAGCAAACGGTGGGTCAATGTTCCAACAGAGAAAATAAAATAAAATTTAAAAATAAAGTATTAGTTATAATAACTCTAGCCTAATTATAAAGGTTTTGCCGAGCTGAGTGGCTCAGACAGTTAGGCGCTGGCCTTCTCGCCCCAGCTTGGCAGGTTCGATCCTGGCTCAGTCCGGTGGTATTTGAAGGTGCTTAAATACGTCAGCCTCGTGTCGGTAAATTTACTGGCACGTAAAAGAACTCCTGCGGGACTACATTCTGGCACCTCGGCACTACCGTAAAAGTAGTTAGCAGGACGTAAAGCAAATAACATTATTATTATTATTATTATTATTATTATTATTATTATTATTATTATTATTATTATTATTAGACTATTATTATTAAGGTTTCTAACAGCTAATACGTTTTTACTTGCTTTACTTCATCAGTTTACACTCCAGGGTTAGTTTTTCCCTCGGACTCAGCGAAGGATCCCATCTCTAACGCCTCAAGGACAGTGTCCTGGAGCGTGAGACGTTTTGGTCTGGGATACAACTGGAGAAGAGGACTAGTATCTCCCCCAGGCGGCCTCACCTGCTATGCTGAAGAGGGGCCTTGTGGGTGATAGAAAGATTGGAAGGGATAGACAAGGAAGTGGGAAGGAAGTGGCCGTGGCCTTAAGTTAGGCACCATCCCGGCATTTGCCTGGAGAAGATGTGGGAACCACGGAAAATCACTTCGAGGTTGGCTGAGGCCAGAATCGCACCCCCTCTACTCAGCTGATCTCCCGAGGCTGAGTGGACCCCCTTCCAGTCCTCGTACCACTTTTCAAATTTCTTAGCAGAGCTGGGAATCGAACCCGGGCCTCCGGGGGTGGAAGCTAATCACACTAACCATTACACCACAGAGGCAGACCACAGCTAATAATCAACTTCAATTTTTGATATAAGAATGAAAGGAGTATATTCACTTCTATGACTCTTTGCCAGTACGCCAACCATATGTTTGTTATACAGATACAGCGTACCGACCTGTACCGACCCAACTACACCATTGTTTCTGAGTATCTTTTCTTTTCATGTCAACAATACTGAAATGAGGGTGCTAACATTAATAGAGCAGATAAAATAATTAAACTCTTCCGTGTTTGATACGCCTTAGTGACATTGTTGGGACGAGACAAATTTGCGTACCTCAGGCATTAATTAGTTTTTCTCACAGTGTTACAATGCTGATCGCTTCGTATTAGTGCTATAAAGAACAATCAAGTGCGAGATATTTTTTAAATCACCCAGCGAGTTGGCTGCGTGATACGAATCGTGTAGCTGTAGTAGCTGTAAGCTTATATTAGGACCTCTCTAACTGAAACCCTGAAGTTTGTATTCGATGGTTTCCTATTTTCACACCAGGCGAGCCGAACATGTCCTCGGACACTCCCGGCACTAAACGCCATACGATAAATAAATAAATAAATAAATAAATAAATAAATAAATAAATAAATAAACAAGAAAGCTCTTATGGCAGATATTGGATATGACAGGGCTAGAACTGGGAAATAAGTGATCGCATCCTTAGTTAAAGTACAACCCCAGAGTTTGCCTGGTGTGAACATGAGAAACCACGGGAAACCATCTTCAGGGGTGCTGACCGTGGGTTTCGAACCCACCATCTCCGCAAGGGAAACTCACAGCTACGTGACCCGAAATGGATAGCCAACTCGCTTAGTTCCACTGTATTTGAAACGTGTATCAGTCGAGCGTTGGCCACACAACTATTCAACACCAAAAGACTGACTCCATGGTTTCCTCGGTACATGGAAAGTTCTAGGGGCCTAGGAGGTGAAACTTGCGAGAAACAAGCGCCATTGATTAACCTCGAATAGAAATGATCGCAAAACATTTCGGAGAATCATGTGTCATTGTATAGCCACCCAAAAGGAAATTCCTACATTCCTTGAAAAGTTTTGGTAAGAATTCTTCCTGTTCGAAGCGTGAGAGCCAGATCGTTAGTTATTTATATGATTGAACTGCGTACTTCATCTTATCGTAAGAACTGAAGGCATTTCTTCGCCATTGCAGACTCCACGACTGGACTGAAAAACTGTTTCTTTCGTAAGTAGAAAACCAACGTAAAACTATTGGGATAGCCGAGGTTTGGATTTAAGCCAACTTCTCTGAATGCAATCCGTTCCAGTTTACTAAGTAGGCTTTAAATTCAGTGGAAAGGTAGAAATCGAACCCGGGCTACTGGCTGGACCCGAAATGGTTTCTAATGTCCGAATGGAATCCTAGCATCAAACGAAGGATACGTCCGAATTGATCCCCGGGGTTTAAGGAAAGGTTCACCTGAATTAATTCCATGGTACAGAGCGACTATAGTTTCCTTTGTATTTTCCACAGTTATGACAGTCTTCATGTTGCAGGTGTGATTAAAATGTGTGTCTTTCAAGTGTTTATCGCTCATAAAATATAAACTTACAACTGTCAAATAAAACAAAGATAAACTGCCCACTATTCAGGTGGCAGAAACTTGTAGCAATATTTTTGTAAAAAGCTCGTAGCGTGTAATAGTGCAATTTATCAGGTTTTCAATTTCTTGCTTTATGAAGTTCCCTTTATCATGTACATTTTTCGGTGTTCTTTTTTTTTCGTGTTACTTTGCAGCTTCACGTAGGTTTCACTATGTATCTGCTACAGAGCTTCTATCAAATGGAACATGATTGGATGTGAGGAGTAAAACTGGGCATTAAATTTCGAGTAGAAGGCTCCGTAGGAGTTAATAGTGCGCTCATGCTACTACTGAAATCTGCCTACATTGTCGGCGAAAAGTCACTGTCGTCCTTAATGTAGTGCTCGAATAAATAATCAAAAAACGAATCCAACTGTTGATCTGAAGGTTTGCGAGCCATAAGGTCTTCAGAAAAAGTTTTCTACTTCATCAGGTCGCAGTAGAGAATGGCCGAACCAACTTTTCAACAACACTCCGATCGGTAAGGCGGGAATCAGTTTGTACCAACGCTCAAAGACAATGCGGGAATCAATTCGGATTCTACATAACCTGCAAGCGGCAAAACTCGGAAACACCAGGGCTACTACGTTAATGACACATAGACCGTCCTGCTCCATGGCTAAATGGTTAGCGTGCTGGCCTATGGTCGCAGGGGTCCCGGGTTCGATACCCGGCAGGGTAGGGAATTTTAACCATAATTGGTTAATTCTTCTGGCACTGGGGCTGGATGTATTTGTCGTCTTCATCATCACTTTGTGCTCATCACGACGCGCAGGTCGCCTACGGGAGCAAAATCAAGAAAGACCTGCACCTGGTGAGCCAAACATCTTTTATAGTTAAATTTCTTATATCTGGGTTTACAAACAAAACAACATTAAGTTAAAATCTTACTTCTGAGAAAGTTTTCAGTCTCCCATTGCCAAAATAAGAATTAGACTCTTTATATTTAAATATTGAGCCTCCGTGGCTCAGACGGCTGCGCGTCGGCCTCTCACCGCTGGATACCGTGGTTCAAATCCCGGTCACTCCGTGTGAGATTTGTGCTGGACAAAGCGGAGGCGGGACAGGCTTTTCTCCGGGTACTCCGGTTTTCCCTGTCATCTTTCATCCCAGCAACACTCTCCATTATCGTTTCAAAGCATTTATCAGTCATTAATAAAATCACCTTGGGAGTGGCGACCCCATTGTAATAACGGCCTATATACGTTTCATTCATTACATCCCTGACCCGGTCAAAGACTGGAAAACAGGTTGTAGGTTTTCATTTTCATATTTAAATATTATGCGATGGGTTTGCTAGAGTAGCTAGAATAGCGCTGAAGGGCAGTGTGAAAATGTACAAGACCCAAGAACTGACAAATTGTTTTGCTTGTCTGTCTGTCTGTCTGTCTGTCTGTCTGTCTGTCTGTCACATCACCAGCCCAGAGGCTGTTTGGATCCTCAAATAGCACCACCAAAGATTATGCAGTGTTAGAGAAACAGCAAAAAACGATGGCGGCGTCAAAGTGAGTCGTTTGGCTTGTAAAACCACGATATCCCCTCTGACGGAGGAACCCAACTTTGTCCGGTCTGCACGCTCGTCCTCACACAGTAACTTCTCTTGACGGGTCACAGCTGTACTCCCCGATACGCTCGTGAGCCTAACATCTTCCAGACGCAAATTCTTAATCTTCAAATTTTGGTACAGTGAAATACCCCTCACCTGTAGAGCTTAGCACCATTTTCGCTGAGTGTTATATCAATAATACGATAACGATCAACTCACCATCCAGTCTTCGGCTGATTGCACCAAGAGTTCAGTATCTGAGCGAGATTTGAATTTCTGCATTTCGATCATCCGAACTTTTCTTGCGGATTTCAAAGAAATCACGGCAGAGCGGCATGTACTGTGCTCAGGAACTCGTTGGGGCTGTTGGTAAACGGCCGAAGGAGCAGGCAAGCCTCTTCTAAATAATATATAGCATTGATAAAACTGACAAGACGAAAGCAATATATCATCGTTGCGCCTCGAAATACCGTTATGTGACAATGTTGAGGGGAGAAATACTGACCCGCAGCACACGAATCACAACGAAAATTCGTTGATACAGTTCATGCAATACTGAAACTTAGATGGCAGAATCCTTCTGGTCAGAGTTCTAAGCTGAAATATTATCACACAGCAGGTTTTCTAGGCCCAAAGACGATGTATTTTTATTTGTGAAGTCCATGGCAGTTCTATTACATTACATTTGTGACTGGTCAGGCTGATTGGCTAAGACGGCGGGAGAGCTGGCCTTCTGTGCCCAAGTTGGTGGGCTCGATCCCGGCTCAGTCCGGTGGTATATGAAGGTGCTAAAATACGCCGCCCTGGTGTAGGTAGATATACTGGCAGATAAAATAACTCCTGTAGGCACCTCGGCGTCTCTGAAAAACCATAAAAAAGTTAGTGGGACGTAAAACAAATAAATGTTGTTACTGTATTATTATTTATAACTGAAAAGTCATTCTTTATGAACATCTATTGGTACGTATTCCCCATGTATTTGTTTTATTCTTTTTAAGAAGAATATTACTTAGTTTTCTTTGTTTAACTGAATCTATTTTTATGAAATCCGAATAAGTTAAAACAGGTTTTAAGAAGAAAGGAAAAACTGTTTATCCCATTTCTTATTAGCTGTACAGGGGTGATTATTTCTACATGTATATCAATCCATTTCTACTTCACTTTACACTATAAACACATTTCATTCCATTTTTAATAATAAGGCATTTTTAAAATTGACTTCTTCTATTTCAATAAAAATATATTAAAATGTTCACATGTTCATTGTAAATAACAATTTAATGCAATATTGACTAATTTCTTTCATAATTACATTCGTTATTGACATGTAGGCCTGTGATATTGGCAGGGAATAGAAAGTATATTTTTAAATTATAAACTAAGAAAAAAATACAAAGTTGTAAGAAAGTCCGGTCCCGCGGTGTAGGGGGCAACGTGTCCGCCTGCCACCCGGCGGCTCCGAGTTCGATTCCCGGCCGCATCAGGGGTTTTTAATTGTAATAATTAATATCCCAGTCCTGGGGACTGGGTGTTTGTGACGTCCTTAATCTCCGTTTCCTCACACACAACATTCCACACTACCGCCATTCCAATTACACGCAGGTTCATACAATATGGTGCCAGTAGGGGCAAAAGATCCACATGGGTCGACCCCCCGAACAAATAACATTTAAAAGAGAAAGAAGAAGAAGAAGTTTTAAAAAACATGAATGGACCTGTAATGGATTACAAACATCTGAAACATTTTGTCTTTGATGGATGATACAAAGTCATATTTAACATTTGCCTGGTGTGAAAATGGGAAACAAATACATACATGTGTTACAACAAAGACAATAATGAAAATCACGACAAGTTTACAACAGCCATTTAAAAAAATAGTACTTGACATGAAGATGTTCACAACGTTTCTCTTTTATTCGTTCTCTTCAACAATAGGCCATACGATTATTTCATAAGAAACTCTTGGATTTTGAGGATACATATTTCACTACTGTTTTACATCGTCCATCTTCTCTTTTGCAATAGGAACTTTGCCGCTGGAATATGCTTATGTTAATGTGCTAAATATTCCACCGATGTTGTTGCCGGATATTTTTCTAAGATGAAAATGTGTGTTCTACAATACCACCATTGAAGGGATGGGCAACCAAGTTTCCAGTGGAAAGCCATCAGAATTCCTCGAAAATGGGAGCTGTGAACACTATTTTCTCATGGCAATGTTTTCCAAAAGATTCTGCTTATTTATCGTTACCTGGGCAGTTCATTCTTCCTGTAGCTTTCGGCTCCTAAATAGGGGCCGAATATCTTGTAATATTTCACCACAAGAAGCTTGTAAGAACATACTCCCGTAACCAAGCGTTTGAGTCCGTTCTGCGATATGAGTACAGCATTCGAATTCCCGTGAGTGAATCTTGGTAGTGGCAGCAGCTGTTATGAAACAACCGACCTCGATAGCTGCAGTCGCTTAAGTGCAGCCAGTATCCAGTATACGGGAGATAGTGGGTTCGAACCCCACTGTCGGCAGCCCTAAAGAAAGTTTTCCGTGGTTTCCCACTTTCACACCAGGCAAATGCTTGGGCTGTACCTTAATTAAGGCCATGGCCTCTTCCTTCCCACTCCTACCACTTTCCTATCCCATCGTCACCATAAAACCTGTCTGTGTCGGTGCGACGTAAAGCCAATTGTTGTCATGAGCATGAGACACCTATCCCAATCTTAGATAAATTCCACAATAAACAGTTTCCACTCTCTGAAGTACTCATGGCTAATGGAGAAAGATTTCCCAATCCTAAATACGAATTAACAACCTTGGAAGATTTTCATGCTGATAAGAATCTAGTGTCAGTTTTGAAATATATGATTTTATTATTCTAATCTCTATTTTCTGCTGTCTTTTGAAAGTTCAATGTAACTCGTCTTTAAGGAAGACCTTCCGGAAGGACACGTGTGGAGTTTGTTCATTATTTTCTTTGAAGTTATTAGAATGGAAAATATATTTACGTTATCTGAAATAGGGGAGATATCCTTTTATTTGCTCAGGTAAAACGGAAGGGGAAAGCAGACACACACATCAGAAGCTAATCATTTAGGCAAGTCCTTATCAAATATGTGATTTTCTGAAAAAAGCCCTATACTCTGATCAGCAGGGAGCTACATAGCTGAGGCGCTAAAGCGTGCATGGTTCATCAGGAAAATTTAGAAACGAGGCATCCGCTTCTAGAGAGGTTTAATCAGCCTACTCCTGAGATTAATATCAGGCTAATTTCTGGGAGCAAAGGCACCTGGACTCATCCCATTTAGTGCCGAGATCGTGAATAGTGGAATGCTTCACACCATGCTGTAGGGATAGCGTGTCTGTTTCATAGTTGGCGGCCCCGGGTTCGATTCTCAGCTAGGTCAGGGATTTTTATCTGGATCTGAGGACTGGTTCGGAGTCCACTCAGTCTACACGATTACGACTGAGGAGCTATCTGACTGGACTGTGAGATAGCGGCCCTGGTCTAGAAAGCAAGAAATAACGGCCGAGAGGATAAGACGTGCCGACCACACCAACACCTCGTAATTTTCAGGCTTTCGGACTGAGCAGTGGTCGCTTAGTGGTCCAAGGCGGTGTGGGGCTTGGTTTTATTTTATTTTTATTTGAGATGCATTACCTTTCACTCCTACAAAGGCCTTGATGGCCTCGACGGATATGGATTCACTTTTGCTGAACCCCAACCATGTGACTTTTCTTTAAAATAATATCGAATCCCAATCGTCTTGATATGTAGGTATCGACGATGTCGCTGAGGTAACCCGACCGTTTCAACCATTTGTATTACACACTGAAAGAGATGTAGGGCGATCATAAGCTGAACTCATCTGGAAGTGGAACGCTCATGGGTAGGGATGGTACTCCTTGTAGCCATTATATATCCATATTTCTAACCCTTAGGCCTATAAATCTACCTGAAATACTTCAATGACAGCATACAATCTCTTCTAGGGATTACGGCCAGTAGGTTAACATTTATTGTATCGTCTGGCATGCCCTCTGTACGAGTTTAAACTCACGTTGTTGTTGATGAGTTGATTTGGAACATCTTGGTTGTCAGTCCTGTTTGCTCGAGTGTTTCTTATTTTGGTATTTCCAATATGAATTTTTCGGTTCATATTTGACTAGGTGCGCAGGGGCTTTGTACTTCCTCAGTATTTGTACTGGATCGAAACACTGAGCTTAGGGTCTCTAGTCGTCTTATATGAGTATAGATAAACTCTTTAGCATATTTCCCACGAAATGATATTTTATGTAAACCCATAGGTTTTGGATATTTACATTCCCGTAAACTTATTGGCAGACTAGTATGAAATGCCGCTTATACAGTAAGCTTCAACTGGTCAACTTCTTGCTGAATGTGTACTAATTTAAACTGAGTGTGTTCCCATATGTCGATTGGACAGCTGTGTCCTTGACTGGGTTTTGTTGAGAGAATAAAGTGTATGCAGCTGTTTTCAATTCGGTGATGCATCTGAAATACGTTCATGTATTACTGTAACCGTACAGCCATTACTGAGTTATATAACAGGAAGTTTTACGCCGTGTTCGTCTTTTTATCGTCGTTTCTTTCTTTGGTGCAGCAAATTCGAGTGAGTTCTTTTCTCAAGTACAGTACCGCCCAACTTACAATCTAGTCTCATACATAGGCCCTGGACCTTACAACTCAGTTCTTTCATTGTGTACGTTCATTAGGAGACTTAGTTAAAGGTAAATGATAACAGTGTCCCATTTACTCCTATTCTGAGTAGACATGGAATCTGAAGTTTAGAGATTCGAATTTGGGGCATTAGCCGTCCAGAGGAATCGTTTTCCCTGATTTTCTTCTTTTTTCCAGGCAAACATAGGTCCGAGGATGTGATGATGGAGGTTGTGGTGGTGGTATTTATTGTTTTAAGAGGAAGTAAAACTGGACAGCCATACTTTCTTAACAGTAATCAGAGGGTAAAATGGAAAAGGTATGACCCGTCGGAGAATGAGAATATCGGCAAGAGGAAGGGCAACGAAAGGCGTTGAAAACGAAATACTTCTTGGGCCTTGCAAACGTAAAGCCGTCGGGGTCGTAAGTGGAATCCTTGCCAGAATTAGCGAGGGGCCCCGTGGTCGCCAGCTCACGCTCCCAATATGCGGACCATGGGGTTCCCCTTTCAGTCGTCTCTTAGGCCTACGGCAGACACGGAATACACCCCCCACCCATACATGAGGAGGACCGGGGAACCATCTTAATCCCTAACAATACAAGTTACCCCCTGATAAGTACAACACTTACTTGCTAGTGAAATTGAGAGCATTACAGCACTGGCCAGGAGGAATAGAGATAGATTTAGGAAACAAATGGGTTCAAAACCCATCGTCAAACATCACTTAAAATACAGTAGGTGTTCCTCCGTGTCAATTCCTGGCAGATGCTGGCCATTGTTAAGGTAACTTCATTCCCAGCCCTTTAGAAACACGGAGCAAAGCAAAGCTATCTTGGAGATCCTTGGAGGAGTGAAAGGTAAATACTTCCACTATCCGTAACCTACTCCACAATTTCCAAGGAAATAACCCTTGCTTCGAAATTCCCCAACATCAGTTTAGTCAGCTACATCCCCTGCAGTCGTTCTCAGCGTAAACAATCGCCAAGAAGGAAGAAAAAATTGAAGGGCAGTTTCTTAAAATGAGTTATAAGGAAACGGTGCGAAGCGTAACCTGTTCTACGACTTTTGCTCCTCCCCTCACCCGCTCGCTCGTGTGACTGACCGAGATTCCAAAGATATGTCTGAATTTAGAAAATGCTAATGATGCCTATTTGTCGTCGCGCAAGAGACCGTTTGAGCACGTTAAAATGTTTGCTTGTAGTTTAATCCTTCTTTCAGTCCCGCTCTTTCCTTCAGACGGGAAAAGTTTTGTTACTGAAAGTTGCAACATTTATAGGTGCTTAGTAATAGCCAAGGTATCCCCTAATCCCTTCGAGAATTCCCTCTACTGTTGTTCAGTCATGTTCCTGATAAATAATAATAATAATAATAATAATAATAATAATAATAATAATAATAATAATAATAATAATAATAATAATAATAATAATAATATCAGCCTCTGTGGTGTAGTGGTTAGCCATCCCCGGAGGCCCGGGTTAAATTCCCGGCTCTGCTACGAAATTTGAAAAGTGGTACGAGGGCTGGAACGGGGTCCACTCAGCCTCGGGAGGTTAACTGAGCAGAGGTGGGTTCAATTCCCACCTCAGCCATCCTCGAAGTGGTTTTCCATGGTTTCCCACTTCTCCTCCAGGCAAATGCCGGGATGGTACCTAACTTAAGGCCATGGCCGCTTCCTTCCCCTCTTCCTTGTCTATCCCTTCCAATCTTCCCATTCCCCCTACAAGGCCCCTGTTAAGCATAGCAGGTGAGGCCACCTGGGCGAGGTACTGGTCCTCCTCCGCAATTTTATCCCGTGACCCAAAGTCTTACGCTCCAGCACACTGCCCTTGAGGCAGTAGAGATGGGATCCCTCGCTGAGTCCGAGGGTAAAACCAATCCTGGAGGGTAAAAAGATTAAGAAAGAAATAATAATAATAATAATAATAATAATAATAATAATAATAATAATAATAATAATAATAATAAGGCCTTATATTCTGTGTGCGGACATTTCTACTTGACGCCTTGTTGACTGCCTGCATGTCAATTTCGACATTCCGTTTTGATTAATTTGGTCGGGTAAACACCAAACGTGTAACCAGAGGTCATTTGAATGGGTGTCGACTGGACTTGTTTCTACCTTTCAAAAATCCGTCCACCTCTTCCGAGTATGAACCCGCGATCTTGGGATCTTGGGCCAGCCATCTACCGCTAATCCACAGAGGGAGTTATGTTCCTGATATACAGTAGCTTAAGCTTTCATTCAGGTGCTGATGTCACAGTTTTCGCAAACGAGCTGGCTTTAGCTATAAGCAAAGCCACTTTATGGTATTCATTACGAAAAACGAGAGAAATAAATTAAGGAGAGTTGACAAAAAAATACTACTCTTTCGACTCAGAGGATAAATAGTAGAGTGTCGACCGCGTGAGCTGGTCGTGCGGTTAGGGGCGCGCAACTAGGAACTTGCGTCCAGGAGATAGTGAGTTAGAACCCCATTGTCGGCAGCCCTCAAGATGGTTTTCCGTGGCTTCTCATTTCCACACGAGGCAAATGCTGGGGCTGTACCTTAATTAAAGCCACGGTCGCTTCCTGCCCACTCCTCTTAGGCCTTTCCTATCCCATCGTCGCAATAAGACCTATATGTGTCGGTGCTACGTAAAGCAAAATGAAAAAAAAATGGTAAAGTATCGGCCTCTAGATTCCAACGTCAGAGGTTCAAACCTGCCAGAGGTAGTCAGATTTTTAAAAATGAAAACAATTCCATTCGGTACTCCTTGTCGTACGATGACCGCATGTAAACGGTCTGTGATTCGGTGTTAAATCAGCAACAGATTGCGCAATAGATTTCCGGCTTCTCTGTCATCTGGTAGTGTAATGCAGAACGTCGAAATTATTGCATAGGCAGCCGAAACGGAAATATAACAACCTTCACTATAATACCGTATAATCAAAATGTCCGCCTCTATGGTGTAGTGGTTAGCGTGATTAAATGCCACCCCCGGAGGCTTGGCTTCGATTCCCGGCTGTGCCACGAAATTTGAAAAGTGGTACGAAGGCTGAAACGGGGTCCACTCAGTCTCGGGAGTTCAACTGATAATAATAATTTCGTGTGGCTATTTCTAGCCGAGTACAGCCCTTGTAAGGCAGACCCTCCGATGAGGGTGGGCGGCATCTGCCATGTGTAGGTAACTGCGTGTTATTGTGGTGGAGGATAGTGTTATGTGTGGTGTGTGAGTTGCAGGGATGTTGGGGACAGCACAAACACCCAGCCCCCGGGCCATTGGAATTAACCAATGAAGGTTAAAATCCCCAACCCGGCCGGGAATCGAACCCGGGACCTTCTGAACCGAAGGCCAGTACGCTGACCATTCAGCCAACGAGTCGGACGGTCAACTGATTAGAGGTGGGTTCGATTCCCACCCCAGCCATCCTCGAATGTTTTCCGTGGTTTCTCACTTCTCCAGGCAAATGCCGGGATGGTACCTAACTTAAGGCCACGGCCGCTTCCTTCCCTCGTCCTTGCCTGTCCCTTTCAATCTTCCCATCCCTCCACAAGGCCCCCGTTCAGCATAGCAGGTGAGGCCGCCTGGGCGAGGTACTGGTCCTCCTTCCCGTATGTATGCCCCGACCCAAGATCTGACGCTCCAGAACACTGCCCTGGAGGCGGTAGAGGTGGGATCGCTCGCTGAGTCCGAGAAAAAAACCGAAACTGGAGGGTAAACAGATTAAGAAAGAAAGAAAGATTAAAAAATAAGTGTTGCCGAATACATTCCTGTTTTTGTGCAACTTAAAAAGAGTTGAAATTTTGAAAGAGAAAAGAACCTTTTCTTTTTTACTTGGTGGCTGTTCTGAACGCATTGGCTTCCATTTTCTTGGGAATAGAGGTACAGTAGTGTAATAATAATTACAACAGCGCTTAACACATACATGATGTTTTACCGGTATTCTACTTGAGGTACGACAGCCGAGTGGCATTGTCACTGGTTTCTCACAAAGGTGGCCGCAGTTCGAATCCCGGGTAATATACACTGACTGACAGAGCAAATGCAACACCAAGAAGGAGTGGTTCGAAAGGGATGAAAGTTGGGGAAGAAAACAGAGACGGCACGGACGAATAATTGATGTTTATTTCAAACCGATATGCAGGTTACACAATGCTCACGGCATCGACTCAGTAGGATGTAGGACCACCGCGAGCGGCGATGCACGCAGAAACACGTCGAGGTACAGAGTCAATAAGAGTGCGGATGGTGTCCTGAGGGATGGTTCTCCATTCTCTGTCAACCATTTGCCACAGTTGGTCGTCCGTACGAGGCTGGGGCAGAGTTTGCAAACGGCGTCCAATGAGATCCCACACGTGTTCGATTGGTGAGAGATCCGGAGAGTACGCTGGCCACGGAAGCATCTGTACACCTCGTAGAGCCTGTTGGGAGATGCGAGCAGTGTGTGGGCGGGCATTATCCTGCTGAAACAGAGCATTGGGCAGCCCCTGAAGGTACGGGAGTGCCACCGGCCGCAGCACATGCTGCACGTAGCGGTGGGCATTTAACGTGCCTTGAATACGCACTAGAGGTGACGTGGACTCATACGCAATAGCGCCCCAAACCATGATGCCGCGTTGTCTAGCGGTAGGGCGCTCCACAGTTACTGCCGGATTTGACCTTTCTCCACGCCGACGCCACACTCGTCTGCGGTGACTATCACTGACAGAACAGAAGCGTGACTCATCGGAGAACACGACGTTCCGCCATTTCCTCATCCAAGTCGCTCTAGCACGGCACCATGCCAGGCGTGCACGTCTATGCTGTGGAGTCAATGGTAGTCTTCTGAGCGGACGCCGGGAGTGCAGGCCTCCTTCAACCAATCGACGGGAAATTGTTCTGGTCGATATTGGAACAGCCAGGGTGTCTTGCACATGCTGAAGAATGGCGGTTGACGTGACGTGCGGGGCTGCCACCGCTTGGCGGTGGATGCGCCGATCCTCGCGTGCTGACGTCAGTCGGGCTGCGCCTGGACCCCTCGCACGTGCCACATGTCCCTGCGCCAACCATCTTCGCCACAGGCGCTGCACCGTGGACACATCCGTATGGGTATCGGCTGCGATTTGACGAAGCGACCAACCTGCCCTTCTCAGCCCGATCACCATACCCCTCGTAAAGTCGTCTGTCTGCTGGAAACGCCTCCGTTGACGGCGGCCTGGCATTCTTAGCTATACACGTGTCCTGTGGCACACAACAACACGTTCTACAATGACTGTCGGCTGAGAAATCACGGTACGAAGTGGGCCATTCGCCAACGCCGTGTCCCATTTATCGTTCGCTACGTGCGCAGCACAGCGGCGCATTTCACATCATGAGCATGCCTCAGTGACGTCAGTCTACCCTGCAATTGGCATACAGTTCTGACCACTCCTTCTTGGTGTTGCATTTGCTCTGTCAGTCAGTGTATATAGGAGTCTTGAAATAAAAGTCCCGTCGCTATGGTTCGGAATCCGCATAAAAGTGGAGGTACATGGTTATGATCCCGATATCGGCAGTCACGTAAAATTACAAGCTTGATTTTTTTTAAATGCTTCCCTCTTCAAAAACCCAAATTTCTGTTGATTACTTTTTCTCTCTTCTAAAAACAATTAAACCTAAAGTGTTTTTTAATGAAGTTTGTTACCGAGGGTTTACGCTCCTATTCTTCCTCTAAATTCAGTCATGTATTCTTTCCGAGGATTAGAGTTGAATCCATGACCGCTGTTATTGGAGACAAACAAGCAGGTCACTAGCGTATCGAGTCGGTGTTTGGATCCCACTGAGCTAGTAAAAAACTGTTGCTGGGCGTTTGCTTCCTTCTTTTTTCTTCTCTTCCTCTACGTGTAGCCACAGCATCCACGAGTGAGCTTGAAGAGTGATACGAGGAGCTTGATGTTCACTATTGCCAACACGGCATTAAACTACCCTAGGACGAGTTGTAAAACAGAAGATGCTAGTGAAGCAAGACGGCTGGAGGAAGGAGTCCTAATGAAGACATCTTCGGCTCTCTGATGGACTGGAAGAGCAGTGAATGTTCAAGCCAGAGGAAGGCTGCGTTAAGACTATTCATTCTTTGTAACTCAACTGAAGAATGGCTGAATTTATTATAGTGGCAGAAGAGTGAAGGAATAAACAGCTAGAATAGAGTGAATAGACAAGGGTAGGAAATACCAAACGCGGGAACATTTGAAAATTAGCGCACTACTTGCGAGTGAGTGACACTAAATTACTTGAAAAATAAACATCAGCCTATCATCTTTGCAATGGACACTTAAGACGGGAACGATGAGGGAATCAGGAACACAAAGTGAAGACGTTCCATCCTCGTCCATGAATTCGGTAGATGGTGGCTTCAAATCACACCATCGGCAGCCTCTTGAAGAAATAATAAGGAAATATAAGCACCATGCATCACAAAGCTGCAGCCAATGTGATATTACATCCGCATGCAAGGTTGCTTTAATCTACAATAACCATCGCCGACCAACTGCAATTTCAGAAAATGTCGAAGGAGAGACATTTTCAGCAATAACTCCTATCGTACATAAGAAGCCCTCTCTGTGACTCGGAAAACGGGACTTACGCATTTCATCACTATATTCCAGGTTCAAATCTCGGAGACTATATGTGGAATGGCGAACTGAGCTGAAAGCCTGCAATCTACTACCTTGGGATATGAAAATAGGTGCAGCGAGTATTGTATGAAATTTAGCTTTTCCAAGACTAAAGGTAGTCCTATGTCAGTAGGGAAGAAACCTAAGAGAATTGTGTTTTAGGTAAGGACTACGAAACTTGAACAAGTGGATCATGTCAAGTACTTAGGATGCGTATTCTTTCAGATGGTAGGATACTGAGTGAAATCGAAACGAAGCATAGCAAAGCCAATGCAGTTAGTGTGGAGTAGCGATCAATGGTATTCGGTATGAAACACGTAAGCTTTCAGAAGAAATTATACACATATTCCTCTGTTTCTAGGACGTCTTTGCTTCACGGGAGTGAAAGCTGCGTGGAATTGAAATATCTTATTCATAAACTGGAAATAATACATGCAAGTAGGGACAATGATTGCTGGTAAAAATAGGAGAGAACAATATCAGGTCATTCTTCCGTCTTCCTCTATTCGCATAGCTTGGTTTCAAATTCTCGATGGAGCCGTCCAAATCATCAGATCCGTATTCTCCGTCTGAAGTACTGTAGATCTGGATCTAGTTCTTACAACTGAAGTAAACTTAGATCGAAATTCTAGATCTGATCAGTTGACCCGGAAATACATCACGAGTTTGGGAACATTATTTTAGGCTAATCTTCTCTATTTGAAATCAAACTGTTCACCTGATAAATAGTTTCATCAATATACTGGGTGCTTCGGTAGGACGAGTAAATATTTCGGGAGGCAGATGCATGAAATATTTCAAGAAAAAAGATCACGTAAGCATGTGTCCAATATTCAGTGTGTGTGGAATTACAGCTCATTGTATGGTACGCGTAGGAACAACCTTACTAAAATGATTTAAGATGCACAAATTATTTATTGATGTATTTATTGATGTACAAACTCTACATAATGTGCGACAGTTCAATCCAAATGACTTACTGATGCAAACACCGTACATAATGTGAAAACAGTTCAACATAAATGACGAATCAAGCATTTATTAATGCACGAACCTACGTTCACACACATTGCAAATTGGACACATGTTTAAGAGTCGTGTTACGCAAATGTTGCCAACTTTGGCCTGGGAAGACTTGGGAGTAAGGTAACGAGTTGCTCGACTAAGTGGGATATTCCGAGCTGTCAGTGGAGAGACGACGTGGAGTGACGTTACTAGAAGAAAAAGCTTGAATGGAGCCTCTAAATGTAAGAAAGATCATAGTATGAAGTTGGAATTCAAAAGGACAAATTGGGGCAAATATTAATTTATAGGAAAATGAATCAGGGATTGGAACAATTTACCAAGGGAAATTTTCAATAAATTTCCAAGGTCTTTTAAATCATTTAAGAAAGGACTACAGTAGGTAAATAATGGATAGGGAATCTGCCTCCTGGGCGACAGCCCTAAATGCAAATCAGTTTTGATTGATTTGATATGGCATTTTTATTTGAAATAATCCATACCACTGCCTCCCGACATACAGTATTTACTATTCCTCCTGAATGGCATTTCTAAGTCCTGTTGACCGAAGTATATTACAGTAGTTCTCACAATACTTATAGAGCATGACAAGGAACAAACTTAATATTAACCTAGACTGACTGTGAAAAAACACATGTAAAAAAGGGTACTCAGGTTGGCGAACGTAATCCTCAGAGGCTATATGTCCTCCGGCTTCAAATTCTCGGTGGAGCCGTCTAAATCATCATCTGTATTCTCCAGTCTGAAGTGTTGTAGATCTGGATCTAGTTCTTACAACTGAAGTAAACTTAGATGGAAATTTTAGATCTGATCAGTTGACTCGGAAATGCATCACGAGTTTGGGAACATTATTTTAGGCTAATCTTCTCTATTTGAATGCATCGGTCTCACATAAGTTGAGCAGGAAGTTCGTCTCTAATTAAGCGACGATGGATACAGCTGTTCTGATGGCCCTGTCAGTGTTAATAGGCAAGATAGCTTGTCTGACAATCTGCTGCACATCGTTGTGTCAAGAGCATTCAGCGAAGTTGACGTCACATTTCGTGTGGTTCCTGTCGCAAAGAGCCTACGTTTTACGTTAATTTAAAGAACATTTCATGTTACTGTTCTGTTTTTAATTTTCATAGTAAATATTAGACGCAGTTTTTTCAACGTAGTATCATTGCTATCTCTGCTGCTCACTCTGCGAACATTAACCCGTAGAGCAACGCACAAACAAAAGGGATTATAACCTTTTAGGAGAGACAAGAGAAGCACTAGAAACAATCAAGCACTTTAGGCCTTTTCAATCGTGAAATTGCCAGCGTTTCGTCCCAGTGTAGCAGTGGGCTCAACAGTTGGATTGCCACACATTTCCAAGACGCTGGTGGCTAATGCGCCGTTGAGAAGTACTGTTGAAAAACTACTTATCCTCATTAAATTGATTATTATTCCATTTCTTAGTGCTTTGTTTCTAATGCTAAATAAATAAAGAACAAATATATTAATAAAGGAATATTATGGTGTGTCCGAAAACTCTAATGTAGATTTGCTTCCTTCTGTGCAGTATGATTACTTCGTTTGTAATTATTTATTTTATTGCATATAAGACTGTAAAGGAAGGTACACAATTTGAAGCCACACTTTTGTAACATTTAAGACATCTCGTTTCCAAATATTTAAAATTATTGGTCGATCTTGTCTCTTTCCTGAGTATACCTAACTTATATTCACTCTCCACCTTTCTCAAGCACTACATTCCTCTACAGTTCTTGTTTATCAATCCGTGGTATTAATACTATGATTATTAAAACATATTTTCCTTTGTGTTTCTGTATGAAACATCGTTCAGTAAGTTTTAATTCTTTGTAAACAAACCAAATCAAACCAAAACCCATGGCATTACATACCTTGAAGGGCTCTGGCCTACCAACCGACCGCTGCTCAACCCGAAGGTCTGCAGATTACGGGGTGTCGTGTGGTCAGCACGACGAATCCTCTCGGCCGTTATTCTTGACTTCATTGACCGTCTTTGTAAACAAGGGCCTATATAATTCTTATTTAAAAAAATCCGTCTGGCCATTTAATTTAAGAAACCGAGCTGTCGTAGCTGGTACGAATCGACTTCATTAATAGCAAGCAGCGATAAAGTGAAGAAGATATGGAACAAATATTAATTTATTTTAAGAGTGGAGATTTGTTTTTGAAGATCGAGTTGTTATTTCAGGACTATTTTTAATTGACTCTTGCAACTCACAAGTGGTCGCAAGCAGGATGGCACGAACCTGCTAAAATGAATGTTTAAAACCTGCTAATTAAAAGCAGTTCATTAATTCCAGCAAGAAAGTGTTAACACAATTAACACGTTCTGTTCTAATATAATATAGATGTGACCGACCTCCAAAGTCTTGTGTGTTAACCGACATAACATACGCCGAAATTAAGTGTCACACAGACTTTCGACATCCATCATCAGCAGTCGCTCCCACTCGTGGTTAAAACTAGGATTATATTTATTTCAAAATTTTCGAAATTCTACAATAAATTAGCTGCATTAGGCACAACATTTCGACGAGAACACTTCTCAAAAATCAGGATGTAATTTTGAAAAGATGAGTGAGACGAATATAAGAAAGATTTTAAGATGGAAAATATAAACGGTTCACAATACCTTACAGTCGAATTGTGTAAACACATACGGACTGTAAGTTGATGGGACCTTTGGCCATGTGGAAAAATAAACAACTGGAGACGTTGCTCACCACGCTGTGCTGGTCAGAGAGCGGTACTGTTCAAGCAGGGCTAAGCTAAAAGTTTTCATTCCCCTTCCTGAGTGGGAGGGGCGGGCCACCTACCAGGTAACGCCTTCTCTCTGGCCAGGAGATTCAGCTGTTCAAACAGAAAACATTGCCTGGGTGTTCACAAGCAACACACCGTACCCCTGATTACACTCCAACACGAGGTCTTCCGAACTGCGTCTAGTCTTTTTTTACGGGGGGCCCCGTAGCCGCTCCCCCGGCGTGGCAATTGACACAATCTACATTGCTTCCGACATGCTATTAGTTTCTAAGTAGAAAAGAGATAGCAGGGAGAGTGGAAAGTGATACAAGGAGTATCTGCCGGTTTCCGAGTTAGACTCGCTACCACGGCAAGAGTTTGTAGGTGTTGATGTATGGTATTGAAGGGCCAGGGAAAAACCACATAGGCAGAAAGAAGAAAGAGCCTACATGTAAAACCTGACTGCGTCTAGTCACGCAGACGCAATCATATAAGCTGCCCTCTCCCCCCTACGGGAGATGGTAGGACCCCTTTAGCACGGCCACAAAACCCAGCAACTGACAATTTTGCAAAAGTTTATGCGTCCACCAAAAAGAAAGAACGGTTCTTGAAAATATTTAAGGCCACGACAAGGAATCGACGCACTTCTCGAGCATTCGGGTCAGGACGGCCAGCCCATTTTGAGACAAACACATGAGCTAACCGACTTATGTGAAATAAAATTCATTGTCTGCACAATATAGTGAGCTGTATAAAACACGTTTAAAGAGTTACAGCACTGTTACGCCATTGTCATAATTATTGTGAAAGAAAATTACAAAAATTAGTGCAAAATTTTGACATTGTCGAAGCATACGGCGAAATAAATAAATAAATTCGTGCAAGCGGAATTCTAGAAAACGACAAGTAGAAGAAAGAGCAGCTCGCGGCGTGCGACTTATCCGTGCCGAACAGAACAGACTCTGCAGGTAGAGGAAAAACAATTATAAAAATTGATTGAAATTACAATTTTTACTTAAACTCTCTTCATTCACTCGACGTATTCATGTTTAAAAATCTTGCACCCTACCCCATTTTTTATCATTCATAATCGTTGATTGGGGAATTTTTTATGACTGTAAATTTCGTCAAGTGTGGGGTCAACTGAACCCAGCTACTGCATTTTATGGTTATGTACAGGTGAACAATAAAACCTGTCTCATCTCTGAAGACGTTAAAAGTCCACTTCAGCTATGTTCGGCTTTGTACAGTCAGCTGGATGTGTTTTGCAACACGGCCCGTAGTTCTCATTCATTGTATCAGTCGCTCCCACTCTCCCCTCTCCCATCTCCATTCTCTCTCCTCGTCCTGACATTCACTTGCATACAGCACTATGAAATTGTTGTTGTTGTTGTTGTTTGAGTCATCAGTCCATAGACTGGTTTGATGCAGCTATCCATGCCACCCTATCCTGTGCTAACCTTTTCATTTCTACGTAACTATTGCATCCTACATCTGCTCTAATCTGCTTGTCATATTCATACCTTGGTCTACCCCTACCGTTCTTAGCGCCTACACTTCCTTCAAAAACTAACTGAACAAGTCCTGGGTGTCTTAAGATGTGTCCCATCATTCTATCTCTTCTTCTCGTCAAATTTAGCCAAATCGATCTCTTCTCACAAATTCGATTCAATATCTCTTCATTCGTGATTCGATCTATCCATCTCACCTTCAGCATTCTTCTGTAACACCACATTTAGAAAGGTTCTATTCTCTTTCTTTCTAAGCTAGTTATCGTCCATGTTTCACTTCCATACAATGCCACGCTCCAGATGAAAGTCTTAAGAAACATCTTTCTAATTCCTATACCAATGTTTGAAGGGAGCAAATTTCTTAAGAAACCTCTTCCTTGCTTGTGCTAGTCTGCATTTTATGTCCTCCTTACTTCTGCCATCGTTAGTTATTTTACTACCCAAGTAACAATATTCATCTACTTCCTTTAAGACTTCATTTCCTAATCTAATATTTCCTACATCACCTGACTTCGTTCGACTGCACTCCATTACTTTTATTTTGGACTTATTTATTTTCATCTTGTACTCCTCGCCCAAGACATCGTCCATACCATTCAGCAACTTCTCGAGATCTTCTGTAGTCTCAGATAAAATAACAATATCATCGGAAAATCTCAAGGTTTTGATTTCCTCTCCTTGGATTGTGATTCCCTTTCCAAATTCCTCTTTGATTTCCTTTACTGCCTGTTCTATGTAAACAATGAAAAGGAAGGGGGACAAATTGCATCTTGCCTCACTCCTTTCTGGATTGCTGCTTCTTTTTCAAAGCCCTCGATTCTTATCACTGCAGACTACTTTTTATACAGATTGTAGATAATTCTTCGTTCTCGGTATCTGATTCCAATCACACTAATAGAATATTTCTTGTTCACAAGATTGTCACGAGATGCGTGGTCAAGTCTACGTCCTAGTAATATCCACAAGCAAATACAATATCCACCTTAACAAATGCGTTGATAGTGATGAACCGCTCTGTCAACAATATTCTAAAATTTAAGGTGTTCTGTGCTGAATTGCAATTTATTTACGTAAACTCGCTAGAAGCCAGCCACAATGGAATTGAATGGTGCAGTATGCGCTTATCTTAATGCGCCGTTCTTTTGACAGTAGTTTGGAATCTACCGCTCCCTCAGCATGCCTGGGACTTCGAGAAATGCAATACCATCGTTTAAAGGTTTCGACCTTTAGACACATATTGTACATACGGTACATAGAATCACTCTAGAAACCGATAACTTTCGTGGTAATTTTGAACTGGTAGGACGTGAAAGGGTGGAACAATTACAGGGATGAGGGTGGTATGGATGCCTGGTCATCATAACCTCCCCAGCTGCTCACCACATTGTCTCCCTCACACTCTTAATCCCCTACCTTCAAGCCTCCCCCCACCCAGAGGCATTAAATCTTGTGCACGGCTATAAAGTGGTTTATTTCATCAATGACGTTGTATCCTCAACTTTTGTTCAACATGATGAATATTATGACCGAATTTAGAGGAATCGTTCAGTGTTGAAATTCCGAGGTCGGTTATAAACAATCGCCTTTAGGTCTAAAATTATTTAGTAGAGAGCGCTCATCCCACCTCTACCGCATCAAGGGCAGTGTCCTGGAGCGTGAGACTTTGGGTCGGGGGATACAACTAGGGAGGATGACCATTACCTCGCCCAGGTAGCCTCACCTGCTATTCTAAAGAGAGGCCTTGTGGGAGGGGGATGGGAAGATTGGAAGAGATAGACAAGGAAGCGGGAAGGAAAGGGCCGTGGCCTTCAGTTAGGTGCCATCCCGGCATTTGCCTGGAGAAGAAGTGGGAAAATACGGAAAACCATTTCGAGAATGGCTGAGGTGGGAATCGAACCCGCCTCTACTCAGTTGATCTCCCGAGACTGAGTGGACCCCGTTCCAGCCCTCGTACCACATTTCAGATTTCGTGGTAGAGCCGGGCATCAAACCCGAGCCTGTGGGTGTGGCAGCTAATCACGCTAACCACTACACACTACACCACAGAGGCGGACTTATTATTATTACTAGCGAATGTACCCGTGCTTCGCTACGGTATTCTACATTGTATTCGAATATCGAAGTAAATAGTGTACATGCAGTAAATAAGATTGTTTTAGAATTGCATGTCTCTTAGCGTTATCCGAGAAAGAGCATGGGGAGGTCCCCGTACGTTGTTTCCAATGTAAAGTGTTTGTTACGGATTTGTGATATAACGGCAGGCTCACTTGCCTACTGGCATTCACAGTCGAGTTGGGATGTTTACATTATAATTGCAGGCCCCAATGCCTACTACGCGGACAGAATCGATTTGGGGAGTTTTCGTTAAAATGGCGGCCCCCTTTCCTACTTCCAGACAGATTACAGTTGAGGAGTTTCTGTCATAATGGTAGACAATTACCCTACTATCACTCGAAATTGAGTTGTGCAGTTATCATTATAATGCCAGGCCCATTTTCCTACTGCCAGCCAGCTTACTGCCAGTCACACAAAGTCGGTGAGTTTCCATCAAAATAGCAGGCCACTATGCCTAATGCCAGTCACATTTTAGATGAGGACATTTCTTTATAATGGCGGGCACCATTGCCTACTCCCAAACACAGTCGGGTAGGAGAGTTTTAAACAAAACTGCATGCTCACTTGCCTTCTGCAATTCAAATCGAGAAGGGAACTATTCATTACAATTGTAGGCCTTCCTTACTAATGACAGTTACACAGGAGTTGGAGAACGATCTCTTTCCTACTGCCAGTCAAAGTCGGTGTGGGGAGTACTGATTACAATAGCAGACCCACCCTTTCTCGATCGCTAAAAATCGACATCAGTGAATATATATAGATCGACATACGAAAGTATATGCGTGTTTACAATATTGAAGACCTTCATTTACAGATTATCTGCTACAAAACGTACGTCATATCGACAAAGGATTATACCATAAGACACGCCGGATTTAGAGGCCTAAGTGGCTGGTCCTATGATATGTCATCTATTCTTGGGTCAGATTGAGTTAGAAACGTGGAACAGGGTAAAGTTTTTGTAAGATTATCTCACATTACATTACTTTTCGGATAATTATGTGACAGCTACGTACATAGCATTTGGCTCATATATGGCTACTGGGTGGGCCAATTTTCGTGAAGAGTTTGATGATTCTGTATTTCATATAAGTAATTGAACGTATGAATTATGCATGTGAAAATTCGAAATTGACTTAACATCGATTAATAGAGAAAAATCAAACGTAAAAGGGATACAGATACGGCAAAAAGTCATAAGACCAAGGTTGTAGATCATTCCAAATTGAACGGAGATTGTGCAATCCGTTATGTGATAGGAATTTCCGAAGGTCTGCACCATCATTAAAATTGCCTGCATATTTCGATATTCTTCGGGGATAAAAAGTGAAAAATTTAATGATCTAGGATGTTTTCCGTTCGTTACAGGCTAAAACGTATAATTTTGTCAAATTTCAATTATCTTCTTTTTCTTCTGGCAGACTATGCCGCAATGTGGATTTTGGGCGAGGCGGGTAAAAATTAGGACTTTCAGGGAACTAAACCAAAAATTATGGAGATGGTCATTATTACGCCTTAAACGGAAAGCTGTACGAAAATTTCGCCAAAATAGTCAGTGTAGAGGCACACAGTCGTTACGATTTGATTTATATAGATAAGGAATCTGCTCCATGTAAAACACCTTTCGGGCTATGTCCGCTGGACTTAACCTGAAAAAGTGACCATTCATGATATCTCCCTTATTAATCCTCCTGACGAAAAAAATGCACATGAAAAAAAAATAGGTTTAGAAGTGGAATTCCATCACGTTTGGTCGATTTCCAGTCAGGTTGGTCTTGTTCTGTATATATTGTGGAAGAGTAAAATCAACATTTGTGTTCCCTATAAACCCCCAGTCCATTCCGGAACATGAAATGTTATTTACGTTTAATACCTACCTTTGGACAGGTGGATGCTAAATATAAATTTTGGTTTGAATGTCTTCAGTAGTTTTCAAGTTGTAAGGAATACGCTTTACACGCACCCGCTCGTAAGTCAAGTCCGTTTGGACTTGTACAGAAAAACGATCCGTTAATGATATCTCCCTTATTAATCCTCGTATCGAAATGATGCACATGAGAAGAAAGGTTTAGAAATTAATTTCTACCAAGGTAGGTATATTTCCATTAAGTTTGGTTGTGTATATTTTGTGGAAGTGCAAAATCACTGTTTCGATTTCGTATAAACCCCCAGTCAGTTCAGGGATTTAGAAACAATATTTGCCCTAAAACCTATCAAGGACAGGTTTATTCTAAATATGAGTCTTGGTGGAAATACATCCAGTAGTTTGTAGCACTCGCGTACATACGGCGTAATTAACGAAGAAATAATACAGTTAAGAACGTTGAAAGTAATAGAAAATGGATTATAAATGAGGACAGCCGGATAACGACAAATATGTAAATGCCAAGTGAATGTATTGGAAAATCAAATGCCCCTCAATAAATTATGTTAGTGTGAGTATGGATATAATAAATCGGTAACAGAGGAGAAATGTAGGTCCAGTGATTCTTAGGTAAACAAATAATAAGAAGATGAATAATGGTGTTATTACTTAATCTATTCGAGAGCGGTTATAACATCCAACGATATTCCGCCAGTATCCCGCAGATAGGCCGATTGACGCCTCTCTTGCCTTCTACCCAAGGAACAACCACGAATTTAAAAGCATGATGAGGAAAATGGCAATACCTTACTTCCCTGCTGGCATGCAGTCAGAGACGTTGCCATGGTAACCTGTAGGTTCGTTGTCGGTCTGTCGGTCACCCAATGCAGAGCATGATACCAGCGGAAAGTTATAAATTTCTCCGTCATGTGAAGAGTAAGGTAAATTATGAACATAACGAAAGTTGTTTATAATGAAGAGACATTTCACGTACGGTAAACGAAGTTTACAGAAAATCAATAGTATAAGAGAAAATGGAGGAAAACCATCCTGGTTTTCCTATAAACTCCCCGTCTGTTCAAAGATTTTAAAATGATATGCATATTGAAACCTTCCCCGGGATGAGTATCCTCTAAATTTGAAGTTTGGTTGAGATCTATCCAGCCGTTTCGAAGTGATGGTGGAAAAAACATTCTCGTTTTCGTATAAACCCCCGGTCTGTTCAAGGATTTTAAAATAATGTGCATTTCGAAACCTTCCCAGGGATGAGTATACTCTAAATATGAAGTTTGGTTGAGATCTATCCAGCCGTTTCGACGTGAGGGTGGAAAAACCATTCAGGTTTTCCTATAAACCCCCGTCTATTCAAAGATTTCAAAATGATATGCATATCGAAACCTTCCCAGGGATGATTATACTCTAAATATGAAGTTTGGTTGAGATCTATCCAGCCGTTTCGACGTGATGGTGGAAAAACCATTCTAGCTTTCCTATAAACCCCCCGAGTATTCAAAGATTTTAAAATGATATGCATATCGAAACCTTCCCCTGGATGAGTATACTCTAAATATGAAGTTTGGTTGAGATCTATCCAGCCGTTTCGACGTGATGATGGAACAGACAAACAGACAAGCAGACAGACACGAAACGTAAAAACCACCGATTCGGTCTTGAGTTGACCTAAAACGGATAAATATCTGAAAAATTGGCAAAACAAAAGAAATTAAAGACAGCGGACCCCCTACAATTTTATTTATATAGATTATTATTATTATTATTATTATTATTATTATTATTATTATTATTATTATTATTATTATTATTATTATGCTATTTGTTTTATATCGCACCGACACGGATAGGTCTTATGGCGACGATGGGATAGGAAAGGTCTATGAATGGGAAGGAAGCGGCCGTGGCCTTATTAAGGTACAGCCCCAGCATTTGCCTGGTGTGAAAATGGGAAACCACGGAAAACCATCTTCAGGGCTGCCGACAGTGGGGCTCGAACCCACTATCTCCCGATTACTGGATACTGGCCGCACTTAAGCGACTGCAGCTATCGAGCTCGGTATATTATTATTATTATTATTATTATTATTATTATTATTATTATTATTATTATTATTATTATTATTATTAAACCTTCGTTGTTCAGGCGGCCTCTCACCTCTGGGTCCCGTGGTCCAAATCCCGGTAACTCCATGTGACGTTTGTGCTGGATAAAGCGGTGGCGGGACAGGTTTTTCTCCGGGTACTCCGGTTTTTTCTGTCATCTTTCATTCCAGCAACATTCTTCAATATCATTTCATTGCATCTGTCAGTCATTAATCATTGCCCCAGAGGAGTGCGACAGGCTTCGGCAGCCGGCACAATTCCTATCCTCGCACTAGATGAGGCTTCATTCACTCCATTCCTGAGCCGGTCGAATGACTGGTAACAGACTGTGGATGTTTCATTATTATTATTATTATTATTATTATTATTATTATTATTATTATTATTATTATTAGTATACTGAAGTATAATATTATTTGACAAATTTCATTTATCGGTTTACGAAGCATCGCAACCTTCCTTTTCTATTGTTATTTACTGTCGAATGGAATTTGATGAAAATTCAAAAGCAGAGGGCCTTATGTGATCTGCCTGTTTTTATCAGTAACTTACAGATGCATCATTCACTTCATCAAATATCTTTCTCTTTTATTTTATATGACATTCTAGATTTCATGAAGTAGGCTACTGATTTTCATAATAGAGATATATGTCAACAATATTTAAAAGGTCATCTTTTTGAATCAGTCCAAGTCAACCGTCTGCGCTAGTTGACAGAATAGTACATTATTGATTTATCACACATCTTGAATATGTTCAATTTAAAAAAAATATGTATCATGCATGTGTGCTATGTATACATCCCCTTCAAGTGAGCTTGCACGTTGGGGCCTTTCAGGAATAAATAAATAAAGTAATCGCGGGCCGGCCACGCGTTGTAGGGGTAGCGTGCCTGCCTCTTACAATAGAGGTCTTAAGCCAAGAGTAAAACGTTAAGCGTGTTGAGGAGAAAATATATCTTAACTACGAGGATGAGCATGATCATTAAGAGGAAAAGTCTTCCAGGCTCACAGGTTGATAATACTGGGAGATTCGTCCCACAGCTGATTACAGAATTACCGATTGTGGTTTTCTCTCGGTCATTGCGCGATCGCTGCAGGCAGATGTAATAATACCTACTGTACTTCAGCAATACCTCAGAAATAACGTAAGCATGAAAGTGACTTGATTCAGCAGCAGTCAGCACTAAACAAAACATATTTATTATCTTTTACTCGTCAGGATTTATTGAATTGCTTTGCTCTTTGGTCTTGAAATATTGCCTAAACTTGTTCTTTTGCTAGTGGTTTAACGTCGCACTAAAACATCGAAGGTTTTCTGCGACGGAAGGATGGGAAAGGGCTTGGATTGTGAAGGTAGCGGTCGTGGCCTTAATTAAGGTACAGCCTGGTGTAAAAATGCGAAACCACGGAAAAACGTCTTGAGGCCTGTCGACGGCGGGATTCGAACCCACTATCTCCCGAACGCAAGCTCACAGATGCACAGCCCCAACCACACGGCCAAGTCGTGCGGTTGAGCTAAACGTTAATACGGGTTAGATATGGTGCACTTTTAAGCGTGGAAGAGACTACAATGTGCTATAACCGAACTCGATAGCTGCAGTCGCGTATGTGCGGCCAGTATCCTTTCCTGTCCATCGTCGCCGTAAGACCTATCTGTGTCGGTGCGACGTAAAGCAGCTTACAATGTGCTATCCATTTAGTATTAGGCCCTAATTTTTAAAATACTTAAGCAATCACACACATAATTTTGTGGCTGTTCGTTGCCGATAACCGAATGTGATTAATGTAATGCATCATACTACTTTCTATCGTTTGAAGAAATGTAAATACATCATTCTGTTACATTGATAATAAAATTGACCATATTCTCCCCTCCATTCTCTTTTAGGTAGGCCTATTTGTATTATGTTTCATCGGGCTACATTACTCTACTTTCCATGACCATGAAATGCTCTGCGCGTAATAAATATCTACTTCGTGCATGCGATAATAAGAGATCAATCGATGGAAACTTCCTCCTTTCCTTCGATATGAATGGACAATCTTCTGTCGTGTCCTTTATCCTTAATTTGTCGTAAGTAAGCTTTACAGCTCAACAGTCCTTGGTTTCCTCATTTCCACTCCAGTTAATGCCCAAACAATCTTAATTCGAAGCCCGTGGCCCATACTGCCGCTTACGGGATCTGGCCCTACCCATGTGACTGCTGTCCTTATCTTCGCAACCTGATTTCCAGTTAATTCGAAATACTGGAGAACGCTAGATATCATAAATACATAGGATATCGCAGAGAGTTCACACTCGTCTGCTGCAGTGGCTTTAGCGGCTAGCGAAGTAGCTTTCCGCCTAGTTAATATGTGTTCGATTCCCGACCCTGCCACTGATTTGAGGGCCTGGAATGGGCTATATTTAGCCTCAGGTAACATAAGTGAAAAAGAAAAGTGGGTTAAAATCCTACTCTCGGACATCTTAGAAGTGATACCGGCAGGGGCGTAGCCAAGGGAGTGGTTTATTGAGGGGTTATAAATCCCCCATCCCCGTGGAGTTTTTACGAAAATAAAATAGGCCTAAACAGAAGCAGGCAATGAATAATAAACATTTAGAAACATAATTGTAGAACCAAGAAATCTGTAATTCACTTATATCAGTGTCCTTATAATGGTAAGTCATGCACGCAGCTTCATTGTGTTCTACCATCATTTTGAAACTATAACGCCCGCCATCGGCCTATCTTGGCTACGCTACTGGATCATGCCGGGGTGGTATTTATGATATAGGCCACGGTCACTTCCTTCCTAATTATAGCTCCAACTAATAACAATAATCGCACCAACACAGTCACACAGGTTACTGGTTAAACTTCACACTCAAGCCCCTTACATGCAACAACAGTAATAATGTTATAGGTTTTACGTCCCGCTAAGTACTTTTGCAGTTATCGGAAGAGCCGAGGTGTCGGAATTTTGCCTTGCAGGGGTTATTTTACTTGCTTACTTAATCTGTTTACCCTCCAGGGATGGTTTTTTCCACGGACTCAGCGAGGGATCCTACCTCTACCGCCTCAAAGGCAGTGTCTTAGAGCGTGAGACATTGGGTCGGGGAACACAACTTGGAAGGAGGACAAGTACCTCGCTTAGGCGACCTCACCTGCTATGCTGAACAGGGGCCTTATGCGAGGATGGGAAGATTGGAAAGAATAGACAAAGGAGAGCGAAGGAAGCGGCCGTGGCCTTAAGTTAGGTACCATCCCGGCATTTGCCTGGAGGAGAGGTGGGAAACCACGGAAAACCACTTCGAGGATGGCTGAGGTGGGAATCGAACCCACCTCTACTCATTTGACCTCCCGAGGCTGCGTGGAACCCGTTCTAGCCTTCTTACCACTTTTCAAATTTCGTGGCAGAGCCGGGAATCGAACCCGGGCCTCCGGGGGTGGCAGCTAATCACACTAACCACTACACCACAGAGGCGGACAGTTTTTTTACATGTTGGTAAATCTACCGTTTTCGAGCAACTTCAAATACTACAGGACTAAACAGGACTCAGGAGGCCAGCGCTCTATCGTCTAAGCCATTCAGCCCGGTGAATCAACAAAAACATTTACTTTCAAGATTGTACACTGGCAGTAAGTTCTTATTGGTCAACATTCACACACACGAAGTATTTGGGGCTCTTGATCATGATATCCCAAGTAAGGACACAGGGTTAATATCTACGATGTAAAAGACCCTGAAATAAAACAAGAACTACAAACTTTGGCACAAATGCAAACATTGATACAGACATCGTTGTAACGCAATACATCAGAGAACAAGGGACTGATGACCAGCCCCAACAACATCAAGAATCAACTTTGGAAATACATTCTTAATTGTTCAAATATGTTTCGAAGTGTCATTGAGCATTAGATAAACCTGTATTTGTAAGGGTTCAGTTGTTAGCTTGTACTAGACTATACTGTTAGTAAAACACAATCTTGAATAATCCACCAGTTATAAGTGGGCGGAGTTCTTGTTATTACAGACTGACCACGCCTCTCTGTCTCTCTCTCCTTCTCTCGCACCCTCTGCGTGTCCCCGTCTCTCTCTTATCCACTTCATTTGGTTACTTCCTCTCTCTTGTGCGCGCAGTACAATTCTTCTTCTCTTTGTCAATTTATCTACCTAGCGATGTTCTATTTTCCATTGTCCTTTTTAACGTATATATTAACTACTACGAGACCCATTTAACATATCCTGATGAAAGACATGGCATGAAATAGCATAAACCTGATTTTTCTTTACCTGTTCTAGTGTTCTTAATTCGTCGACATTTTACATTCACGTCAACTTAGAGCTTTTAAGGAATCCAGTGCCTTTTGGACTCGTCACCTCGGCGAATAACATAGCTGATTCCCAAATGGAGGGAATTCACCCTATATCAGTCTTTCTGAAATTACTTTGATGAGGATATTTTGTTCATAAATGATACTCTGTTTTTTTATTAGGGTTGTTTATAGTCGCTTTAACTCCAAGGTCTTATCACGACTCTTACATATGATTACAGAATAATAGTAATAATAATAATATTGTAATTATAAAAAGGTAGAGGAAAATATAAATAAGTATAATGTAATTAGATTTTGGAGTGCAAGCCAGTGTCCTTGAGGAAGTTGATGACTTGATGATTCAGTGCTGGAGAAGCCAGTGCCACTTCCATTTCCTTAGGTATGTTGTGGTGTTGGCGCCAATGGTCATACAGTTGACATTTTGAGATGATATGCTTGACAGTGAGAGAGCAGTTACATTTACTGCAGGTGGGAGGTTGCTTCTTTTCTAGGAGATAGTTGTGGGTGATCTTCGCGTTTCCTATCCTTAGTCGGGAGATTAAGACTTGTTCATGTCTGGTGAGGTTTTGGAGAGGATATGTTCTCGTAGGTATCATTTTAATTTTTGGAGGTTGCTAGTGGAAGTTTTAAGCTAATTCATTTTCCATTGTTCGTGTAGTTTGATTTTGATATAAGCGATGATATCAGAATGTGGCGTGGCAATTTGACGGTCGTTGATTGGAAGACTAGTACCCTCTTTTCCTGCTTGATTAGTTGATTCGTTGCCTCGTATTCCTCTGTGAGATGATATCCACATAAAAATAACAATTTTTCCTCAATCTTGATCTTGTGGTACAGCATTTGAATTCCTTTAACAAGGAGGTGTGTTGTTGATGGATTTTGTATTGAAGTTAATGCACTTTTGGAATCAGAGAATATTATGAATTAGTTATTGTAGCTTGCTTTTGAAATATGAATCATGGCCCGTTTAACAGCATACAGTTCACATGTAAAACCTGTGAAAAGATCTGGTAATCTGTATAGCTTACTAAAGTCCTTATATTTCAACGCACAACCATTTCTCTCATTGAATTTTGATCCATCAGTATAAATTGCACTATATGATGAGTATCTATTGCAAATTTCATGAAATAACTGTTGGGATTTCGCTGTGTCAGTTTGAGCTTTAAGATTGTTGTTCAATTCCCAGTTGATTGGAGGCAAATGAGCTTTCCATGGAGGGGTATCTAGTGAGTTGTGTGGAAATAAAATGGGTGGAAGGCTGAGGTTTAGTTCTCTGAGAAGATTGTATATTCTGATGTTAAAGGGTTGGGGTTGAGATCCAGTCAGTTTTCCTTTATGTCTCTTTGAAAATAGGCGAGTTTTTAAGTATTGGTTACTTGTGCCAGCTATCTTGAGTGCGTATGTCAAACTCAGCTGTTTACGTCTGATTTCAAGTGGTGGTTCGTTGGCTTCTATCTCTATACTAGTTATTGGGCTGGTGCGATGGGCTCCTAGGGCAATTCGAAGAGCTGAAGATTGGATGGTATCAAGGATCTTGAGAGTAGATGGTCTGGCAGAACAATATACCATACTGCCATAATCCAGTTTGGCTCTGATTGTGGCTCTGTATGTGTTCATTTACTCTGTGTTGTGTGAGAAATCACGCGTGAATAGTCTTGACTCAACCCGTAGGCCTGTCGCGTGCTTCGCGAATAGACGACAGCATCTAAAAAGGAAAAAATAATAATTATTTATCTTTATTCATAGACTTTCAGTGCATAGTACTATAAACTTATATTCCAAATTACTTATTGACCATTCTTCAATTATATCTGGAACCTAAAACGTCAATAGTCACGAGCATTTGCAATTGACAAAGTTGATCTTCTTTTAATGTCGTATCCGTCATCGGACGTTGGATATCATAGTATTGTTTTTGGCTGCGCGGAACAGCGATGTGGTTATTTGTCCGAACCTATGTTTCATGTTCTCCAGGCAAGACGTGCGGCGTCTCCCAGGACCTCTCTTCCCCTCGATCCGTTGTATAATAATTTGCAGGAGGCTGTAATTTTGCGGATGCCCCACGATATTACCGAAGTAGGAGAGCTTCTTGATCTTAATAGCCATACACAGTTTTTTTTCTTTATATATCCTGGTTGCTACCTCATCATTTCGTGTTCTGTCTACCCTGCATGCGATAGTAGACCCACATTTCAAATATTCTCATGTTCGAATCCCACTATCGGCAGCCCTGAAAATGGTTTTCCGTGGTTTCCCATTTTCACACCAGGCAAATGCTGGGGCTGTACCTTAATTAAGGCCACGGCCGCTTCCTTCCAACTCCTAGGCCTTTCCTATCCCATCGTCGCCATAAGACCTATCTGTGTCGGTGCGACGTAAAGCCCCTAGCAAAAAAAAAAAATATTCTCATGGTGGCTTTCGAAAGTGTCTGAGACTCGACTCCGTACCCCGTGCGATCCTAATCCGAAGATGCAGTGATATTTCTCTGCTACAGATCACTGGGCGGAGGCTTGTAAATGCTGACCTGGCCTTTTCAACACGGCACTTTTATTTCTTTCGAATGGGCCCAGTGCTCGTTGACGACAATGCCTAGGCACGTGATCTCGACTCTCTGTATCGGTACACCGTTGACCCACAGGGTCCTTGCTCACTAACATGTATTTGGACTTCTTTGTCTTCAAGTTTAGACCAAGGTTTTCACATGTCTCCACCACTTTCGACAAGGTCTGCTGCAGGTTCTCCGCGCTGTCGGCTATAAGAGCAGTGTCATCAGCATATCTGAAGTTGTTAATCGTCACTCCATTCATTTTGATGCCACTGTCTAAAGCATGCAGGGCCTTCCTGAATTAGGAAAATCGATCCAAAAACCAAACCCTATGGTGCAACAGCCCCGAACGGCCATGGCCTACTAAGCGACAGCTGGTCAGTCCGAAGGCCTGCAGGTTACGAGGTGTCGTGTGGTCAGCACAATGAATCCTCTCGGCCGTTTTTTTTTTGGCTTCCTAGACCGGGGCCGCCACCTCACCGCCAGATAGCTCCTTAATTGTGATCACGTAGCCTGAGTGGACCTCGAACCAGCCGTGAGATCCAGGTAAAAATTCCTGACTTAGCCGGGAATTGAACCCGGGACCTCCAGGTAAGAGGCAGGAAAGATACCCCTGCATCGCGGGGCCGGCTAGGAAAGTTGATCACATGGTAAAATAATTGAAACTCTTATGTACTAGTACACAAATTAATGTCTTACCCTCTGTACCAATGCTTAAACCTATGGTCTACAAATTTTTGAATTGTTTTGATGCTATTCAATGTATGGTCGCCTTTACTGTTTATAATATATATAAAATGAGGGGGCATCACAAGGAACTCACACAGGTACAAGAATAGATACAGTGCTGTTTGCTGATGAAATTGTGATTAAAGAAAATAATGTCGGAGGAGTCCAAAACAGCCGGATGGCGTAAATAAGTTGAAAAATTGGAGATTGAGAAACAATGTGGAGAAAAGCAAGACAAACGTGATGGTAAGATGTGAAGGAGAAGAAATTAGAGATATTTTACCATGGGAGAACTCTGTCTAATGAGAAAGTAAACAAAGGAGAAAAACATAACCGTGGGAAACAACTGGTAGAGATAACATGTGTCTTTATCACAGAGTTTGTAATTCCTGTGTAGCAAAGACATACTGGCTGATTCATTTACCTAGGTACGTGTTTGCATTATTCTCAAACGAGTCATTTAGTGATACGGCTGTCGGATGTCGGAGGAGTCCAAAACGGCCGGATGGCGTAAATGAGAAGTTGAAAAATTGGTGATTGAGAAACAATGTGGAGAAAAGCAAGACAAACGTAATGGTAAGATGTGAGGGAGAAGAGGGAAGAGCAATAGAAATTAGAGATATTTTACCATGGGAGAACTCTGTCTAATGAGAAAGTAAACAAAGGAGAAAAACATAACCGTGGGAAACAACTGGAAGAGATAACAGGTGTCTTCTATCACAGAGTTTGTGATTCCTGTGTAGCAAAGACTGATTCATTTACCTAGGTATGCGTTTGCATTTTTCTCAACCGAGTCATTTGGTGATACGGCTTTAACCAGCAAACAGTAGAAGATAGCTAGAGATAGTTTCTCTGCATTAACGGTTATGTGACAAAGAATATTTCAAGGATTGATTTAAAGCGATTTTGTGATATAAGATTGTACAGCTAATTCATGAATGTAGTTACACGATACTTTTTCTATAAATGTGAATTCAAGTATTTTGATATTTTCCAACTTACCAAAAATACTAGGGAAGTGCTACGATCCTTGGAAATCCATTAGTGATATGACCATCTGAGAAGTTGAGCATAACCTACCGCAGATCCAAATTTATTCGAAATCCCTCAGTGGCATTGGTAGGTTATTTCAGATATGGTCTCAGTTCTCGAAAGCGTACAAAAAAATTAGTGTATTTCTAGTGCAGTTGTTTGTTGAATTAAGTGTTAAGTGATTATAGGATGAACAGCATCTGACATGGTCTATATCTGAATTAAATAATTTCATAGAGAATGTATACAAAAGTAATGTATTCACAGTTTTACTTTTATATCGTCTCAAATAGGATTAGAGATATACCATAAGTACACTATTTAAAATTAGTAATATTTAAAACATAACTCTGTATACTGCAATACTTTTGAAAACCAAACAATTAAAGAGATAATTTATATTGCATTCGCGAGAAATCGCGAAGAGTATATTTTCTTTGCAAAATTTTGTTTCAAACTGAGTACGACAAAATGACGTCCATAAAGTTAGTTTTAGTCATAGCTTATGTTATTTACTATTCGTGGTACCTTAATAAATAAATAAATAAATCACATCTGCAGAGACGTTATGGAGATGGACGGTAATTCAAGCGGATAGAACATTAAATATGACGTTCGCTTAAAGTGGAGATTCAAATCTCCCTCAAATACCGTTATTTTTCTACATTATTCTTATTATCATGCACTAAGCAATACTACCAAACGACCAAAGAGTTCAATATATATCCACTTACGCGTTATTATATAGTTCATCTTGTCATTTCGTCAAATTCCTTCTTTAAAACCTTCGAATGGATTGAACGACATCGACGTGGTAAAACTTCATAGAACTCAAGTGGGTTGTAACAAAAAGTAACTTTAAAAAAAGGGGACGATGTCGCTGCGGATATTGGAAGGAATAGGGTGATCTAGTATAGATCGATTTAAATGTTCATTATTGGTTTCGAATTGGTTTTAACATGAATAAACATGACATGAAACTTTGTATAGAAGATGTAATGGGACTAGAAAGGAAGCAGGTATTAAGACGTTGCATTTGCAAACCTTCGAATCCCAATAAATTCCAACGGTCGATCCTGATGGCCATATGTTTCCTTTGATAGTGCCTCTCGTAGTGTCTATAGAAATGACGGTCGTCGTTCTGATCATACGGCACTAAACTTGACCTTGGAAAGACAGCTGTTGGTTGGATGAGGACCAAAGGGATGTTTACTACCCGATATAATTATTTTATTAATAACACAGTTGTGAAACTAGCTCGGGAATGCAGACTGATAACTTGTTACGATTCTTCTGTTGGTAGATCTTTTAACTCTGCCCATGATCCCGCTCTGACATCTATTGTTTCCTGATAAAGGAGCTCAATGTCGTTGAATAATTCCGATCTCTTACTTATCTGAAGTATGCTACTTAAATCAAGAGCTAGTAATTAACGTTATCGTTATCAGCAACATGACCGTGGTTTAGTTGAAAGTCCAAGTGACACTCCCTCGATGGCAGTCATGCATATTTACATCCTTCTTGGGAAGCAGAGTGAATTCTATTCATCTTGCTGCAGTTATTATCATTCATTTTATAAACAAGGGACAGCGCAGTTTGATTACCAGCTTCAAGTGATGGAGGTTTAATATAACAGTTTTAGTTCATCTTCTGTCTTTATTTATAAAACATCTTGTCCAGCCTCTTGGGTGAATAATCAGCGTCGCAGCGTTCGTTTCAGAGGACCCCGGCTTCGATTCCCGGCTGACGGGGTATTTTAGCCGCGTTTGGTTATTTTCTATGACTTGGGGAGTGGATGTTTGTGTTCGTTTTAATACACACCTCTTCATTTACTCATAACACACCACATTAACAACAGATACACGTAGCCTAAAATATATCCTACCACATAGTATTGGCGTGAGGAAAGGCTTCCAACCGTAAAACTGAGTTTGATCCACACGTAGTGCCGACCTTGAAGGCCAGGAAAGAAGATGATGATGGTTTATGAAATATCTTGGGTTTTCTTGGTGTTTTTAAAGCTGTAAGCTCTTCTCTTAACAAAGCTTAGATGTGTAACATACAGTAACTCAGTATTAATACCAGAAAATAACTGAAGAGCTGACCTCTGGGTTCTCCAATAACACGAAGCTTTGGTAGATTTCATATGCCAGTACTGCGACAGAGCTCGTGGTTCGATCTCTGCAGCTATCTAAATATCCATAATCAGCAACGTTGTGTACTCAGAAGACAATTGTTATAGCCTACTCGCCTGCGAATGAATGCCTATGATGGCAATAATAATAACAATAATAATAATAATAATAATAATAATAATAATAATAATAATAATAATAATAATAATGTCGAGCTGGCTGTCGTTGTAGTTGTTATGTTGTATCATTAGGCGTTCTGGGCATCTTAATCATCTGTATCATGTAAGTTAATGCGTGTGCCCATTCTGGCGGTGGTGTATTTATGTGTAATTCATTTTGTCTTAGATTTGAAAAGAAAACGACTTTGGCTTTCATAAAATGCACATTCTCTGGATTTTCCCGGGTTTAAAAAGGGAAGAGATGAGAAATTATTTCAAATGTATCCAACAACAAGATTTAAAGTCATATACTCGTAGATCTTAATTGCCCGGAGATATGAATTCTGTGTATACGAATTCATTTCAAGAGAAGCATTCATACCATAATGAGGGATAGGGCAGAGAAAGAGAGAGGGCAGTATGAATGAAGACGTGCTGTCAACTTCTAGACTACGAATTACACGGATAGATTTACATTTTATTCCATACTACTTATTCCATTCTTCATAATAATGTGGATACTGTGGTTACTTACCGCACTCAACTTCTACCAATATAAAATCATACCATCAAAAACCTTTTTCAGTGCATGTAAAACAGTTACATATATACTTCCCAGATGGCTACAACTGCGTCATGTGAACGAATTAATACATCTATCGATTGGTTCTTGAATTATATCGGTTCTTTCACGGATGGTGTCGACTCTTGTTAAGACTACAAAATACGGTTCCAGTGTATGGGACCCTTGCCAGGATTATTTATTTATTTATTTATTTATTTATTTATTTATTTATTTATTTATTTATTTATTTATTTATTTATTTATTTATTTATTTATTTATTTATTTTATGCCTTTATATGTGGCGAAGTTAGAGCTCACGGACCTCTCTTACCCTTAACCACTTGATTCGAAAACCGGACAAAATTAAAAAAGAAATTGTTCTGGCTAATTTCCGGTAAAAGAGTAGTGTTTCGAAAAAGTTGCACACTTTGAGTTGGGAGTACTTGAGATTAAGGAGACGATCTATTCGACTAAGTGGTATGTCCCAAGCAGTCAGCGGAGAGATGGCGTGGAATGACATTAGTAGACAATTAAGGCTGAGTGGCGTTTTTAAAGATAGGAATGATCACAATATGAAGATTAGACTGGAATTGAAGAGGATAAATTGGGGCAAATATTCTTTTTAGGAAGGGGAGTTAGGGATGGGAATAATTTATCAAAGGGGATATTCAATAAATTTCCACCTTCTTTGAAATTATTTAATAAAAGTAAGAACAGTAATGTTATTGATTTTATGTCCCACTTACTACTTTTACGGTTTTTGGAAACTCCGAGGTACCGGAATTTTGTCCCGCAGGACTGCTTTTACGTGCCAGTAAATATACCGACAGAGGACTGACGTATTTTAGCACCTTCAAATACCACTGGGCTGAGCCAGGATCGAACCTGCCAACTTGAGCTCAGAAAGCCAGCGCCTTAAACGTTCAGAGCCACTCAGCCTGGGATTTTTAAGAAAAGACTAGGTAATCAACCGATAGGGAATCTGCCATCTGGGTGACTGCCCTAAATGTAGACCATTGACGATGGATTGTTTGACGAGTGTTTGAATAGTGTGTCCTGAACTGAGGATAATATGTTCATCTTAATAAGTTAATAAATAAGTTAATAAATTCAACGCAGCGTGAAATAACATATTGTAAGTTACATGGGTGAAAGTGTTCCACGTATTCGTTTTGAAATACATCTCAACTCATATGTTAAACCTCAATTTTGGCCTTTAGAACGTAAAAGAACTATTCCATAACTTACGAAACAAATATATTTCCCGATAAGAACCGTTTTATAAGAAACTGGTCACCTCTGTGAATTCGTAAGAGTTCTCTTCCCGACATGAATTTAACTTGTTAATAAATTGTTAGAATATGAGCAGTTGGATGTTCATTCGTACCGAGCTACGTAACGATTCACATGCCGTGGTTGTCGAGAGTTGATGACGTGGACATAGCCTGTAGGCTCCAAATGTAAAGTCATTTTGTTGTTTAATGCTCTAACGATTCACCTTCGCTCCCCTCAGGAAATTAAAGTTAAATTTTGTTAATTACGAATCGGAAAGAGGTCTCAGACTCTCATGTTAAAAACTCCGATATTAAGTCGTTCGTAGATACCATTTAATACGTGTCTGAAGAAGTTAATGAAAAAAGGCTTCTGGAGTGCATTGACCTGATGTCCCGCTGCAACTAAACGTGATATTCTTGATTAGAATCTTGAATTGTTTCATCTGCGCCCATTGAAAGAAATTGGTCTAATGGTGGGCCTATAATAATTAGCCATTCAATCTCCTTTTCTTCCCTCTATAACAGGGGCTCTTTAACTTTTCTGTGTCACGGAGCCCTTTGAAAAATTTGGTGAAATCTATGGACCCCCTCCATATAAAAATAACATAAACATTAACACAACTTTGCTGCAACTAAACGTGATATTCTTGATTAAAACTTGAATTGTTTCATCTGCCCCCATTGAAGAAATTTGGTATAATGATATGCCTTCAGTAATTAATAATGAGGCATTCAATCTCCTTTTCTTCATTCTATAACAGGGGATCTTAAACTTTTCTGCGTCACGGAGCCCTTTGAAAATCTGGTGAAATTTATGTACCCCCTCCCTATAAATATAACATTAACATAACTTTGCAGGCAATGAATATACTGTATTTTATAAGTGAAAAACTATTCCCTAATGCAGTGTATGACATAAACAAAGTATGAACTCTGAAACAATATCAATCAAAAATTATGTTTTTCAGTCTTTATCATGCAAAAATGAATAACTACATCATATAAAAGTAAAATCTAACCATCAAGTGCTAATAGAACAAAAACAAAACAAGTAATACATTTATCTTTGAAGTTAATTTCAATGAATATTTTTGTGTTTCGGCATGAATAAGAAGATTAAGCTATGGAATGGTCTTTGGCAAGACAACACCCATTTTAACTTTGACATCCAATCGATTTCAACTTTTTTGTGTTGATAGAAACCAGAGCTAAAATTCCTGCCTCACAAAGACATATAAACAAAGGCAGTTTAACTGTAATGCTTTATAATTATTAATACGCATTGCTAAAAATAAAAGATCTCAGATACCCTTCTATTGTTCACGTTAAAACTGGAATGAATATAAATGCTGAATTTTTATTTGACTTTCCACGAAACACCTGAAGACTATCAACAGACCCGCAAGGGATCCATGAACACCAAGTTAATAACCTCTGCTCTATAACAATATGTTTATTTTACTATTAAGAACAATCTTTACTCTCAAAGATCGGAAAATGTGCTTTGAGATTATAAGGTAGGTTTTGAAAGTTAATTGTACATCACTTTTCAGAGTGCGCATATTTGGAACACTGAGTTACAAGAAAAATGGAAGGAAGTAAAATAAACATTCTTTTTGTAAATATCTATGAATGGCGTGACAGGAGAAACCTACTTTTCATGGCTACTGTACCTATAGGTTACATAAATAATTCACCCTGCGAGTACGGGAATACAAAGTTGAGTAGAAGTTATATTTGGAGACAGTGCGATTTGACTGCGTGGTTCGTGCAATGCAGCTGTTAACTTACATTCGGGAGATGGGGCATCTTCGCCCCACTATCGGCAGACCTGGAGATGGTTTCCGTGTTTTCCCATTTTCACACCTGGCAAATGATGGGGCCATGATCACTTCCTTCCCATTCCCTAGTGCTTTCCATTTCCATCGTCACCAAAAACATCTTTGAGTTGGTGCGACGTTAAACCACTAGCTAAAACAAAGTGAGTATTATCACGTAATTTTGTCCTAGAAGTATAGAAGTACACCTTTTATTGACAAAGTATGGGTAAACCTTAGTATATGATCTAACCGAGAAATCACTGTGGTAAACTACTCCTTCCTTTCTTCGGCCGTGCTTGCACTCTGGAACTTAGCCATTCTTCAGCGGATCACTTTTGTGTATACAGCAAAGAAGGGACAGGAAAAGAACTAGTGTTTTAATTTACATTTCCCTGTGTTCACTTCGACTCTAGGTTGCTATGACTAATCAGTGTGTCCAGTAAAGCGATGCATAGTTTAAAATTGTATGTATCCCCTGAGATGTCTTCTCATATTACCACATGTGAAATACCCGGCTCCATGGCTAAATGGTTAGCGTGCTGGCCTCTGGTCCCGGGTTCAACTCCCGGCAATGTCGGGAATTTTAATCATAATTAGTTAATTCCGATGTCATGGGGCTGGGTGTATGTGTCATCTTCATCATCATTTCATCCTCATCACGACGCGCAGGTTGCCTACATGCGTCAAATCAATAAACCTGCATCTGGTTAGCCGAATTTGTCCTCGGACACTCCCGGCACTAAAAGCCATACGCCATTTCACTTCATACCGGTTAAATACCACTAACAACCGAACGAGTTGGCCGTGCGGTTGGGGGTGCGCATCTGTAAACTTGCATTCGGGAGGTAGTGGGTTCGAACCTCACTGCTGGCAGTCTTGAAGATGGTTTTCCGTGGTTTACCATTTTCACACCAGGCAAATGCCGGGGCTGTAACTTAATGAAGGCCACGGTCTTACTCCTAGCCCTTTTCTATCCCATCGTCGCCGTAAGACCTATCTGTGTCGGTGCGACGTAAAGCAACTTGCAAGAAAATAATACCACTACCCTCGGTTACTGGATCGAATCTCCGCGCATTCGGTAAATGAGATACATGGATCAATTGATTTTCTGGCATTTTAAAGCAAACTTATGACACTCCAGCCTCCCTGCAGTCTGTTTGCATTCAAAGCGTCGTTACACATGTAGCGTTATTATTATTATTATTATTATTATTATTATTATTATTATTATTATTATTATTATTATTATTGGTGGTGGCTGGGTTAAATCCGTGGTGTACAGATGTGGTAATACACAGTTATAGGAACAATATCTCCTCTGTGAAGTCGTCCAGATTCATCCCTTGCTAATCTGTTCAGCTTCCAACTGTACTTGACTTCTGAGGAAACGTCAGATCTGCGTTTTCTTTTGAAGTGTTTCTTAGAATGACAGGTTAAATCCGTTAATGCAAGAGGTGTTCGGAAATTTCTGTCGAAACAACTTTTTAGTGCTGTGTTAAAAGCACTCACTAATGACTCATTCCCTCCTTCTGAGCTGACCGGCTACCGGGTTCAAGAGCACTCGTCGACATGACCGAGGTCTCGCCTCATGTATGTTAAGACTGGAACTCAGTGCTGTTGCTTCTTCTTATTCTTCTATTTAAGTGGTATCGAAACCATCATTCGAATAACCTCCTTTTCATTGTGAGTTATGAAATCTTCTTTACAACTTATTATCTCTTTTATTATCAAATTCGACATTAAAAGACTTGCCTTTTGCAAAAAATGAAGGAACAATTACATGACCTAGGTAATCCTTTTGGGAATACAGAAATTATATATCTGACGAGATCTTCATGAAACAAAATTGTCTCAGTTCATTTCTTTTACCGGGTTGAGTGGCTCAGACGGTAGAGCTAGTTGATTTTTAACGTCGCACTAACGCATCGATTGCCTGGTGTGAAAATAAGAAACCATGGAAAACCATATTCAGGGCTGCCGACTTTGGGATTCGAACCCACCATCTCCCGAATGCAAGCTCAAGACGATAGAGTCCTGGCCTTCTCGCTAGTAGACGGGCTCGATCCGGGTTCAGTCCAGTGGTATTTAAAGGTGATCAAATACGCCAGCGTCGTGTCGGTAAATTTACCGGAACGTGAAAGAACTCATGCGGGACACAATTCCGGCACCGCAGCGTCCCTTTAAACAGTATTAGTAGATAGTGGAAGGTAAAGCCAATTCATTATTTATTTATTTATTTATTTATTTATTTATTTATTTATTTATTTATTTATTTATTTATTTGTTTTCCGGCTCCATGTTTGAATGGTCAGCATACTGGCCTTCGGTTCAGAGAGCTCAAGGTTAAATGTATTTTAACTATGTTTGGTTAATTCCTCCATCTCGGGAGTTGGGTGTTTGTGTTCGTCTTCATTTGCACACAACAAACTACTATAAAACACACAGTAGTGAATACATCCCTCCACGTAAGATTGGCACCAGGAAAGGAATCCGCCCGTAAAACTGAGTTGAATGTAGCCTACATAAATACCGACCCCATGTAGGCCTAGTTGGGAAAAGCCATGAAGAAGAGCATTATTAATTATTAATTAATTAATTTATTAATTAATTAATTAATTAATTAATTTATTTATTTATTTATTTATTTATTTATTTATTTATTTATTTATTTATTTATTTATTTATTTGATTACAAGCGACGAAGTTAAGGATTTTCACCCTCTCATACATTTAATAATATTCTTGATTACAGGTTGGATTGGCTTATTCTTACAAATTAATGAGTTGATGACGATGATGATGATAATGATGATGGGGTTGGAGAAAGGGTTTTAACATGAGTCTGCAGTGAAAAATAGGGAGTAAGACAACGTATTTGCCAAGCTAATTCTGTGCATAACTAGATGAGTGTACAATAATGGTGACACTAACGACTATAAAAACAAGTTAACTTATAGCATAAGATGCATTACGTCATTCATTTTCAGATTCACCCAAGCATTCATACAAGGTGGCTACGCACTAGGGTGAAAATCCCGGCAAGTTCTTTTAAAAGAGGCTCTTATTATTGTTGACGATGAAGCTGATGATTTATGTTTAAATGGATCTAACATATACTGTAGGTCATCGCCCCTATTATTATTATTATTATTATTATTATTATTATTATTATTATTATTATTATTATTATTATTATTATTATTATTATTATTATTATTATTATTATAGGCTCCTTAGCTGAATGGTCAGCGTAGTCGCTTTCGGTTCACAGGCCCCGCGTTCGACTGGCTCGGGGACTGGGTATTTGTACTGTCTCCAACATCCCTGCAACTCACATATCACACATAACACACTCCTCCACTACAGAAACACGCTGTTTCCCACTACGGCAGACGCCGCCCACCCTCGTTGGAGGGTCTGCCTTACAAAGGCTGCACCAGGCTAGCAATAGCCACAATAAATTATTATTATTATTATTGTTATTATTTTATTATTATTATTATTATTATTATTATTATTATTATTATTATTATTATTATTATTCACTTTATAGACGATTGATTTGTATTTCCGTATGGGTAGAATCATAAGTTGTGTGGGTACCTACTAGTTTCTTTTTTCACAGCTAGATATTGAAGAAGGTGTAACTACGAATTCATGCAATCCAAGAATTAACATGATAACTACATAAATGTAACAGAAAGGGGGGGGGGGGCGGAAAAACTTTTCCTATTTATTCAGGCTGCATGTTTGTATCATTATAAAATCTTGTGAGGATAATTTAGTGTTTATGAGGGAGAGGTGAGTGAATGTTGTGCTATTTAAAAGTCATTATAAGCAGTTTTTAGAAGATGCGTTGTAGAAGAGATTAGTTTTGTGACCGCAGGCCGTGTTTGGGCTTCAGAAATGAATTAGAAATTAAATGAAATCTGCTTCAAAGTCTGTAGATTCAAATATCGTATCATTTATCTTTTGGTGAAGACTTTACTGAAGATAAAGAATCTGTAGCATCGATTCCTAAAGTTTTCAGGTCAGTCTAACAACTAGGACCAGTAGCGACTATTGGAAACCAAATTGGAGTTCGATAGACGATATGCAGCTGCTCCCCAAAGGGATGTTCTGCTTTTCACTATCGATAGTCTCCAGGGCTAAGTGGTCAGCGTCTTGGCCATCCCGCAGTGTTTCTTTTAGTCTATGTGCTGACAAATCCACCACCGAGCAGGTGGCTGCGCGGTTTGTGTCACGCGGCTCCCAGCTTGCATTCGGGGGATAGTCGGTTCGAACCCCACTGTCGTCAGCCCTGAAGATGGTTTTTCGTGGTTTCCCGTTTTCACGCCAGGCACATGCTGGTGCGGTATCCTAATTAAGGCCACGGCCGCTTTCTTCCCACTCCTAACCCTTCCGTATCCCATCGTCACCATAAGAGCTATTTGTGTCGGTGCGACGTAAAGCAGATTGTAGAAAGAAACAAAATCAACCGACTCGAGGTTTTCGCATTTGAGCACGTTTAAATGTCATCGGACTGATCAAGGATTGAGCCCACAATCTTAAGTTTTTAAAGGCCATCATATAACCAGTTGAACAAGAACCTGGTAAGAAGTAATTTTGAACTTATAAAATACATGTTACTATAAACCAAAGCGTTCCTTCGACATAGGTACCTCACGAGGGACCTATCCAAGATGGGGAAAGCTGGAGCATCATACCTGGACAGTACGTTTTTGTCCGGCTCCATGGCTAATTGGTTAGAGTGCTGGCCTTTGGTCACAGGGGTCCCGGGTTCGATTCCCGACAGGGTCGTGAATTTTAACCATAGTTGGTTAATTCCCCTGGCACGGGGAGTGGCTGTATATGTCGTCTCCATCATCATTTCATCCTCATCACGACGCGCAGGTCGCCTACGGGCTGTCAAAACAAAAGACGTGCACCTGGCGAGCCGAAATCCTTGGGCACATCCCGGCACTAAAAGCCATACGTCACTTCATTTTAGTACGTTTCTGAGCCACTTACCCTCAATTCACTTTTGGATTTGAGCCACTTTATAACCGGTAGACAAGACGCTTGTAGACGCGTTCCATTTTGTTACGTTAGCAGTAACGTTAGATAGCACAACCTCGCGTTCCACTTATTTAATCCAGATATCGGACTGGCAGTCTAATACGGAAAATCATGTTACTGTAGTTACTTCAGAGCTATCAAAGGCATGCTGAAGTAGTAGCATTTTAACATTAGATGGAACAGAGAGTTCGTTTTTTATATGTCTAATTTAATTAAGAAACAATAAATACTGAAGTCATTTTTTCGCAGTTAATTTCCTTGAACGTTCTGCAACATCTTCAACTTCTTTCCTTTTACAAGACTAGCGATCTTTTTTGTTTTATGGCGTCCTCAACATTAACAACGTGGTTATGGTCGCTTTTGTAGTGTTATTTCATTAGCCTACTTGCATTTAATATATTATTGTTTCCGGACACTTTTTTGTTTGCTAGTGGGTTAACGTCGCACTAACATATTGAAGGTCTTCGGCGACGGAAGGATGGGAAAGGAGGTAGCGGCCGTGGCCTTAATTAAGATACAGCCCCAGCATTTTTCAGGCGTGAAACATTTTTAAACCACGGAAAACCATCTTCATGCCTGCCGACGGTGGGAACTGAACCCACGATCTCCCGAATGCAAGCTCACAGCTACGCGAGCGAGTGAGATAGGTTCATCATCGGGTTTGGCTCATTCTCAGACTGACATTCGCATACCATTTTGAGGTCAAGAGCTAGTAGTTGTTGTAACTAGTAAGAACTATATGATAGAGTAATGACCTGGCGCGTGTTATCGGGCCAGCGGTTGCTACTAATGTGACGTCTGGAACGGTATGTCACATTGTCACGAGGCACACCCCGAAGTGGAATGTGGTTCACCTTGCTGTGATGAACTCTGACCCCGTCCTTCCCCTCCCGTTCCCTCCTTCCCCGCCCGTACACTTTTTTACCTGTGCTCGGTTGTAACAATACGAAATGGTGGCCAGTTCGGTTCTCCCCCACCCCAGCTGTCTAGACGGATTGGATCCCTGGCTAGTCGGTACTCGTTCGTGGGTGGCAGCACACATTTCGACAGACGTTGTCTCTCTTCGTTGTTCGCCGTTGCTTTTTGCACAATTTTATGCGACCCAATTGTTTTTTAATGAGGGAATAACCAATCCTGACTGGAGATTCGAATTTAAAATGCGAAGCTTCGCAAGACTTCGTTGTATCAAACATTGCTAGCCAATGAAAGGACACACACACTCTGTTGAGGAGTCTCATAATGAATTTCAAGGATCAACATTCGGCTAAAGGCACTTGGGCTCCCCATGCAAAAATAGTTATTTGTAGGTGTAACGTGTTGTACTTGATGTAATAATAATAATAATAATAATAATAATAATAATAATAATAATAATAATAATAATAATAATAATAATAGGCTAATGTTATTAGTTTTACGTCCTGCTTACTAACTTTACGGTTTTCGAAATAATCCCTCAGGAGTTCGTTAACGTGCCAATAAATCTACTGATACGAAGCCGGTGTACTAGTGCACTATCGAATACCACAGGACCAAGACGGGATCGAACACGCCATCTTTGGCTCAGAAGGCCAGCACATCTACCGTATGAGCCAATCAGCTCCGCAAATAATAATAATAATAATAATAATAATAATAATAATAATAATAATAATAATAATAATAATAATAATAATAATAATAATAATAATAATAATATATTTCCTGGATAAGCACCGATTTTTTAGCTGTGTGTATTTATTTACTTATGTATTTATTGTTGATAAAGTTTTATGTCATCTTTCTTTTGCCTCTGTGTACATTTCATATATCGTTTTTATTTACTGATATTTAGCTGAAAGCGCTTAGCATAGAAGTCATCAGCTAATAAGAAGGATCTGTTGCGTTAATGCTAAATATTTGGTATGACTTAGAGCCCACTCAAGGACACGATTTCACACATCATATTGGTCTTAAAAGTGTTCAGTACTTTCCTGAAACTATCCAGAAGCTGTTAACTGTTCATATACATACAGCACGTCATACTTTGAATGGCTTATCGTAGATATCCTCTACAGGTAACGTTAGGATATTTATCATTAGACGAGGAGGAGGTGAAAGAAATGATACTTACGATTCCTATGGTATATCCGACGACCAAACTGCAATAGGAAGATAAAAACGTGTGTCTCTACTTGTTGACTGCACTGTAGCGCTTGCAGTGATATTTACACGCCTCTGACTCCGAAAGTACGTGATTATTAGATATGACTTCTTTACGAGTTCAATTTCCCTTTACCTGATAAGACTAGCATTCTTTCCTTGGAACGCCTATGAATACCTAATTAAAACCTAACATTTCATTACTTCTTCTTGTCACAAAATTTTATATTCTCCTTCATTCAGATATCCGATCAGCATATTTCTTTTTGCAATCCGTATATTTTCTTCGTAATCAGTCTCTGATAAATGTTAACCTATTCTGACAAAACTATAAGTTCACAACGATGCGATATGCGTATACCCACTGCAACGCTTCTCTCTGTATTTTAACTCTGAACCCGTCATTAACTTCATTTTAGTGCTGTGTTATGCACCTTAAGAGGGCAAGCTGTTACGATGCCTTACGGAGTTGACAGTGATCCATAACTGATGCAGTTAATATCAGTTTATGTATTTCTGCACAACGACCAGTTTGGAGTAGGGATGTGCGATAGCAGAAGTTTAACTACCGATGTCACTATCTCAGTAAGAAATCTTTTGATATATAGTGTCAAAGATTGTTCACAAAAAAAAACCAACACATCGTTGAATCATTGAACTATCAAATGCATTAGCCATCAAATTTTCTTGATCTCTTAATAAAAGACTGGACCAATAATTTACAAGTTACAATTTTATTGACAACATCAATACAATACAATAATAATGCCATTGGTTTTACATTACACTCGGTATTTTTATGGTTATCGGAGACGCCGAGGTGCTGGAATTTTGTTCCGTACGAGTTCTTGTATGTGCCAGTAAATCTACCGACACGAGGCTAGCGTATTTGGCCACTTTGAAATACTACTGGACTGATCAATGATCGAACCCGCTAACTCTCCCATCTGAGCTGCTCATATCGGCCAACTTCATATACTGTAAGTATTGTATAGCTGTATGTTCCTCGGCCTGAAGACTGATTGGATCCCCTACAGTTCTGCCGCCATTTGTCACAGAAATCCTAGGCGTCACTGAAGAGGCGTTCTAGGGAAATAAGGAGTAATATAATTTCCAGTTGCTTTCTTCACTGAGTCAAAAGGCGCTATTACCTACGTATCAGTCTACTAAACAAGCTGGAACGTATAGGGCCTAAACCAAATAGCTCTATAAGCCATATTTTCACACCATTCATAGCAAGTACTGGCTGCATAAGGAATTGTGTTAATAGCATAATTGATACCTCGGTCTCTTTCGTGTTGTTGAAGGCCAACATGGGAATGAGTCATTATCCTACTATCATTGTTCCCAACTCTTAGTACCAGCAATCGTTTGAGCTACTTCGTTTTTCACTTCCTTGAATAGAGTACACTTTCGTTAATTCCTACAATATATATATATATAAATGTTCCTGTAACAAAAGTGCATTTGAAATTACTCTTTAAATGTGGCGGCACCACTGCCACTCACCTCGGCCGTCAGCTAACATTACATTTACAAAAGTGACAGTTTAGCTACTCTTTTCTCAGAAACCGTAAGAGCTACAGCAATCAAACTCACTACACTTCTTCACTTGCCTAAAAGCTGCAAAAAAACTTGAGAAAGGATAACTTTTCACTAAAATGTAAGTAACATGGCACTTACCACCTACTATTTCTTTAGAGAATATATATTATTTTTGAGAGCACATTTTAATAGTAAAAAAATAATCTGAGTAATTCTTTTTGAATCTGGTAGTATTATTAACATAAACAAGAAGCACTATGACTCACAAAGTAATATCTTCCGTGAAAATTCAATTTAAATTTTTGAATTTTGAATTTTTAAATGTGATTTGTTTCTATTTATCCCTCTGTTGATGAAGTAAGGGAGATGGATTGTTGAGATTATGCACTCATCTTGTGTTAGAGTTGATGTTAAAATTATTATTATTATTATTATTATTATTATTACTATTATTATTATTAATAGCTATTTGTTTTACGTCACACCGAGACATACAGGTCATATGACGATGATAGGATAGGAAAGAACTAGGATCGGAAAGGAAGCGATCGTGGCCTTAATTAAGGTACAGCCCAAGACCATAACACTCTTTATTTAATTACTATCCTAGTAGCCTATATTATAGAAAGTCTAATACTCAATAAATTCACACACCGGTTCCTTCTTGAAGGTCAAACGAGCATTTTCCCGGTGTGACAACGGGAAAACACGGAAAACCACATTCAGGACTGCCGAGACTGGGATTCGAACCCACTATCTCCTGAATACATGCTCAGAGCTACGGACCCAAACCATGCAGCCTACTTGCTCGGCAATGTGAGCAAAATTTGTTAGTCTAGCGACAAAGTTTTTTTGAGATATGAACCTATAAAATGGGCCTTAAAACATTCAATTTCACGTCTAGGTCCCTTTGACAGTAGTTTAGTGGCACAGGAACATTTCATTTCTCCTCACTTTAAGGGGAATTCCAGTATCCTATCTCGTTAATAACAAACTTACCACATTTATGTAGATGTATCTTAGTCCAGCTCCTTGACTGAATAGTCAGCATAGTGGTTTTCGGTTCATAGGCGACTGGGTTCGATTTTCAACAGGGTTGGGAATTTTAGCCGCATTTGATTAATTGCCCTGGCTCGGGGACTACGTATTTGTGTTCGTTTTAATGCAATCTTCATTTACATACAAGAAGTCACATTACTAACCGCCGCAGAAACACGAAAGAGTAAATACATACTTCACATAGGGTTGGCGTAGGAAGAGCATCTGACCGTGAAACTAGTCTTAATCCAAATTAGTGCCGACTCCAAACAACTGCGAAGAGGCCAGAGATATACGTATCTCTAAAACCACTGCACACATAACTTTTTAATTCGTAAAGCTGTTCTTGGCATCTTGTGTAAGTGCACTGTGCCTTAATTGGATCGGTTATTTTTAAACCCTTCTTAGTCATCCATTTTTTTATTTTCGTTTTATGGAGAAAATACAAATTGCAACTTAGACTCACCGTTCTACGTAGAAATACCTTAAGTCTGAGTATAGAATAGAAGTGAGGACACAGCGAACTTTTGGTTTGGTTTTTGGGCTTTCTCAACGTAACGAAATACATTTCCAGTCTTTTATGCTACAACTCCATGAGTTTTAACGGTATTACCAATGGCACTGTGATGTCAGGAAAATAGCATACTTACACAGTTTTCCAATTAATCCAAAGAAATAGTAGGTGTTAAGTGCCATGTTACTTATATTTTAGTAAAAAGTTATCCTTTTTCAAGTTCCTTAGCAGCTTTTAGGCAAGTGAAGAAGTGTACTGAGTTTGATTGCTGTAGCTCTTACCGTTTTTAAGAAAAGAGTAGCTAAACTGTAACTTTTGTAAATGTAATGTAAGCTGACAGATGAGGTGAGTGACAGTGGTGCCGCCACATTTAATTAGTAAATTTAAAATGCACTTTTGTTACAGAAACATACACATATTATAGATATATGAATTCAGGAAAGTTTACTCTATTCAAGGAAGTGAAAAACGAATATGGAAATGTTTGTTATACTGTGTTATTTGGCCTTGATACGCTTTTGATACTTCGTGTCGCTGTTGGAGCGACAGCTACATCACGACACTCTGCTATACAAGCACAACACGATTTTTTCAACTGTTATTTATTTGTTCAAGTGACACTGCTCACATTATTTATCATTACATTCGTAAATGCGTTGTGTAAGTTGAAACAAAATAGAGCATTGTCACTACAACTGATTTTTTTTAGCGTAGGTTATGGCTTTTAGGCTGGGTATTTCCGTACTACTGATAGCTGCTGGGAACATGTTGAAACTTAATAAATTGGGTTTGAAGTATAATCACGTTTGAAATGTAATTAGATTAGTAGAGGGTTATTGGTTAATTTAGTATATTTATATGAAATAAATTTGAAGGCTTTGTTGTCAATGAATTTTTTTTTCATACTGGAATAAAAGAGACGTTTTGGATGAGTCTCTATTATTGTTTACTTTTGTGGTGACCTCAAATGTTGCCGAGCGAGTTAGCTACACGGTCGGAAAAAATCACAGGACTCAGTTGGTAACGCGTAACACTTATAGGTTCAATGATTAGCGTTGACATATCTTTTCAACCAGCTTTTCCTTCGACAAAATCCTTTGTGTTTTACAGAAACAACGGGAAATTGTGCAGTCGTAGCCCCAGTCTAGCGTTTTCGTGGCTATTAATCGTAAGTCTTAAGCCATAGTACCTAAAGTTTTACGTGGAATTCTACCCTACTACTTCTAAAATCTCGCGTACATTTACCAGGATTCGACAAACGGCCGCTTTGGTGAGAAACTAACGACGAATTCACCTAATTATCACGACCTGGTCCTCCACTTCCCTCCTGTGGATGAAAACAAATTGGAAGAAGACAGAAAGAAAGCAGGAGGTAGTTGTGGGTTCAAACCCCTATATTGGGAGCCCTGAAAATGATTTCCCCAATTCCACGCACCTTCATTAAGGTCACGGCTTAATTAAGGCCTTTTCACTATTAGCACTTTCCTATCCCATCGTTGCCAAAGAAACATGTCTCAGTTATTGCGACGTTAAACCACTAGAAAAAAACCCATATACATTCTAAAATTTAACCGACTTCTTATAGGCTGTGTTAAACAATTCTTTAACTACTGTCGGTCTTGACATTTTGCTCCAGAAATTACTTTTTTTTACCGTGCCATTAATCTGGTAACAGGTATCTCGTACTTAAGGGCACTCATTGCTAAACGACCATTCCAGGATTGGATCCTGCTACCTTGAACGTATGAGGCTGACCTGCGCAGCCAGCCACTGAGGAAGACAGAACAGATAACTGACCTAAAAGCCTTCATTATTTTACGGAATCAAATGAGGATTTTACTAGACATCTATGGATTATGTTAACTTATTGAGGCGATGGATGCTAACGTATTTAACTGTAATCACTGGAGTCTGGTGTTGGGATAGTTGGCCAGAAACTTTTCTTCCTGGAAATAATATGAGAGGGATTGCTAGGGAAGGTGTTAGTAAAAGCAAATGGATGTTGCAACGTACATTCATCGTTCTATGTCGAAACGCCGCAAGTCTGATGTATAGAGTGGATGTAGATTCGAAAAAAGTATTTAAGGATACTTATTCAATGAAGAGGAAAGTCAAATTATAAATAGAAACTTAAATGTTTACTTAAATGCAGTATTCAAACATTCTTCATTAGTGTTTGAAATCCCATAAATCAAGATCTTTAACCATTCTAGCAAAAGTTGAAACATTTCATACAAGTCCATTACATGCTTCCATGACTTCTTTAACCAAGATTTAAGTTACAGAAGAAGAAATACAAGTATACTGTACAATGTTAATTATTCATTCTTTTCCTGTTTTCGCACAAGTTTACAATTCTTTACTACGCAACCTACACAATATGGATAGCTACTGTCAGTGCCGAGGTTCAAACATTGGTACTTCGAGTGATCCAGCGGATGTAGAGAGTGACGTAATGTTATCGGCTACGAAAGAAGGTCCAACGGGTTGCAGCAACAACAGTGTAAGTTCTTCACAAGCGTATGTGTAACACATTACAGTTAGATTTTCTCTAAAGAGTGCACGTCGAAAAACAGCTTCGTGAAGTCAATGATCTTAAAATGTGATAATAAGCAGATTTCAACAGCACTTTACGCGATGTGAACTTGTTAACGGGATGGATAGCATCGGGCGTAACAACACTCGCATGCAGTCTATACTGAGTGTGGCGTTTATGGTGATATTGCATTTCCTATCCTTGTATGTATGTATATGGTGAGAAAAATTTAATGCGGTTTGTGCTTTAATAAGGCCCAGATTCATTCCTGGTAAGACATGGTGTTTACAGTGCCCTGTGTCATGCGGTGTGAGTAAGAACAAATTTGTTACTTTCGCTGATTAGTCTCACTCTCATCCTTATTATAATTTCAATTTGCTTTACGTCGCACCGATACAGATAGGTCTTATGGCGACGATGGGATAGGAAAGGCCTAGGCGTTGGAAGGAAGTGGCCATGGCCTTAATTTAGGTGCAGCCCCAGCATAAGCCTGGTGTGAAAATGGGGAAGCACGGAAAACTATCTTGAGGGCTGCCGACAGTGGGGTTCGAATCCACTATCTCCCGGATGCAAGCTCACAGCTGCGCGCCCCTAAGAGCAGCCGGGCTGAGTGGCTCAGACGGTTGAGGTGCTGGCCTTCTGACCCCAACATGGCAGGTTCGATCCTGGCTGAGTCCGATGGTATTTGGAGGTGTTCAAATACGTCAGCCTCGTGTTAGTAGATTTACTGGCACGCAAAAGAACTCATTCGGGACAAAATTCCGGCACTTGGGCGTCTCCAAAACCGAAAAGTAGTTAGTGGGACATAAACCCAATAATATTATTTTTAAAACCGCATGGCCAACTCGCCCGATACTCTGATCCTTTGCTTTGACAGTATGGGCAATGTTAGTGATGCAGCCGATCCCTGTGATGAATGGTGTGAAAGTGTCATCCATAGGGTCGGTTGGTGAGAGCCTTTCAGTGGGCTTGGTATAATGTCATGTAATAGCATCTTCTGGCACAGTGAGAAAGGCAACGTGAGACTTCCTAACTTCTTACTTTTCTAGTGACGCCTAGGCTGTTCTGTGACAGCTGTTGGGAATCCAATCAGTCTTCAGGCTGAAAACTAAACATACACAACGTGCTATAAGAATAAGTGAAAGTCGCCGAGTATTTATGAAACGATAACTGTACTGTCATACGGAAAAAAGGAATAGAACTTGTAAGAAAATACAAATAATTTGTGAAGTACGTAAAAGAACTCTTGCGCAACAACATTTTCTGCATCTCGGCGTCTCCGAAAACCCTTAAAGCAGTTCGTGGGACATAAAACCAATAGTCTAATCTACAACTCCAACGTTTCACCGCGATATGGCCTCAGTTGAAATAACGCTCTGTGAAGACTTCGGGGAAACTGTTCTCAGGATGACAATTCCGTTGTCAGAACCGGCACCTGAACTTTAGATTTCCATAGCGTGTTGAGCCCTAGTTTTCCGGTTTACCAGGTTTGCCAACCTTGAAATACAGAAGTATCGTACTTACGAGTCGTCAAGAACCTTCTGCCCTGCAGAGTGGCGCAGATGACTCACGCTCCGGACACCTGCCCATTTGTGCGAGTGCTTTGTTTCCAAAAGATGTTCTCGATGTTTAGTGCCCGACTCCTTGGCTGAATGGTCAGCGTAGAAGCCTTCGGTTCAGAGGATCACGGGTTCGATTCCCGGCCGGGTCGGAGATTTTAATCGCGTGTTAATAGCGTGTGATTAATTCTGGGGGCTGGTTGTTTGTGTTTGCCCCAACACTCTCCTCTTCATATTCACACAGCACACAACACTACCAACCACCACAGGAACACGCAATGGTGATTACATTCCTCAACATAGGGTTGGCGTCAGGAAGGGCATTCGGCCATAAAACAGGGCCAAATCCACATGTGCGACACAGTTCGCACCCGCAACCCCACAAAGTATGGGTAAAGCGGTAGTAGAATAATAATAAGAAGAAGAAGTTCTCGATGTTTAGGGGAAAAGGCAAAGATTTGAAATAAAATAAATTGTCATAAAGCTGAGATTTTCAAGCGTGTGAGGGAAAGTTGATTTCATTCTTCTTCTTATTATTATTACCATCATTGAACTTTTTTTGCTAGTTGCTTTACGTCGCGCCGACACAGATATGTCTTATGACGGCGATGGGACAGGAAAGACCTAGGAATGGGAAGGAAGCGGCCGTGGACTTAATTAGGGTACAGCCCCAGCATTTGCCTGGTGTGAAAATGGGAAACCACGGAAAACCATCTTCAGGCCTGCCAACGGTGGGTTTCGAACCCACTATCTCCCGGATGCGAGCTCACAGCTGCACGCTCCTAACCGCACGGCCAACTCGCCCGGTAATCATTATAATCTCTGTCTTGAGGATAAGGGAAAGGAGTGATACCGCTCGGTTAGCAGGAAGCTACTTCTCGATGTCACTCCAACTGCAACTACATTATATTTTTTTTTAAGTTGCTTTACGTCGCACTGACACAGATAGGTCTAATGGCGACGATGAGATAGGAAATGGGTAGGAGTGGAAAGGAAGCAAGCAGCCCTGGCCTTAACTAAGGTACAGCCCCAGCATTTGCCTGGTGTAAAAATGGGAAACCACCGAAAACCATATTCAGGGATGCCGACAGTGGGGATCGAACCCACTATATCCCGAATGCAAACTCATAGCTGCGCGCCCCTACCCGCACGACCACCTCGTTCGATAACTACATTTTTAATGAACACATTAACGATAATTATGTAGTTTAGTACATTTCCTAACATGTCAGTATTTCTCTCCATCCTAGCCTGATAGTGTAGGCTAAAAAATATCATCTTCTCGGTCAGTAACCTAACTAGCGCGCTATGGGTCATTCACGCTCAAGGAATACCCCGATCACGTCAGCAATTGCACATGAGCTCATCAGCGCAACTGACACCCACCCCAGACGATAAATGCTTGAATTTGTCTTAGAAGGGGGAAATTCTCTAATAGCAGGGTCACCAGACTACAGCAAGGGCTTCCGCAGGCGACTCGATCTATCGCGAAGCTTTGGAATGATTCGGCAGTGTCATTATAGGCAGCGGCCACTGCGGGTTGCGTTGAAGCAGTATTACCTCCACGTATGTTCTATTCATAGCATCTACTACAGCCTCGTGTCGGTAGATTTACTGGCACGTAAAAGAACTCCTGCGGGACTAAATTCCGGCACCTCGGCGTCTCCGAAGACCGTAAAAGTAGTTAGTGGGACGTAAAGCAAATAGCATTATTATTATTATTATTATTATTATTATTATTATTATTATTATTATTATTATTATTATTATTATTCATAGCATCTGCATCGTGATAACCATCAAAGATCTGACCAGGCTAAGCGCACGAAGAAGAGAAAATAATAACAGTTATTTTGTGCCCCATGACTACTTTTACAGTTTTCGGAGATGCCAAGATGGCAGAATTTTGTCCCGCTGGAGATCTTCTGTATGCCAGTAAACCAACGGACACGAGGCTGGTGTATTTCAACACCTTCGAATACCACCTGACTGATCCGGGATCGAACCCGCCAATTTGAGCTACTCAGGCCGGCGAAGAAAAGACAATCGTACAATGAGAAAGCATGGTCGGTATTATCAACAGTTTTCATAATTATCGTATGTCTTGCATGTAGGTCTATCGTACAGTTTAATATCGTACATCGTACCAGTGTGAAAATTATCGTATGCCCCCGTAATTGTAAGTACAAGTTGGTATCCCTGCCCTCTACGAAGTAGTGGGTGACCAAGGAACATGGGGCAAGAAAAAGTGAAGAATGACAGATTTACGTCAAGGTAATGTTAGATAACATGAATACACTTCCAAGCCTCGGCGGTTTTGAGGCCTATTTTTAATGGAACTAATCAAACGTCTATTACAATATGAAGCAGTACTGTTATGCCTTATTGGTGTTCTGGTAATCATATATTCCTTGAGGAAAACAGATAATAAAACGGTTACTTCTATTTGGATGCGGTGTGCTTCACAGACTGGGAGATGAGGAACATTAAAGGTATATGTGAGAGGTATTGTTTCCTTTTCATTGGATTTACTACCCAGGTGATTGTGTGTTTACTAAACCACGGTGCTGATATTCGCAGTGGGCAGGAGATGTATGGGTGTGCTTTATAATTTCAAGTACCATTATAAAAGTGGATTGCTTGACGACAGTGAAAACTGTGCATGGAAACGTGATAAGGACATGGGAACAATGACAAATGGAGTTTTACGAGCTGTATTGTTTAGGATGCATATGCAGAACGAGTGATTTCGCTGAAGCGTTATACCGTCAAATTAAGAGAGCCAAACTGTATTCAGTTACGAATTATTCACCTGGTAGGAGGGCATTTAGTCAGTCCCCAAGAGTACGAGGCATGAAAACCATTTCTCATTGTCTTCTGTTCGACGTGTCTTTATTTTCCGAACAGACTAAGAATTTCATTCGTTGATAATAATAATAATAATAATAATAATAATAATAATAATACCGAGCTCGATAGCTGCAGTCGCTTAAGTGCGGCCAGTATCCAGTATTCGGGATATAGTAGGTTCGAATCCCACTGTCGGCAGCCCTGAAAATGGTTTTCCGTGGTTTCCCATTTTCACACCAGGCAAATGCTGAGGCTGTGCCTTAATTAAGGCCACGGTCGCTTCCTTCCCACTCCTAGCCCTTTCTTGTCCCATCGTCGCCGTAAGACCTATCTGTGTCGGTGAGACGTAAAGCAAAAATAATAATAATAATAATAATAATAATAATAATAATAATAATCTCTCTATATAAAAGAACTTGTCCTGACTGACTGACTGACTGACTGACTGACTGACTGACTGATTCATCATCGCCGAGCCAAAATTACTGGACATAAAGAAATGAAATTTTGAGGATACATTTATATTACAATGTAGGTGCTCGCTAAGGGAGGATTTTTGGATATTCCGTCACTAAGGGGGTGAAAGGGGGGGGGTGAATTTTTAAAATGAGTGTATCTATATCTCAAAACTTTAAAAGTTTACAGATGTAAAAATTGGAATTTAGAATCTCCTTTAAAAATAAAGAAACACGTATTTTTTTCGGAAAATCGTAATAGGAGGTGTGAAAAGGATGAAAAAGGGGTTAAATGCCTTTAACGAGGATACTTATCTCTCAGAAACTGAAGATATTACAGACCTGAAAATTGGTATTTGGGATCTCCTATAACGCCTTTGCTGGCAGGACCTAGTGTTTACAGTGCACTATGTCTTCTGGTAGGTATAGGCTAGAGCAATTTTGTTACTTTCATAGATCTGTCTCTGTCTTAACCTTGGCTTTGACAATATGAAAGTGACTGAGGTATGAGCGATACTAGTAATGCCAATCCTTATGCAGCCAGTCCCTGCTATGAATGGTGTGAAAATGTTCCTCATAGGGTCAGTTGGTGCATGCATTTCAGTGGGCTTGGCAGACTGAAATGTAATAGCAACTCTGGCTCGCTGAGGAAAGCAACGGGAAACTACCTCACTCCTCATTTCCCTAGTACGCCTCTTCAGTGATGCCTAGGCCATCTATGACAGCTGATGGCAGAGCTGTTGAGGATCCCACCAGCGGAATCGCTGACGGACTGAACATACATAAAAAATAAAGAAATATGTATTTTTTGTTTTTGGAAAATCCAATTAATGGTGATTAAACAGGAGTGACAAATTGGGGTGAATTTTTAGAAAGATTATATCTACAGTATATCTCAGACACGTAAAATGTTACAGACGTAAAAACTGGTATTAGGAATCTCCTGTAAAAGTAAAGAAACATAGGTTATTTGTTTTTGGAAACTCCACTTAAGGCGAACTAAAAAGGAGGATAAATTTCTACAGTATATATCAAAAATTTAACATGTTACAGAAGTGAAAAATGGTATTTTTATCTCTATTAAAAATAAACAGACATGATTTTTTTGTTTTCGGAAAAACCAGTTGGGGGATAAAAGTGACTGAAAATGGGGTTGAATTATTTTAATTAGGACATTGATATTTCAAAGCTGAAGATGTTACTGACGTGAAATTTGGTATTTGGAATCTCCTTTAAAAATAAAGAAATACGTATTTTTTGTTTTCAGAAATCCACTTAAAGGGGGGAGAGGGAGAATTTTAAAATTAGTTGAATTATTTGTATGAAGATACTATTATCTCAAAAACGAAAGATTTTGCAGACGTGAAAATTGGTATTTGGAATCTGCTTTAAAAGTAAAGAAACACGTCTTCTCGGAAAATCTAATGACGGGGTGGGGGAGCTGAAAGAATTGAAAAGTTAATTGAATTAATTTTATGAGGATACTTACATCTAATAAAAACTAAAGTTGCTACAGACGTGAAAATTGGTATTTGGATCTGCTTTTAAAACAAAGAAAAACGCGTTTTGGGGGGAAATCATCTTTGGGGCAGGGATGAAAAGGAATTGAATTCCTTTTTGAGGATACATATCTCAAAAACTGAAGAAGTTAGAGTCGTGATAATTGGTATTTAGAAGATCCTTTACTATTAAAGAAACAAGTATTTTTGCGGGAAAATTCACTAAGCGGGGTGGGGGGATTGTGAAAGGAAGTGAAGAAAGTGATTTCATTTTATGGGGATACTTATATATCAAAACTGAAGCTAACAGACGTGAACGTTGGTATTTGGAATCTCCTTTAAACATAAAGAAACACGCCTTCCTTTGGGGGTGGGGGGGGGTGGGGGGGGTAAATCAACTTAACGGCGGTGGGGTGAAAAGGGAGTTGAGACCAACTGGCTTTACTGTTCATAATGTACTTATTCTGATCATAAACCGATCATTTTCAATATTACCCGGGTTCGTTTTCAGGACCCACCTTTTCCTTTGCAGAACCTAAAGTTAGATTACAGTAGATTCTCCTGGCATACAAATAAAAGTTTAAACACATTTGAAATAAACAATAGAAATGATACTGACCGTGCAGTTGTTCACCTCTATAATAAGGACAATAATGCACGGAAGTATATCATTCGTATCGCCAGAAATTCCACGCACTTGCCTACAGACGACAATGGTGCTGGTCACATTGTCAGTAATGAGAGTGGCAGCAGATGTAATTTACTGCCAAGTAGCGGTCTTGCATCTTGCTGTGGGGTCCAGAACAACAACAACAACAATAATAACAATAATAACTTAAATTCAACTAATATGACCCAACCTAATAATAATAATAATAATGTTTTGGACCGTCATCAAAATGTGCGGATCGCGCTGGAAACGGGTCCTGGCCGGGTAATGATAACGAATGCAGTTCGGCCGCGGGTTCAGTACCGCCAAGGCACCCAAGACGACACCACGCCGGATCTCCTCAAGGATTTGATCCATATTAAAAATGCTTATACGAAGAGATGGCAAAGATTTAGGGACCCAACTGACCGGGTGGAATACCTGGAACTAGCCCGGGAAGTACGAAATCGATTGCCGTAATCTCACAGAAAACGAGTCAGATCACAAATTTTTGCGGATTCTCTCAGGAAACGAGTCAGATCGCGAATTTCGGCGGATTATATACAAAACGTTAAGCATACAATTATAAATTTTAGTATAATACCGTAGCGAAGCACGGGTATCTTGCTAGTAATAATAATAAAATACAACCTGTGGCAATAAATTTCAGTGAATAGTCCTGTACTATCAACATAGATGAACAATGCACGACAGTGACCTTACTGTCCTTCGAAATAGTCCCCTCCCATAACTATGCACTGCTGAGATCGGCGATACATGTCCTGGCAACTTTGCAAGAAGGCTTCTTTTGGGATGGTGTGCAGAAACCTCGTCACGTTTCGTTGGATGTCAGGAATGTCATCAAATCTCTTTCCTTTCAAAGCGTGTTTGATGCGGGACTTTTCGGCTCTGACTTTTTTCCGACGAGGTGATCCCGCAGAACGCCATTCCATGCTTTGCCGTTTCGTTTCAAGGTCGTACCTGAGACACCAGGCTTCATCCTCAGTGACAATTAAGTTCAAGAAATTTGGAGTATCATCCGCCGTTTCGACAAAATCCTGTGAAGCCTCTAAACGTGCCTGCTTCTGATCGTCAGTCAAGTGTTGTGGCACAAGACGAGAACACGTTTTCCTCTTCCCCAACTTCTGGGTAACGATTTGTCGCACGGATTCACGGTTAATCCGCTATCATGCGCACAGTTAATCGCCGATCGTTTGTGAATAATGTCCTCACCTTCTCAATGTTTTCGTCAGTGACGGTGGTCGCCGGTCTTCCGCTACGGAGGTTGTCAGAAACACTTTCCCGGCCTCCTCGAAAACGGGCGAACCACTCGTACACACACTTTAAGAACAGTGCTTGATCTTCATAAACACGTACCAGCATAGCATGCGTTTCTTTCGGTGTCTTGCCAAGCTTAAAACAAAACTGCACATTGATCTTTTAGTCGTTCATGTTCCTGTTCACAGTTCAGAACCAACGCACTAAACACGCACTGTGTCAAACAGGTCTTACACGGCACACACACGATGTTCAACTGAACTGAACGTATTATACGGCCTCTGAAAGATGAATTGATTAAAATTTCCCGCAAATCGTATTAGCGTGGCACTAGTGGCGGCCCCATGACTTTACACATCAGGTTTGATTTAAATACGGGCTGTACTGTGCGAGAGCGTCAGTTACCTGAGAGATTGGACGGAGTGACTACGATGATGAAGCGGCCAGTATCAACAGCTCACTGCCGTTGAACGAGGCCGTATAATACGGCTACGTGAAGGTGGATACTTCTTCCGCGCTATTGCAGAACGACTTGGCAGGAATGTCTCCACTGTGCATGCCTGCTGGCAGCAGTGGTCACGAGAAGGTACGCTCGCAAGAAGACTGGGCTTCGGACGTCCCCCTGGCACCACCGAGAGGGAGGACCGCCCCTCAGTATTCGGCGTATGGCTGTGGCGCAGCGGACTGCATCTGCAGAAGCAATTCGAGTGGCAGTTGGCACCACAGTGACGCAACGAACTGTTTGAAATCGGTTAGTTGGAGGACAGTTCCGAGCCAGACGCCCTGCGGCGAGCATTCCACTTACCCCAAACACCGCCGTCTGCGACTTCAGTGGCGTCAAGCGAGAGCTCATTAGGGGATGGAGTGGAGGTGCGTTGTGCTTTCCGATGAAAGCCGGTTCTGCCTTGGTGCCATTGACGGCCGTGTGTTGGTTAGAAGGAGGCCAGATGAGTGCCTACATTCCACCTGTCTGCGGCGCGGCGTCGACACACTGGACCTACACCGGGAGATCTGGTCTGAGGAGCAATTTACTATGGCAGCAGGAGCACTCTTGTGATTACCCAACGCACCCTGACTACAGATGTGTACGTCCGTCTGGTGAACCGACCTGTTGTGCTGCCATTCATGAACAGCATTCACGGGGGTGTTTACCAACAGGCTAATGCACGCGCCACCATGCCGCTGTTGTAATCCAACGTGCGCTACAGAGCGTCGACATGTCGCCTTGGCCTGCGGGATCCCGATCTGTCCCCAATCGAGTATGTATGGGACATCAATGGACGACAACTCCAGCGTCATCCATAACCGGTATTAACCGTCCCTGTATTGACCGATCAAGTGCAAGTGGCATGTAACTCCATCCCCCAAGCTGACATCCGGTACCTGTATGACAGAATGCATACACGTTTGCATGCCTGCATTCAACAGTCAGGCGATTACTCTGGTTATTAATGTACCAGGATGGAACATTTGCGATGGCTCTTCTCGCGCGGGTATTAACCTGTAGTCTTGTACCTTTAATCAATATTGCCAAAATTTCCGTATTCTACATTCGATATTTCATGGTGTTTGGATGCTTTTTCCGCCAGTGTATATAAGACACATGAGAGGTTTCCTAAATTTTGTTCCTGATTATGTACCTGCTTCACTAACACTATCACTAATGATAGATTATAGTTCTACTAAGTGCAATACATAACTGTCTTGTGCATCTGAAAGTGTATGATGTATTGTTTTACTATTTGCTTTACGTCGTACCGTCACAGATAGCTCCTATGGCGACGATGGGATAGGATAGGGCTATGAATTGGGAAGGAAGCTACCGTGGCCTTAATTAAGGTACAGCCCCGGCTTTGCCTGGTGTGAAAGTGCGAAACCACGAAAATCATCAGTTCTGCCGGCATTGAGGTTCGAACCCACTCTCTCCCGAGAGGAAGCTGATAGCTACCTGACCCAAACCGCGCAGCCCCTTGGTCGGTATGATGTATTGTTAGGAGCGGAAGTAGTAATTGTCATGGCAAAACAATCGTGTGCTAACATTTGATTGGGCGATATGCAGTACATTCCTCAAGTTTTTGTATGATTTAAATGCAATTACATTGAAATCTTCGCAGTTAGGAAGCTTTGAAGGCCATGTGTTGTGTTTATTACCCAAACTTGAATTCCGCTACTTCTCGCGACGATTTTTCTTTTTTCTACTTGTTTTGCGTCGCACCGACACAAATAGGTCTTATGGTGACGATGGAATAAAGAAAGGGCTAGGAGTAGGAAGGTCGATAATTCTTTCGCACAAAGGAGGTAGTAAGGGAATTATCTACCTCGCTGAAAGCCAAATCATCTCGCAAATACTCCAAATTGTCGATCTGCAGAAATATTCCATAGGTGAGAGTTCTACATATCTATGTTTACGTAGTTAGCACTAGTTATGCATGCCACTGTTCGTCACACTACATCTCTGATGTTCGCAGCGCCATCTGGGCGGCGGACCACGACAACACGTTCAGTGCTCGCACTTCTTATTATACTATTAGTACAGTACCCGTTGGCTTAATGGTCGGCGTACTGGCTTTCAGTGCAGAGGGTCCCGGGTTCGATTCCAGGCCGGGTCGGGGATTTCAATCGCTTCTGATTAATTCTTCTGGCTCGGGGACTGGGTGTATGTGTTCTTCCCAACACTCTCCTCATCATATTCAGACAACATACCACACTACCAACCACCACAGAAACACGTAATAGTAATGACATCCCTCCATATAGGGTTCGCGTCAGGAAGGGTAAAGCTTTGAAAGAGGTTCTTCAGTCCGTGTGATTAGCTGCCACCCCCGGAGGCCCGGGTTCAATTCCCGGCTCTGCCACAAAACTTGAAAAGTGGTACGAGGGCTGGAACGGGGTCCACTCAGCCTCGGGAGGTGAAATGAGTAGAGGTGGGTTTGATTACCACCTCAGCCATCCAGGAAGTGGTTTTCCGTGGTTTCCCCACTTCTCCTCCAGGCAAATGCCGGGATGGTACCTAAATTAAGGCCACGACCGCTTCCTTCCCTCTTCCTTGTCTATCCCTTCCAATCTTCCCATCCCCAACAAGGCCCCTGTTCAACATAGCAGATGAGGCCGCCTGGGCGAGGTACTGGCCATTCTCCCCAGTTGTATCCCCGACCCAATGTCTCACGCTCCAGGACACTGCCCTTGAGGCGGTAGAGGTGGGATCCCTCGCTGAGTCCGAGGGAAAAGCCAACCCTGGAGGGTAAACAGATTGAGAATAATAAGAAGAAGAAGAAGAAGAAGAAGTAGAAGAAGTTCTTCAGTTGAATTGTAGAAGCCAACCTACTTATTCGTATTTCTTGGTTTTAAACACTATTTAGCGTGGCAGGATTCGATCTCATAACCGTCAATATAGAAAATGACCGCCTAGCTGACTGCTGAAGGAATTTAGCTTTCTTTTGCACACCTCTCTGAAGTTTCAAGTAGTTAATTTCAATTTTGTTTTGGTATAACTTATCGTCTTAAGTTTAGGAATACACTTAACCTACTCTCAAAGCCATGCGTAGTGGGACACAAGTCAAAGAAGCCAAGAGCCACGGCCTTTCGTCTTCCATTCTAACCATTGAGTTTTTTTAAGCCTTCTCCATACTTACTCGAGGTAAACGCTTGGATGGTACTTTTGTTGTTGTTCTACGGAACCATTCCGAATCTGACCCCCAGTTTTTACAAACATATATACTAATACAGATGAAAGAATAGCACAACTAAGCCATCCCTCACATCAGTCGTTATCTATGAAAGTAATTAATAAACTTTTAGAAACAGGTCGGTTTATCATATATTCGTGTGTGTAGTTCGTGCTGGTTATTCTACTGATCAACGTCTAGCATTTTTCTCTGGCAGTCCTAGCGTAATTGTTTTGATACCCGTCTAGATATGGGGGAGGATTCAGGTTCGAATCCCGAAGGTGTCTGGTATTTTAAGCTGATTTGTATTTACAAACGTCCATTTTCCTGCACGAACTAATTACTTCAGATAATATATTCACGAACACATTTTGGTGGTGCAGTGCTGAACTTAATAAATAATTGTACAGCATGAAATGCTTTCGCCTTGATGTGCTGTGATTAAATCGGCTGTTGATCTATCAGAACTGATTGGTGGTCCATTCAACGCGCGCATGCTCTAGCGGGCACCGGAGTACCATAAAACTTATGTTATTTCCTGATCCCTCTAACATCGCATTTGAGCTTCGAGGTCATCACCACGAATGCCGCAGTTCCTTATGCCGGTTTGAGGATGAGTTTGTTGCTTTATTTTAGAAAGTTGCGACACCGTATTCAACAGCCTCGTGAATTTCTCTTCCTTTCTTAATCTGCTTACCCTCCCGGGTTGGTTTTTCCCTCGGACTCAGCGAGGGATCCCACCTCTACCGCCTCAAGGGCAGTGTCCTGGGCCGTGAGACGTTGGGTCGGAGGATACAACTGGGGAGAATGACCAGTACCTCGCCCAGGCGGTCTCACCTGCTATACTGAACAGGGGCCTTGGTGGGGGTTGGGAAGATTGGAAGGGATAGACAGGGAAGAGGGAAGGAAGCGGCCGTGGCCTTAGGTTAGGTACCATCCCGGCATTTGCCTGGAGGAGGAGTGGGAAACCGCGAAAAACCACTTCCAGGATGGCAGAGCTGGGAATCGAACCCACTTCCATTCAGTTGACCTCCCGAGGCTGAGTGGACCCAGTTCCAGCCCTCGTACCACTTTTCAAATTTCGTGGCAGAGCCGGGAATCGAACCCGGGCCTCCAGGGGTGGCAGCTAATCACACTAACCACTACACCACAGAGGCGGACCTCGTGAATTTACTACTTGAATTAAAAACCTGTGGAGTTACAGTGTCTGCAACTGTGTATGTATTTGGAATCAGTTCACCCCAAGGTCGAGGAAGAAGCTGCCATGGCTTTTATAAGGGAATAATCTAAGAATTTACATGCAGTGGTAATAGAGGGGAGGGACCATAGATGGCCGACGTTGAACTGGGTTCGATACTCTGTTCTCCTATGAATTATATAAATTATATCTGGTATGAAGGTCGAGAGACCAGCATTTGTTTATAGATTTGAGATATGGACTTTAATTAAGAGGAATGCTTTTGAATGAGTTGGTCGCATTGGCAGCATGGAAGCTGAAAACTTATGGAAGTCAGAAAAGGAGAAGCTCAAACTACAACAGCTGGACGATATTCAAGCAGATTTGAAGACATTTGGAGTGGGAGAGTGGAAAAGGAAGCGTTGAGCTCCGTTAAAATCCTACTTCGACAATCGTAGAGGTGGTTCTTCTCTATTTTCCCACTTCATCTCAGCGTATTCTGAGGTAGTGCCTTAAATACATAACGCAGTACAGATTACTCTCCCGACGAATACATGGAGCCGTTGACGGCGATGTCCCAAAACCGTTACATGATATAAACAACAACGGGCATCAGATCGTCAGAACGACTGTTGGCTTTCCACAAACAAATCGTTTTAAATTACTTGGAAAATGGAAACTGTAAGGTAGGTTAGATTCGTCGTATAAACAAGGAAGTGGGCCTGAGAGAGAGAATTCTTGATCAACAAGAACTACGTATTAAGGATACAACGAATAAACAGGAGCAGGCAATTGGCGTTTTTAGCATCTTCGTGTCTGCTGGTTAAATGTTTCCGGAGCTTGCAAGGTTCCCCCACTTTGCTCTGATTAGCGTTAATTAATACCAATATGGGATAATCGTGGCTGGTAAGTTAACGTAACTTGAAAATTCATGCTGAATCATCACGAGTAACATTGAAAGGATGTGGTAAACGTTCGTTTGAGAAAGTAGGCCTTGCAAGAGGAATGAAAAGAAAGCTTTTGGATTGAAGTTAAGTGTACCATATGTGAATATCAGGGGAACTTAACAAGACATTAGCATTCTTGCTACATGACACAATTAACTGTTTGAGCAACCCACTTTAATCATTAAACCACGGTGAACTACGCTACCCGATCAAAGATATTCGGGAACCCCTGTGTAATTGTAAACTGAAGCCTAGATGTAATAACGGACGCACTTAACCACTAGGGTCTGCCTGGCCGAGGCGGTAAAGGCCTGCTCGGTTCACCCGGAAGGACATGGGTTCAAATCCCCGTCAGGAAGTCGTAACATTTGAGAAACGAGATTTCCATTTCTGGAGGTGTGAAAAATGAGTACCAGGTTAATTCCTGGGATCAAAGGCGGCCGGGCGTAGAGCTAAACTACTCTACCCCACCAAGTGCCGAGGTTACGGATGGTGGAAGCCTTTACCTTCCACCCCTCCAGGGGCCTTCATGGCCTGCTTTGCTTTGCTTCGCACCAGTATACCAGGATGCAGAGTGCCGTGCTCCAAAATTAATAAGAAAATCAGTGGCTTCAATTGTCATAAAATAACATGTCCTGACTGACTGACTCATCATCGTCGAGCCAAAACCTCTGAAGCTATAAATATAACATTTGGTCAGTTGTTTCATTTCATAATGTAGAGACTCATTAAGAAGGGGTTCCGCAAAATTCAAACCCTAAAGGGATAATAAAGGGGTTCGAAGTTTATATGAATAAACGCTATTTAACGGGTCAAAGTACTCCAAAATGTAAATAATTAAATGCTTTTTTTTTTTTCGGAAATCAATCCCTAAAAGGTTAAAAGGAGGTATATAAAATTTTCTTTGGAAAAAATACTTTCTGCTTGGAATTTCTTGAAATTTAGCATAAATACTCTTCAACACAAATTATGAAACACGTTTTTCAGCATGTTCATAAAAACAGTATGCCCGTAAGGGATTATATCTGGGGGTGGGGGAGGGATGAGGTCTGATGCCATAAACATTCAATTCTCTGAAATCGTTTAACATTCTGCACCCTTGTCCATTTGTCCTAGATTTTAAATAAGAAGCGATGTTGAAACAATACACCCCTAAGGGATTTTGACTGGTGAGACCTGATCCAAACCAAACCAAACCAAACCAAACCCCGTGGCACTACAGCCCTTGAAGGGCCTTGGCCTACCAAGCGACCGCTTCTCAGCCGAAGGCCTGCAGATTGCGAGGTGTCGTGTGGTCAGCAGGACGAATCCTCTCGGCCGTTAATCTTGGCTTTCGAGACCGGGGCCGTTATCTCACCGCCAGATAGCTCCTCAATTCTAATCGCGTAGGCTGAATGGACCTCGAACCAGGTGAGACCTGATGTCAATATTAATTTCTCTGAAACTGTTTGATTTGCAAAGTTAAAATTTCAAATGCTATCCTAGGTGTTAAATAACAGAAGGTTTGAAAGAAATGAACACCTTGGGGAGTTAAATGGGTGTTAAGATCCGATAACAAATATATTCATTCCTCCGAGGCGTTTAATGTACGAGAACAAAATTCCAAATTGCGGTATGCATTTATAATCCTAGGTTTCAAATATGAACTATTTAAAAACCTCCTACCTCTAAGGGGTTAAATGGGGTTAGTTCCGGAAGCGAAATTAGTTATTCCTCCGAAACCATTCAACGTACGAAGTTGTAATGTTACAAGAAGATTTTTTTAATATGTTCTAGGTGTCAAATATCATATACTTCAAAATATTCCTATAGTAAGGGGTTTAGATGGGGGTTGACTCTGAAAATCGCAATATTCATTCTTCCGAAACCATTTCAGGTACGAAATTATAATTTTACGTGAAGGTTGTTCTTCTATGTCCCAGATGTTAAATAAGATAGCGTTTTGAAGCATTCCAATTCTATGGTGTTCAAATGTGTGTTGGATCCGATAATAAATAATCATTCCTCCAAAACCGTTTGACGTACAAACTGAGGGTGTATTTACAGACTCAACTGAGAGTGGACTCCCCAAAATTTAAAGCTTAGAAAGATAACTTTCAGTTTAAAACCCTAGGAAAGCACGAGTATCCTTCTTCTAGTCATTAAGAAAACAATATGTTAGGAACATTTCAACCCTTCTCACGTTGCCCAGATCTATTGTTGTTGACGTGATATTGAAGTGGAAGTATGAAGGCACAACCAAAGCAAAACTGTGGCTGGGTAGGTCGCGTTTAATAACAGAGGGGGACCATCGACTTTGAAGGTGTTTCGTGAAAATTGTCAGACACGGGGTGAAACAATCATCCACGAGTTTCACCGTAGTACTTATTGGCCAACAGGCATTATTAGTTTGTATCGAGAATTAAGAGGAATGGGGTTCCCATAAAAACAAACATTTATCCTGTGTGCACAGAGTGGTGTAAGGGGGTGATGTCACTGAACTGCGGACAGTTGGAACCGTGTGCTTTGAAGTGATGAGTGACACTACACCGCGAAGCCTAAATGTAACATATATTCAGAAAACGTTACCTGCTAGCATGTATAGTATGTTCAGTCCGTCAGCGATTCCGCTGGTGGGATCCTCAACAGCTCTGCCGTCAGCTGTCATAGATGGTCTAGGCATCACTGAAGAGGCGTACTAGGGAAATGAGGAGTGAGGTAGTTTCCCGTTGCTTTCCTCACCGAGCCAGAGTTGCTGTTACATTTCAGTCTGACAAGCCCACTGAAATGCATGCACCAACTGACCCTATGAGCAACATTTTCACACCATTCATAGCAGGGACTGGCTGCATAAGGAATGGTATTACTAGCATCGCTCATACCTCAGTCACTTTCATATTGTTAAAGCCAAGGATAAGATAGAGACAGATCTATGAAAGTAACAAAATTGCTCTAGCCCATACTAGAAGACATAGAGCACTGTAAACAATAGGTCCTGCCAGCAAAGGCATAGCATGTATAGTGCTGAAAGTGAAATTTGGAAGATTTTTTACTTACAAGGTAGAAGTTGTTCGTTTTATGGAATTGTTTTAGCCCTCTCTTAATCCATTACAGAAATCTAAATGTGCAGAAGTACAAGTACATTTTGATGAGTTGCGTAGTCGTCTACAGTTAAAGACCAGTTGAGTGATAGCTATTGTCTTTACCAGCATGACAGTCCTCGCTGTACGGTTTATGCTAGAATTAGAATGGTTTGTAGACAGTAACGTTTTGGAAATGGACAGGGCAGCTGAACTACAGTAGAACATCGACTTAGCATCAGACCCCAACGAACCTTAGGCTACCGAGCGAGAGGTTGCGCTCTTTGGGTCACGTAGCTGTCAACTGTCAGCTTGCATTCGGGAGATACTGGGTTCGGCTGCATTGAAGATGGTTTTCCGTGGTTTCCCATTTTCACACCAGTCAAATGGTGGGGCTGTACCTTAATCAAAGCCATGGTCGCTTCCTTCCCCCTCCTAGCCCTTTCTTATCCCATCGTCGCCGTAAGACCTATCTCTGCCGGCGCGACGTAAAACAAACTGTCAAAAAAAAAAAGAAACAAAAAAACGTTAAGCTATTACGAATTGTTCTAGCTATAGCTCTCCCACCCCGTGTTAATGTTCTCGACTGGGAAGTGCATCACAGGGACAGTCTGATTATAATTTCTAGGAAGTGTTGGAATATTTTGACATATTGAAACTATTTTTCCCCTGTACACTTTGTGACACAAACGTTGATCGGCTAGAAGTTTCGAAGTACAATTGAGAGGAAGGAGCAAGTTGATCATAGAGATTTCTTGGCTAATTAATACTCGGAGGTTCATCTACACTTAACCAACAAAAGGTTCACTTCACTGCTCAAGAACGAGTTTAAATTATAACATTCTCTACAAAGTGCCCTAACGCTCCTAGCAAAATAGAACTGCGCAAACCGAGTGAGTCAGTCTTGCGGTTTGGGTCGCGCAGTTGTGAGCTTGCATTCAGGAGATGGCGGGTTCGAATCCGACCGTCAACAGCCTTGAATATGGTTTTCCGCGATTTCCTATTCTCACGCCAGGCAAATGCCGGTGCTGTACCTTAATTAAGACCACGGTCGCTACCTTCCAATCCTAGTCCTTTCCCAACCTTGCTTCGCCGAAAACCTTCGATGTGTTAGTGCGACGTTAAACCATTCGTAAAAAAGCTACTGACAAAGTGTGCATAGGAAAAATGCATATGACAAGAGATATTTTATTGCGAAAGATCATTGCATGGAGCGAAGTAACCAAAGCTTGACGCTGATTCTTCCGTATAAGAATCTGGACAGATTTTGTGTGCCGGTAAGTGTACTTCGCAGTATACTGAAATTCTTCCCTCGTAGAACTAGATGATGATATTTCTGGAAGTTTCACACACCTAATGGAGCTTAATCCTAAGACCATAGGGACCAGTATCCATGGACTTGGGAAACATTCCATCCCCGCCGTCGAGCTTTGTTGGAGTTATTTTCTATCGTGTCCAGTTTCAACTCCAAGGATTTGCTAGGATAGTGTTTTTCTCAAAGCTACAGCCACTTCTGCCCATTTCGTAGCGTCAATTACTTACACCTGCCATTGTAGACGTTACATTGTTCCGCTCCTTGGCTGAATGGTCAGCGTACTGGTCTTTGATTCAGAGGGCCCCGGGTTCGATTCCTGGCCGGGCCGAGGATTTGAATTGCATATGGTTAATTCTCCTAGTTCGGGGACTAGGTGTCTGTGTTCTTCTTAATAAATTTCCCTTCATATACATACAACACAACACACTACTAACCGCCACAGAAGAACGCAGTAATTAATGAATCACTTCACGTAGTGTCGGTGTCAGGAAGGGTATCCGGCCGTAAAACTGGATCAAATTCATATCTCGTGCCGACCCCGATAATTTGTAGAAAAGGACAGAAAGAAGAAAAAGAATCATTTGCTCAAACCCGAAATGAAATTTCATCGGTGACGACAATAGGCCTACACGTCGGACATGTATGATGATCTTTTACACATGCGTGTGTCTCATTTCTCAAGATTATTTTAGTAGTGGTAAAGAAGATATATAATTAATATAATATGCAAGACCATCATCTATCCTAATGGTAATAGTCTTCCAGAAACGTCCAGAATGGTCGCTGATACCGTGTTCTCATCAACTGTTATTGTTATCAATAAAGTGGTGGCAACTGGACCTCTTATTCCCTTTTCAGACCAAGTGTCTAGCCACGAGATTTTAAACCGACTAGTTTTAGTGGTTAGGTTCAAGATAGAGAAAATACTTTATCACCTGTTGTACGGTCTCCCTGTAATATTATATCGCCTCGCAGTGCTTATTTTATATCAGGAGATAATTAGTATTGATAATTTATGAGCGAGAGGTGGAAATTATAGCGTGAGCCGTTATGTTCAATGTTTGAATTTTCTAGCAGTCACTTCCCAACAACAGTATATTAATCACAAAGAAAAAAGGTAAATAGCGAAATGAATAACTCCTTTATCTGACAGGACGAGGACACCTGATTTTCATCTTTTATGTTGATTTCTTTTCTTGATCACGTTATTTTATTTCTTAGCCCAGAAGCATGATTTATAATCCCCCCCAGCAATATTCCTAATTCATCTTCGTCATCATTACATTTGTCATTGATGATTTTATGGGCTGAAATTATAAGTCATCAATCAAACGAGGTTTTGCATAATTTTGTATATTTTCTTCCGCTTATAGGAACAAAGATTCTCCCCTATCCCGTATAAAGAAACGGAACTAAGGAGTAGGTATACATACCTATAAACAAAGATTTCAACAATTAAATGGCAAAAATTGGGAAAACTTTTGTTATATCTAAAACAGGTTTAAACTGCAGGTTTTAACCACGCAGACGTTTACAACCAGTGTACTGCGAGAGAATTAAGAAACAGTATTTATGATGCAGATCCCCTTTCTTAAATAAAACACTCACTATAATATGACAGTTCAGTAATGCCAGTAATAATAATAATAATAATAATAATAATAATAATAATAATAATAATAATAATAATAATAATAATAATAATAACTGTATTTCTTTGTTGTTTGTAATTGACCCACTCGCCATTCCGCAATCCAAAAATGCTATTAATGGATTCATTTTAATACAACTATTGTTGAAAAAGTAATAATGTTATATTTGTTGTTAAAGACTGATTCTGTAAAACAGAGAAAATGAACGAACAGTTGCACAATAATTTTGCTTCTTACACGACCTTGTTTTAGTTATGAATGTAAAATTGTTGCAGGAATATATTATTCTTGCTGTAATTTACCTATATTAACAAAATCGGAAATTATAAATCATTATTCTTATATTGCATTGTAATAGTTTTCTTTAATTAAATTACATCTTTACCTTAACTTCAAATAAAAATAATGAGTATGTTTCTTTTATTTGAGGATAATATCTTAGATCACGTGACGTTTGGGTTCTCATCCCATTGTCGGCTGTCCTGAGATTGGTTTTTGTGGTTTCCCATTTTGAATTCCCGGCAAATGCTGGGGCAGTTCCCATTCTTAGGCCACCGGCCATTCTCTTCCACCTCCTTACCCAAATTAATTCACAATCATTCATTATTTTCATCTTCATTAGCTCTTCAACTAAGTTGGCTTCAAGAAGGGCATCCGTCCGTAAAAACGTGCCATGTAATCTGACCTCACCTCATCCCCGCCCCCCGCCCTCCCAGTCAGGAAACGGGCCCCGCAGTGTAGGTGGCAACGTGTCCGCCTGTCACCCGATGGCCCCGGGTTCGATTCCCGGCCGGGTCAGGGGTTTTTAATTGTAATTGATTAATATCCCTGGCCTGGGGACTGGGTGTTTGTGTCGTCCTTCACGTTTCTTGCCTCACATTCAACAGTCTACACTTCCGCATTTCCACTTACACGCAGGTTCCTCGAACAAATATATATTTTTTTAAATGCAAAAGCAAGCGGTTGATATAACATCTAAGATCATATGAGTGTGCTATAGGACTTTAAATTGCACCTTTGGTGTACCGCAGGTTGAAAATGTTTGAATAACGCTGCCCCAACCTATAGAAAAAGCATCTACTTCAGGAGTTTAGCTGCATTTACATCATACATTCTGGAAACAAGAGAGTTGTGGAAGACGTGAAGTTAAATGTTGCGGTGAGTGGTAATGAAATTTAAAAGGCAGTCTTGGACTCATTACCCACGGAGATAGTAGTTGTGCGTTATCACAATCACTTCCTTCCATCGAGCTGCGGTCTCTGAATGCTCCGCGCGGAAGTGTGTGGATCAGAAAGAGATATGTTGACTTCATTACAATCTACCTTCTCTTACTTCAATTAATTATAATTTCGATTTGCTATGTTAATTGTAGGCATTGTTTCTTTCGTGGAAATGATACGCACATAACAAGCCTCGTCTTTGGAAAGTTTCCAGAAATGTATTGACATTTCGTGGAGCAATACAGTACAAAACCGCTTCATTACAACGTTTCCTTCAGTACTAATTAGTTAACAGTTGTTTACACACATCGACCGCAGTTTGGTACTCGACCACTTGCGATCTCATTTTGCAACAAATTAAGGTAATTTGATGAATGCAGAGAATATATTTCAGTCAGACTCCCTTGTGAACCATGTCACCTTGGCGGGGAGGGAGGTGCTTCCCAGTGAAGCAGATAGCCGAGCCGTAGGTGGGTATTTGTCGGGAGAACAGACTAATGAATGGTTCATCGAAAGGGAAGTTGCAAGGGCGGCAGTCTGGATGATTGACACATTTGACCTTGTAACAATACTTAACATGGCTCAGCTACGTTGATACTGTTACACGGCTGAAAGCAACGGGAAACTACAGCCGTAACTAATTCCCGACTCATCGAGTTGGCCGTGCGGTTAGTGTCGCGCAGCTGTGGGTTCGAACCCCACTGTCGGCAGCCCTGAAGACGGTTTTCCGTAGTTTCCCATTTTCACTCCAGGCAAATGCTGGGGATCTTCTGACAATGTTCCTCCCAGGTAAAATATTCCGGAGATAAAACAGTTCCAATTCGGATTTCCGGGAACGGATACACGAGAGAGGGCAATTATCAGGAAGATGAATACTGACATTCTGTCGGTAGGAGCGTGGAGTATTAGGAGGGAAATGAATAGACTAAAATTAGATTTAGTTGATATAAGTATGTTCGCAGGACGAGCAGGATTTTGGGTCAGGCGACTACAGAATTAAAAGTGGAATACAGTGGTTGGCCAAGGAAGAGAGGGTAATGCAGTAGGAGAATTTGGATTGGGACAAAGGAATGAAAGAAAAATTCGGCTGGTCGAATTCTGCATTGATCATAATTATTCCTCGCTAATGAATAAGAAAATAGGGCAGCGGATAAGCTACTCTGATCAGCACAGTGAAGGGATTATTGTTGTCAAGATTGACACCAAACTAATGCCCACTACAATAGTGCAGATCTATATGCCTACTAGTTCATCAGATGATGAGGAAATCGAAAGAATGTATGAAGAGATAGAAGATTTAATACAATATATAAAAGGTGGCGAAAATCTAATTGCAATGGGAGACTGGAAAGCAGTGATAGGCCAAGGAAGATTTAATGCAGTAAGATAATTCGGATTGGGACAAAAGAACGAAAGAGGAAGTTGGCTGGTTGAATTCTGCTTCAATCACAATTTAGTCCTTATTAATACTTGGTTCAAACACCACAAACGACGGCTGTACACACGGACGAGATCTGGAGTCACTGGAAGGTATCAGATAGACTTCATTATGATTAGGCAGAGATTCAGAAACCAGGTGTTGGATTGCAAAACTTTCCCAGGAGCAGACGTGGACTCTGATCACAACTTGTTGGTCATGAAATGCCATCTGAAGTTGAAGAAATTGAAAAAGGGAAGGAATGCAAGGAGACGGGATCTAGACAAGTTGAATGAAAAGAGTGTGAAGGATTATTTCAAGGAACATGTTGCTCAAGGACTAAATGAAAAGACTGAAGGAAACACAATAGAGGAAGATTACCCTAGCTTCGTGTACTTACTGACCGTGTGAATTTTGCCTAATTTGTCATTTTGCAACAAATTAAGGTAATTTTTTGTGATAAATATAAGTGATCTGATGTTCATTTAGGTCATATTTTGATCTCATCAAATAAATCCAAGTAATTCTATATCTGTCGCTAAGTTTGTCAGATGTTTTGTCATAATTATGTTTTGAGATCAGTTTTGTTGATGTCTACAACACTTGATCATCTCGCAAACTTCTGAAAATGCTCGTAGCAGAATTACATTAAATTTACATCATCTCAAACAGATTACTGCTGATATACTGTTTTGGGGGGTTTGGGATCCTCTTAAGTGAAAATCCTGGAAGTCCTGGGAAGAGTAACGTCAATTATGCTGTCTGTAGCTAATTGCCAGCAAGTTCATCTCCCAAGGCTTATCTATAACCGATCGAGGTGTTTTACTGTGCATTAATTATTTTTGTGTGCGTTGTACATTTGTTTAATTTATGCTCTAGTCCCAAATAAGCCTGTTTAGAACGTGTGGAATTTTTTCTTCTCGTCTTTCCGACTGCGTAGAGTGTTGCGTCATAGGGAAACGTCTAGCTGCCATAGCCAGAAAATGAAAGGCAAATGCTTCATACCAGTCAGCTTGCTCGATGATTTGCAAGGCATTCGATTTGAATATTAAAGAAAAACAACGAGTCAATTGGATGTGTATTTATATCTTTGTCTGAAATGGTTCGATATAGGTTAAATTACAGCTGCATTCTACACTGCCACCATTGTAACAGACTGTTCGCATTTGATTTGAATATGAGGTACGGAACGCCGTATCTTTCCCCCTCCCGTTGGGCAGTTTTTGAAACGATTATATTGGGTTAATATATCACTTTCCATGAGCGTATGCACAGATTATTGTTGTTATGGAGATGATTGTGGCCAACCATATGCAAATAGTGATCCTCACCGCTTCCTTTCTGACTTATTCAATGTGAAGCGTATTCTCTCTACCATTGGTAGGTAGCTAGAAATTCTAAACTAACGAATGCTTCAGGGATGGACACGAGCATAATTCATGTACTTTTACATTAAATTGTGTACAGCATTTAAAAGTGGAAGCGTCTCCAACTCGGTTTAGCATGTCCCCGACCCTAGTTCACCCTTATTCCTGACACTGTAATCCCTAATCCCTCTTCTTAGTCATCTGCTTTTTAACTTTTCTGATTTCAATATGGAACCCATTTTTCACTTCCCCGCTAGGAGTATTTTAATTTTAAAAATTACCTTTATTTCCAACCCCTCTTCGGAATTATCCCTTGCTCGTTGCCCATTTCACCCCTTTCAATTTTATTTTTCTTTACTTTTAAAATTAATGGGCGTAGTATGCGTTTTTGTGTTGTTCAAAACAAAGAGCGTCTCCCTTCTTGTCAAATGCAAATCACATGTATAGAGCATGGTTTAAATGTACATGAACAGGCTGATTCTTTGTCTGAAAGAGCAGTTGTATTTATATTTCTTCTACTTACGTGAATAGGCTCGATTTTGTCGCTCATGCATATACAGTATATTCACACCGGGTCTCCCTCCTTTGTTAGCGGGTGGAGCCAATATAGCTTCTCTCTTCCCTGCGTGCTAACATGAAACAAAATTGGATAAGTTGTGGCTTCTTATAGTTCCAGGAAGTTCGTAATTCAATATTTCTCAAAGTCTGTGCGATATTTAAGGTATGTATATAAATATGATAGAATCACCGGAAACTTGATCGCCAGTGATATTTCCTGACGGCTTGATACTTGTTGCTGGAGACACGGCAACATCGCCAAAGTATTCTTTGGCTTGCTATCATAGAATGCTTATTGCTCGTATCTCGATCACCGAATAAACTGAAAATATACTAAAGATTATACGTAGGCATAAAGAGGAGACATTATTTAAGATCTCTGATGTGTTTATGAAACAAGAAATATTCACCCATTCACCTAAGTGCATTGTGACATTAAAATTCAAGTTTGTAATTGACAAAGTTATTATTATTATTATTATTATTATTATTATTATTATTATTATTATTATTATTATCATCCTACTCCTTTGATGAATGGTCAGCGCACTGCCTTTCAGCTCATAAGGTCCCGGGATCGATTTCCGGCCGGGTCGGGAATTTTAATCGCTTCTGATCCTTCTGGCTCAGGGACTGGGTATTTGTGTCTCTACCAACACTCTACTTTTCATATTCAGACAACTCACCACACTACCAACCACCACAGAAACACGCAATAGCGATTACATCCCTCCATATAGGGCTGGCGTCAGGAAGGGCATTCGGCCGTAAAACAGGTCCTGGTTCGAACCCCACTGTCGGCAGCCCTGAAGATGGTTTTGCGTTGCTTCCTATTTTCATAGCAGGGAATTTGCTGGGGCTCTACCTCAATTAAGGCCACGACCGCTTCCTTCCCACTCCTAGGCCTTTCCTATCCCATCGTCGCCATAAGACCTATATGTGTCAGTGCGACGTAAAGTAAATTGTATAAAACAGTGCCAAGTCCACATGTACTACGCAATTCGCATCCGCGACACCACATGTGTTGGAAAAGCGGTAGAAGCACTATTATTATTATTATTATTATTATTATTATTATGGTTAATTCTTCAAATTTTTAATGGTCTTAGACCGTGGTTAGCTGGTTCGAGTCACAAAAAAATTCACCACCGGCAGGGTGGCAGAGATGGTGGAATGCAATTTCTAAACACTAGATTGCATGCCAAAAGCATAGATTCAATTCAAAACCTCTCCGCAGTATTCCTATGGAGTGAGGGGCATATAACGCTCTCAATGGTGATTCGCCCGTCGGATGGAGACGGTAAGCGTTGAACAGACTCCTTGATGTTATTCGGTGTTATTCGACAGGACTTGACTCTGTGCCGACACCGGGATTTTCCCAACTCATTTTCATCATCTCACACCCAGATTATTATTATTATTATTATTATTATTATTATTATTATTATTATTATTATTATTATTATTATTATTATTGCTAAAATACAGACAGTTCATAGGCCCGCCCACTAAGAGTTTGCATAGATATAAAGATGGAGAATGACGATTATGGTTGAGTAAGATAAAATCATGTATTAATTTGAAACTGAATACCGTATCTCACCAATAAAATTATATCCAGTGCATTGAGAGTTAAGTAAGATGAAGAAATTATTCAGTTCTCTGAAGGAAATATGTGATAGAAATTTTAGAAAATAAATAGCGAACGGAGTCTACAATAGGTACAGAAAGCTCTATGAGGTGACATCCCAGGCATTATCATGTCTTGGATAGGTATCTATGACCTGACTACGTAATGTGTTAAATAATTTCCTAACGTGTCAGCTTATATTCAGTTATAGTGTACATTACTGTTTGACAGTATGCATTCTCTTGACATTACCTGTTTTATTTACTGCGTAATTGTCCGGCTCCATGGCTAAATGGTTAGCGTGCTGGCCTTTGGTCACAGGGGTCCTGGGGTCGACTCCCGGCAGGGTCGGGAATTTTGACCATAATTGGTTAATTCCGCTGACACTGGGGCTGGGTGTATGTGTCGTCCTCATCATCATTTCATCCTCATCACGACGCGCAGGTCACCTACGGGAGTCAAATAAAAAGACCTGCACCTGGCGAGCCGAACTTGTCCTCGGACACTCCCGGCACTAAAAGCCATACGCCATTTCATTTCATTTTTTCTGCTTAATTTATTTCCATATGGCATTACCTCATGGTTGCTTGCGTTTCATAAAACGTAGTGTAACGTAAATTTTACGTAGTTCGTGGACAGTCAGTTAGGAAATTGTGCTATTTCCCAAATTTCAGATAACTGAATAAACACAACACTAGCAGCGACTGTTGAGTATAGCTTAGCTGGTTCCAGAAGAGATGTTATAAGTCATGAACTGGAGCACAGGACAGTGTATAGAGAGGTGTATTTTGGGAATTATCAGAAGAAAGATGACCGAGCTCGATAGCTGCAGTCGCATAATTGCGGCCAGTATCCAGTATTCGGGAGATAGTAGGTTCGAATCCCACTGTCGGCAGCCCTGATGATGGTTTTCCGTGGTTTCCCCATTTTCACACCAGGCAAATGCTGGGGCTGTACCTTAATTAAGGCCACGGCCGCTTCCTTCCAACTCCTAGCCCTTTCCTGTCCATCGCCGCCGTAAGACCTATCTGTGTCGGGGCGACGTAAAGCAACTTGCAAAAAAAAAAAAAAAAAAAAAAAAAAAAAAGCATGTCTAGGTCGGGGGCTAGAATATTTGAGAAATATCTTAGTTTTTAAAGAGATTGCTGCAATCCGGAGCAGAAGATGCTTATTAAGTGGCAAATGGGAATGTCAACAGGAGCTTACTTCTTGCGCAGTGCTTGCTGTTTAAGCCGCCCAGTTAGCGAATTCGTTTAACTCCTCCTCTCAATTTTCACGATTAGTTATCAAGGACTTGCTGTTTTACTGCCTCGGCAAACATTTCTAAATCGTCCTCGATATATCAGTAGCAAGCCTTGTCGTGAGGAGCGGCATAAACAGCGGTCATCTAGAGTAAAGTAGACGTTGTCATCTCTTTCCTGATCCAGATGGACGACTTGTTTGTTGGATGAGGTTTTTTTAAGTACAGATTAATTGTCCATTAGGAAGTAAGGTAACGAGTTGGGACGGAATTTGGACGATCATGTATTACTTTATCCGTCCACCAGATGTCATATAAGTATTTTGTCTGGTATTGTTATCATAGTCCGCCTCTGTGGTGTAGTGGTTAGTGTGATTAGCTGCCACCCCCGGAGGACCGGATTCGATTCCCGGCTCTGCCACGAAATTTGAAAAGTGGTACAAGGCTGGAACGGGGTTCGCTCAGCCTCGGGAGGTCAACAGAGTAGAGGTGGGTTCGATTCCCACCTCAGCCATCCTGGAAGTGGTTTTCCGTGGTTTCCCACTCCTCCTCCAGGCAAATGCCACGATGGTACCTAACTTAAGGCCACGGCCGCTTCCTTCCCTCTTCCTTGTCTATCCCTTCCAATCTTTCCATCCCCCGCCAAGGCCCCTGTTCTGCATAGAAGGTGAGGCCGCCTGGCCGAGGTACTGGTCACCCTCCCCAGTTGTATCCCCCGGCCCAGAGTCTGAAGCTCCAGGACACTGCCCTTGAGGCGGTAGAGGTGCGATCCCTCGCTGAGTCCGAGGGAAAAACCAACCCTGGAGGGTAAGCACATTAAGAAAGAAAGAAAGAAAGAATGAAAGAAAGAAAGAAAGAAAGAAAGATTGTTATCGTAATAATTATGAATTTCTTCGTAATATTATCGCATATTTCAAGGTTTTTGTATATATTCTATAACCTCATATAATTATTTCTCTACGTTTATTTGTATAAAATGTGAAAGAAATATTCTAATGTTTTAATTACCATCGTCATATATTGTGCACGGTTGTACTTCGCTAGAATATATTTTAGTGGAGAGTACTGAGGAAACTAATACAAGAATTCTAAGAAGCACCTTGTCAAAAATTCTTACATCAGCCAGCACTCTTTTCGCGCCTCATTGCGTGAGTTTCATCAGACTTAATTGTTAGCAACTTCACAATGAATAAAACAATATTTTAAATTAGCATTAAAATGAATGTCTGATCTAAAAAAAAAAAAAGACATTCACTCCATTAACACACGAGTATTTTGTTTGTTGAAATATCTAACTTACCGGTTATTTTTACGTTTGTCTTACTTGAAATGAAATGGCGTATGGCTTTTAGTGCCGGGAGTGTCCGAGGACAAGTTCGGCTCGCCAGGTGCAGGTCTTTTGATTTGACGCACGTAGGCGACCTGCGCGTCGTGACGAGGATGAAATGATGATGAAGACGATGCATACACCTAGCACCCGTGCCAGCGAAATTAACCAATGATGGTTAAAATTCCCGACCCTGCCGGGAATCGAACCCGGGACCCCTGTGACCAAAGGCCAGCACGCTAACCATTTAGCCATCGATTATTTGAAATGATGTAGTTTCACTCGTGTGACGCACATTTCAATCATTTTTACTAGCTGTTTAACGTTACAACAACATGTGTACTGTGGATTTTTGGCGTACCGAGCTCGATAGCTGCAGTCGCTTAAGTGCGGCCAGTATCCAGTATTCGGGAGACAGTAGGTTCGAACCCCACTATCGGCAGCCCTGAAGATGGTTTTCCGTGGTTTCTCATTTTCACAATAGGCGAATGCTGGGGCTGTACCTTAATTAAGTCCACGGCTGCTTCCTTCCCACTCCTGGCCCTTTCCTGTCCCATCGTCGCCACAAGACCTATCTGTGTCGGTGCGACGTAAAGCAACTAGCAAAAAAAAAGAATTTTTGGCGTCAGTGGAATAGGAAAGGGCTAGCAAGGGAAGATAAAGGCCATGGCTCTAATTAAGGTACAGCTCGTGGGAAACATGGAAAACCATCTTCAGGCCTGCCGACGCTGGGGTTCTAAACCACCATTTCTCGAATACAAGGGCGTAACATACAGCTACTAGACTATCACATAGTCAAATCCTAGCCCTGAAAAGGGTACCCATACCGTATACTTAAAATATATTATGTGGAGGATGAAGAGAATTCTTTGATGGAGACGTCTAACGGTATATTATGTGGAGGATGACGAGAATTCTTTGAGGGAGACGTCTAACAGAGCTTACTTCTAAAACGAAACCAAATACACTATGGAGAATACGTGACACTTTGCGAGATATCGCAAGACATTGATTGCCAGCGCACCTAGCGGAAGGGCCTTGAAACTGAGTTCAGTAGTAATACCGATCAGCTGATGTAGTGTGAAATTTTGGTCTTCGATTGGCGTTAAGAAGAAGATTTTCGTGAAAATTTAATTTATCTGGTAACAACAGTTTTTGGAATTACAATCATTGAACCATGTTTCGTAAGCTTTGTGCTGTTTTTGCCTGCAATAACTTTGAACTTGTTCAGGTATAAAACTCTTTCTTCTGCTTTCCTGGAGACAAAACATTGTAAGTAAATTGCAATATTGTAGAATATTAGTGTAAAAATCACATTAGGTTTAGTAGTTAGTGGTCACCAAGTATTCTTATTTTAGATTAATTACATGAAGAAAATTAAAACAAAATACATGAAGAAATTCTTTTTCTTCTACCACTTTCTCCAGATATGTGGATTCGCGGGCACGAGCTGTGTCGCACATGTGGAATCAGCCCTATTTTACGGCCGGATTCCCTTCCCGACGCCAACCCTATATGGAGGGGTGTAATCACTAGACCTCGGATTTTAGAGTAAGGCCTATTTTGTTCTTGAAGAGAGAACTTAAAATGAAGCTGTATTTACACGTTTCATCTATTTATAAAGTTAGAAACGGTGGTCATATAATAGTGCCTAAAAATGCCTGAACTGACGTTAGAACCTATATTTTTGCCTATATTCCTATAGTTCCTATTTTTATCTCTAAGACGGAGAAAGTGCTTTTAATATATTCCGAGAAAATCAAACTATTTGCTGACTCGTCTTCAGTATCTTAAACAAAATCTTAAAATCAGAAAACTAAACCACATTCCCCGGAAAGCCTGAAGAACCTCCCACAGCGAACACTCCAGTAGCAGGAGACAGCGCCCATTGTCGTCCTGGATAAAAAAAAAAAGCAACTCTGTTTCATAGCGTTGAGATCATTTCGGTATTCCCGTTTGTTCGGTGTGTGAATTATGCCCAAAGTGTGAGGTTCCAAATCGTCTTTAAAACAAAAGTGGTTACACGGGTTTCGCCATTTCACATCGGATGGTAAAATGATATTCTGTGACGTTTGCAGAAAAGAAGTGAGTGAAACTTGTTTTTATATTTCCCCCTAACGAGTTATGAATTTAGCAAAATAATCATGTTATTTTAATTGATGCCTATTAAAACACGTAAAGTTGAAGCTGTCTAAAAATATTTTAGAACCTATTTGAGAGCCTAATTTAGGCAGCTAAATAACATTTTAGTACCTAAAATTTCGAGGTCTAGTAATCATTATTGCACGTTTCTGTGGTGGTTGGATGTGTAGTGTGTTGTCTGCATATGAAGAGAAGTGTGTTGGAACAAAAACACCGATTCCCCGAGCCAGAAGAATCAATTAGACGAGATTAAAATCCCCGATCCCGCAGGGAATCGAATCCGTGATCTGAACAGAAGGCCTCAACGCTGACCATTCAGCGAAGGATTCAGACAAAACGAAATTATTATAATTGAGTTTCATTTTTTCTATCAGTATAAACATTCAACTTTCGTAGTAGAACAAAGCAAAATAATTATTTCTATCAGTTTTGACCTGCAACATTTATAGTTTCAATCTTGCCGCCTGATGTTTAAGGTCGGGCCGCTAGGTGCGCCACTGTCAACAAGTATCCCTGTTTAGTATGGGAGAATACGAAAGTGTCCAGTATTGTCTATAGTGTATCTGACCAAACCCCATGGCACTACAGACCTTGAAGGGCCTTGGCCTACCAAGCGACCGCTGCTCAGCCCGAAAGCCTGCAGATTACGAGGTGTCGTGTGGCCAGCACGACGAATCATCTCGGCCATTATTCTTTGCTTTCCAGACCGGAGCTTACTTCTTCTGTTTGAAAATATGGTGAGATTTATGGTAACGTGATAACCAGCAACCCGTCAAGTCAAGGATAAGGGGATGAGAGTCACAAAAAATATCAGTTATATAATCAGCCGCATATAACTAATGATGTGACTTACACTCCTCACTAGGCCACTGATTAGCAATTTTCGATGGCTGAGCTTGCTCATACATGACACATTTTCATTTTATATATTGCATTCACCATTTTGTATTCATTGAAACATGTGACGTTTCTTAGCTAATAAATCAAATAGAAATAAAATCAACGCCTATTCATCACGACCAACTGCTCTGCATGTGCTCCCACCTCTCCACCCCTCCCTGTGTGACTTCAGCCAAAGAGATGAAACAAATTCTGATCTTCATCTGGACTTGATCAGTTATTACATTGTTTACTGAGTAATATATATACACAATTCGTCAAAAATATCTTCAAGCAATGCTGAATCAACGCTGCCTCTTGAGAGGAGAAAATATTGTTTTCCTTTCAAATTTCATATTAATCAATCAATCAATCAATCAATCAGTCAATCAATCAATCAATCAATCACTACTGATCTGCATTTAGGGCAGTCACCCAGGTGGCAGATTCCTTATCTGTTGTTTTCCTGGACTTTTCTTAAATGATCGCAAAGAAATTGGAAAATTATTGAACATTTCCCTTGGTAAGTTATTCCAATCCCTAACTCCCCTTCCTATAAACGAATATTTGCCACAATTTGTCCTCTTGAATTCCAACTTTATCTTCATATTGTGATCTTTCCTACTTTTAAAGACACCACTCAAACTTATTCGTCTACTGATGTCCTCCTACGCCATCTCTCCACTGACAACTCGGAACATAGCACTTAATCGAGCAGCTCGTCTCCTTTCTCCCAAGTCTTCCTAGCCCAAACTTTGCAACACTTTTGTAACGCTACTCTTTTGTCGGAAATCATCCAGAACAAATCGAGCTGCTTTTCTTTGGATTTTTTCCAGTTCTTGAATCAAGTAATCCTGGTGAGGGTCCCATACACTGGAACCATACTCTAGTTGGGGTCTTACCAGAGACTTATATGCCCTCTCCTTTACATCCTTACTACAACCCCTAAATAACCCTCATAACCATGTGCAGAGATCTGTACCCTTTATTAACAATCATATTTATGTGATTACCCCAATGAAGGTCTTTTCATATATTAACACCTAGGTACTTACAATAATCACCAAAAGGAACTTTCACCCCATCGACACAGTAATTAAAACTGAGAGGACTTTTCCTATCTGTGAAACTCACAACCTGACTTTTAACCCCGTTTATCATCATACCATTGCCCACCGTCCATCTCAAAACACTATCGAGGTCACCGTGCAGCCGCTCACAATCTTGTAACTTATTTATTACTCTGTAAAATATAAAATTATCTGCAAACAGCCTTATCTCTGATTCCACTTCTTTACACATATCATTGATATATATAAGAAAACATAAAGGTCCAATAATACTGCCTTGAGGAATTCCCCTCTTAATTATTACAGGGTCAGATAAAGCTTCGCCTACTCTAATTCTCTGAGTTCTATTTTCTAGAAATATAGCCACCCATTCAGTCACTCTTTTTTTTCTAGTCCAATAGCACTCATTTTTCCAGTAGTCTTCCATGATCTAACCTCAATAGACTCAGTAGACAATGGAACAACTGGTCAAGATCATCCCAAAACAACACAAAAAGTCCCTACGAACATGTTACTTTAACAATACTTTTTAACTTTAACAATACTTTTTAAAATGTATTTTCATAATTGTACCTCTGGGCCTAGGATAGAGAAAGTGAGCCGGGCTGAGCAGCTTGGACGGTAGAGAGCTGGCCTTCTGAAACCAACTGTGTAGGTTCGATCCTGACTCAGGCCGGTGATATTTGAAGATGCTCAAATACGTCAGCTCGTGTCGGTAGATTTACTGGCACGTAAACGAACTTCTTCCGGACAAAATTCTGGCCCCTCGGTGTCTCCGAAAACCGTAAAAGTAGGTAGTTGGACGTAAAATCCAATAACATTATTATTAGAAAAAGTGAAATTTGTGTGCAGACTAATAAGGGTAGAAAATATCCAGGACGAGAAAATTAGACAGAAATACATGCATATGATTGGTGAAAGTTTTCAAGGAATATACTGTAAGCAGGTTCACGATATACGAAGAGGATGGGTGGCCTACAGGGATTCAGTAGCAGAAACAGCAACGGAATATCTAGGACAAACTGTGCGTAAAGATGGAAAGAGCGAACATCTTTATGGAATTATGAAGTGAAGGTAGCTTGTAAACGTAAAAGGAAGGCGTATCAACAATGGCTCCAAACAAAAACTGATACAGACAGGGAATTCTACATAGATGAAAGAAACAGGGCGAAACACGTAATCGTTGAATCCAAGAAGTCCCGGTAATATTTCGATAATAAATTGGAAAGGCTTGGTCAAACGGTAGAGAAACCTTTCTGGGCAGTAACAAAGAATCATAAAAAGAGAAGGAAAAAGGAAACGAATAGTACTTTGGGTAAACCAGGTGAAATCATAGTAGAGCCCAGGACAGTTGGAAGGAATATTTTGAAAAATCTTCTCAACGTAAAGGAAATCTTTCTGTTGACGCCGCGAACAACCGAGCTCGTGGAGTGGACAATGAAGTTAGTGAAATTAGGCATGAGGAAGATGGTAAATAAACTCCATTGTCGCCGAGCAGCAGGAATATATAAATTTAGACCTGATGTGGTGAAATATAGTGGGAAGGCAGGTTGATATGGCTTTATAGATTAATAAAATTAGCATGAAATGCTAGTAAGGTTCCTTCTGATTGGACGGAAGCACTAATTACAGTTATCTATAAGCAAGCGAACAGGAAAGATTGAAGTAACTATTGAGGTATTTCATCGATCAGTATACCAAGCAAGGTGTTCACTAACATTCTGGAAGGAAGGATGCGATCAGTGGTTGAGAGTAAGTTCGATGAAAACTAGTCTGGTTTCAGACGACGGAAGGACGGACAGTTATGTTTAGGCCTGTGTTTCGTGGTTATAGAGAAGACATATGGTAGAGTACCTGGGGAGAAGATGTTTGTCGTACTGGGAGACTATGGGATTGAGGGTGGATTATTGAAAGCAATCAAACGCATTTATGTTGACAATTGAGCTGCAGTGAGAATTGATGGTAGAATGAGTTCTACGTTCAAGGTACTTATAGCTGTTAGACAAGGCTGTATCTTTCACCTTTGCTGCTCATAGTTTACGTGGATCATCTACTGAAAGGTATAAAGTAGCAGAGAGGGATTCAGTTAGGTGGAAATATAGTAAGCAGTTTGGCCTATGATGACGACTTGATCTTAATGGCAGACTGTGTAGAATACAGGTGCAGTGAGTATAACATGAAAATTAGCCTTTTCAAGACTAAACTGATGCCAGTAGGGAAGAAACCTAAGAGAACTGAATGTCAGGTTGGGAATACAAACCTGGAACAGGTAGATCATTTCAAGTATTTAGGATGTGTATTCTCCCAGGATGGTAGTATAGTGAGTGAGATTGAATTAAGATGCACCAAAGTTAATGCAGTGAGCTCGCAGTTGCGATCAACAGTATTCTGTGAGAAAAAAGTCAGCTCCCGGACGCAACTATCCCTACACCGGTCTATTTTAAGACCAACTTTGCTTTACGGGAGTGAAACCTGGGTGTACTCAGGATATCTTATTCATAAGCTAGAAGAAACAGGCATGAAAGTAGCGAGAATGATCGCTGGTACAATCAGGTGAGAACAATGGTAAGAGGATATATAAAGGCTAAGTTAGGAATGGAAATCAATGGATGAAGTGGTACGCATAAACCGATTTCAGTTGTGGGGTCACGTGAAGTAAATGGAGGAGGAAAGGCTACCTAGGACAATAATGGATTCGATCATGGAAGGTAAGAGAAGTAGAGGAAGACCAAGACTACGATGGTTAGACTCGGTTTCTAATGATTTAACGGTAAGAGGTATGGAACTAAACGAGGCCACAGAACTAGTTACAAGTAGATGATTATGGCGGAGCTTAGGACATTCAGAGTCTTGAAGACTAAATGCTGAAAGGCATCACAGTCTATAATGATGTAGGCCTATGTATTTACTTAGCATATGGCTTCTCTTGCCAGGAGTGCCCGAGGACATGTTCGGCTCGTCTGATGGGGTTCTTTCTATTTGGCACTCATGGGCGACCTGCGCGTTTGCGCGTCAGGTGGTAATGATGATGATGATGATGATGATGATGATGATGATTATTATTATTATTATTATTATTATTATTATTATTATTATTATTATTATTATTATTATTATTTAGGCAGAGTGTGAGACCCGGTGTCGGCACATAGCGTCATCCTGTCGAATAACACCGAATAACAAACACCAAGAGGTCTGCTCAAGTCTTAACGTCTCTATGCGGCGGACGAATCACTGTAAACAGTGTCATGTGCCTTCATTCCGTATGAACACTGCGGAGTGGTTTGGGATTGAATCCAGGCTTCTGGTACGCAAGCTAGTAATTAGGCATTGTATACCACCTCCTCTCCTACGTTATCGACCAACATTCTGATGGGATTTTTTTTTTACTAACGACACTCGAACCGCCTAACCACCGTGTCAGACCATAAATAATCGACACCTTAGCGATCATGGTTAACAGGCGGACATCGTCTTTAAATTAGAACATAATACTATCACCTTCGACTGAAACATTTCTTCTTGCATTCTGCTAATTACTTTAACGGTTTACAGAGACACCGAGATGCCAAAATTTGTCCCGCAAGTGCCTTTTCACACGCCGATAAATCTATTGACATCAGACTATTGTATTTCAGTACCTTGAAATACCTTTGGACTGAGCTGGGATCGAATCCGCCAACTTGGACTCACAAAGCCAGCACTTAGCCGTCTGAACCAATCAGCCAGGCAATAATTTATTATTATTATTATTATTATTATTATTATTATTATTATTATTATTATTATTATTATTATTATTATTATTACGTTTGTCCCAATTACCAACCGGCCACACAGTGCCACTTTCCTCAACAACACCTTCATTAACATTTCTTGTAACACACGTCTGAGGCGAGAATCTTTTACTCAGAAGGCTAATCTGCATTTTGGCCTTCTTCCTTCTACCCTCACTGGTTACTTGTTCATCAATAGCAAAATTAATCAACTTACTTTTGTGATTTCATTTCCTTATATGATATTTTCCGCATTTCATGACTTCATTCCGCTTCATTCCTTCGCCTGTCTTGTGAGACATAACGAAATGTGGTGAGTCGGTGTAGTTCTCAGCTTTGCCGTCTAGATGTGTGTATTCTATAACTCATTAAAAGTATTTCTCTTGAAGTCTCACCATCAACAGAGAGCAGGGCATCGTCTGCGGGGAGCTCTTACATAACTGAAGGAAGGAGTTGTATGATTGATGAAGTAGAGGCCATATGTGTGATCTCAATGCTAAGAGAAGCTTTTTTCATCTCTTTTCCCATCTTGTATGGAAATAGTGTTTGTATACTTAGTTTCGCTGCATGGTGGACCACTACATTGTGAGTCCTTGTCGAAAGAGTCATCTATAATACATACATACATACATACATACATACATACATACATACATACATACATACATACATACATACATACATAGTGGGCTGGCTGCGAGGTCGGGTCGGGTAGCTGTTAGCTTGCATTCGGGAGATTGTGGGTTTATACCGCACTGTTGGCAGCTCTGAAGATTTCCCGTGGTTTCCCAGTTTCACCCCAGGCTGTACTTTATTAAGGCCACGATTGCTTCCTACCCAGTGGTAGACCAGTCCTATCCAGTAAACTTCTTTGAAGGATACTGTTAAAATCACTTACCATTATGCCAAAGGAGGCTGCGGATGGACTAGTATAGCATTTCTTTTGTGACGTTTTTTGCACTTATTTATATTCTGGAAAAAAATCAGACCAATAAAACGCAAAATTGAACATTGCAGAACTCCTCATATAATTTAAACGGGAACTACCGAGCAAGTGGCCGTGCCGTTAGGGTCGCTGAGCTGTGAGCTTGCATTCGGGAGATAGTGGGTTCGAACCCCACTATCGGCAGCCTTGAAGATGGTTTTCCGTTTTTTCCCATTTTCACACCAGGAAAATGCTGGGGCTGTACCTTACTTAAGGCCACGGTTGATTCCTTCCCACTCTTAACCCTTTCCTATCCCGTCGTCGCCAAAAGACCTATCTGTGTCGGTGCGACGTTGAACAAATTGTAAACGGGAACTTATGATCTGCTTTAGCAATGAATATATCTTTTATTTTATGCTAAATGAGCATTTGAATACGGCTAAGCAATAGTCCTAGAGCCCTATTATAACTAAAAGCAAAAAATTCTGCGGCTAAATAATTCTTTACAAGGGTTAGGTTTAGCCACAAGCGGTTACATTAGCCACAGCGACAAGCGCGATTTTCGAAAGCGAATCACTCCAGCAGAATTCCTCAGACACCATTCTGTAAGTTTAGTGCGAACTAGCCAATTCGAGGGAAAGCAACGATATTTTGAAATTAACTAATCACTAAACAGCAACTCTTGACGCGGCTGTCCACAGTTTTCAAGAAAACAAACAACTGACGAGTGTTACAACACAGGAATTAAAAAGTAAAATCAAAATACCAATTATATCTTTAGCCTAATTAAGATGGATTCAAACACCTAATAAATACTCAACTTTAAATTTAATAAAGAAAATAGAGACAACTTTCAAGAAGATTTTCAATTGTGGGTGTATTTTCTTTTGCAGGTATACTAACCGCCTGTTTCTATTTATGCCCATACCGGCCCAACTACAACACTGTTCCTATCAATAGAGACGTACAAAACCAAACCAAACCCCATGGCACTACAGCCCTTGAAGGGCCTTGGCCTACCAAGCGACCGCTGCTCAGCCCGAAGGCCTGCAGGTTACGAGGTGTCGTGTAGTCAGCGCGACGAATCCTCTCGGCCGTTATTCTTGGCTTCCTAGACCGGGGCCGCTACCTCACCGTCAGATAGCTCCTCAATTCTAATCACGTAGGCTGAGTGTACCTCGAACCAGCCCTCAGGTCCAGGTTAAAATCCCTGACCTGGCCGGGAATCGAACTCGGGGCCTCCGGGTAAGAGGCAGGCACGCTACCCCTACACCACGGGGTCGGCAGAGACGTACAACTACAATTTTGTTTTTTGCTTACATTCTTCCAACCAATTGTGCTAAAACACGCTTCGGTGTAAACTCTGTAACTAAGCTTCAGTTGGTCAGTTTCGGGTCTTAGGAATGTCGGGGCTCTCATGAGCGTGGTTTTCCTCGTATTCGTTACGAGAAAGGAAACCAAAGCTATACCCGTGCAGATTATGAAAGTCCTGGAGGAGCGGAGAGCAAAGGCTTCCATCATCCGCAAATTCAGCATTAAGTGGGATTGCTAATTTAGCTCGATGTACGACCACCGTTTGCAGTAGGGAAACCTGGTACTCATTTCTGGTGTAGGCTGGGTGAACACTTAGGGCCGTGCGACTCTGCAGAAGTGGAAGTCTCCTTTTAAAATTCTCAACTTTCTTATTTTGAGTAGAGGTCGCGTCTTTCTGGGAGAACCAAACATGTCTCGGCTAGCAACCCTCTCCGTATGTTAAGGGGAAGGGGATATCTTACATCAAATCTCGGAGTATTCATTCAAATTATTAGCTACATACACACTCCTAAAACATCACGCGACACAGGTAATAGGCTATCAGAGAGGTGCACACACACACACACACACACACACACACACACACACACACACACACACACACACACACACACACACACACACACACACACACACACACCACCGGGCCCAGTACATCAGATGGTAAAGCCTGGACTCAGACCCCAAGATGGCGGGTTCAATCCCGGTTCACTCCAGTGGTATTTGAAGGTGCTCAAATACGCCAGCCTCGTGGCAGTAGATTTGTCGGCACGTAAAGAACTGTGTGGGACAGAATTCGACGCTTTGGCGTCACCGAAAACTGTACATACAGTCGTTATTATTTCCCGATTAATATCTACCCAGTTTTTAATTCCGTAAGGCCTAGTCGATATGCATACTCAGCGTCGTCAGAAAAATATAGCGTTTCTTTTGTAAAAAGTAGTAGATCACGAGAGACAAGTTGTTGCCATAGCTTTGCCACACACACATCTACACGGATGGTTTATATTGTTTGTGACCTTGCTGATTACCAACAGCACTGATTAGGCAGCTTATTTCACACCAAACGTGGGCTCATATTCAAAACTTGACCTTCTTTCGTATACACGTGATATAAACATGCAGAGTGCGTACATAAAGTTGAAGTAACTTAAAAAATACTGTCCCGACCTTGGTAGTTTTCTAGTGTGTTTGTTAGTTTGTTGTCTGCGGCTACTGATTTCGTGCCGTAAATGCATAAACATATTTCATGGAATGGTATGTTTTCCTCCTATAACTCGGTTAAAATGTTTCCTGCTATAGAAAATATGTTTTAAAATTATTTCATGAACTACCAACGTCGTGTAAGCTGGCAACCACACACATAAACTAGCAGCAACTAGAGGAAGTACTGTAGAACGTTTTGCGGGTTAAGTAATCCAAAAAGGTATTTCTATTTATGATGTTCCCTTATTCACATCTGAGCGACGTTCATCATTTTCTATATTTCACGTACTCACTATCCTACTCTTACGAATTATTTTAAAATCGTCTAACAGTGAACGCTCTACCCTGTGGTAATTCTTCTCTCACACAAAGATATCACTAGCAAACTGCTGTGACTGCAGTTTTCTAAATAGCTTCCGACTTTCCATAGAGTAGGTATAGATAGCAGCGTCAAATGGTGTCCATCGAATGCATACATCCGACAATTTTCAAATTTAATTTCACTTACATTGTTCAGAGGAGAGGCCACTGTTAAATATATAAGGAAAACTCATTATTTGTCTTTCAGTTATTCTCTTCCATTTAACATCTTCTGTTAAGTGTTTTCCAATATCCCGCATCAGTTATTTCACCGTATATGAACAAACCAGTTGATGGTATTTGGAATATTTCGTCTATTTATTTCTCTGTTTATTGTTTACTAGCTGTTCTACCCAGCTACCGAACAATTTATAACCACAGGGCTCTACAACTTTTATGTACAATTCTTTGATAGAACTAATGTTTCCGGAGATACAGTATTTGTGAGTTTGTGAAAAATGTAAACATCGCGTATAACACCGTTGTTATTCATTGTGCGGTAAAAAAATGCATAAAAACAGAAAATCTCGGAAATTATCGTTGTTTGTAAAAACCTTTACTATGTACCGATACAGATAATATTAACGGAATAATTTGACATATTCTGTTTTGACCCCCGTAACATTGCAAGGCCAAATACTGTAATATACAACCTAGTGCACAATCTGGATATTCCTGAACTTAAGTAGCAAATTTTGAGAAATTCTGATATAACAAACAGACAAAACTGAATTAAGCCTACTTTCGACTTTTATATACCTAATCTGAGATGAAAACAAAGCATGGGGTAAACATTACGAAAATTCTACATTTACTTTATTTATATCGACTAGCTGATGTACCCGTGCTTCCCTACGGGATTCTCAGAAAGACTGACTTGGTGGTTTTCCTAACTCAATTCAACATAGGTCATTACAAAAACGTCAGTAGGAATGTAGCGATTGAAAGCAATGTTATCATATAAAATACTCGATCAAATGAAAAACCGCACACTTTCTCACTTTTAACGAACAGTACTACGGTGCCGATCTAACAGTCCAAAGTTCCAGAGCTGGAATAACCAGGTCGCAGACTGCCGTGAACACTCCTCTGTCATTATTCCGTTAAATATGCACACTACTCATTCCAATCATTGCCTCAGAGTAGGGATTCAATAGCTCGAATTCTATGATGAACGCCAACGGCCGTAGCCGTGTTGATATTTACAAAACGCACTGTTGTTGTTCGATGGACGTTTTTAAAACGTATTAAAAATTACAAAGGCAAATCTTAACTTGCGTGTTTATTTCTCAAGTCTTCAAGCCCTTGCCGTGTTCCAGCATGCGAATTAAACGTTATTTTCGGGCGAGTTAGCCGTGCGCGTAGAGGCGCACGGCTGTGAGGTTGCATCCGGGAGATAGTAGGTTCGAGTCCCACTATCGGCAGCCCTGAAAATGGTTTTCCGTGGTTTCCCATTTTCACACCAGGCAAATGTTGGGGCTGTACCTTAATTAAGGCCACAGCCGCTTCCTTCCAACTCCTAGGCCTTTCCTATCCCATCGTCGCCATAAGACCTATCTGTGTCGGTGCGACGTAAAGCCCCTAGCAAAAAAAAAAACAACGTTATTTTGCTACTTATGTATACCACATTGCCATCTAGCCAATGAAATGAAATGGCGTATGGCTTTTTGTGCCGGGATGTGTCCGAGGACTTCGGCTCGCCAGGTGCAGGTCTTTTGATTTGACACCCGTAAGCAACCTGCGCGTCGTGACGAGGATAAAATGAAGATGAAGACGACACAGACACCCAGTCCCCGTGCCAGGGGAATTAACCAATTATGGTTAAAATTCCCGACCTTGCTGGGAATTGAACCCGGGACCCCTGTGGCTAAAGGCCATTACGCTAACCATTCAGCCATGGAGCCGGACATCTGACCTATTAGTGTTGTGTTTGTTACCACAGACCTCACTAGGACAATGAATATTGTGGATGTTGCGAAAGAAACGGATTTCAAGTATTGACGTTTCATTACCGTTCAGAAATATCGAGAATCTTTCTGCATATCTCGGTAAATTTTTCTCCCGTCATATAGCACATGATTGTGTTCTTCTTCATAGTGAGAAAGCGTGGACGTTGAGAAGTTACTACAGAGTGAATGTTGAGGTATACGATGTGCTACCGACTTTACTGCACCATCATATGTTAAATAATAGTTGATCTGTCTTCATTCCCCGCGTTGTTAGATAATCGTACCCTACCTGTTGTATTAGAATTCTCTGCTGATTTGTTGTCAAGAACAATGGCCTGTTATCCCGCACAATACATAAGGCGTATCTATTTGTGAACTGGATCCAAAACATGTCAGTATTGTCCCGACACCTCACTGTATCAGTAACGTCGCTGGAGAGTACGCATACCTTTGTGGGATGTAACTGGAATTTGCGGTATCTTATAGTATCAGCCTTCCGATACCTTCCCTTCGAAGATCACACCTGTCTTCAGTTCATATGAATTCTTGCGACTGACAGAAATTCTACTTCATTTTAAAAACTTACGCTCAAAATAATGAACTTCTGTGTAAAATTAATCGATCCTATGCAAAGCCTACTATGTGACACTATTCGCAGATCTGGTAAAACATTATACATCTCAAGTATTTTATAGGCATATAGTTAAGCATAGGATAATTATTTAACATTTTTTTAATCTCAGTGATGTCAGTAAATGCGAAAACTGAACCGAGTAAACACAAGAGTTTCGGAAAGACGTATCCGTAAGAGATTCAGAACCAATCTAAAATGAGTGTTTTTTCCGTTTCATTACTATTGTTACAAATATACAGTAGTTTAATGTGCTACGCGTATATATATGTAACACACATATACAGAGATTTCCAACCTGAGAATGATTTAACACCAGTTCTCGTATAACTTTTAACACCAGTCGCCACTACAATATCGACACATTTGAGACGGCAACCTCACCCAACGGTTTCTGTATACAGCAGTCCACAAACATTTGAGAATGCAGTACAAATATCTTACCTAGAAACCATTCTTTCGTAAACCCATGCTCCGGTTTTGTACCTCACATTGCAGAACACGCAGTTTGCTTCTAACGGCGTTGTTAATGCTGAGCCTGCTTTCCAAATGCAACGAGGAAATTGATACCTATGGATTTTGTTTGTCCGACAGTTCTTCCTTATTTCTCATGTTGCATATGTGTGTTTAAAGTTATTGAATATGTGAAGACAGGGTGAAATCTGTATTTGATGCGTACACAAGCGTAATAGATAGTAGCACAAACTCCTCACTCATATTCTTCACCGTAATATCATTATAATATTAATCATTACTATTGTAAGCGTATTATGATTTTCAGTGTTTTATCTCATCACCTCTGATTCTGAACTGATCACCTGAACTTCTTAAACTGATAGGATTTTTTACCTACTTTTACACCTTATACATGAAAACCTATTATAATTGTTGGTAGCAGCCTAATTTCTTTCCTGAACTAGCATTACTTCTGTCTCGGAATATTCTGAAAACAGTAAGAAAAGTCAGATATGACAGAAATGATCATCTTGGCGATAGATTTTCAGTTCAAACTTTTCGATACATACATTCTCCTGCTTGTGTTCGTTTCGACTATGCGGGTTTCTCCTGTACTTATATCCTTAGGGACTTACTCGCAAGTATAAAGGTAAATGTTATGTGTATGAACACAATCGATTTTTATTTTAGCTTTTTTACAATTTTGCTTTACGTCGCACCGAAACTGATAGGTCTTATGGCGACGATGGGATAGGAAAAGGCTACATCTTCAGGGCTGCCTAAAGTGGGGTTCGAACCCACTATCTCACGAATGCAAGGTGACAGCTACGTGACCCAAAATGCGTAGCCACTCACCCGTTTGAACACAGTCGATAGCTCCTCCACTTCTATTCTGTTTCCTTACATTTTAGATTTCATATGACTTAATTTTGCGATTTCGTTTCGAAAATAGGAGGCATTTCCTTAAGTGCCAATCTTACTGTACACTAGATCCTCCATGACTCTCTATTCTGAAGATAACACTTGTATCGATAAGTGTGTGGTGTTGGCCGATAGAACAGGAAAGGAAAAGGAAACTGGTCACCATTAGTGTGGTTTGGGTTGTCACCATAATGAGTAATACGTATCAGACTGACTTTCTGATTTTAAACCGAGACCTGCAATGTGTATTCTCTTTTTGAGCCTCCTTTGTTTTTTTTTGAAGCTTTGTAAAATTGATAGGAAAATTCTATTAGAGTTAAACATGAGCATCATGATGTAGTATCGCCCAAGATAACTCTTAATTTGTGCAGAGAACGTTAATCTTCTTTAACACATTATCACAGTGATGTAATTAGCTGAAGGTAAAACAATTATGGCTTGAATATTCATCTACGAATATCCGAAAAGAATACACAATTCTCGATGGAATGGTATTTACGTACAATATGGAATGTTCTTTTAAGATTATTTGGTAATATTAGGTTTATAGTAGGAAGTGATAAATCGTCGTGTATCCTGAAATGTTGAGCGAAATGACTCCTAATGAAGATACGCCGGTATTCTTCCAGTAGTTGCTGGAGAAACAGTGCAAATAATTCGTCCAATCTCAGTACGGGGTATAGAGTGAATATGATATGCAAGACATTCCAAACTAGTGAGATCCCCTCCCTCCATCACGTAATTTTTTCTTTCATAGAATGCACAAGTTATTCACATTTCATTTGTCCATCAATTATAAAAACTCTGTGAGTTGTAAGCAAGTATTTAAGTTCGTTTTCATAGTTATCGTATTCATCCATCAGCTTCTTACCGAAAAGAACATCTAGTAGTTTAGAATAATTCAGTGACTGGTTATCAGGTGAACACTGTGGGCGAAATGATAACTTCCTTTTTGCAAATAATTCATATATAAAATAAGTAACAAGCAGGATATCGATTGATACACTCTTAGAAAGTAGAATATACATCCATTACAGTATTCTCTCTGTAACGGTATTCTCTATAGTCTGTGTCAAATGAGAAGAGTTCGGTCTCGAGATTCCACTCAGAATTGTCCAACCAAGGGATTGCTATGTTGTCGTGTTATCCTATTCGCTCAAAGTGCTGCACTTCGAGCAAAAATTTCATCACGTTAAATATCACTTGCACTAGGCCAAAGTATTTTTACTTCATAAACATGATCGCAACAGAAGCAGCTTCCCATTTGAAACGGACTATAGCTTTAATCGTTATACTCTACAATTTCACGACATTACTACTGATATTGTAGACTCTGCATCGTTTACCTCAGAATTCCTATCATCAAGCGTGAAGGGACTCAGTTCTGTCTTGGAGGAGACGTTTCGCTTCAGTTATGTTCCCTTTAGTCTATTCCTCCTATTCGCGTCTTGGACTTCCTCTCCCTTTTGTCTTTTCCAGGCATGATTCCAGTAATTTCTTCATATACTTGCATTGCCCATTCTTCTTCTTCCTGGAGTTTTTCCAAATTTGGCACTTTTTGTGGATTTGGTCCAATGTTAGGGCTGGACTTCAGCGTTATGTGGAGGAACGTGTACACTATTTTGTGCTTCTGTGGTGGTTGGTATTTTGGTGTGTTGTCTGTAGGTGAAGAGAAGTGTATCGCACACCCAGACCCAGAGGAATTAACTATACGCAGTTAAAATTCCAGGGTCATCCTGGAATGAAACCAGGGGCCCTTTGAACCTAAGGCCAGAACACGCTGACCATTGAGCCGATGAGCCGGACTAATTACCAATTCTTCTTATGCGACCGAAACCTTGCAGTGCGTTCTTTCGCATAATTTCTATAGCATTTCTGTTGAAATCGTTTCCTGATAGTCAAGTGCACCTGAGTAATCTCATCTCGCTCGACGGCCGTTGCGTTTCTTCACTGTCCAGCACAGTAAAGTAGGTTGGAAGACTGCCTTGTTGACACGTATCTTCACCGTCAGTACCATGGGAGGTCTGGTAGAAAACTGTATTCTGTACTCAGTTGTTCATTCCTTATCGGCTTTTCCGTTCGGGGTGATTACCGACTCTAGGTAATGAAACATCTTGATCTATGTAGTTAATCTAGACCTTAGGCGAAGTTCACTATGTCTTTCTTGGTTTGTTTGGGTATTGCCATCACTTTGCTTTAACTTGAATTCATCATTTTACCTTCTTCTGACAGAATATTCAAGGAAGCTCTTCATGAACAACATTTTAGAGTGAAAGTTAAAGGAGAGTTAATCAGTAAAGTTACACATATTACTTATACCTACACACACTGAGTTGCCAAAATTCATGGGAAGACACTGAATGTGATATTAACAACGAGTTGTTCCTCCGCGAACCCTCAAAACGGCAACAATACGCTGAGGAGTCGACTCTACAAGGTGTTGGAATCGTTCTGGAGGGATATGGACCCAAGCATCTTGCACTGCTACCCACACTTGGTCTTGTGTAGTTGGTGTGGGAATTATGGAGTGTACACCAGCATCGACAGCATCCCATAAATGCTCGACTGGATTAAGATCGGGGATCTGGAGAGCCAATACAGGGTCGAGTGTTCCTCCAACCACCTGCGTACCACCACAGGGCGGTGACATGGCATATTGTCCTGTTGAAACATGGCATCTCCATCAGGGTACGCTAGGGCCAGAAAGGGATGCAGATGGCCTGAAAGAATGTCCACGTAACGTGCATTTATCAGCGCTCCCTACAGCCGGACAATGGGGCCTAATTGCGACCGCGAGAACGCCGCCCAGACCGGAATCGAGCCACCTCCCGCCTGGACACAACCTTGTTGACACGGAGGAACCATAGCTTCATGCGGCATACGCCACACTCTCACGCACCCATCAGCTCGATACAACTGGAACCGGGATTCATTGGACCATACCACATGCCGCCAATGTTTCATGGTCCATTGCCGATGTTCGCGGGCCCATGCACGTCGTTGATCTCTGTGTCGAAGTGTCAGCAAAGGCACACGAGTTGGTCGTCTGCTGGTGAAGCCTATGCGGTGCAGTTGCCTCCTTACAGTCCTGGTAGAAATAGTTTCCTGACTCCCAACATTCAACTGAGCGGTGATGTGAGTCACAGTAACCCGTCGAGCACCCAGTGTGGTTCTGTGGAGGCGACTTGATGTCCGTTCGTTAAACACCTGTGGTCTTCCCGTGCGGCGGTTTACGCGGGTGGTAACATTCTCTCTGCGATATCGAAGATCTACCCTCGACACTGTTGACCTCGGAAACCCAAATTCGCGTGTAACCTCCGCAATGCTATGACCTATGCGCCGCGCGCCGATGATCATCCCACGTTCAAAGTCGGTTAGCTCGTGACGTGTTGCCATCTTCACGACACTGCTGTCTGTGACGCCATATATATAAATTATACTTGTACCTTAAGTGTTAAAATTGAGGAGCTGCAGCACTTATTGAACTGAGTGAATCAAGAATCATAGAATATAGGTTTAAAAATGTATTAATCAAAAACGAAACGAAATTTACAATCTTCAATCGTGCGCAACATCCGGATACCAGACTGTATATCAACAGTCATCAAATAGAAATGGTACACTTTCAATTATTTGGGCTGCTATATCACCAATCAAATTGATTCTGACAAGGAAATTAAAGAATAGAGATAAGCAACAACAAATGTTCTTAATATGGAATCAGTGTTTTGTAATATAAATCTAAATTTGACGCTGAGCCAATGAATACTTAAGTGCATTTTTTTTGCTAGGGGCTTTACGTCGCATCCACACAGATAGGTCTTATGGCGACGATGGGATAGGAAAGGCCTAGGAGTTGGAAGGAAGCTCCCGTGGCCTTAATTAAGGTACAGACCCAGCACTTGCCTGTTGTGAAAATGGGAAACCACGGAAAACCATCTTCAGGGCTGCCGACAGTAGGATTCGAGCCTACTATCTCCCGGATGCAAGCTCACAGCCCCGTGCTCCTAACCACACGGTCAACTCGCTCGGTGCTGAAGTGCTATATATGGTTAGTGTTTTCATACGGGTGCGAAGTCTGGACACCAAAAGCAGGGACAGTCAGCCGAATATAAACAACTGAAATGTGGCTTCACAGGAGAAGACTTCGTATTCCACGAACAGCGCGAAAATCCAATGAAATGTGATAATGAGAGCGAGTGTTGACGAAAGCTTTTAACAACGATCAAATATCGGAAACTGGCACACCTAGGACAAATACGAGTATTCCGCTAACGTAAGAGGAAATCAGTAACAACTTCTGAAGCTAATCCTACAAGGGATAATAGAAGGTCGTAGACGTATTGGAAGAAGACGAGCATTCTGTCTGAGAAACATTAAGGATTGGACGAGTATACGAAACACTCAGAAACCATTCCTTCTGTCAGAACACGGAGATGAAATCGCCAGTTTGATTGCCAATGTAAGGCGGACTTGATACGGCACATTCCATAAGAAGAAGATGATAATGAAGAGGACCTCCGTCCCTCATGCACGTTCCTAATCAGTAGGAGACAGATTTTTATGTAAATATCATGTAAAACGTATTTTCAATAATTCTGCTATAAATACGTATTTTCAGTAGTTGTGCCGTAAATTTTATATTTTCTTTATTCTAATTTTTCAGTTCAGTCCAAACATGAATTTTAAATACTGTATATATTCAATACAACACAATATGAATGAATTTATTTCTTACATGAACTGATAGGGAGCTTGCCTCGCTCGCTCTCCCTTCGAAGGGAGAAATAAAGCAACGCATTCGACTCCAGTGTTCTTCAGTCAAATTCTATTCTTTCGAAAATGTGGAAAATCTGTGAATGCGGATCTGCGATCTCATGTCTTGCAGCATTTAGCAGGTAGTAAACATAAAAATGATCTCTTCACGTGCAACATCCACACAAGTCCTTTTAGGTGAAGTAACTTCTACTTCACATTCCCCCTTTCCAAGAAGTTCTCAATATTATGCAGATTTATGCAATGGTTTTCTTACATTTGGTATTCCTTTTTGTAAACTGAAAAAAGTCCAGGTCTAATGAAGTTCTCTACAAAATACATACATTTTGAAACACCGGAAGAATTAACATATCGCTGAGAGTAGGCGTTGCTGAAATTGTGAAATTGTGAATTTGTATGTCAGTGATATTCCTTTGATGAAATTTGCAAGACTACCTTCTTGTGACGTTGAATAGGGCTTCTCCTGGTATTGTGCACTGTTCCAAGGAACGACATAGAAAAACTTGGAGACTGTCTTCGTTGTTCACTGCAACAGCAGTCTCTCATTGTGACAGTCGAGTGATATTTTTTTAATGCCTACTTAAATTTGTGTAATATTGAAGTATTTTTAAAATGCTTTTTAGAATTACCTTCGACATACGAAAACATTTTCAAGATTTTTAGCACATAAAAATCCGTTTCCTACTTATCATTTACTATTTTTGGCAGGTCTTTCCTTCAACCATTAATATTGCAGTGAACCTTAGATTAACTTGAGAGATTACCAATTTTAAATAACGTGGAAATTCCGAACTAATGGGTAACCCATTATTATGGAGCGCTCCCCTCCTTGTTGACTCCATAGGAACAATGTAACTGTGTGCCTTGAGAGGAATTAATTTACGCAATCTAAATAACAAACTAATAGAGGAACAATGGGACAGTCCTTCCGCTGTAATGGTGTGCAGGCTAGAATGTCATGTGGAATGTAAAGGAAGGTGTAGTCCCTTAACATCGCTTTGTGCTAGTTAAATACAGCATACTCACACGTCTGACTTCCATATGAAACTGAAATTGAGAGGCTTATAAGGTAACTGAAAGTCTCTGTACTGCTACATGGAGTCACGTTGTCTTCTTAAGAGAATATTAAGCACCATTTTCATGAACGTTTGTCTGTTCTTGGTCCGTGCTCCTGCGACCAACGCCGTGTGCATAATAAGAATAATATTCCGTTGGAAGCCTAGGAATTGAAAACGATACATTCCTTTTTTTTCTTTCTTTGCGTATGACAGTTCCTAGGTCTTGATTGCAGAATGTGCAGAAAGTCTGCACTGATAAGAGGTGTAGCGAATATGATATGAAAATTAACACTTCCAAGACCAATGTGAAGAGTCCGAAGAGGATTGAATGTTAAGTCGGGAACACCAAATTAGAACAGGTTAATCATTTCAAGTTTTTGGGATACCGGTATGTATTCTCCCAGGATGGTAGTACACTAAGTGAAACTGAATCAATGTGCATCAAGAGAAATGCAGTTAGCTCACAGTTGCGGTCAACGGTAGTCTGTGAAATTGAAGTCAGTTCTCGGACGAAGCTATATTTCCATCGATCTGTTTCCAGACCTAGTTTGCTGTACGGGAGTGAAATATGCGTAGACTCAAGTTATTTTCTCTTTAAGTTGGATGATACAGGCATGAATGTAGCGAGAATGGTTGCTGGTACAAACAGCGATGAGTGTAAGGTTCTCGGAATGGTTATATAAAAGTTAAGTTAGGAATGGACTAGATAGATGAAGCTGTACGCATAATCTGGCTTCGGCTGTGAGGTCACGTGAGCCGAGTGAAGGAGGATATATTACCTAAGAGTTAATGGACTCGCTTAAGGAGGGTAAGAGATGTAGAGGGAGACCAAGGCCTTCAATTCAGTATCTCTTCATTCGTGGTTCCATCTACCCATTTAACATTCAGCATTCTTTTGTAATACCACGTTGCATAAGCTTCTATTCTCTTTTCTCCTGAGCTAGTTGTCCGTGTTTCACTTTCATAGAATGCCACGCTCCAGATGACTAATTTATATATCAATGTTTGAAGTGAGCAAATTTATTTTCTTAAGAAAGGCCTCCTTACTTGTGTTAGTCTGCATTGTTATCCCCCGCGCCCCCACTTACTTATACGGTCGTTAGTTATTCTACTACCCAAGTGACAATATTCATCTGCTACCTTTACGACTTCAGTTCCTAATCTAATATGCATCAGCTTACTTCGTTCTTTCGACTGTACTCCATTACATTTGTTTTCGATTTTATTTACTTTCGTCTTGCACTCTTTTTCCGATACCATTCAGCAATTTCTCCAAATATTCTGCACACTCAGATAAAATAACAATGCCATCGGAAAATTTCAGAGCATTTATTTCCTTTTCATGGATTGTGATTCCTTTTCCAAAATTCCTCTTTGATCTCCTTTGCCGTCTATTCTATATAAACATTGTAAAGGAGAGGGGACAAACTACAGCCTTGCTTCAGTCCTATCTGGATTACTGCTTCTTGTTTTCATAGCCCTCGATTCTTAGCACTATAGACTAATTTTTGCACAGATTGTAGATAATGCTGTCTCGGTATCTGATCACGATCATCTTCAGAATTTCAAATAGTTTGGTCCAATCAACGTTATCGAATGCCGTTTCTAGATCTACGAATGCCATATACTTGAACTTGTCCTTCTTAATTCGATCCTCTAACATCAGACGTAAAGTCAAGATTGATTCGCGTGTTTCTATATTTATTCTGAAGACAAACTGATCTCCCAACTCAACTTCACCTTGTTCTTCCTTTCTTCTGTGTATAATACATGTCAACATTTTGCCAGCATGAAACACTAAACTAATGGTTCGGTTGTTTTCACACTTTCCAGCACCTGCTTTCTGGTAACAGGTTTAACAATAGTATTTTTAAGATCGGATGGCACTTTTCCTTTATCATGCATCTTACATAACTTACTACATGGAATAACCTCGCCATGGCAGAATATCCTAAGACAGTCAGTAATTCTGAGGGTATGTATTTACTGCAGGTCTCTCAAAACTCTGTTCAATTCTGACTTCAAAATTTGATCTCCCATTTCATTAGAATCAATAGCCTCTTCCTGTTCCAGAACCTTATCATCTACTTCTTTCCCTTGATACAGTTGTTGAATATGCTCCTGCCATTTTTCTGCATTGTCTTCTTTCCCTAAAAGTTGTTTCCCATTTGATCCCATAATATTCATACACCTAGTTTTTCTTTCTCCGAAGGTTTCCCTGGTTTTCTTATATGCAGCAACTACCTTCCCTGCAACTATACAATCTTCAATATCGTTGCACTTCTCTTTCAGCCATTCTTCCTTAGCTGTCCTGTATTTTATGTCTACTTCATTCTTTAGTCACCTGTATTCTTTTCTGACCTCATCTTTTGGCTTTCTTGTACTTCCGCCGTTCGTCAATCAGGTCTAGTATCTCCTGTGTTATCCATTGATTCTTACTTGATCTTGCGTTTCTTACCAACCTTTCTTCAGTAGCCCTACTGATCTCATTCTTCAGGGCTGTCCACTCTTCATCTGTTGTGCTTCTTTCGCCTTTTTCGCGTAGTCCTGGAGCAATATGATCCTTGAAACAATCCCTCACTCTTTTCCTTACGTGTCTAGATCTCATCTCCTTGCATTCCTTCCTTTCTTCAGTTTTGCACAGCATTTCATGACCACGAATTTGTGGTCAGAGTCCACGTCTTGCAATCCAACACCTGGTTTCTGAATCGCTGCCTATCTTAATGAAGTCTATTTGATACCTTCCAGTGTCTCAAAGTCTTGTCCACGTATACAAATGTCGTTTGTTGTGTTTGAACCAAGTATTAGCAAGTATTATCACCGGTGCAGAATTCTACCAGCCTCTTCCATTCCTTTGTCCCAGTTCATATTCTTCTACATATCATTCTCTTCCTTGGCCTACCTCTGTATTGCAGTCTGCCATCACAATTAGATTTTCATCTCCTTTCACATAGCGTATTATATCTTCTATCTCTCCAATTATTTCGATTTCTTAACCATCCACTAAGCAAACAGGCATAGAGATCTGCAGTATTGTGTTGTGTAATGGCATGATGCCAGTCTTGACAACAATAATCTGTTCAGTATACTTGTCGTCCGACTCGTTGGCTGAATGATCAGCGTACTGGCTTTCGGTTCAGAGGGTCCCGGGTTCGATTTCCGGCCGGGTCGGGGATTTTAACCTTCATTGGTTAAGTCCAATGGCTAGGCGGCTGGGTGTTGGTGTTGTCCCCAACATCCCTGCAACTCATACACCACACATAACACCACCCTCCACCACAATAACACGCAGTTACCTACACATGGCAGATGCCGCCCACCCTTATCGGAGGGTCTGCCTTACAAGGGCTGCACTCGGCTAGAAATAGCCACACGAAATTATTATACTATACTTGTCATAGTAGCTTACCCACTGCCCTATTTTCTTGTTCATTATTAAACCAACTTCTGCATTTCTCCTGTTTGAATTTGTGTTGATAATTTTGTAGTCGCCTGACCAAAATTCCTGCTTTTCCTGCCAACGTACTTATACCAACTGCATCTAATTTTAGTATATTCATTTCCCTTTTCAGATTCTTTAACCTACCACAACGATTTAGGCTTCTATTATTCCACGCTCCTACTGACAGAATGTCAGTTTTCATCTTCTTGTTAATTGCCCTCTCTCGTGTAGTCCGTTCCCGGAGATCCGAATGGGGGACTATTTTACTTCCGGAATATTTTACGAAGGAGGAATTCATAATCAATACGTCATTCATTCATTCATACAAAGAAAGCTGTATGTCCTCGGAAGTTATTTACGGTTGTAGTTTGCCTTTGCTTTCAGCCGCGTATCGGTATAAACATAGCTAAGCCATGTTACATATTATTACAAGGCCATATCAGGCACTCGTCTAGACTGCCGCCCTTGCAACTTCCGAAAGGCTGCTATATCTCCCCCAACCCCCTACCCTGCCCACACCCAGACTTTCGATGAACCATCGTTAGGCTGGTTTCTCGACATATATAATCCGATATGGTTGCACCTACGGCTTGGCTATCTGCTTCGTTGGGACGCACACGCCTCCTCCCTACCGCGGCAAGGTTTAATAATAATAATAATAATAATAATAATAATAATAATAGTCTAATAATAATAATAATAATAATAATAATAATAATAATAATAATAATAATAATTTTTTGCTAGGGGCTTTACGTCGCACCGACACAGATAGGTCTTATGGCGATGATGGGATAGGAAAGGCCTAGGAGTTGGAAGGAAGCGGCCGTGGCCTTAATTAAGGTACAGCCCCAGCATTTGCCTGGTGTGAAAATGGGAAACCACGGAAAACCATCTTCAGGGCTGCCGATAGTGGGATTCGAACCTACTATCTCCCGGATGCAAGCTCACAGCCGCGTGCCTCTACGCGCACGGCCAACTCGCCCGGTATAATAATAGTAATACTACTACTACTACTACTACTACTACTACTAATAATAATAATAATAATAATAATAATAATAATAATAATATGCAGTGTGCAGGAATTTAGATTTGACGCCATCTAGGCAATTTCGACGTTCCGTTTTACTCTACCAGATGGCAGAATAGGTCGGATTTCTGTTGGACGACTTATGGCCGAGTTTTAATTATTTTTTCCGGTAAACACTAAGTCTGATACCAGTAATGTTTTAAATGCCGACATCGCATGGCAAGGAGTGTCGAATGTGCTCTTTTTCATCCTCAAATACCCGACTACCTCAGCATGATTTGAAACCGCAATCTAGGAATCGGTAGGCCGACACTCCACCACTGATCCACCTATAGTACCACTAACCTATGAGTGTGCATGATTTCTACTTTTCTGCTGCTTTTTAAATGTTCACTAGTAATGGATTGTTCAATACAAAAGTCAAGTTATAAACTTCTGAATGATACTAATTATAACTTCTGGTGCCTTTGGCTTTACGTCCCACTAACTACTATTCTGTTTTCGGAGACGTCGATGTGTTAGAATGTAATGCCGTAGGAGAATTTTACGCGCCAGTAATTGTACCGGCACGAGGCTGGCTTATCTGAGCACCTTCAAATACCAACGCACTGAGCCACTCTGCCCGGCAACTTCTGAATGTTTGCGGCTAGTCGTATTACAAAGTAACGTTATGTTTTTTTTTCATTATTTCCGAACAAGACACTTCATTTTATGGTATGTGAATGACGTCGTACTTACACATAAAATATTACGTTGGCTCTGGGGTAGGTAAGTGTTAGAAGTGGGAAGAAAGTTATTGCTCCAGTATTTGTTTGATGTGAATATATGTTTGTCGTGCAATTTTTGTTGTCCCGGGGTACTTGCGTTTAGTGCTCGGTTACCGACCACCGCGATTCGATTCTCGGAATGAGCAACTAATTTTCCGGCCCCACAGTCTAGGGGTAGCGAGCCTGCCTCTTACCCGGAGGCCCCGGATTCGATTCGTGGACAGTTCAGAGAGTTTTACCAGGATCTGAAGGCTGAGTCGTGGTCCACTCATCCTACCTGAAGTCAATTGAGGATCTGTATGACCGTGATATGACGGCTTCGGTCTAGAAAGTTAAGGATAACGGCCGAGAGGATCAGTCACACCGACCACGCATCACCTCGTAATCTGTTTTTAAACGGGAAACTATAGAAAACCATTTTAAAACTGCCGACGATGAGGTTCGAACCAACTATCTCCCGAATGCAAGCTCTCATTACACGGTGTGTAGCCAACTCTCTCAGTACCTCCCGAATGCAAGCTCACATTACACGGTATGCAGCCAACTCTCTCAGTACCTCCCGAATGCAAGCTCACAGCTACACGGTATGCAGCCAACTCTCTCGGTATCTCCCGAATGCAAGCTCACATTACACGGTATGTAGCCAACTCTCTCGGTATCTCCCGAATGCAAGCTCACAGCTACACGGTATGCAGCCTACTCTCTCGGTATCTCCCGAATGCAAGCTCATATTACACGGTATGTAGCCAACTCTCTCGGTATCTCCCGAATGCAAGCTCACAGCTACACGGTATGCAGCCAACTCTCTCGGTATCTCCCGAATGCAAGCACACAGCTACACGGTATGCAGCCAACTCTCTCTGTACCTCCCGAATGCAAGCTCACAGCTACACGATATGCAGCCAACTCTCTCGGTACCTCTCGAATGCAAGCTCTCATTACACGGTATGCAGCCAACTCTCTCGGTATCTCCCGAATGCAAGCTCTCATTACACGGTATGCAGCCAACTCTCTCTGTATCTCCCGAATGCAAGCTCTCATTACACGGTATGCAGCCAACTCTCTCGGTATCTCCCGAATACAAGCTCACATTACACGGTATGCAGCCAACTCTCTCGGTATCTCCCGAATGCAAGCTCACAGCTACACGATATGCAGCCAACTCTCTCAGTACCTCCCGAATGCAAGCTCACAGCTACACGATATGCAGCCAACTCTCTCGGTATCTCCCGAATGCAAGCTCACAGCTACACAATATGCAGCCAACTCTCTCGGTATCTCCCGAATGCAAGCTCACAGCTATACGATATGCAGGCAGCTCTCTCAGTACCTCCCGAATGCAAGCTCACAGCTACACGATATGCAGCCAACTCTCTCGGTATCTCCCGAATGCAAGCTCTCATTACACGGTATGCAGCCAACTCTCTCGGTATCTCCCGAATGCAAGCTCACATTACACGGTATGCAGCCAACTCTCTCGGTATCTCCCGAATGCAAGCTCACAGCTACATGGTATGCAGCCAGCTCGCTCGGTGGAGACACTTTTCTTCAATGTGTAAGGGCACCTCGCCGCTGTATCATCTATAACATGATGTACAACTTCCCATATTGCTCCACATTGGTATACGGAAGACACGTTCATCACTTGTAATTTTACAGCTTCAGAATGACATTCTATCTGAATCCATGTTTTATCGATACAAGTAGAATCAAACATTTCTTAGGATATATGACGGCAGCTGACACCATGCAGATTAAGCAGGTGTGGAGTGTACACGTAACGCGAGCCGCATACGTAAGGTTTCGTGGAAGTGCTTAATTTTTCGTAAACAGGCAAAGATCAACTCTCACCTATGATTTAACTTAAGACTCTTCCTCCATCGCAGTCGTTAACTATGCTTGTTTCTTTCAATCTAGAAATATAATACATTAATTTATCTTCGAATAGTTGCAGATTGTAACAATCATAATGAGAGATTTTAAGCGAACTCACAAGATTTTCATACTATGCGAAATTTACGATACAATTTCTGTATTAGTTAGCTGGTTACATTAATTGAGCCCTCCCATCTCCACTGCTGTACTGGAAATTTCGGATTCGCTTTGACTGAAACTGGTAGCAGCTGGCTGGCGGAAACCTGTCATACTCATCAGTCCTCTCCTATTCCCTTTTACTACATACACTACTTCCCATCCACTCACCCACTTTCAGAGAAGAGGTTCATTCCAAGTAGAAATTGTTGTCCAGTAGACATACTATAAACGAGAGCCACAATAACTCCACTAAGGGCTACCGAAGGAGGCTAGTATTCGCGAACTCTCTTGTCCAGGCAGAACCACGTGCACATCCAATAATCGTAAACGTAGCCATTCCTCTGAACAACTACGTTTCCTATATATATAAAATAATTACTGAGGTCATTCTTTGAAATAGTTGGGTTTTGTGAGTGAGAATTTACGTCTTCGATGGACAGTATTATATCATAAAAGCAAGCCCGACTGATTGGCTCATAGTGTAGAGTGTCCAAACTCGCTGGTTCAATCCCAATACGGACCGATAGTATCTGAAGGTGCTCAAATCGTTAGCCTCGTGTCGGTAGGCTTACCGGCACGTAATAGAACTCTTGCGGGACAAATTTATAGCATCTCGGCGTTCCCGAAAACCATAGAATTAGTGAGAGAAAAAAATATTATTATTATTATTATTATTATTATTATTATTATTATTATTATTATTATTATTATTATTATTATTATTATTAACGTCTCTTTAACTGCTTATAATGTGTACAGACACAAACATTAGTTCGTAAACAAAGTAATACTCAGCCTCAGGAAAGTAGAAGGGAGTGATAGCTCAGTCATTTCGTTACAAGGTTAATACCAGGGTGGTCACAGCTTAATTGCAGTCGGCCCACGTAAGAATTTCGAAACGGAAATTCACGTCCATGTGATTAAAATGTTGCACCCATGGCTTACGATCACAAGATTAACGGCCAAATAAAACTTCTTTTTAATTATTGTGTTGTTCTAAGTGCAAGAGAATTAATTGCTTCGGTAGCGTTTCTTGGCACATTCTGTGTGAATATGATTGCCCAAAATAAATGTTGTATCGATTCAAAATTAATCTTAACTCGACTTCAGTTGCTGAAGTTTCTGTAACTGCATAAGGTAAATAATGATTGAAGTTTAATGAGAGCAACAATTGTATTTTGTTAAGTCTGCCGAAAGCCAGCTGGGTTTCTTAACATTGTTATCATTTAACTGCAGATTTCCAAAAAATACTACGTCTGACGGTCGTCATGTAGCAGATTTTTAAATCATCCGTATGTATTACTCAAGGAACTGATTGTGTGTTTATTTAAAAGGGAACTACAATTGTGAATGAGGCCATGGCTTATTCATTTTGTAAAATTTGCCATTAAATATGGTGTGAGAAACGAGGGCGTAGGTGGTGGCAAGTGTGGCAGATATCCAGTGACATTAAAAAACTTTCAAACAACCAATTCATATGCCAGTTCTGAAAGTGTATGCTCAAAGCTCCGTATTAGAATACACTAAATCTACTCGTAAACACACACAAACACGCAGGCACACGCGTTGAAAACAATAGCCACATCATCATTTCAGACATATAAGTTTTAATCTCAATATGGAAATCATTTATTAGCTATATACCCTGTTTACGACAGTTGGAACACGATTCCGAGCAATTTGCAGCAGCCAAATATGTACTTATTGCCCCTTTGGCGCTCACTGGAAAGAGAGTATATACATTATCTTAATGAGGGATATAAAACCGGGATCGTTAGGCATGTTTTCATGTGAGTGTTGATGTGGGATTTCAAAATGCAAAGACGTACTTAAGGATAGTGAGGAATCAGTTGGATAGGGGAACATATTTTCGATGTAACAATAACCCAACTCATATTATAAAATAAAATATCGAATATTTTTTATTAATCATTCAAAATATGGAAATAGATTTCTTTAAATTTTACACATGCGTTCATGTTATTTAATCAGTTACAAAATTGAAGTCTTAAACTTAAGGGTCAGTTAGGATGTCCATACTAACATATGGCACTTGAAGTACTTCCTTGGGTCTGTTCAATTTTTTCTTCCCGAGAAGTGCTAGGCCTATTTGTAAGACGTTAAAAAACGACTGTTGATACTGAGAATGTGACTGATACTACAGCGGGAAATATATTTATCCCCTGGGAAATAACTCACTATAGCCTAGAAAATAACACTGTTCACCGTTCTTCTGGCGTGTTTTTGACGCTCGGTCCCTCCAGAAAGTCTCTTCAATTGTCAGGTCCAGGATTGTTTTCACCGAACGTTCAAAAAGAGAAATCTGTTATATTTTAAAACGGACATAAGACCTTAAGCGTCGTGGATAAAGTGAACCCTCACTGTAGACTCAAAACGGAAGCTGTTTTTGAAAGACAATAAGCTCTTAAATGACTAACTTGACGAAATGATTATACGTGTCCAAATGAAACTGTAGATTACGTACTTTTTTTATATCAAGGATTTTAAATGACATAAGTTGTCGGCTAATGTATTTAAAGACGGTACAATATTTAACTACCAAGGTTGGAACGGTAATTACCGTTGGAATTACCTGAAAACTGCTTACATACAGAGATTCCATACTGCATCCTTCTCATTCATACTTATGTGTTCTGTAAGCGCTACTGGAGAAATGGATCTACATTTAACAATGAATGGGTCATTTCAGAAAGCGATCTATGTCTGCTCAAATGAAGTTTTGGAAAAGTAAATGACTAGTTAAAATAGGAATCTTATAGAAATATAACTAAAGGCATGTGAATATTTTTCTTACGATAACAAAGTTCGACTCGTTGGCTGAACGGTCGGCGTACTGGCCTTCGGTTCAGAGGGTCCCGGGTTCGATTTCCGGCCGGGTCGTGGATTTTAATCTTAATTGGTTAATTCCAATGGCACGGGGGCTGGGTGTAGGTGTTGTCTTCGTCATCATTTCATCCTCATCACAACGCGCAGGTCGCCTACGAGTCTCAAATAGAAAGACCTGCACCTGGCGAGCCGAACCCGTCCTGGGATATCCCGGCTCTAAAAGCCATACGACATTTCATTATTTACGATAACAAAGGAACCTCTTTCTTAACTTTCCACTGCTGTATTTAAGGTTCGTCTTACTTGCCTTATAATTTATGGTTTGTAAATTTTGTCATTTTTTCACTCAGGTATTTTTATAGATTTGTTTATAATAGCTCCGTCAGTGTGTTTTAAGTTGGCATCATCTGTTGAACTTAATCGTTAATCATATTTCCTAAATTTAGTCTCTAGTTTTCATTTTTAGGGCAGGATCAGGAAATATACGCGACACTATTTTAGTTTTTCAGGTTCATTGCGCCCTTTTTTTCTGATATAAGCGCTTTCTTGCTGCGTGTTCAGATTTGAATTAGTGCAGATCTATAATTTTATCTAAAATACAGGTCCAGCTCCTTCGCTGAATGAACAGCGTACTGGTCTACGGTTCAGTGGGCCCCGGTTGTCATTCCCGAATGGGTCAGGAATTTTAATCTTAAATGGTTAATTCTCTCAGCTTGGGGACTGGGGGTTCCTGCTGTCCCCAACATCCCTGCAAATGATACACCACACACTACACCATCCTCCACCAAAACAACAGGCAGTTCCCATAAACAGCACATGCCGTCCACCCTCGTCGGAGGGTCTACCTCACAAGAGCTGAACCAGGCTAATATTCTTTCTTTCTTCCTTCCTTTCTTTCTTTCTTTCTTTCTTTTATAATCTGTTTGTCGTCCAGGGTTGGTTTTCCCTCGGACACAGCGAGGGACTTCGACTCCATCGCCTCAAGGGCAGTGTCCTGGAGCGTGAGACATTGGGTTCGTCGGTACAACTGGGGTGGAGGACAAGTACCTTGCCCAGGCGGCCTCACCTGCTATGCTGAACAGGAGCCATGCCGGGGGATGGGAAGATTGGAAGGGATAGGCAAAGAAGGGATAGACAAGGAAGAGGGAATTGAAGCGGCCGTGACCTTAGGTACTACCCCGGCATTTGCCTGGAAGAGAAGTGGGAAACCACAATACACCACTTCGAGGATGGATGAGGTAGGATTTGAACCCTCCTATACTCAGTTGACCTCCAGAGGCTGACTGGATCCCGTTCCAGCCCTCGTACCACTTTTCAAATTTCGTGCCAGAACCGGGAATCGAACCCGGGCCTCCGGGGGTGGTAGCTAATCACACTAACCACTACACCACAGAGGCGAACAACAGGCTAATATATTATTATTATTATTATTATTATTATTATTATTATTATTATTATTATTATTATTATTAATTATTGTTATTATTGCACCGGAGGTACACAACTTAGGTACACTTCTCTCTCAATTTTATTTTGAGGTGACTATGATTTTGTAACCTTTAAAATCTAGCTAATCTAATCTAAAATCTGCAATTTGATTGTTTTTCCCCATCTAGTCACCTCCGTAGTATAGGCTTAGCCTCTGTAATGATGGGCCGTAACCCAAAATAGGGTTTTAAAGAGTTCTGTAAATTGTAGGAGTGCAAGAGTTCACCTCCTTAACATTTTGGTTTTTGCCAGTAACTTTTAACCGTTTGTTTTTACCGAAGGCCATGTAGAATGGCTGCTTGTTACCTCTGTTAAACTCTATCTCATTTATTTCATGTTAAAGTTAACAGACTGTTGAGCAGTTAAGACAGTGAATACCGTTTAATTTTATTAAATGTAGGTTGTGCCTTTGATAGGCCTGGAAAGTGTGAATGTTCGAAAATAGATTCCTAAGTGTAAATTTGTGGAGCAAGGATGCTCTTCCTTCTGATGTAAAAATGGGAAGATCCGTTTCCTTGACTGTCGATTGAATGGAGCAGTAGTGCACTAGGAACATTTGTTATTGGGAGCTTCAAACTCAGCCTGTAAAATTGTTATCTGATTATTCTAGATTGTCTTTTGAGCTCACGAGCTAAAATTGTACCTGATTTTGTCATTTTATTGGTAAAGTATAAACTTTGGAAAAGGGGGAAAGGTTAAGAAAGGAAATAATAATAATAATAATAATAATAATAATAATAATAATAATAATAATAATAATAATAATAATAATGTTATTTGTTTTACGTCCCATTAATGTCTTTGACGGTTTTCGGAGACGCCGAGGTGCCGGAATTTAGTCCCGTAGGAGTTCTTTTACGTGCCAGTAAATTTACCGACACGAGACTGACGTATTTGAGCACCTTCAAATACCACTGGACTGAGCCAGGATCGAACCTGCGAAGTTGGGGTCAGAAGGCCAGCGCCTCAACCGTCTGAACCACTCAGCCCGGCAAGAAAGCAAATAAAACTGCCAATTTTAAAGTTTTAAATTAATCTTCTGACTGTTTCATATCCACCCATTCATGCCCGAACCTTCTTTTACCTCTGCTTCCACAAAATCCCCGGATCGATTATTATTATTATTATTATTATTATTATTATTATTATTATTATTATTATTATTATTATTATTATTATTATTATTATTATTATTATTATACGATGTTAGGCATTTTCTTGCTGATGCAGTTACATACGCTTTTATCCATGTTACGACATTTTACTAAACTTTCGATCCCATTCATGGTGGACTGAACAGCTCTCAACTTCACACCCAGATGAGCTACGGTGTCATTCATGGTAGCCCTGGAATAGCGAAGTGGAGCAGTTCGATCTCTGGCTATGGCGATTTTCAGCAATCTTACCACTCGTAATCTAGGTAACTTTAAATTGATTAGGATCTTATTACTAATTGCGACGTAAAGCAAATAGCAAAAAAAAAAAAAGCTAATTGCGAAACACCTGCCCTAGTCGTGACCCTAATTATCACAGTTACACATTTTGTATTTTGAAAATAGTCCTTATTTTCTGCTTCCTTCAAACCAAGGTTGCCAAAGGCAAAGTATACCAAACAGTAGGAAGAGTGACAGTCGAAAGAAATAAAGCTCTAACAGTCTGCTTGAACTATTTAAAATATGCAGTTTCAATAACAGTTCCGTCAAATGATGTATAAAGTATTTGGTGGTTTTCACAGAATATGACATTTTAATTGTGGCCAGAGATTGTTTCAGAGTGGTGAGGGCATTACCCAAGGAGAACTACGTACAGAAATGTGTGAAAAGGCGCGTTATTATTCCTCTTGCTCTCACCATCATACCCATCATACCTTCAACTTGAATGCACGTGGGCATTTTTTCCTGATACTTTTTTTTTGCTAGGGGCTTTACGTCGCACCGACACAGATAGGTCTTATGGCGACGATGGGATAGGAAAGGCCTAGGAGTTGGAAGGAAGCGGCCGTGGCCTTAATTAAGGTACAGCCCCAGCATTTGCCTGGTGTGAAAATGGGAAACCACGGAAAACCATTTTTCAGGGCTGCCGATAGTGGGATTCGAACCTACTATCTCCCGGATGCAAGCTCACAGCCGCGCGCCTCTACGCGCACGGCCAACTCGCCCGGTTTTCCTGATACTAAGGGATGGTGAGTTTGTAGGTTTTCTCCTGACACCGCCATAATATATTCTAATATACTGTACACCGAGCTCGATAGCTGCAGCCGCTTAAGTGCGGCCAGTATCCAGTATTCGGGAGATAGTAGGTTCGAACCCCACTGTTGGCAGCCCTGAAAATGGTTTTCCGTGGTTTCCCATTTTCACACCAGACAAATGCTGGGGCTGTACCTTAATTAAGGCCACGGCCGCTTCCTTCCAACTCCTAGGCCTATCCTATACCATCGTCGCCGTAAGACCTATCTGCGTCGGTGCGACGTAAAACAAATAGCAAATATATATATATATATATATATATATATATATATATATATATATATATATACTGTACATGTCTGATCCCCCAGTATATGTAGGCTATAGTACCCAGAGGGAGAGTTATACAGTATATTAGTAGCTGGAAAAGAATTCATTCCAAAGCCTAAATTTAAATCCAATCTCATGCCCTGTTTTGTTTCCAGTTAAGCGCCAAAGATATTAGATGTTTGTGTTAAAGTCTTCTCTCAGGACTGTGTGTTACGTGTCCCAAATGCACACCCACCTAACTTTTTCATTGCCATTCTCTCAAACAAGTTCTTTGTCCGTTTCTTCTTTTTCTTAATTTAATGGCAGTTTGAATACGTTCCCTCTCAGTATCACAGCTCGACCGTCTTCTAATTTCTTCGGTCTTCGTAGTCAACAGTTCATACGACACTTACGTAAATAACATTACGTTCCTCACGTTCTTAATTGAGTTTCGACGTTTAAAATGAACCATTAGTGTCTGATGGTCATCGTTGATCGTCATTGAAATTAAAGAGGCTGCCGCTCTTGCTTCAAGCGTAATTCATTTTTCCTTCTATCTGTTCTTTTTTATAAACTCCCAAACAATGACGCCATCATCTTCTCTTTTAAGTCCCTCCCCATATTTGGCTCCTCAATCTCTCGTGGCCCGATTACTATTCAGACGTAATCAGGTTGTCTATTGTTTTCATGGTACTCAACCAAATCCGTTTAAAGCTTTGGCGCTGTGATCTTCGGTGTGGAAACCAACTAAGCATTCTGGATTCCAAGGGTTCCAAAAGTCTCTAACATGCCTTTATATCTACAGCTGGCAAACATAAATGACGATAACGTTAGGGGGCCGATGACTTAGATGTTAGGCCCCTATAAACAACAATCATCATCATCATCATCATCATCATCATCATCAAATTGTTAGCAAAATGCTAGCTAGAGTCTGTGCAAACAGTATGGAGGAGAAAAAACCAAACCCCATGGCGCTACAATTCTGATGGGCCTTGGCCTACCAAGCGACTTCTGCTCGGTCCGAAGCCCTGCAAATTATGAGGTGACTCCACGGTCAGTGCGACGAATCCTCAGGGCCGTTAATTTTTGGCTTTCTAGACCGGAGTCGCTATCTCACCGCCAGATAGAATCTCAACTGTAATCACGTAGACTGAGTGGTCCTCTAACAGTCCTCAGATCCAGATAAGAGTCGTTGACCCAGAGCCTCCGGATGATAGGCGGGCAAGCTACCCCTAGAACGTGGGCCCGGCTGGGGAAGAAAAGTAAACAGTAAACAATCTTAAGGGATTGTGCCAAATTTATAAGAACCGGAAGAACTGTGGAACTTACCGTAGAGTTTTATGTAATACTTCATCTGAAGCGTAAACAACTGCTGTTAGCAAAAAACGAGAAATAATGTATTTTACGTATTTGCAACTGTACAAGTTGTTATCAGGCTAAACTGAGGGTTTTTCTTTCTAGGTATTAACTAGACCACGTGCGACATGTATTTATGATTACGGTACTGGTGCTGTTGCGGGTGGTAGTGGTGAAGAAAGCCCAAAACACCACAGCATGTTGTGCTCGCAGGGTGCGAGTGTATAGTTAATACTACACCTTAACTGGTCTTACTGGCTGGTAAAATTCTTGATTGGCCGGGCTGAGTGGCATAGACGGTTGAGGCGCTGGCCTTCTGACCCCAACTTGGCAGGTTCGATCCTGGCTCAGTCCGGTGGTATTTGAAGGTGCACAAATACGTCAGCCTCGTGTCGGTATATTTACTGGCACGTAAAAGAACTCCTGCGGGACTAAATTCCGGCACCTCGACGTCTCCGAAAACCGTAAAAGTAGTTAATGGGACGTAAAACAAATAACATTGTTAAAATTCTAGATTGAATGACATTCTCCACTATTCGTATAACCACAAGGGTCCTTCACAGTTGAAGAGGAGCCTTCGAGAAAGATATGTTCAATTTACCTCAACACAGATTGGATGCGAATGTTCTTTATTCAGCTAGAAAGCTGGCGTAACTCAACACATAAGAGGACGAAAAACTAGGCAACTTCAGCTTCCCAAGCATATCGCAGTTGTCGCGTTGTTCGTGCTTTGGCTCTTGGATTTTGATCAACACTGTTAAGGTAAGCCCACTCCTCAAGTTTGGCTTGTAAAATTGTTTATTTTCTCTCATTGACGCTTATTGGAAATACTATGCATTGGAAAGTCAAAATCCAAGCATTCGTGAGGACCTAATAGAACTTCAGAATTATCACTTGCAACACGAATGTTATTTACTATGGTAGATGTCAGTTTAATGACTCAGTTCCAGTTACTGTATATGGCATTACTTCGCTTTATCCGCAAATATGTGCCATGTGATTTAAAGTGAATTTACTTGCAATCTCAGTGAAGTATGTTAATAGAGTAGAACACGCTACCACAGATTCCTCCCACATTAGCCAGTCTCCCTCTCCGCCACTGATTGACTGAATTGCGCCGAGCGGTTTCAGTGATCTACTGGATGGCGGGCCTGTTTACAGAGCGTGGAACTAGAAGTTATCCATTAATTACAGTACCTATATTCACGGAAGAGAATAACTAGGTGTAAGTGCATAACTAAATATCCAAGTATAAGGAAAGGTTGAATGAATTAAATGACCTATTTCGTCTTCAGATTTTGTCTTATGGGTATGTGATAGTGCATATAAGTAAACATCTAACTACTTAGGAGCTGCGATTACACGATGTGACTCAGTAACGCTGATGATTATGATGCTTGTTGTTTTAAGGGGCCTAACATCGAAGGTCATCGGCCCACTCAGTAACGTGGCGAACATCTATGTCATTTATTTCTTTCCTGTATCCGCTTCTGCAGATTCGAACCTGAACCTGTGGAGCTAGGTCCCGTATTTTACATCATTCATTCCGAGAGAGTGGTGAGATAAGCTATTTTTTCCTACCTCAGTTCCCAAATTTAGTTTTAATTAACCTCACTCCTCTGATAGCGTTAATTAATTTAATTTCGTGTGGCTATTTCTAGCCGGGTGCAGCCCTTGTAAGGCAGACCCTCCGATGAGGGTGGGCGGCATCTGCCATGTGTAGGTAACTGCGTGTTATTGTGGTGGAGGATAGTGTTATGTGTGATGTGTGAGTAGCAGGGATGTTGGGGACAGCACAAACACCCAGCCCCCGAGCCTATGGAATTAACCAATGAAGGTTAAAATCCCCGACCCGGCCGGGAATCGAACCCGGGACCCTCTGAACCGAAGGCCAGTACGCTGACCATTCAGCCAACGAGTCGGACCTCTGATAGCGTAATATACAGACATTAACTCACACTAAATAACCAGAGTTGAAAATCGCGTTGTCCTTCTAACTCCGAAGATGGACATCATCATCTTACTTCATTTATGTTGTAGTATTTCAGCTTATATTGTCTGTTAACTTTCGTGCACAGCCCCAAAGTTAAACATCTCTGGATCCTTTTCAGAAGTCCAAGGTTCGACTTATGGCCCGTCCATACCCAGAGTTGAAAATCGCGTTGTCCTTCTCAACTCCGAAGATGGACATCATCATCTTCCTTCATTTATGTTGTAGTATTTCAGCTTATATTGTCTGTTAACTTTCGTGCACAGCCCCAAAGTTAAACATCTCTGGATCCTTTTCAGAAGTCCAAGGTTCGATTTATGGCCCGTCCAAGAACTTAAGTCCGGGTCTGAAGGTAGGAATGGGATTAATGTAGCCTAAAAGGCTATCTGATGTGAGAGTCAAAGAAATCGGTTAAGAAAGCCAAGCTTTTCTGTCTACCTATCTAAGGGAGTTGTAAAAAAAATCCGTGTAAGTCTGAATAATTTTTTCACTGAAAAGAACAGTTTAGTGATAGTGGAGGTGATTGTTGTTTTGGTGGGCAAACCCCAAGGCTTATTTGTCGCAAGCAAAACGTTATCCGGAGTGTTCCGTTATAGAGTAGGAGTTTGAAAAGGATAATGGACTATGCACTGTGAACAACTAAATATATCTTCGGAAACAATTTGGACTATCATGACACACGAGTGCTACTACTGGATTACCTGAATTTCAAGGGGATAGATGATTACTATTCTTTCTTTCGTTCTTTCTTTCTTTCTTCTTTACGGAAAATCGACGAGATAATCAGTTCTCTGTACTACTAAGTGAACTGTTTCTAATTGCATGTGCATTTACCAACTCGGTAGTGTGAGGATAGCTTGTCTGCCTCGTATACTCTGGATTCGATCTCTAGCTCATCTAAGGATTTCAATCCTGGATTGAGGGATGGAACAAGATTCACTCGGCATCATGAAGTTAACTGAAGCATTGTCTGCTATGAGAGGAAGCGAACCCAGCCAAGAATGCCACAATCAAAGAAGTCATCATGCTGACCTCATGACATTCCAATATCTGCAGGTAATGTGACTGAACAAAAGTCGTCTTGGAAAGCGAAGGCCAAAAAATGGGGGTATGTGCCACGGGTTTTTCTTTTATTATTATTATTATTATTATTATTATTATTATTATTATTATTATTATTATTATTATTATTATTATTATTATCCTCTGTTAGGTATGCGGGAGGAAGGCCATTATGAATAGGCTATGTTCAATTTGTATGTTAAGTCTTCAGCCCGGGGCCTGGTTGGATCCTCAAATAAACCAAACCAAACCCCATGGTGCAACAACCCCGAAGGGCCATGGCCTACCAAGCGATCGTTGCTCAGCCCGAAGGCCTGCAGATTGCGAGGTATCGTGTGGTCATCACGACGGAACCTCTCGGCCGTTATTCTTGGCTTTCTAGACCGGGGCCGCTGTCTCACCGTCAGTAGCTCCTCAATTGTAATCACGTAGGCTGAGTGGACCTCGAACCAGCTCTCAGATGCAGGTAAAAATCCCTGACCTGGCCGGGAATCGAACCCGGCACCTCTGGGTAACAGGCAGGTACGCTACCCCTACACCGCAGGGCCGGCTTGGATCTTCAAATAGAACCACACAATTTACGCGGTTATAGAGAAACCACAAAAACCCACGGTGACACCAGGCATGATGAGGAGTGAGGTAGTTTGCCATTACTTTCCCTACCTGACCAGAAAGTGCTATTGCCGGGCTGAGTGGCCCAGACGGTTAAGGCGCTGGCCTTCTAACCCCAACTTGGCAGGTTCGATTCTGGCTCAGTCCGGTGGTATTTGAAGGTGCTCAAATACGATAGCCTCGTGTCGGTGGATTTACTGGCACGTAAAGGAACTCCTGCGGGACTAAATTCCGGCACCTCGGCGTCTCCGAAGACCGTAAAAGTAGTTAGTGCGACGTAAAGCAAATAACATTATTATTAGAAAGTGCTATTGTAGCACGACTGGCCTTATGAATATCCTTTTATTACATTCAAACGCATTAGTGCTCCGAACGTCATTCCTCAGCACCCTGCTTCTGTACTGTCACAACCATAAACGAGACTGAGGCATTTACATTTTGCTATGACCTGTGCCAGGAGACAGGTGAAAAAACTACTGGATGTTCAATATAGGTCCCGCGATGTGAACCTCGGAACTACAAACGATGAAGCTACTCAATTTGACGCCCGTAGGAGTTAATCATGCTGATTATTTAGCTCATGGCTTCAATCCGGTATAAGAATAGGCTTATCAGGAACTTCAACTACCGGGCGAGTTGGTCGTGTGTTTAAGGGCGCGCAGCTGTGAGCTTGCATTCGGGATATAGTGGGTTCGATCCCCACTGTCGGCAGCCCTGAAGATAGTTTTCCGTGGTTTCCCACTTTCACAGCAAGCAAAAGCTGGGACTGTACCTTAATTAAGGCCACAGCCGCTTCCTTCCCACTCCTAGGCATTTCCTATTCCATTATTGCCATAAGACCTATCTGTGTCGGTGTGACGTAAAGCAAAATTGTAGGGGAAAAAAAAAAAGAATTTCAACTAATCGCCAAATTTTGCACTTATTTTGTACGGGTGTTCGGAAACAACCCGAACCGCGTATATGAGCGAGGGTTAGTCATACTACTAAATAATTTGAAAAAAAAAACAATTCGATATCTCGTGCCCTTGTGATTTTTTCAGCTGCTGAAGTGAAACAATCAGATCGCTTCGCGGGCGAATTGAAATGGATATTGCGAGGCGGTGTTGCTAAATCTGCACGTGGTTTAAGACTGGCTCGCGAACACAAACATTCGGAAAAACTTTGCCAGGGTAGGGATTTGAACACGGAACTCCGAGATGACAAGATCGCGCCATACCATGCACGCGATGGTGACACCGGCTGAAACCCGCCGTGCGTTTGATGCTGATTTCTCGGCATGGGAAGCTGCTAGGCCATAGGTCATTTACGGAAATCTTCGTTAAGCATCCCTATGGTATGTGTACAGCGGACTTGGACGCACATTTTAAGGCAAGCCTTCCTAATCTGGTGCTCTCAGGCCGGTATAAAGCCATGTACAGATTTAGCAACACCACCTCGCAGAGCCCACTTAAATTCTCCCGTGAAGCGATCTGGTTGGCTGAATTCAGCAGCTGATATAATGACAACGGGGCGAGATATCGAATTTAAAAAAAAATATTTATCAGTATGACCAACCCTCTAACGCTCATATACCCGGTTCACTTTATTTCGGACCACCTGTATACATTCATCAGAATAAAGCACTGGAACATCTTCAATAGTCGGGCTCCAAAGCTAAATGGTTAGCGTGCTGGCCTTTGGTCACAGGGGACCCGGGTTCGATTCCCGGCAGGGTCGGGAATTTTAACCATCACTGGTTAATTTCGCTGGCTCGAGGGCTGGGTGTATGTGTCGTCTTCATCATCATTTCATCCTCATCACGACGCGCAGGTCGCCCACGGGTGTCAAATCAAAAGACCTGCTCCTGGCGTGCCGAACTTGTCCTCGGACACTCCCAGCACTAAAAGCCATACGCCATTTCATTTCATCTTCAATAACTTATTTCACCAGGGACCGCACAGTCCACAGGGCGTAGCTGTGTTGTTCGGATGAAGCCGGCATATCAGGAGACCCAAAGAGTTAAAATTCAAAAATAAAACAGCAGTCTGTATTTCCGTGCTGATAGCGTTGTTCTATGTATGGTATATGAATACCGGCGTTTATTTGATTTGTTTTATATTTATTCACTTTTGCTTATTATTATTCTTTCTTTCATTCTTCCTTAACCCATTTACTATCTAGGGTTGGATTTCCCTCGGACTCAGCGAGCGATCCCACCTCTACCGCCGCAAGAGCAGTGTCCTGGAGCGTCAGACTTTGGGTCGGGGGATACAACTGTAAAGGAGTACCAGTACCTCACCCAGGTAGCCTCACCTGCTATACTGAACAGGGGCCTTGTGGGGGGATGGGAAGATGGGAAGAAATTGACAAGGAAGAGGGAAGGAAGCGGCCGTGGTGTTAAGTTAGGTACAATCCCGGCGTTTGCCTGGAGGAGAAGTGAGAAACCATGGAAAACCACGTCCAGGATGGCTGAGGTGAGAATCAAATCCATCTCTACTCAGTTGACCTCCCGAGGCTGAGTGGACCCCGTTCCAGCTCTCGTACCACTTTTCAAATTTCGTGGTTTAGAACCCGGGCCTCCAGGGGTGGTAGATAATCATGGTAACCACTACCCCACAGAGGCGGGCTTTTTTATCATTGCGCATTTAATTTTATAGTTATTCACTAAATAGTCAAAATAAATTCAACTCAAGCTCAAGATTCTCTCTAGATATTCTGGAGTTCTCGTTGTATTACTTATATTCAATGTTGGGAAGAGTACTGAACAAAGAATAAGTGGGCTCGATTACAGTTAACTGCTTGAGAAATATTTTACTCAGTTACGATTACAAATTACTTTTTCAAAAAATAATAAGTAAAATTACAATTATAATTACTTTATAGAATGTTAGTCCTACGGTAATCGCAGGGTCTTTTTTTTCGCTTGGGGCTGGAATAACGCAAAAGTTTGCAAGAAAAGGGATATATTACTTCTTTTTGTGTGTATTTTTTAGCATAGAGGTCTTAAGTGGCTATCATCACTAGGTGAGACCAAACACGATAACTTGGAATTTTCGAAATGATCTTTTTCCCGTCATTTTTGTTTTAGTTAATGACCTTTCAGCGCTTGAAATTTATTTTACATTTACTTTGAAAATAAATTAATTGGTTCTTAAAATTCTCATCTCTAATCCTCGACGTGTCAAGGGGGAAAGAACATCTTTGCAACGCCGTATAGGGGCACTTGAAGAATTCCCTGTGTTTAATTTTAAGAACATCCTTGCAATGTCTTTGGAAGTACTAGAGAGGTAAGAAAGTACCTCATCCAGAACTGGTGAAGCTACTGGTAGAACTGGTAGAACTAAAAAACTTATCTTCATAATTTATTTTTTCACATTGCTGCTTCCGGGCGATGTCTATTAATTACTACATTGTAATGATTTCAATTTTATTTCAAGAAGTAAATTACTAGTTAAAATTGATTTTTTAAAGTAGCGATTACGAGTAAAAATTACTAAAAATGTAATAGTTAGGCTACTAGTAATTTGATTACTTTTCTCAGTTACTTCCAAACTCTGCTTATATTACTTACAAGGAGTATCTGTACATTTTCTAAAAAGAAGTATGGAAGAGTGATTGTATTCTGTATATTAACTGTCGTAACATGTTCTCTGACTGCCATGTAACTATGTTTCAGGGCTAGTATGTCGTGAGTCATGTCGACGCTCACCTCCCCTGGTGTGGTCTCCCCGCCGGCTGCCCCCTTCAGCCTGGACGCTCTGTGCCGCCCCGTGGGTGAGACGCCGCCCCCACCAGCAGCAAGTCCTAAAGGTACACTATATTCATATGATGTGTTAATTTGCTTTTACTGATACCTGCTCTTCTTACAGAGCACCCGTACAAGTGTCCGTAACGTGGAGGTAATGAAACAATGAGGGCTCGAAAACACAGGTGAAGATAATCTTGATGTCCCTCTCAATAGCTGGCTCGAATGACGTGGTATAAAATGCCGATAGAATTAAGCGCATTACTGCTTTTATTACGGAAATCTTTCTTCAATAGGAAGCAATAAACATCGTTTTGGCGTACTGTTTGGATGTCATTATGGTATCACTTTTAGACTTTTATAACCTAACCGGCCCATTCTCACTATCTTTATATGAAGAAATACGTTTGGTGGGCGTTGATGTACTGGTAGTCCCAGAAATCGAAACAGCACTTGTAACATTACACATTCTCTTCCAGTGTCGAGAGATGCCTAACAAAAAATTGTGGTGTAGTTCCTCTTCTTTATTATTATTATTATTATTATTATTATTATTATTATTATTATTATTATTGTTATTATTATTATTTATTTATTTATTTATTTATTTATTTATTTATTTATTTATTTATTTATTTATTTATTTCTTAATCTGTTTACATTCCAGGGTTAGTTTTCCCCTCGGACTTAGCCAGGGATCCCACCTCTACCGCCTCAAGGGCAGTGTCCTGGAGCGTGAGACTTCGGGTCGGGGGATACAACTGGGGTGGAGGGCCAGTACCTCGCTCAGGCTGCCTCACCTGCTATGCTCAACAGGGAACTTGTGAAGGGATGGGAAGATTGGAAGCGACAGGCAAGGAAGAGGGAAGGAATCTGTCGTGGCCTTAAGTTAGGTACCATCCCGGCATTTGCCTGGAGGAGAAGTGGGAAACCACGGAAAACCACTTCAAGGATGGCAGAGGTGGGAATCGAATCCACCTCTACTCAGTTAACCTCCCGGGGTTGAGTGGACCCCGTTCCAGCCCTCTTATCACTTTTCAAATTTCGTGGCACAGCCGGGAATCGAACCCGCGCCTCCGGGAGTGGCGCTTATCACGCTAACCATTACACCACAGAGGTGGGTATTATTATTATTATTATTATTATTATTATTATTATTATTATTATTATTATTATTATTATTATTATTATTATTATTATTAGAGTCCGAGATAGCTGAATGACTTTCACACCGGTTTTTCATAGACTGTCGCAGTTCAAATCCTGGGCATTGCATTGTGGGATTTTTAAAATGAGAAATCACGTGCATGTATTTCGGATTCCACGTAAAACTAAACGTCCCTTGGTTGAGATCAATGCATAAACAGTTACGTAAAACTATAAGCTTGTCTTACTTTTATTATTATTATTATTATTATTATTATTATTATTATTATTATTATTATTATTATTATCGGTAAAGGTGGGGAAGATCTGGAATCTATTAGGAATGTACGGGTATTGCCGGGATATTTTGATGATACTGGCTACTATCTGATCTGTAGGGAACTAGTATCTCTAGGCCTAAGATAGAGAAAGTGAAATATGTCTGCAGACGAATAAGGGTAGAAAATCTCCATGAGGAGGAAATTAGACAGAAGTACATGAAACAGTAGACAGTAAGCAGGTTCAGCGTATAGAAAGAGAATTTGTGGCATACAGGGGTGTAGTAGAAACAGCAAGGGAATGCCTGGAAACAACTGTGGGTAAAGGTGCGGAAAAAGCCAATATCTTGGTGGAATGATGATGGAACGTAAAAGGAAGGCTATCAGAAATAGCTTCAAATAAGGACAGATGCAGACAGGGAATTGTACGTAGATAAAAGAAACAGAACGAAACAAATAATTGTTGAATCCAAGAAGAAGTCGTGGGAAGATTATGGGAATAACCTGGAAAGGCTAAGCCAAGCGGCAAGGAAACCTTTCTGAACAGCAATAGAGAATCTTAGAAAGAGGGGAAAAATAAGGAAATTAATATTGTTTTGGGTAAATCAGGTGAAATCATAATAGATCCCAAGGAATTACTTGATAAATGGAAGGAATGTTTTGAAAATCTTTCTGGTGACGTGAACACCCGAACTCATGGGGAGGAGGACACTGATGTTGGTCAAATTACGCTTGAGGAAGTGGAAAGGATGGCAAATAAACTCCATTGTCATAAAGCAGCCGGAATAGATTAAATTAGACCTCATATGGTGAAATACGGTACAGTGGAAAGGCAGGGATAAAATGGCTTCATAGAGTAATAATATTATCATGGAATGTTACATTGCTATTTTCTTTACGTCGCGCAGACACAGATAGGTTTTATGGCGACGATGGGGTAGGAAAGGCTTAGCGATGGGAAGGTAGCTGCCGTGGCCTTAATTAAGGTACGGCCCCAGTATTTGCCTGGTGTGGAAATGGGAAACCACGGAAAACCATCTTCAGGTCTGCCGGCAGTGGGGTTCGAACCCACTATCTCCCGGCTGCAAGCTCACAGCCGAATGTTACTAAGGTACCTTCTAATACGACGAAAGCAGTAATTGCACCTATGTATAAATAAGGGAACATGAAGGATTGCAACAATTATAGAGGTATTTAATTGATCAATATACCAGGCAAGGTTTTTTTTCCACTGGAATTTTGGAAGGGAGGTTGCGATCACTGGTTGAGAGTAAGTTGGATGAAAACCAGTGTGCTTTCAGACCATAGAGGTGCTGTCAGGATCAGATTTTTCGGTATATGACAGATAACTGAAAAATGCTACGAGGGGAATATAGAGTTATGTTTATGTTTCGTAGAACTAGAGAAGGCATATGACAGAGTACCGAGAAAAAAGTGTTAGCCGTCCAGGCAGATTATGGAATTGAGGGTAGACTATTAAAAGAAATCGAAGGCATTAATGTTGACAATTGGGCTGCAGTGAGATTTGACGGTAGAATGAGTTCTTGGTTGAAGGTACTTACAGGGGTTAGACAAGGCTGTAATCTTTCACCTTTGTTGGTGATAGTTTACGTAGATCATCTACTGGCAGGGAGGGATTCAGTTAGGTGGAAGTGTAGTAAGCAGTTGGGCTTATGCCGATGACTTTGTCTTAATGGCAGATTGTGCTGAAAGCCTGCAGTGTAATATATTGGAACTTGAAAACAGGTGCAGCGAGTTCGATAAAAAAAATTAGCATTTTCAAGACTAAACTGATGTCAGTAGTAAAGGAACATAAGAATTAAATGCCAGGTTGGGAATACAAAGCTGGAACAGATAGACCATTTGAAGTATTTAGGGTGTGTATTCTCCCTGGATGGTAGTATTGTAAGTAAGGTTGAATCAAGGTTCAGTAAAGCTAATGCAGTGAGCTCTCAGTTGCGATCAACAGTATTCTGTAAGAATGAAGTCAGCTCCCGGACGAAACTATCTTTACACTGGACTCACGATATCTTATTCATAAGCTACAAGTAACAGACATGAAAGTAGTGAGAATGATCGCTTGTACAACCAGGTGGGACAATGGCAGGCGGGTACTCAGAATGAGGAGATAAAGGCTAAGTTAGGAATGAACTCGATAGATGTATGTGTATTATTATTATTATTATTATTATTATTATTATTATAGTTTCCTACCATACGGAACCCAGGTAAATAATCTTAATAATCTTTTTCACTGTACGCATACAATGGCTTCGGTGGTGGGGTCGTGTGAGGCGAATGGAGGAGGATAGGTTAGTTAGGTGAATAATGGACTCTTGTCTTGCAAGGTAAGAGAAGTACAGGGAGACCAAGATGACGATGGTTAGACTCAGTTTCTAACGATTTAAAGATAAGAGGTATGGAACTAAACGAGGCCACAACGTAGGTGATTGTGGCGGAGTTCATTAAACACCGGGCGAGTTGGCCGTGCGGTTAGGGGCGCGCAGCTGTTTGCTTGCATCCGGGAGATAATGGGTTCGAACCCCACTGTCGGCAGCCCTGAAGATGGTTTCCCGTGGTTTCCCATTTTCACAACAAGCAAATACCTAAAGTAAGGTCATGGCCACTTCCTTCCCACTCCTAGGCCTCCCCTATCCCATCGTCGCCATAGGAACTATCTGTGTCAGTGGGACGTAAAGCAAATTGTAATAATAGCTTAGTAAATTTACAGAGGCTTACAGACTGAACGCTGAAATGTATAATGAAGATGTATGTAGTCTATGTTCGGACCTAGATCTGAGGGCTGGTCCGAGGTCCACTCAGTCTACGTGAGACCAATGAGGAGCTATCTGACGGTGGGATAGTGGACGCGCTCTGAAAGCCAAGAATAACGGCCGAAAAGATTTGTGGCGCTGACCACGCATCACCTCGGAATCTGCAGGACTTCGGGCTGAGCACCAATCGCTTTGTAGTCCAAGGCCCAACGGAGCGAGGTGGGGATGGGGTGTGTACAAAGGACTACCAGCTAGTTTCCTCCGCTCATGAGAATACCGTAGGTCGAGTACTGAGAGCCCTCTTCACTGTTTTAGAGTTAACGCTGCGATGCAAGCAGAAGCTATGGACTGATCCTTTGACCTCATCTCTATCGCATGATAAAGTGTCAGTGCAGACGGTGATGAGACGGCCCTTGGAAGACGACTGAAGATGAAGCGAGCAGATAAGAGAAAGTAAGGCGTTATCAAAAACTTTCTTCTAAAATGCATGTTGCTTTTTATCGGTAAGGAAAATGATTTTGGTTTCACAAATGCAGTGTAGGGGAGTAAAGTGGGCAACACACGTGCAGCTTTTTTGATATCAAGTTATTGCACTTGGCTCCTTTCTCTGCTGTTCTTCTGATAAGCAATAGAGGAATAACCTTAGGATGATTCACAATCACAGACATGTGTACTGTAAAAGGAGAAGAAGAATAAAGCAAGTGCATTATAATACCATGAGACTTCACTGCTAATACAAGTGGGACGATATTTGTACTAGCTGCCAATGGTCTCGACATACTCCGAGGTGCTGCGATTTCATCCCGTTGGAGTTCGTTAACGTGCTGGAAGCCAACGATTCGAAATAACATCTAAACGCCCTTAAATTCCACCGGTCCCTTCCATGATCAAACTTGTTGTCTTCGGAGCAGAAAAACCTATGACTAATCGACTATTCCTTTAAGATTACAGATCTGGCGTGGTAAAGAGAAACTATAGACTGCTTCTCCTTCATAAACATAATATCTATGAAAAACAAATTGATGGACGTTAGGTTTCTCTCAATAAATTGACATTAGCTAAAATAGGAGTCTTTTGAAGTAGATATCGGTACAAATGTTTTAAAAAATATTTTCGTCAATTTACTTGTCTGGGAATAGCTTCTTGGTGTGTTCTAAGTTCGTGTGTATGGCTGAGTTCATCACATAGAAATAGCTCGTCATCCATTTATATCACGTGGCACCTTGAACTAAGTCTAGGTTTCTCTGTGAATCAGTGGTAGAGTGTCCGCCTCAGGGTCGCAAGATCGCAGGCTCGAACCCGGCAGAGGTAACCGGATTTTTGAACGACAGAGGAAAGCCCATTCGACACTCCATGTCGTACGATCTCTGGTGACACATTTAGGGTTTACCCACCGAAAATAATTAAAGGTCGCCCACACATCGCCCATCAGAGATCCGTTTCTCTGCCATCACCGACACGCAGGCAGGCGAACAATGAAAATGCTTGCTCTTGTTAGCTGAGGCATTATTATTATTATTATTATTATTATTATTATTATTATTATTATTATTATTATTATTATTAATGCCATAGTTATTATAGGACATAGAGATTTATTCTTTTCACAAATGGACCCCCTCGTATTTTCATACTCTCCCTCAGCTGCACGGTTTTAGTTGGATGGGACACAATGTGAATGTACGCATGTATTTGCTTGCCGTTATCTCAGAGCTTAATACCCTCACATCTTTCTGTGCGAGGATACGTCACCGACAGATTCAGAATTTTGCTCTCCCGAGTCCCTGGCACCTATAACAAAAGTTGTTCTGTTCACAATTTGACTTACTTTGTAGGATGTGGTTCATATGATATGCAAGTGAGGCTTCAAGGTTAAGCTCTGAACATAATTTAAGGGTATGAAGTATGTGTAACGACGACAGAATATAAAAGAATAGCAAACAGTGCCAGAGAAAAAGCCCATGAATGACCTATTTGTTCACTGAAATGCTTATTAGTTTCTTCTTCTGTAAAATTGATTATTTTATGTGTTTATTTCCTTAGGAAGTCTAAACAAAAATGTTAAGGGTTTACATTACACCTGGTATGAATAAATGATGCGTATTTTTATTTGTGCTGACTGTTGTCCACAGAGCACGCAGCGGGCACGCGAGTCAGTTCAAGGTCATTCGTGAGCTATTTTCCTGACATCCCTCATCTTGATGCTGGCAGTGGTGAGTATATTTCTTGAATCGTCTTTTGTTAGGAATATTCTTCTTCTTCTTTATCTGTTTACCCTCCAGGGTCGGTTTTCCCTCGGACTCAACGAGGGATCCCACCTCTATCGCCTCAAGGGCAGTATCCTGGAGCTTCGGACTCTGGGTCGGGGGATACAACTGGGGAGGATGACCAGTACCTCGCCCAGGCGGCCTCACCTGCTATGCTGAACAAGGGCCTTGCGGGGGATGGGAAGATTGGAAGAAATATACAAGGAAGAAGGAAGGAAGCGGCCGTGGCCTTAAGTTAGGTACTATCCCGGCATTTGCCTGGATGAGAAGTGGGAAACCACGGAAAACCACTTCCAGGATGGCTGAGGTGTGAATCGAACCCACCTCTACCCAGTTGACCTCCCGAAGCTAAGTGGACCCCGCTCCAGCCCTCGTACCACTTTTTCAAATTTCGTGGCAGAGCCGGGAATCGAACACGGGCCTTCGGGGGTGGCAGCTAATCATACTAACCACTACACCACAGAGGCGGACGTTGGGAATATTACTTCTTACATATCCACCTTCGTAACCAAGTGCGTTCCACGGTAGAACATGAAAGCCGAAGTACAGTACAGTCCTTTGATCGCAGCAAACGGCGACTTTTGTGGGATTTAGAATATCTCTCATCATCAGCATCATATACATTATGTATATTAAGCCTGCAGGGTGGGAAAAGTTTCGAATCTCGATTTATCCTTGGTTGAAATTTTGAACTGAAAAATCACGTTGCTCCAGAAAGGGCATCCGGTGTTAAATTTCCGGCCAAAACCAAAATGAGTGTAGGTGGATCCAGCGATCCTAGAAATATTTCGGACAAGCTGAAGAAAATTTTGTCCGGCTCTTTTGTTCAGTGGTCAGCGTACTGCTTTCTGTTCATAAGGCCCTAGGTTCGATTCACAGCCTGGTGGAGTATTTTAACTGCGTATCTCTATGATTAATTTCTGCGACTGGCGACTGGGTGTTGTGTTCGTCTTAATACCTGTCCCTTCATCTATGTACAACCCACCACACTACCAAAAAAACACAGAAACATGCAATAGTGAATACATCTCTCCACATAGGTTCAGCAAAGGCATCCGGCCGTAAAACTTAGCCAATCCCTGACCCATGGCTAACACCAGTACATTGGGAAAAAACCGAGAAAAGGAAGGAAAACAATTTTCTTTTCGTCGCACTGACACAGATAGGTCTTATGGCGACGATAAGACAGGAAAGTTGTAGGACTGGGAGAGAAGCGACCATGGTCTTAATCAAGGTACAGCCTTGCCTCGTATGAAAATGGGAAACCATGGAAAACCACCTTTAGGGCTGCCGACAGTGTAGTTCGAACCTACTATTTCCGGAATGCAAGCTGACAGTTCTGTGACCCAAACCACGCAGTCGGTAATGAAGGAAAGGAAGAAATATTAAATTAGTAGGGTTTGTGGTAATTGTTTGTGCGGTTATCGGCTTGTACTCCAGAGATAGTGGGTTCGAGCACGACAGTCGGCAGCCCTGAAGATGGTTTTCGTGGTTAACCATTTTTACACCAGGCAAATGCTCGGGCTGTACCTTAATCAAGGCCTCGGTCGCTTCCTTACCACTCCTAGTACTTTCCTATCCCATCGTCGCAATAAGACCTATCTTTGTCGGTGCCACGTACAGCAAATAGTAAAAATAACAGAAAAAAGAAAGAGTTTGTGCAGAGTTTCGGAAAGATTACTTCAAACTTGATACGGTGAGCAAAGTGAATATTAGCCTTCTGCTCGAGAAATGAAAACGTAGTATCTGTTATTGATGCAACTGCCGGCCTTTCGGTTTAGGGATAGCGTATCTGCCTCTTACATAAAAACCCGAGTTCGTTTCCGGGCCAGGTCAGGGAGTTTTACTTGGATCTGAGGGCTGGTTTGAGGTCCATACAGCCTTCATGATGAGAATAATTGAGGAGTTATCTGGCGGCGAGGTAGTGACCCCGGTCTAGAAAGGCAGTAATAACAACTGAGAGGATTCTTTGCGCCGACCATAATCGGCAGGCCTTCGGGTAGAGCAACGGTAGCTTGGTAGGCCAAGACTGGGTGTGGGTATTGATGCAACTTCCCAGTCCTAATGTGGAGCAGATAGAACCGGTAAGTTACGAAGGTGGCTACAGTGGATTTCCTGAAAGTATCTCTGTAAGCCTTTTTCCATCCAGAGTTTTGATAAGTGCTGGAGTTCATTACTTCAAATATTCCAGGGCACCTATTTCTATCCTGCACACAAATGATTACACTTACCCACATTATTATAGGTATTATAGTAACGCTGTGTATTACGTGAGAGGCCGTTTATATCATGTTGTTTTTCAACAGTTCACCTCTTGTGTTCGATATTGCCGGATCGATTCCTGACACAGTCAGTTGACGTTTACGAGTGCTTGTATGGGTGAGTCCCGTATTTGTAAATTTGTTTATAAACCACTTCAAGAAGAAAATTGCTATATTCTGGCATCTCTTAGCCGGCCGCGTGTTATAGTGGTGGCGCGCCTTCCTCTCCTGCCTCTTACTCGAAAGCCCCGGGTTTGATTCCCGGCCAGACGAGGGGTTATTACCTGTATCTGAGGGCTGGTTCGAGGTGCACTCAGCTTACTTGAGAACAATTCAGGAGCTATCTGACGACGAGGTAGTTCCGGTCTAGAAAGCCAAAAATAACGACCGTGAAAGTTCGTCGTACTGACCACACGGCACCTCATTATACACAGGCTTTCGGGCTGAGTAGCAGCGATCACATGAGGAGCCGAGGCCCATCAGGGCTGTTGTGCCGTGAAGATTTTGGCGTCTGTTAGGATAATGTGGGAGTTAAGACGTCTTTAAACTGATATTATTATTATTGTTATATTTAGTATTCACAAATCTTTTTACTTATTCCTGAGCGTCAAGATCCCGTACAGTCTGGACGGTTTGCAGCTTTTCTTAGTAAGGTTTGGGTGGCGTTGCTGTGAGCTTGCATTCGGGAAATGGCAGTCTCGAATCCCTCAGTCGGCAGCCCTGAAAATGTTTTCCGCCGTTCCTTATTTCCACACCAGGCAAAAGCCGAGGCTGTACCTTAATTAAGACCAGAACCGTTACCATCCCAATACTATCAATTTCCCATCCTTGCGTCGCCAAAAACCTTCGATGTGTTACTCCGACTTTAAATTGCGGTAAAAAAAATTGCTGTTTTTTTTTTTTTTTTTTTTTTTTACAATTTGCTTTACGTCGCATCGACACAGATAGGTCTTATGGCGACGATGGTATAGGAAAGGGCTAGGATTGGGAAGGAAGTGGCGTGGCCTTAATTAAGGTAGAGCCCCAGCATTTGCCTGGTGTGAAAATGGGAAACCACGCAAAACCATCTTCAGGGCTGCCGACAGTGGGGTTCGAACTATCTCCCGGATGCAAGCTCATAGCTGCACGCTCCTAACCGCACGGCCAACTATCCCGGTTTTAACTTTATTATTAATATTATTATTATTATTGGTAGTAGTAGTACCACCAGGTGTATGCACAAGTTTTTTGCCTGTTTTTGTGGTAAAGAAAACACGTAATTTTAAAGAGAAATTCTTTTTTTGTTTATTGAAAATATTGGCCATCGGGTTCTACACACTTCGTCCATCTTTCAGGTAAGTTATGAATACCATGCCAGAAAAACTGCTTGTCTTTTGCGGCAAACCATTGGTTGAGCCATTTTCCGACTTTCTCGAAATTGATGAATTGCTGCTCTGCAAGCGCCTGCCCCATTCATGCGAAGAGGTGATAGATGGCGCCAGGTCGTGGCAGTACGGCGGGTGCGGAAATATGTCCCATCCAAGCGATTTCAAGGTGTCTTTCATTGGGTTTGCTGTGTGAGACGACGCATTGTCGTGTAAGAAAATCACTTTGCCATGTCTTCTGGCCCATTCCGGTCGTCTTTCGATCAATGCGTGATTTTAATTAATCATTTGTTTGCAATAGCGTTGTGCATTAACGGTTTCGCCGGGCTTCGCCTGCAATTGCTCGTCTTCGCACTTTTGTGGTCTACCAGAGCGAGCACTGTCTTTCACATTGAAATCATCATGTTTAAATTGTCGAAACCATGTCTCACATGTTCTAATCGATGGAGCGTATTCACCATATGTTTCTACCAGCAAACGTTGACTTTCCACAGGCTTTTTCTTTTGATTAAATAAGAAAAGCAATGCGTGCCGCAGATGTTCTTTTTCAGGCACAAACGTTGACATGATCACTGAACGATACAACACAGACGCTAGTGTTTGTCGGACTCAGTTTCTGTGTGTTGATAGGTTAATGTCGGACGATCAAACTGACGTATGTGTCGAATTCATACGCTGCGTACTGTTCGCTGGCGCCATCTCTTAGTGAAACCGGAAAAGACCTGGTTGTAGTAGTAGTAGTAGTATCGTCTGGCTCTATGGCTAAATGGTGAGCGTGATAGCTTTAGGACCAAGGGGTTCAGGGTTCGATTCCCAAAGGGGCCAGGAATGTTTCCCTTCTTTTTTGCTAGTGGCTTTACGTCGCACCGACATAGACAGGTCTTATGGCGACAATGGGATAGGAAAGGGCTAGGAGTGGGAAGGATGCAGCCGTGGCCTTAATTAAGGTGCCTGGTGTGAACATGGGAAACCACGGAAAACCGTCTTCAGGGCTGCCGACAGTGCGATTCAAACCCACTATCTCCTGAAAGCAAGCTCACAGCTGCGCGCCCCTAACCGCACGGCAAACTCGCCCTGTGGGAATGTTAACCCAGATAGGTTAATTACTCTGGCTTGGGGTCTGGGTATGTGTGCCACCTTAAACATTAGAATTATCACAGATAGGGTCCCATTCTCTGAGAGACGCGCAGGTCGTCTGTAGGCGTCAGTTTGAAAGATCTGTACTTGGCCTCTCCGCATTTAATACGCCAGTATTATTATTTTTATTCTATTTTTATTACAAGTTGTTTTACGTCGCACCGACACAGATAGGTCTTATGGCGACGAATGGGACAGGAAAGAGCTAGGAGTGGGAAGGAAACAGCCGTGGCCTTAATTAAGGTACAGCTCCAGCATTTGCCTGGTGTGAAAATGGGAAACAACGGAAAACCATCTTCAGGGCTGCCGACAGCGGGATTCAAACCCACAATCTCAAGAATACTGGATACTGCCCGCACTTAAGCGGCTGCAGCTATCAAGCTTGGTAGCTTTATTATTATTATTATTATTATTATTATTATTATTATTATTATTATTATTATTATTATTATTATTATTATTATTATTATTATTATTATTCCCGGTCTAGAAAGCCAATAATAACGGCCTAGAGGAATCGTCGTGCTGACCACACGACACCTCGTAATCTGCAGGCCTTTGGGCTGAGCAGCGGTCGCTTTGTGGGCCAAGGCTCTTCAAGGGCTGTTGTGCCATGGGGTTAGTTAGTTAGCTTCTGATTATTATTATTATTATTATTATTATTATTATTATTATTATTATTATTATTATTATTATTATTATTATTATCTTTCTTAATCTGCTTACCCTCCAGGGTTGGTTTTTTGCCTCGGGCTCAACGAGGCATCCCATCCCTACCGCCTCAAGTGCAGTGTCCTAGAGCGTGAGACATTTGGTCGGGGATACAACTGGGGAGAATGACCAGAACCTCACCCAGGCGGCCTCACCTGCTATGCTGAACAGGGGCCTTGGTGGAGGATGGGAAGATTGGAAGAGAAGCGCAAGGAAGAGGGAAGGAAGCGGCCGTGGCCTTAATTTAGGTACTATCCCGGCGTTTGCCTGGAGGAGAAGTGGGAAACCGCGGAAAACCACTTTCAGGATGGCTGAGGCAGGAATCGAACCCACCTCTACTCAGTTGACCTCCCGAGGCTGACTGGACCCCGTTCCAGGGTGCAGACCTCGTACCAATTTTCAAATTTCGTGCTAGAGCCAGGAATCGAGACGGACTTCCAGGGGTGGCAGCTAATCACATCATTAACCACTACTCCACAGAGGCGGACATTATTATTATTATTATTATTATTATTATTATTATTATTATTATTATTATTATTATTATTATTATTATTATTATAGTCACATTTCACTCTAGACTAATACAGTCGCGACCCTAGAACCAAAAATTATTCTATGAGGGCCGCACCATTCTTCTAGCATTTGCCCTCGCACCACAGAAGCATAGGCTACATTACCTTCCATATCCGCGGTGCACCCTTCACTCTGAGTAGTAAAACAGTTTAATTGTACCGCATCACGGCAAGACTAATACAGAACGTTGTCACTGTTATCACTTGGCAGAGTTATATAAAAAGCTGTCTTCATATTTCTGTTATCGTTCCTCTTCAACAATGGCCAGCAAAAAACAACACTCACAGTCTTTAATTGGAACGCAAATAGACCTAAGTATAAAAGATCGACATTTATTGATTCCTTATCGCTGTATAGTATTGATGTCTGTGTTAGTGAAACCATTTCGTGACAAATGAACTATTCAAAGTAAGCGGTTATTCGATATATTGTTATAAGTGGTAGAGTTTTACTGCTGTAGAAGTGTGGCAATGGTTATCATACGATGCATTACGGAAACTTTCAAGATTTACTGTAAAGCCAGGAGGATGACACTGTGGGGTTTATTGCACATGCCGCCACTTAAATGCAAAATAAACCTACAATGCTCGATATTTGTCTGTTGAGTTTAAGGACGATTGGCGAATACTGTTGATCTATGTAAACGCCAAAACAAAGACATCTCCGTTAGCTGAGTTGAGTAGCTCAGACGGCAGATGGCTGGTTCTGAGCTCCAGTTGACGGGTTCGAATGTACAGTATCTCAGATCGGTGATATTTGAAGGTGCTTAGATACGTCAGTCTCGTGTCGGTAGATTTACCGGCGCGTAAATGAACTCCTCCGGACAAAATTTGGGCAGCTTGATCCCTCTGAAAACCTTTAAAAACGTAGGTATTACCTTCTAGACATACCTACACAGAGAAGCTACCTTCTCCTTCATTGACATGATAGTCCCTGGAGGAGTGGAAGGTCTAGACTTCATTTTTCGTAACTTTGGCACTACGCTCCATGTTCGGTTAAACTTCAGTTCCAGCAGCTATACCGCTATTCATTTCAGTTGTAAATGAAAGTTTCGTATCTGTCCTGTGACCAACATGTGAGGCAGTGGACCCGGTCACGAAAGCCAAGCACGCAGACCACGTAGCATTACAATATGTGCGGGCCATCTGGCTGGTCAGCAGACATCTTGACAGGTTAAGACCCAAAAATGAGCTCATATGCCACTCGTGGCATTGAACGACGAAATTAAAAGTTTACTGCGGTCGGTACATCGTCATCTTATCGCGTTTGTCTATTAATTTGGGATCGACATTCCATGTGGTTTAAGACTAGTTTTACGGCCGTATGCTTTTCAGGACGCCAACTTATTGGGAGGAAATTATTCACTATTGCCTGTTTCTGTGCTGGTCGTTAGTGTGGTGTGTTGTGTGTAAATGAGAATGTATGCTAAGACGAACTTAAATACCCAGACCCGGCCCAGAAGAATTAACCCCATCCCAAAGCCAAATCCCAGCCCATCCGAGGAACGAATCCGGGACTCTCTGAATCGAAGGCCACTCTTCTGACCATTCCGCCTAGGAGCCAGACGTAACGGCAGTCGTGAATATTTCTGTCACAACTACAGTTGTGCGGTCCTGTGGACCGCGTTCGGAAGGTAGGGTCAAATACATAAAAAAAAATTCTAACACCGTTTTCTGCATTTTGTACTACATATTTTTTGCTTAATACGTAAAACATATAATGCAACAGGTTTACAAAATGAAGTTCCACCGTTGTGAAAATAATCTGTTCATATTAGACTCAAAATTACCATAAAAATTTGCAGACATGGACACAAATCGAAATAACTAAAGGTTGTTCCTTCCTAAAAACTTGAATATTGTAATTTAATGTTATACAGGAACACTGGTGTTAAAATTGATAAGTTTTTTCAACAATAAATTTTACAGAAAAAATCTGTGTTACTCAAAGTGACCATGTTCAGCTTCACCTGACGCGCACTGCGGACATACCTTACATCAGGGCCTCTCAGGGTGCATGCGCCCGGTGCATGCACTGTGCACGGTGTAAAAGACGACTTCGCTTGGTTGACCAGAGTGCAGACCCCCACTCCTCGATTTGGAGCAATAGCGCTGTCTCTCCTTTTCCCCGCGCCTGTCTCGCTCGCTCCCCCTGTCTCCCTCTTCCTCACTTGCTCCATAGCGCTCCAAATCCGAGCCGAGTTGAGCCGAGCTTAGCCGAGTAGACCAGAGACGAAGCGTTCGTCCGATTCGAGCCGAGCGGGACCGATGCACTGTGCACAGGAACTCTGCGTCGCTATCTGCACGCGTGTGATTTTGGACGTTTGAGAGGCCGTGCCTTACATGAACATTCCAAACAGATTGGAACTCTGCACTTGCGACACAAGTAGCTTATCTTCTTCTTTTTTGGCTGACAAATTTGACGTCTTCCTTCGATCCCTCGGCACTTTGTCCTTCTGGTGTAGGTCTTCATGGAGATCTACTTTGGCTCCCACAACTCGACCGATAGAAAATCGCAGTTCTCATGGAAGGCGTTTGTTCATTATTCTTTCTAGCAATGAAGGCTCAATCAGTTGTTTTGCAAGAGCTTTAATGAAATTCGTCCTGCTAAGTACAGTTTTTCCTTGAACGACTGGTGAACAATATATGAGTTGATAATACTCATATCGAGGACACGAAAAAACACAGCCATTGGCCAGTGCTGTGTACGGCGGCTTGAACAGTATTTGGCACTCTTTTCATCTACGGTATCAACACCACCTTTTGTGTTATTACAGTGGGCTATGATTTCAGATTTTCCAGTTTCCATGTCGTCTTCTCTGGAGTGATGCATTGTTGTTATGAGAATTGCCGCTCTTCCCTTTTTAGGCACGAAGGAAATTTGTGTAATGTCTTTGGTAAAATCATACAGTGTTGTTCCAGCTTCACGTTTCCGCGACGACAAGAAAGATGCAAGAATTTCCTTTCGGTTCTTTTTCATAGTTTCCACTAATGTTAAACATTCTTCCGCAGCACAATCGCAAGTTCAATTGAAACATACCAGTTATCAGCGGTAATGTTTCGGTTACTACCTGCTATCGGCTTGCACAACCTCAGGACAGCCTGAGTAGGAACAGCATATTTCCTCTCGTCTTGGGAAAGCCATGCTCCATCAGTACCTTTCCCGCAGTAAAGATAAGTGTTGTACACATAGTTAGTCCTCGAATCGGCGAGAGATTGAAGCTTCAGGCCATACTTCGCTGGTTTGGAAAGAATAAACATTTTAAATTTACAGCGGCCTCTAAAGGCAATTAGTATTTCATCCACAGTAGCATTAGACCCTGTTTCTGTGCTGAATTTCATTAAAATGTTCGTTATAGCAGCACCTGGATCATAAATCTTACGCTGATGACATTGTAATAAGGAAAATATCTCGACATGTACCGTCTGCACAGAATAGAGAGCGAATGTCTTCGTTATTTGATTTGAATACTGCAGTGTATATGAGAAGGCCAAGGAATCTCTTCATTTCACATAATGTACAAGGTCTCAATTCTGTCCTTTCAGTATTCAAGTATTTTCTCCGTATGTTTTCCAGTTTTTTATTTGTCCACACTAGTATTTCATTTAGCATGTCATCACTGAAAATATAAGTCCAAGCAACGAGTGGGTCTACTTGGGTATGTCTTCTTAGATGGTAAAAGTGGTGGGATCTTCATTATATTGTGAGATGGAATTCTGATATTCCTGTTTGGTTCCACTGTCGACCACTTGAATCTATTTCTGCCATTAAAATATTTCCTATCATTTTCACTTTCCGATTCTCCTTCGGCAATCTCCTCTCCACTTTTACTCTCGCCCTAGACACAGGGGTCTGAGTCATGTTCGCTATGTATAAAATCACCATCCTCTTCGTCAGAAATGTCAACGTCGGATACACCACTTCCTAGGTCATCGATAATTTTCGAAACCTTTTCATCAAAATTAGGATCGTTCGTATTCACACGCGATGGACCAGGATCACTAGACACAGTTCACCAGTTAATGTCATCAACAGATACGGAAAACAAATAAACACAGATAATGGAAACAAAATGTTTAGTCTGTCACTGACTTGCACACTCACAGTCGTGCGGTCCCCTGGACGTCGCGTTAACAATACGAAAGCCAACACAGCACCTCCAACACTGACTACCGTGGTAACAGGCAGTAGACTGAGAATGAGAAAGCTACTGAGACGCGCATGTCTCCAATGTCGACAGTGTTCCTAGAATTAGGGGTTTAAATTTTTTTTCTAGGGGCTTTACGTCGCACCGACACAGATAGGTCTTATGGCGACGATGGGATAGGAAAGGCCTAGGAGTTGGAAGGAAGCGGCCGTGGCCTTAATTAAGGTACAGCCCCAGCATTTTCCTGGTGTGAAAATGGGAAGCCACGGAAAACCATCTTCAGGGCTGCCGATAGTGGGATTCGAACCTACTATCTCCCGGATGCAAGCTCACAGCCGCGCGCCTCTACGCGCACGACCAACTCGCCCGATAGGGTGTAAAAAGTAGGGACCGCACAACTGTAGTTAAGGGTTAACACGGTCGGTACTGTTTCCATAAAATCCTCCCTATTCATTGGATGACACATGGATAACAACTCTCTTGCGGAGTATTAAGAACAGATCCCGTGTTGTACCTCCCTAATAGCTACGCGTACATTACTAGTCAGGGGTTTGCCCGTGCAACAATAGTTCTCGCCTCCTTACGTCTTGATGAAGCACGCACTACTTGCTACCTTCCCAGCACGACAGTGTTCGTAGAAATACGGTATCCTTTATACCCCCGCCATGCCCCATCAGTCTGGATAGAAGCGAGTTGGCTTACTTACGCATTAAATTCATCCTCATGATTCAAATTTGTGCAGCTTCTCCGTAGACTTCTTCTTTCGATTTAACTTCAGCAAGGGACTTATTTTTTCGGACACTTTCGATACAACTGTGTTGATAAAAATAACCTCAGTACCATTGGCCACTGATCATTAGAGTTACCCTGCCTGGCTCGAACATCAAGGCCTGAGTCAAAGCCAACAATGCGCACTGCGACAATCTGTTTCTTTTCCTGTTACCTGGAAGGAGAAGATGCAGATGAAGTGAGCTTTCATACTGTTAAGACTACTGTAGCGGCACACATCATTGTGTGTATAATTCTATTACTACTGTGGCACCATTCCTATTTCATGTAAAAACATTACAAGATTGAGATGAAGCACTCGACCATGACGGTCCTACGACGCATTATGGCTTCCTAACGCAGCGTTGTGTAAAGCGGCCACTGGTGGCTTTCGCCCTCGTTTTGCCAATGAGTCTGTGCCCATAGCTCTTCGTGCCTCGAGGCCGAAGGTCAGTCCTCTCGCCACGCTTGTTGTAAGACGGCAGTGAGTAGAGGTTGACACGGCATGAATAATGGCTGCGAGTTTCGGTTTCACGCACTAAAAAGAATATAATTTGGTTTCTAATATTGCTTTAGTAGCCTAATAATAATTATACTTGTAAATATAAAACGGAAGTGATAACATTTTATTTACGTGTTCAATTAAACGCTCAACAGAGGAATTGGTATACGATTTTCTTCTTTTTCTCCTTTGTATTATAATTAAAATCATTAGATATACCGGTAATTAATTTTATGATACAGAAGTGATTAGTATGTGTTTCTCTACTTCAGTTTCACGGACTTAAAGGAGTGTTATTATTATTAGCAGTAGTAGTAGTAGTAGTAGTAGTAGTAGTAGTAGTAGATCTTTACGAGGGACTGAGGAAAATCTTCAAAAGACACTTGTGAAGGCTCCGCACTCCACAAGTGTGTGGGATTCTTAACCACTAAGAACCACACACCCTTTACCCACGATGTGTATCATCACCCCGGAACCGCTCTCGCAATACTTCAGGGCGATGTCGTGTTTATTGAGTTTTTCAGACTTCTTCTTTCTTCATTTCTCCTTTACGGGCTTTCGTATGCTTCCAAATCCATCTTCTTCTGACGAAGGACTTCCTCCACATACACTGCCACCCGATCCCAGGATTCCTGGTTTCGTAGCATCACAGAAATAATATTATCTGGGGTCAGTTCTCCCAATTCAGTTTCCAGAAATCTTCTCTTTATAATCCAGTGGCCGCACACAAAGAAGATGTGAAGTACATCATCGATGTTGTCACACTATATGCATGCTGCCTAATCTATGCAGGAATTTCCGGAAATATCCATGTCCTATTAGAAGCTGTGTGAGATAATAGTTGACTTCACCATGAACCCTTTCAACCCAGATATCCAAGCGTGGTATCAGTCGCTTGGTCCCCCGTCTGAGTTGCCATCGCTTCATCCGTTGACTGAAGGCATGTTTCTTAGCACATTTCTTTCCCAGTTCTCTTTGGGTACGCCAGATTTCTTGTCGCTCCAATGCAAGTAGATCCATTGGGGCTATTGCTGCCATCGTGAGGATTGCAGGTTCAGAAACCGTGCGGTATGCACATGCAGTACGTAAAGCTGCTCTCCGTTGTATGGCAGCTGTCCTTCTCCGATACCACGCAAATCTCAAGGATTCAGCCCAGATTTCAGAGCCATACAGGAACGCTGACTGAACCGTCGACATGAGAAGGCGTCGTTTACTGGATTTATGACCTTAAATATTTCTCATCAGTCTACATGCAGTCTAAGTGCAGTCATGTATTTTACTGCCTTATCTGTCGCTCTTTGAATATGATTCCAAAATGTGAACTTGGAGTCAAGTGTCACTCCTAGATATTTTTGTGCTCGTAGATGTTTCAATCACTAACTCTCCAACAGTCATTGGCATAAGACTCTCGATCCCTTTCCTCGTCAGAAGAACCGTCTCCGTTTTGTGTTCTGCTAGTGTTAGCCAGTGACTCACTATCTATTCTTTTATGCCTGGTTCAGTTTTATTTGAGCCATCTCAACATTACGAGCCACTATCAAGGCAGCCACATCATCAGCGTAGCCCACAAGCTTCGTATCCTCTGGCATCTCCAAACGTAGCAAGCCATTACACATGATGTTCCAAAGATCTGGGCCAAGAGTCGATCCCTGCGCTGCACCAGCCGTCAGTCGTTTTGTCCTTTGTCCGTCTTCCGTATCATACAGCTGAGTGCGATCCTTGAAGCGGTCTGTCATTATGCGCATAAGATATTGCGGTAGCTTGAAAGTTTCTTCAAGAGCTTCCAACATGTCGCTCCATCTTGCAGAGCTGAAAGCATTTTCCACATCGAGGGTCACAAGAAGTGTCAATTTACGGGAATGATGATTGCCCGTTTGTGCTCTTTCTGCTGTATTCACCACCTCCCACACTGCATCCATCGTCGAGTGCCCTCTCCGAAATACATGCTGGCGAGCAGATAAATCCCCTTTTAGCTGAACTGCTGAGAGAATTCTGCGCTGCAGAAGTTTCTCCAGGCCTTTTCCAGCAGTGCCCAACATACATAAAGGTCTATAACCACCAGGTTTTCCTTTGCTGATCAAAATCAATCGGACCATTTTCCATCGGGGACTAAAAACACCCGCTTGCAGGCAGTGATTGTACATATTCAGCAACAGTTCTGGACAGAGTTCTGATATTATCTTTAGCACTTCTGCAGGTATGCCACCTGGTCCTGGAGTCTTCTTGTTTCTAAGAGAGCTAATAACTCTATTCAGCTCTTCTACTATGAAGAGGGGTATATCATCCAGTTCTTTTTCATCGTCACAGTTAATCCTCTTCGGATAGTCGGGGAATAGTATATCCACAATTACTTTAATGGTTTGCGGATCCATGCTCGGGGTTGAAAATGTCCCGAGTTTCTTCATTACAATCTTGTAACCTAGTCCCTATGGATCATCTTCTACTTCCTTAGCCAATGCCCACCATTTATCGGCTTTATTCTTTCTAATTGCGTTGCGGAGTTCCTTCTTCGCTGACTTGTACTCCGCTGAGAATGAGGTATTCTCTGGACGGCCTCTCATCCTCTGAGACCTGCGTCGAAGCCGCAGACAATTCCTTCTCAGTTCGACAATCTGTTCGGTCCATCAGTACGCTGGGCGCTTGCTAGTTCGTGGTCTCTTTCGGGACATTGAGACATTGCATGCTTGCTGGATTAGCTGCACAGTGATTTTAACACATACACCAGATGCTTCTTTCCCTCTAAAGCGAAGACATGTTTCTGTTATATTCTCCATTCCATTCTGTATTACAGCAAGAAACGTTTCCTTTTCGATACCGGCTATGTTCCTCCGTGCAGGCCTGCGCAAGATGTTTCTTACTTGAGGAGCTTCCTGGAGCAGTCAAAAGATGATATACTGGAGATCACTCCCCGTATAGTTCTCAATCACTTGCCATTCAGTAATCTTAGGCGCAATATCCTCCAGTGAGAAGGTTACATCCGGTATTGTTCCCTGACATCCTGGCCGTCGAAATGTTGGTGCATTTCCAATCTTGTTGACCACCAAACCCGTTCTGGCTGCCATCTCCATTATACGTCGTCTTCTGGAGTTTGTTTGTGGCATACCCAATTCCACCGCTTGAGCATTAAAATCATCTGCGACCACTAGTCTGTTTTCCATTCCACGTAATGCATCCTCAAGGCCATCAAGTTTCACCTGAAAGTTAGGCTTAGATTTATTTGGCGTAAAACAACAGTTTACAATAGTGATTCCTCCAATCTGTACCCAAACAAAATCATCTTCACATCCATGCTCTGTTTGTGAAAATTTCCCTAGATCTGGTATCCAAATTGCAGCTGTTCCAAGATTATCCACAAACCACCATGGATGGTCCCTCTCTTGATATGGTTCAGTAATAATAACGATGTCTGCTTCCATCTCATAAATCAGCTGTGTCAGAAGGTCGTTAGCTGTTTGACTCCTGTGCATGTTTGCTTGAAGGATTCGCGTTATTTGCTGTGATTGTTGGCCATTTCAAGATGCATGCACCCGATCCTGGAACATGATTTCGTTTAGCTTCATTGACACCCTTGTCTGTACAAAGTATGCATCGCGGATTATTATTTTTACAGTCTACTGCCTTATGACAAGCTTCTCCACTCCTAAAACAGAGCTTACTTCTGTCAGGGCCTGTGCAGTTTCTTGTCAGGTGTCCATATGATAGACATCGAAAGCAGCGAGGTAACATGGTTCTAGCACGTACTCTGCAGTATACCCATCCTATCTTAATTCTTCCTGCTTCCAGTAGTTTCTGAACATCCTCATCTTTAGTTTCGAGGATGGCAAGTTTCTGCCCCAGCTGTTTGGTTTTGTGACCGATATTTTCAACTCTCCATGAGGATTACCGGAATCTCATCTTACAGCTTCCTCCACATTTGCAGCGGTAGTGATGCCACCCATGTCTCGAATATCCAGTGTAGTTCGGGGGATTAAATCCTTTACATCACCATCTTGTTCGAGGGCATCTCTCAGAGATTTACCGAATATCTCCCTGTTTTCAATATGTGTTGTTTTATTGAATTCAAGAAGAACAGCCCCAGCTCTTGTTTTGCGGATAGATCGGATGCCTGCTACACTGTTTTCCGGCTTCACCCGTTCCTGATATCCTTCAAAACATCAGCGAGAGTCTTACCGTTCATTGGTTTGATGATTACGGCTTCTGAACGACTCCTTGATTTAGAATAAGTTCGTTTTCCACTCTCGCTAACCGCTGTACCTTCAAGATCGTTTCCAGCCCATTTCGTTGGAATATCTTCGTGCTTCCTATCCTCACTCTCCTTCTTTCTCCTCTTCTTGGATATAAACTTTTCCCACTTTCCTTAGTCTTCTTCCATCTCATTTGTCACTGGTGATGTCCTGGACAATTCCTTGTTCTCCGTAGCAGTTGATCTCTGCTTCAGTTCTTATGTAGATTTCTTCCACGACATCCTACATGTTGCTCCAGCCTCCAAAGCTTCTTCCAAATTCTTGAGGCTATTATTTATTTCCAGTTTTAGATTCTTAACAGGAATAGCCATAATGTTCTTCAACAGCGATCTTGCAGTCTCAAGATGGACCTCTTCTTCATACTGATTCTCCGTTATCTGCCGACTGATATCTATCAGATTTAAGTCAATACTCCTACCGTTTCCGCCATTGTGGATGCTTTCCCATGATCTTCCAGACAGCTCCACTGTATCACACTGAATCTCTGCTTCTGCAATCATGCCAATGAGGGAGTCTAATTGGTCGTGACTTGAACCGAGAGGATGGTGTCTTGAGTGAGCGCTAGGAGCGCTTGCACTAGAAAACGATCGTACATCTACTGCAGTGCTACTTGTGCGTGATTTTGATCTTTGGCAAGATGGCAGCTCACAACAAGATTATTTCACCACAAGCTTTTCAATATTTCACTCAGTATTCTGTCGTTCCAATTGTAAACAAACACATCTACCATACAATGGAGCTTAAAATAACCGTACAAACCTGTCTCGGTAAGTACCTTCACAATATATACCCACTTCCCTGAGCTATCTTGTAGCTTCGAAGTTCACGCGTACTTTCTACAATAATAATAATCAGCAGTAGTAGTAGTAGTAGTAGTAGTAGTAGTCTGTAGAGCCAAGTTCCGCCCGCATTCTGGAGACGTGTGGGTTGGGTACGAACCCCACCGTCGGCTGTCCTGAGAATGGTTTTCTGTGCTTTCTAGTTTTCACTTCCAGTTAAATGCCGGAGCAGTTCCTTCTCATATGCACAGCCGATTCCTAACCCAGTTTAATTCATCATCATTCATTTCATCTTCATTAGCTCCTCAACTGACATTGGCCTAAGTATATTTGGCCGTAAAAGCATGCCATATAATTTCATCTCACCTCATCTCCAACCCCGTATCAGGGAACGGGACTAATGGGTAGACATATATTTTATAATAATAATAATAATAATAATAATAATAATAATAATAATAATAATAATAATAATAATAATGGTTTTACGTTCTAATAACTAGTGTTACGGTTTTCGGAATCGCCGAGGTGCTGGAATTTTGACCCGCGGGAGATATTTAACGTGCCAGTAAATCTACCGACATGAGGCTGACGTTTTTTGAGAACCTTCAAAATACCACTGGATTGAACCAGAATCGAACCTGCCAACTTGGACTCAGAAAGCCAGCACCTTAACCGTCTGACCCACTCAGCCCGGTTATATTATTATTATTATTATTATTATTATCATCATCATTATTGTTATTATTATTATTTAAGTACAACATTTACCTACTAGCTTTTGTCCTTTATCTCGATATTCTTTGACTGCGTATATTGATTAAAAAGCATTTAGAAGAGTGTGAATGATTACATATATGGACATCTTGATATGCTTTGTCTCTACACGCTAATCTTGCTGTTGTTGCGTCAACTGCTCTGAACTTTCATGTTTCCACTGTATGCGTTCTGGTGGCATTTCAGCTTGTCATATCTGGCCTAAAGTATGCTGTGAATGAGTTCAATATAAGGAGTGTACATCCCTTATTTCTTTGCTTGAATCGTGTGAAGCTTTTTTTTAAGAAATATCTAAAGAACATCTATTACTGTCGTCATATTCGGTTTTTGCTCTTTGAAAAAGGTTCAGTTGTAAGAAATTATCACGACTAATTCGTATATCGCAGTGAAAGATTATCCTTGGGATATACGAGATTAGTTTCTGTTCGCATGTGCTGCTTGACTGTTGCGCAGTCAGTACTTTCCTTGGTCAAAGAATTCACTCATTAGAAAGATAACTCTTTATGGGAGTCATGAAGAAGGCATTGCACTATTATAATTGTTATTGTTTCAAAGAATCATCTGCTTACTGATATGAAAATTCCCCGACATAAGAATAATAAGTCTGGTTCACTCACGGGAGGTCTCAGAGGTCTTAGAATGTTACGCAATATTGTGACTCGAGAAGTTTACTGAAATATGACCAAGAAAGGTGAACACTGTCTTCTCTAATACCCAACTGAGTGAGAGCTTATCTCTTTAACTGCTTGACTACTTTGAACACATTTCCTGGAGAATATGCTCTAATTAATACTGAATTTGAAACGTTTATTCATATATTCTTAGCTTTTGACGCGATTATTTTGCTTGAAAAGACGCCAGGGAATTCAACTAAATGTGAAGTTATTATTTTGTCAACCAACAATATCTGAAGGAGCTGCCTGGTCGAGGTGGTCAAAGCGTGCTCGTTTCACCCGAAAGGACGTGGTTTCTATTCCCCGGCAGGAAGTCGAAAAATTTAAGAAAAATATTTCCACTACCGGAGGTGCATATGTCCTGAGATTCACTCAGGCTACACCATAAATTAGTACCAGGTTAATTCCTAGAGCAAAGGCGGCCGGGCGTAGAGCTAACCATTCTACCCTATCAAGTGCCGAGGTTACGGATAGTGGAAGCCTTTACCTTCCACCCCTTCAAGGGCCTTCATGGCCTGCACGGAGATGACTTTGCTTTCCTAACAATGTTTGAGTTACATTACTTTTTTCATTGAAGTACCGATACAGTATGTTACTGTCCGCTGACGAAGATACCAGAGAAGAGATCGTGCTCGAATCCCAAGAACGAGTTCGTTCTTATCTCTTTGGTCACAGTTCCTTAACGCGTTACCAGGTGTTCCTAAGCCACTGCCTTATCTGATATCAATAATAAATTGTATTCTTCTTTCTCACTATTATAGGACATACATTATTATTATTATTATTATTATTATTATTATTATTATTATTATTATTATTATTATTATTATTATTATTTTCTTTATTTATTTTTTTCTTTCTTAATCCGTTTACCATCCAGGATTGGTTTTCCCCTCGGACTCATCGAGGGATTCCTCCTCTACAACCTCAAGGGCAGTGGCCCGGAGCGTGAAACTTTTGGTCGGGGGACACAACTGGGACGTAGGACCAGTACCTTGCCAAGATGGCCTCAACTGCTATGCTGAACAGCGGCCTTGTTGGGAGATGGGAAGATTGGAAGGGCTAGGCAAGGAAGAGGGAAGGAAGTGGCCGTTGTCTTAAATTAGGTACCATCCCGGCATTTGCCTGGAGGAGACTTCAAATTTTCACGTCTCATGAACTGCACCATTCGATCAATTTTGGAAAGCATTGCAACATATGGTCTGTCAACAAGTGGGTGGTCGTGTCGGATCATTACCTCATATTGTGCTCGGACATATCATCAAGGCATCCACTTCGAGGATGGCTGTGGAGGTAATCGAACCCCCATCTATTCAGTTGACCTCCCGAGGCTGAGTGAACCCCGTTCCAGCCCTCGTACCACTTTTCAAATTTCATGGCAGAGCCGGGAATCGAACCCGGGTCTCCGGAGGTGACAGCTAATCACACTAACCACTACTCCACAGAGGTGGACATTATTATTATTATTATTATTATTATTATCCTAAATCGTGAAACAATTTAAGGCTTCCTGTGGATAAGACAGCCTATTTTATAAAATCAATGGAGGCCCTATACATTGGAGAAATGGCCTTCGGATGATGATGGTAATAACAATATACTGTCCATAAATACACCAAGGCTACCTACGAAAGTAAAATGAATTTACAAAATCATAATTGTATTAATAGTCACAGTACTGTGCTTCCGATTTAAATTCATTGTAATGGTTATACCAGTCACCGTAAGGAAATGGATTAACTTCGCAGGTAGCATGCCGGACTGTACAACTATCGTCTGCGGATAGAACATAAAAAACGAATAATCATCCGCAAAAGAGGTATATACGTTTCCTGTTCATTCCAGGAGTTAACAATAAAGTCATTCGCTTAATACCCCTTGAATTGCTATAATTTTAGAGACGTTCGATTTTCCCATTTAAACACCCTTAGTTATTACCGACCTCAGTTGGGATGCATCGCGCTGTCCTGGAAACGGAAGGACAACAATTAACCGATTACGCAATTGAGGTCGACAGTCAGTGAGTTTATTATAAGAGTCACTTTAAATTTTGGGTACTCTAATTTATGAAGTTCTTTGAAGATGGTGCAGTAGTAACACCTTAGAGCACTAATGCATATTTGGCTTATAAATGTTTACTACGCAAGAGTTTATTTGAACTGAGGTTCCTGTGTGGATATTCCTCGAGCCTATGGTTCCGGTAACCAGCAAGAAGAGATAAAATATTACGGAAGAGGTTGAGACTGTGTTTGTTAGTGAAGGAACACTTGTACTTTTCGAGATAATTTGTCTTGGCAAAAGCAAAGCAAAGCCATCTCCGTACAGGCCATGAAGGCCCTTGGAGGAGTGGAGGGTAAAGTCTTCCACTATAGGCCTACGTATTCTCGACACTAAGCGGGTTAGAGTGGTTGGTTAGCTCTACGCCCGGCCACCTTTGCCCCCAAAAATTAACATGGTACTCATTTTTGGTGTAGGCTGAATTAACGCTGGCGATTCTTATATGACTACTGAAGGTGTTAGAAATACATTAAACTTGAATTATTATTATTATTATTATTATTATTATTATTATTATTATTATTATTATTATTATTATTATGTAATACTCGTTTGAGAGGAGCCTCCGTGACTCAGACGGCAGCGCGTCGGCCTCTCACCGCTGGATACCGTGGTTCAAATCCCGGTCCCTCCATGTGAGATTTGTGCTGGACAAAGCGGAGGCGGGACAGGTTTTTCTCCGGGTACTCCGGTTTTCCCTGTCATCTTTCATTCCAGCAACACTCTCCACTATAATTTCATAGCATTTATCAGTCATTAATATCACCTTGGGAGTGGCGACCCCATTGTAATAATAGCCTATATCTGGTTCATTCATTCCATCCCTGACCCGGTCAATGACTGGAAAGCAGGTTGTAGGTTTTCACTAGTTTGAGAATCATAAACTACATCAAACTCATAATATCATATGCCCAAATTGTAACAGATCTTCCAAAACCTTTGAAGAACAATTTCTGTTCTAGATATAGTTAGTGGTATGAACTATTTTTTCTTCATTTTTCATGTACTGTAATTTTAACCCCTTCAGCCTGTACGTAATTATATTGTTTCTTTTCCCTCTGGTGTTTTAAATAACGTTCTTAGTGTTTGACAATGCTGAATCAATGATGGTAGCAAAATACTGATTCTTATCCAATGTCATGATGGTAGGTCGATTTGACATAATTAAAACTTAAGTTCAGATTTTTAAAATTGGTATTACAGCAAATGTTTCATGTTGTTGTTGGCAGGTGACAGAGACTCCATGGCTGCTACAATGGTACATCAGAATGGAGAAGATGAAGATGACTACATGACGGAGTCGGACTCGAGCGACAACGAGCCCGACCCCGACATGGACATTGATGGTTTATGCAGAGACGAACCGAGGTCGCCCAGCGTTAGCAACGAACCTACACAACAGCAACCTAAACGTAACAAAAGAAAGAACTTCAAGCCACGCAATATTCTTTATGCAGACGAGGAGGACAAAGGGTTGCATTCAAATATGCGTCCAGTAGAAGGTGCTGAAGAATGCTGTGTTAGTGACTTAGATGTCGAAATGGTGGAATCAAACGTTTCGGATGACAAATTACACAAACCTTTAGATCTAAGTGAGAGTGCGATATCATACTCAGTGCCTACAGAATTGACCTCCAATAAAAGACGTAGGAAACCTGTGATAGCCCCACAAAGGCGCTTGCCCAGTATCGTATCAACTGGGGAAGCTGCACATTCGGTTGGAACTCCAATAGATCTCAGCTGTTCGAGAGTTGACAGTGAAACAAACGATGAGTCGTGTGATGATGACAATAGTGAAGTAGGGAGTGAACAGTGCAAACAGCCGTACGGGTTCGATCCAGCGGTTCCACCTCACGAACGTATGTACTCAGAAAATAATGGGAGTTTCGGTTCTTTTAGCAACAATAATCAAACGCCTTCTTTTCTCCAGCACCAAAATCACCAATATCCTCCTCCGCCGCCTCCTCCTCCGCCTCCGCCTCCTCCGCCACTGCAGGGAACAGACGCTTGCGCTATGAAGGAGTACGCGGAGAACACTATGAAAGAACTACTGAGCATTTACGGGCTCAGTAGTACGGATATGGCAGAAACTATAACGAAGAACGTTCCAATGGCCAACTTTTCTTCGGGTAAGTTATTTGTTTTAACTACTAGGTCTTATGCATCAGTAAGTGTAGAAGTCATTCCAGACACAAGCTATAGAAATAGTTACAAAGTTTCCTCGATTCGGAAGAAACATGATGAGAAGTGAAGCCAGTTGGAGAAATTTAATTTCAGGTAATAAACGTATTTTAATAGTAATACTGCTCCAATAGGTTAGTGCAATTAATCGCTATATGTGTCGATCCTATCGAAACATAATGTTTCATGACATCCTCGGTAAGACGTAGTCCAGTGACGAAAGAATATTTTGTCGTCCTACAGTTGACACGAGACCGAATTCATTGTACACCTAACAGGTGAGTAGGATTTTATCATAGCTTGTTTCTAAGGGTTATGAGTATGTCTTTCTAAATGTTGGTCATTGCAGAGAGAGACATACAAAGGGCGTTTAATAGCTGTGATAATACAAGTTTCCTTTTGAATATGATCAAGATCTGGCGGATCTGACAGCTCAGTGACATCGTTTCTAGTTTCTCAACATGACGGCAACGGTTCGAATTATAGGCAGTGCGTGATAGATTTTCAAAACAGGAAATTATACCATGGTGGTTCGGATTTTGCATAAAACAATTTGTCCCCTGACTAGGTATAATGATCATCCACGTAACACTTCAAACTTATTGCTCTACCTTCTTTCCTATAAGAGTACCAGTTGTTACAGCAAATTAACCGATTCCTCAACTCGCTGCTGTTGTGGAAGTAGATCGTTTGAACAGTTTTAGAATGCCATCTTTCAGAATATCCAGAAATATTTGCAGCAGAACGTATGCCGTAAAAACTTCCTTCACGGTCCGGATTTCTGTAGTTCTTAATTTCGTTCGTTGAACGCAATATTCGAATATATTTCATGCATGAAGTGATGCATAGGCCTATTATAGTAGTATTGTATAACATCGTAATTCTTAAATTGTAAAACGATAGATAAATTTACTTAGTTGAAAAGAATGTGATTGGGTCAAACATTCGTTCCCCAATATTTTTTTACAAGTGGCTTTACATCGCACTAACACAGATAGGTCTTATGGCGACGAAGGGATATGAAAGGTCTAGGAGTGGGAAGGAAGCGGCCGTGGCCTTAATTGAGACACAGCCCCAGCACTCGCCTGGTGTGAAAATGGAAAACCACGGAAAACCATCTTCAGGGCTGCTGACAGTAGGGATCGAACCCACTATCTTCCGGATGCAAGCTCACAGGTGCGCAGCCCTAACCGCACGGCCAACTCGCCCGGTTCCTAAATTATTGGCCGGAAATCTACCGAATTTAGTTTTAATTGAGCTTAATTTACCTAATTAGATGATTTCGTAAATATTGTATAGCTCAACAATAATTTGGATTCGCGTTTATAAGTAAATGATGGACTAAGTTCCTCTAGAGCCAATTGTTTCTAGTTTGGAGGCCATATCTTCCCTTGCTTCCCTCTCCCTTCAATTTACAAGTATTTTCACTACGATTATACTGTAGAGATAACTGCCAGATGTTATTAAAAGGAAAAATTCTTAAATGTTCCTCTGTTGGATAGATGTCGCCATCTTTCCCCAAAAAGGGCACTACGCACCCACCAAGTGCCTTGGTTCTGCCAAGCGCTTATAAAACTTGACGAAATCATTCCTCGCGCATCTCAACTTTACGCCGTCGGTAGATACAGAGTGGGTCTCGACCCATAAGTGGACGCGGCTGGCCCCAACCGTAGGCTGTCCTGAGAATGGTTTTCCGTGGTTTTCCATTCTCCTGCACTAAGGCGAATGCCGGGACAGTTCCTAGTACAGGCCACGGCCGCCAAACCCCTCATCTTCTCCGTACATCTCCTTCACCGTAACAAATCTCCCGGCCTGAGAGACGGAGTCACCGTCTAAGAGGTCCGCCTCCCCCTCTGTGAGGAATGAAAACATTTGGTAGTAGTAGTAACTTTACGCTCTCTCTGAGTTGGAGGAGTAGCAGCAGTTCACTTCACTCAGCGAAATGCCTACGTACTTGTGTTGTAAACACAATCAGTATCCAGTGGCGTAAGCAGCTCTCCACTTACTATCGGTGAGGACGTATAATATTTATAATGAACGGGACGAAGGATATTTTTTTATGTTAAAAAAGTATCCCATTTCTAACGCGGAGTTACAGTAGCATCTTGAAAATGTATAAACACGTTATAGGCCTTTAATTGATGGATGGAAAGAGAAAATTCCACCTTGCCCTTCCTTACTTAAATTGGACATTCGAGCTCTATAGAGAACTATTTTTAATGAACGGAATGTTTTGCTTGTCTGTATTCCCCGTTTTCGACGCCTGCTACATGGTCATGCTTTGTCCTCCATTGATTAAGTTATATTCCACCCCTACCCCCGCCCCCAATTTCCTCCCTCTCCCCAGATCACTTGTATCAAAAAAAATGTTAATTAATCCTTGGAGAGTGGAAGTAGGAATTTTTTCTGTAATGCAAGAAATATCATCGTGGAAATAGAGAACGAATTTGGTGTTTTAGGGTAAATATGTCATTCATTATGTAACTGTAAATCTTCCTTACAGATGTCATTGCTTACGAAAAATCATCAACTTCACCTTTTTCTGTCGCTAAGAATATGGTAGTTCTGTTCTAAACAAATTTCCTGGCTTAGCGTAGGCCTATGGCATTTGGATTTGTTAAAGTACACAGTACCCCATTGAAACTAGCAATATGGGACGGACTCAAAATGGAAAAGTAGATATGTTATAAGTGGGTGTTATTTTAAAACATAAACAGCAGTATCGGGCTAGTTCTCATACTTCACACGAAATACTCCAGTGCAAGCCCGGTGAAGTCAGGCACTGCCTGATACTGCTTAGAACGAAGTCCTGTTGGACTATTTCTGTTGGGACCAAGGGACATCGCTTATACCAGTAATCTTCCATGAACATATATACTGTCCTGAAAACCCTCCTGGTGGAGCTATAAACTAAAAACACGTTTACAATACGTGGCCAACGTATTTTTCGAAATAGTAAAGGTAAGAAACGCATTAGGAGAACGCAGAGGAGTAATGTTATGGGGCACTTTGAAATGTACATTATTGCTGATGTTGTTTTAATTTTATAATGCCTCATTGATGAAAAATTAATGGTATTTGTTATTATCTTGATCATTATAGTTATCATCCACCTGTTAACTGCATGGGAATCGGTCAATTATTCTAGACTACTGTGGTTATCAAATGAACATCTTTCTCCTCACGACAAAAGTTTCCCATATAGAAGCTATTGCCCACAATTTTTATTTCATTGGATGTTGAAAACTTAATTACTACTTCGCCGATTATCCACGGATTAACTACTTCTCACTTCAGGGTTATACTATGGCATCGTTCACTTCAAAATGCTATTTAGTTTAGTGGCCCTATATGACCCCTAATTCGTAGATAAATAAATACATTGCCATCGGTAACGCACCAACAAAAATATTTTTAAAAGGAGCAGCATGAACCATAAAAAAATAAACGATGAAGATAAGTGAAAGATGCCGATTGGTTTGGCCATTGTTCCGTTAAACGGGCGTGTGCGGTGCTGTATGTTGTACCCCTACATGGGAAATTGAATGAAGCCAAACTGAACAGCATAGCGTTTGTCGGTAGTACTGGTTGGATGGTAAATCAGTTCTAGTAGCCTTTTAGATGCGTTCAAATGGAGTAACAAAAGCATAATAACGTATTTTTTAACACAGAGTTATTATTATTATTATTATTATTATTATTATTATTATTATTATTATTATTATTATTATTATTATTATTATTACCGACGTCTGGCTGCATGGCTAAGTGGTTAGCATGCTGGCCTTTGGTCCAAAGAGTGCCAGGTTCGATGTCCGGCCTGGTCAGAGGTCTTAACCTTCATTGGTTAATTCCGATGGCTCGGCAGCTGGATGTGTGTAACGCATTTAGCCTTAGAATGAAACATAGGTAGTGCCCCACCGTCATAGGCGCGGAGATCTCCTAAGACATCAACTCGAAAGACCAGGCCTCTGCGGAAGCCATTATTATTTATGTTATTACGATTTTTTTACGTCGTACCGACACATATAGCTCTCATAGCGACGATGGAATAGGAAAGGTCTAGGAGTGGAAAGGAAGTGACCGTGGCCATAATCAACGTATAGCCCCAGCATTTTCTTCGTGTGAAAATTGGATACCACGGGAAACCAGGGCTTCCGATAGTGGGTATCGAACCCACTACTTCGCGAATGCAAGGTAATAGCTTCGTGACCCAAACCGCGCAGCCATTTGCTCGGTGACATGCGTTCTTTGGCTGAAATCTGCGTCAATCTAGTGCCTGTGTCTACGAATGGAGAATTATATCCTTTCTGTGTAATTTAAGGCAAGATGATAATGACGGTGGCGGTAGTTGCCGAGGGCATAGTGGCCTTCATACATAAACTGAGTTTGGAATCTGTCCTTTAACCTTGTCGCTGTATTATCCTAGCATGTCCACTTTTAATTTAGACGAGAGACAGGGAATAATGCGGCCATAGCGTACGAGAAAGGCCATACTATTATTTACGTAGAGCTGAAACGAAAAGTCGCGAAAAAACATTTCAAGTATGGTCAGCGGTGGAATTAGAGCCCACCTATTTCAGGAACCCATACAAATTCAACAGTGTGATTGCCGCACGTTATCTTGCAGTTTCAGTATTCAGAAAGCTTCTTCCTCTTTGGGATATGAACCCAAACATGATTGTGAAGTGAGAGTATGGGTCTCAATATGAGATGGCTGGTGAACAAACAAAGAGCCTTTGCTGGTGCCCAACAAATACACCAGGGATGTGATCTCGCTTGCTCTTCATTTCCTCGTTTTTGTGCACTTTGTAAGATTTTTTGTTTGTTGTGTTGACTGCTGGCCGTTCGGCGATTGCTCCTCCCCCAAGGCCTATGTTTTACGTGATGAAACTCTAGGCGATGCCAGTTATTGCTTATCGCCCATCGCTCTTTTATTTGTTGGTCCGTGCATAATAACATGCATGGCCCTGTACGTCACAAAAATGAAATATTGTACAAGTGCTATAATAGTAATTCTTCTGAATTTGGCGCTCGAAAAAGAACTCGACTTACATTCCAGCAAGAGAATCGCTGTACAATAAAGATGATGATTATCACTGTCGTTGATACATGTCCTAACTACACGATTATCTGCCTCAAAAAATGTGCTCAACAGCAACAACAACAAAATAATAATAATAATAATAATAATAATAATAATAATAATAATAATAATAATAATAATAATAATAATAAACCCGTTGCATAAACAGCCTTTGGTTTCTCAAGGTGGCTACTACACTCGTACGGTAGGGCGCTGGCCTTATGAGCACAATTTGGCAGGTTCGATCCTGGCTCAGTCCGGTGGTATTTGAAGGTGCTCAATTACAGCCAGTCTCGTGTCCTACCGGACAAAATTCAGGCACCTCGGCGTCTCCGAAAAACATAAAATGTAGTTAGTGGGACGTAAAACCAATAACATTATTATGATAGCGTAATGATTATGATAATAATGCGCGTTTTACGTCAGTTCTAACTGCTAAAAGTTTAAACTGACGCCATAGTCATCACTTTCCTCTTCTTCTTGTCCTTTTTCCCAATTTCCTAGGATTGGCTGTTCGAGGTGATTTGGCCCAATTTTACGGCCGGATGTCAAACCGACTCGAAGTGCCAACCCCGGGTGATTGGGAAAAGGCCAATATGACGAGGACGATGATTGTTATTATTATTATTATTATTATTATTATTATTATTATTATTATTATTATTATTATTATTATTATTGTGTGTGTGTGTGTGATTATTTCATTTGAATTTTCCTGAGTAAACAATGGAAAATAATGACTGCTGTTAACAATCTTACATTCTGACTGAGTTAGTGACAGCCATGGTGTTAATGTTAACTGGCCTGAGACACTCATTTGTCTTAAAATCGACACTATCTTAAATCGTTCTCAAATACAGTCTTACGTCACTTTATAAAATGTACTGTACTATTTGATTCTTTGGTTCACAAGACTGCCGCCCTTTCCTTGTGGTTATTTCAATCGACTACTGTCCAGGTACTGTAATAACAGGTTCGTTTTCCGCCTCCGCCCGAAGGCTGTTTACCTTGACATGAGGGCGTTGAACGGGGTTGACTGGAACACTTCAGGATCCGAACCGTCATGTCCATGATCTACCCCGGCTTTTCTTACTCTCCGAATTGGAATTCCGTCGGGTCCAAGCTGACTGACCACGTGATACGAGACGTGTAGCTGTAAGTTAGCTCCCCTTCCGTCGGCATCCATGAATACCGTTTTCTGTGGTTCCGCATTTTCACACCAGGCAATTGGCAGGGCTGTACATTCATTAAAACTATGGCATTTACCTCCCCATTCGTAGCTCTTTCTCATCCCTTCATCGCCGAAATACAGTACATCAGTTCGACGCTATACAACTACCAACAAAAGATCCATTAGTCTCCCTAAGCAGAAATCGGGGACTGGCATGCGTTTTACAATAAACGTAACTACGCAAGTCTATCTTTTATGAAAAGCACTATGCACTCCATGAAGCTAAAGGTAATATTGTGAGATTTATTCCTACAAATATTGAGATAGATTTTGTGCCCGTCATCGCTGCATTCGCCTGTACAATACTACACACAGTTTACCTACATCATTGCCTTTATACACAACATGGCACACTGATTATAAATCTCTATCTTGAAGTTGTGTTCGAGGATATATCAAGGGATTTATTGAGCTTTATGCTCTCGAAATTTCAGCATAGACATTGTCTCAAACTTTAGTTTAAGAACAATATATGATGTTAAAATTATGATTATTACAGTATTTTCGTCAAGAACTGAATGTTTTAGTCGTACACAGGATTCGAACTGAGTGCCCAGAGTAGAATATCGTGACCACAAGCTCTTATAAATCGCATCCTCTAATTATTCACGATCCATTTACTATCACTTAATAATCAGAGATAATACCATGCATCAAGAAGTTATTAGTATAGTGAAGAAAGTGTACATTTAATTCCCAGATAGCAAAGTTATACGTTTCCCAACTCCATTCATTCAGTCAACAAGATGAAAAGCTCATACACCATCGTTAGTCTGGATTGGAGCGTATCACAACTGGAAAATTGAGCCTTTCTTGTTTCCTCTAACGTATTGCGTGTTATATAAATGGTTTGCAATATTTCTAGAACACACAGAAGAGAGGAGCGATTCGGCTAATCTCTGAGAAAACATCGTACCACACACAGATCAACAAAGGGCGTCGCGACGATCCGTGTGAAAGGAGCCGTAGGCCTACTCTGTGAAGGATGGGCATAGTTTTCGTTCATTCCGCACCAGTAGCAACATTCGTCCGATGTTAGCAGTTCTCTCAGATAACTACTACCTTTCTTCTCGAGCTCAGCATGTGTCTTCATTTTTCTTGCAGACTACCAGGCTGAGTGGCTCAACTCGTAGAGAACTGACCTGAGTCCTAATTGGCAGGTACGATCCCAGCTCAGTCCAGGAGTATTATAGGTGCTCAAATGCACCAGTCTCGTGTCAGTAGATTTATTGGCTCATAAAGGAACTCCTGTAGGACTAAATACTGCTCACAGAAGTTTTCAAACGACGAACTCCTTTCATGCTTTGGTACACAAGAGCGCAATAATACTCACCCATGAATGACATTCATGGGAGCTTCTGTCAAGAGATGAGGTGTAGGGGACAATGAGAGTTACTCATCGGGGAAATTTTGGTTCATTTACTGAGTATATTCAGACAAACGTACGTTCGCCTTACTAGCAATTTCAAATGTTACGTTGGAGTCAGTTCCTAAGATGAGCAAGTGCTCATTGCAGGTTTCATCCAGTTCAGATAATTAGCCTTGTCTGATTCTTGAATTTGGCAATTTTCAAAACGGGGACGAACATGATAATTTCATGACGTAATTGCACTAATGCGTGCCGAGCTGACGAGGGAAGTATTTGTGTTCGAATGCCCCGAACTGCGTGAAAATTGGTAGGAAAGCTCACATATGATCACCAGAAACGACTGCAGGGTTCTTTTCCGTGTAAAGTTACGCATTTGACCAAACGAGTGACTTAAAGTTGTTGCGGTTAGTAACATTTTGCTATGAATTTTGGTCTCAACGTTGAGATGGTATATCATCGTTGCACCTAGAAAACCGCTATGTGATAATGTTTCAGCTTAGAACTCTGGCCGGAAAGCTTCTGTCATCTAGGGTTCAGTATTGCATGAACTGGGTTACATCGCGCATTCCTATCTACGAAATGTCACTGTAAAATTTATCACAAATGGAACATAATAATTGCTTTTACTTAAATGAAGTGAAAAATCTGCGGTAAATTAAGAAATATACCGTCGTTATTAGAGAAATACATATGGCTTGTTGAAAGGACTCCTTTATGTCGTATTCCGCTGCTGGAGCCGTCTTTTGTTAATTTCTTGAGGTCCAGGGCTAGCACCGAGGAATGGGAGTGCTATATCTGTGGATTCTCATTATCTTTGTCCATATGACTAGAGCGGCCAGTTGAAACAGCAAAATGGAGGTCAACAGCATTCAATGAGGCAAATGACCATGTTATAGTGATGTGGCTGGAACCCTACGGAAAAACAACTAAGAACGCATTCAACAACTTGGTGCTGCACATTACAGAGAAATATCGTAAGTACCACAAACATGATTTTTGTTGAAAGAAAAATAGCATGATCCCTGGACCAGTAAATATTTTTTATTTTTGTTCGAACCAAAATAACATGATCCCTGGACCAATAAATCACTAGTCCACAGAATTCTTCTTATGTACATTGGCCATAGCTTTTTTTCGCCTATTAAATCTTGCATATCGCGATACAATTCAGGAAATTATGTCACTATCTGAAGCAATGAAACGAAAGCAAGGAACTTCAGTGAACACAGACATCACACACGAAATTGTTGAAAGTGTAAGATAAACAAAAGACATACGTGTGTTACTGTGAGCGTAGCATCATAAGTACTTGTAAAGTAGGTATACATCATATTCTCCAAAAATAAAATATTTCTTAATTTACCGCAGATTTTAGACTTCAACTGTGTAAAAGCAATTATTATGTTCCATTTGTGACAAAATTTACAGTGACATTTCGTAGATAGAAATGCGCGACGTAACCCATGAACTGTATCAACGATGTTTCGTCCTAAGTGATACATGTGCTGCGGGTCAGTATTTCTCCCATCAAAATTGTCACATAGCTATATTTCGAGGTGCAACGACGATATGCAGGCTATTGTCAAGTGTGCTCATTATTACGCTGCATTGTGCGTCGGACACTTCATTGAACAACACCATCTTCATTTTGATATTGACACGTCTCGTCCGTATCAACACTTCAGTGTATACTAGGCAAGTGAAGTGAAATGGCGTATGGCTTTTAGTGCCGGGAGTGTCCGAGGACATGTTCGGCTCGCCAGGTGCAGGTCTTTTGATTTGACTCCCATAGGCGTCCTGCGCGTCGTGATGAGGATGAAATGATGAAGAATACTACACATACGCCCAGCCCTCTTGCCAGCGAAATTAACCAAAGGTGGTTAAAATTCCCGACTCTGCCGGGAATTTAACCCGGGACCCCTTTGACCAAAGGCCAGCACGCTAACCACTTAGCCATGGAGCCGGACACTAGGTAAGTGATGACCTTTTATGTATTACACCTGTATTGATGATATACTGTAATACATTTATGTAGGGTGTCTTCGGATCATGTTCAACGTTGCGACCAAACGTCATAACATAATGTTAGTAGCCGCAACTAACTGGAAGTTGCTCGTTTGATCGAATGCGTAATTCTACACGGAAAAGAAACCTACATTTCCATCTAAACAAGATCAAAGTCTTCGACAACCCTCACTGCCTTGAAGACCCTGGAGAAATAGCCGACTAGAACCACATCATACTGTCATGCAAGAAGCACAGTACTCCCTAACAACAGAAACATCTGTACTATTCCTTGGCGAAGTTACATACCCCACTGCCAACTTCAGTTGCCATCCTGTTATCAACCCTAACTCCACAATTATGCGCTGTAATTTGCCACTATTTATCAGACTATAGTATTAATTTATAAGATATGACTTGTTTATCAGCCACGAAATGTATGTACCATAAACGTATGCTCACTCTGTAAATGCTGGCCGCATGGTCTTCCGAGGCCTAACGCCATTAGTAATTTTTTTAAACCTACATTTGTTTCCAGCGACCATGCTTGAGCTTTCCTACCAATTTTCACGCAATTTGGAGCGTTCGAACACAAATACTTCCTTTGTGAGTGGCTCAGGTGATAGAGTACTGGGCTTCTGAGTCCAAGTTGGCGGATTCGATCACGGATCAGTCCATTGGTATTTCAAGGTATTCAAATGTTCTAACCTCGTGTCGGTAGGTTTATCGGCAAATAAAATACCTTCTATGGGACAAAATTTCGGTTCCTAGGCGTCTCTGAAAACCGTAAAAAGTAGTTGGTGAAATGTAAAACCAATAATTGGAGGTAAAACTTGAAAGATCTCGTAATATACTTACAAAAAGAACACTAGCAATAGAAAGGGAATAATAATACAGTATAAATCTACTGCATTCTACCCTTTTTAAGAAATACTCATAAACGTAAAATTGTACGCGTTTGTTACGAATCCTCGTTGGTGAAGATGCATTTGCGCTTCTTATTATCCATATACACCGAATGCATTACTGTTTATTTCTTTTTTTAATCTTCAGTATTAACTGAAAGACACACAAAAATTAGAAAAAAATAATTCATCGACACCTATGACGGTTTAAGAGTCCTTTAAGTACCGTAAGAGAGTTTGAAACAAAACACAAAAGGCTGTTCTCGCGGTCTTCATTACACAATAATATTCAACTTTCTTGAATTCCCGTGATGCATTTCTGAAGAAGAGGTTAATTTACAATTTTATAAATTACACCAGCCTGCCTTTTAAATGTTGGAACACAGTGGACTGGCAGCGGTATCATTAATTATCTTTCAGCACGAGGAAACTCATCTTCATAGTCTGTAAGGTCTCCTATTGCGTTTCATCCGGTCATTCTATGCTCCACTTCTTGTCTTCTTTATTTTAAGGATGAAATACAAGACCTGCGGCAATCCCTAGGAGTTCTTGATTAGCTCCTCATTGTTCTGGTCTGCCCATGAAGTTCTCGCAGCAGGCGGCCACCAGCCGGCGTCTCTCCCTTCTCCTTACCACTTATATTTATAATTATAATCCTCATGTAAATTACTTATGCTTGTTTATTGAGACGTCCGATGCATACGTTCCAAGTGAAAGGGGTAATCAGGAGCCTATGCGATCTTCAATTGCGATGAATTAAATTTAAAGCTTCGGCTTCGAGATTACCAACTTTGACGAGCTCGGAATGTGTTGCATGATTTTATTTTTGTCTGAAGGCTGGGGACATCATGACCATCACCCCTGTATTTACCGCGTATGTGGTTAACTAGCCCGGACAATAGAGCGCTAGCCATCTGAGTCCGGTTTTTATTTTCAATTTGCTGTACATCGCACCGACACAGATAGGTCTTATGGCGACAATGGGACTGGAAAGGGCTAGGAATGGGAAGGAAGCGGTCGTGGCCGTAATTAAGGTACAGCCCCCAGCATATGACTGGTGCGAAAATGGTAAACCACGGAAAACCATCTTCAGGGCTGCCGACAGTGGGGCTCGAACCCACTATCTCCATGAGTCCAATTCGGTGGGTTCGAATCCGGTTCAGTCATGTGGTATTCACAGGTGCTCAAATAGATCAACTACCCTCGTGACGGTAGATTTTCAGCACGTAAATTAAATCCTGCAGGGTATAATGGTGAGTACCTATACTTAACTGATTTATGCTAGAATTGGGAAAGATGCTGTGAGACATCTAAAACTGTACTTTTCGGGCTCCTTCGTGAGATGAGTGGGCACAAAACACTTTCAGTATAGCCGTCAAATATCGCCGTTCCTCAGACCTGAACACAAATTCTGTTTTGACCTCTTCTGTTATAGAGATGAGCTCGTGAGGTTACACACACAGGTCTTGTATGCATGTTTCTCTCGGAGTTGAACTTACTTCTAACGTTATTTTAAGAGAGTTGAACTGGAAATGTCCCATTTGAACTCCATGTCTTTTGGTGGGTCCTTGTCCGTACGCTATAGAGACAAGCCCACTACCAACAGAAGTATGGACTTACAATTAACTCAGTTTAAAATATCTTATTGACGCACATGGTTTGATTAAAATCGATGGCTTGCGATTTAGGTATTGAGTTGGAGAGCTGCTCGTTGATGCCACATGCTCAACATTCAAAATACTTTTCTCAATGATGAAATTGTAAATGACATTGGCCTTCCAATTATTATTATTATTATTATTATTATTATTATTATTATTATTATTATTATTATTATTATTATTATTATTATTATTATTATTCTACCGATTTTCACACGCCCCTATGAGGTCGTGGGTGTAAACTGCGTCAAACATGTGGACTTGTCCCTGTTTTACGACCGAATGCCCTTCGAGGCGTCAACCCTATGCGGAGAAATGTGTTCACTATTGCGTGTTCTGTGGTGGGTGGTAATGTATTGTGTTGTATGTATTTGAAAAGGCCTACATTGAGACAAATACAAATACCCAGTCCCCGAGCCAGGTGCGACTAAAATCCCCGACCGGCCGGAAATCGAAGCCAAGACCTTCTGAATCAAAGAGCACGGCGCTGACCATTCAGCCAAAATATGGAGAATTAATAACAACAACAATAATAATAATAATAATAATAATAATAATAATAATAATAATAATAACTCCGTTTCATGACTCCTTCTTTATATTCTCTGTCATAATTACTTGACCATTCCGTTTCCTTGTCTAACCTCTCTCTGTCGCACTCCATTATTATCTGAGTATCTTTCATAATCGTGTTCCCGTCGGACTTCATATCGCCTCATCGCTTCCCTATGCCAAGCAAGCGAGCGAGCGAGCAGGCAGCCCAAGCCAGCCAGCCAGCCAGCCAGCCAGCGCTTTGCTGCTCGCTATGCCACCTTCATTTGTTACTCGCTCCATGATTAATGATGTTACTAAAGTGTGTGGGTAAAAAACAGTCAAAAATCTCCCCAGCAACCACAATAGAAAAGAATAATGTACACTCAGTTTTGGCGTCAAAATGGATACAATAATTTTTTTGTTCGCGATGTAGACCAATTATTTCACACACACACACACACACACACACACACACACACACACACACACACACACACACACACGCAGAAAGGAAAAGGATGCTTATTTTCCTCACGTGTAAAATGTGTACAATTAAAAGAGGAGAGTAGCTATTTCATTCAACCTAGATTACTTCACACACTGTTTCTTTCTGTATACCATTATATTGTATTTTGTTTCCAACATGCTGTCATTGTTATCCAAAGGGAAAGCGGGACCCATTTTTATAACCTTAAAAGTTTACCCGGCCGCACTATCTGTCTTTCTTCTTGTCAATAAATTCCATTCTCCAAGACTTGAGATTGCTAGGCTCTGTAGCTCATTAACACCCTCTGAAGAATTCAGCTTGAGTGACCGTTTATTATTCATCCAGGGAGTACAGGATCACACTTGCAACAAGGCAACATTGACATGTTAGAAACTTTGGCATTTAGGCCCTACGTATGCACAGTTCTGTGGTAGAAATTTCTCTAACTGAAACAGCCTTGCAGCATCTGCACACGTTTACGGATATTTAGGCACGTCTCTCACATTTTCGCCAGGTTCAATTTTCTTCCTGGTCTTATTTCAAATGTATAGGCGTCGAAACCTGATATGAACTTGGTCCAGGTTTACAGCTGGATTCCCTTCCTGACAACAACCCTATGTGGAAGGATGTATTCACTATTGCGTCTTTATGTGGTGGTTAATAATGTAGTGTGTTGTATATCCTTGGTCCGCCCGGGAATCGAACCCGGGGACCTATGAACCGAAGACCAGTACACTGACCATTCAGCTAAGGAGCTGAACTTTCGCCGTATTCAATACTAAGCACAAATACCTCCGTGTAAACATTTTCATGAGATGGAATGTGTCGAAGCCACTAGATGGAAGGAATTTCGTTTTTAATTCTGTTGTAACTTCATGCGAACATACTGAAGACATTATGATTTTTAGCCCTGGGATCGGAAGGATGATGTTCATTGTGTCAAATACTCATTGTTCCGCTCCACAATGACAGGGCGGGCGGAAAAAAGTCTGACCGAATTATTTTGTAAGATCCTGGACGTGGAACAATGTTTGATCATGAAAAACAAGGTGATACCACTATGTAGAATTATTTTTAAATTCGTTATTGCGTGATTTGGGTCATGTAGCGGTGGGCTTTCTTGGGCTTCACTTCGGCACTAAATGCGATAGAGTGATTACCCTTATGCCCGCCGTCCTTTGCCCCTAGGAATTAACCTGATACTTATTCTTTGTGTAGGCTGAGTGAACTTCAGTGCCATGTGCCTCTCCAGTTGTGGCAATCTCATTTCTAAATTGTTCGACTTCCTGAAAGAGAATCGAACTCACGTTATTCCAGATGATCCAGCAAGCACGCCTTTACCGCCTCATCTGGGCCACCCCTGATGATGATGATCATAATAATTATAATACTATTCTCGAGAAATATAGGCATGAATAATAACATAGCAACTATTTTATTGGTTTTACGTCGCACCGACTCAGTCAAATCTTATGGCGACGATGGGATAGGAACGGGCTAGGAGTCGGAAGGAAGCGATCGTGACCTTAATTAAGGTACAGCCCCGGAATTTGTCTGGTGTGAAACTGGGAAACCACGGAAAACCATCTTCAGGGCTGTCGACATTGGGGTTCGAACCCACTGTCTCCCGGATGCAAGCTCACAGCTGCGCGCCCCTAACCTCACGGCCAACTCAACCGGTGTGAATCTTTAATAAGGTAGGCTATAACTTACTTTCTGTGCACGGAATGTACGAGGGAGATGTTGCTGAGTACACGAGTTGATTATGATTGTACGGCTATGTAATACATATGGATGTTGATTTTAGCTAGGTACAGTTCAAAACACTGCAATTCAAAGGGCCCTTACCGAGAAAATCCCTCTTATACTCTTCTGGACGGGCAGTACAGTCGTCCATGAGCCGCCTAAAAATTCGAAGAACAGTTCTAAAAGCGTTATCACTACTGAGGGAACAATCAACAAATTTTCTAATAGGGTCCTAACGCCGTGCTCATTTAACCACTGTTGCCATATATGAATGATTTTTTTTTTCTTTACGTCGCACGGACACAGTTAGGTCTTATGGCGACAATGAATGAATGATGTGTAATTCCCGTAGGAGTTTAAAGATTCATTTGTAATGGATGGAAGATGTAGATGTAAACCTAGAAGAGAGTAGGTCTAGTTAGACCTGATATTTCAACATAAGAGGTAGAAAGGCTCGAAGATGGGAAAATTGTTTGCTGAGACTTGTAGTAGGTGGATCGCTCTGTGACAAAATCTCCTCGATAGTTTGTTACTTCAGTTCATTCCTTTTGATTTGCTAACGAACACTGTACACCTTGAACGTTAACAACTCTCTTTCTGTTAGTCTGAGTAGTTGGTGTGCTACAATGTCTAGGAACCCAGACGTTAACCTTTTCACTCCTGCAATCAAATATACTCGAGCAGCAATTTGCGCCGCCATTGCTGCTATCGAAGATACTCGATCTGCCTTTTAACTGTGTTATATGCTTCTGCCATATATTAGCCACACTTTAAACCAATTAGTTTATGTTAACAGTTCTCTAGGAATTTTTTTTTTTGTCACACAGTTGTACACCTCGTGTTGGAATGATGGCTGCCGCGTACGAGCGTAAGATTCGTCCAGAGGAAATCTTACACTTTTAGAGGAGATTGAGTCCGATGTGGATTTCGATAGTGGCGGTAGTGATATTGAGGATAATAATGAAATTATAGGGACTGATATTGATGTTGATAGTGGTGATGATTTGCTGCCAGAGGGAGGAAGAAATTGCACTGATATAGGCCTGCCCACGTGGTTGGACGAGTTTGCACCGAACGCACGCGCATTTCAAGCACCAACCCTAGCTATATAAAATAATAATTGATCTCTGAATGCCCTGAAATTGATTATTTAGAGGTACTTTTGAATGAAGACGTGTTGGCAAAGGTAGCGGAAGAAACAAACCGATTGTATAAACAGACAGTTGATGCTAAGCTCATGACAAGTTCCGCTCTACTTTTAGGCCTATTGTGTGTTTAATTTAGTCTTTCTGCTGTTAATTGTGTGTATGGTACGGTATTGTGCGTATATATAGTAGACACACCCCATAATGCAAATGGACATTTCTAAGCATCTTCTTAATGGACGAAATTTTTCACCACCTCGTATGGAATCAAACCCTGGATCCCTAACATGAACTGTCTCCAACACTGTATGAACAAACTGGCGAGATGAAATATCGTCTTAAAATATTATTCTATAGTTAGTGCTTGTATTTTATGTTCAAATTGGTGATAATGTATGTTGGCTGAAATAATCCAGCACTGGAGCCACTCCAACCTGTCCAAGAGTTCAGCAGTGAAAAGGTTAAATGATTTAACGTTGACTCATACATTTCTTGGGAAGAATATTTGATTGCATGTGAGTGTCATGCGAAAAGGGTCCAGAAGGGAAAGTAATAAGATTCCCTGAAGGTCCCTTTTCGCGTGACCACTTATATCTTTAGGCCTATTTTCTAAATGGGTTAGCAACGAGGATGACTTTTTCCATCTTCCGTCGAATTGCTATTTGCTTTACGTCGCACCGACACAGATAGGTCTTACGGTGACGATGGGATAGGAAAGGCCTAGGAATTGTAAGGAAGCGGCCGCGGCCTTAATTAAGGTACAACCGCGGCATTTGCCTGGTGCGAAAATGGGAAACCACGGAAAACCATCTTCAGGGCTGCCGACAGTGGGGCTCGAACCCACGATCTCCCGATTACTGGATACTGGCCGCAGTTAAGAGACTGCAGCTATCGAGCTCGGTCCGTCGAATTGTGCAATTCGGACGGGAAGAGTATAATGAAAGCAATAAAGTGTATTTTACTCCCAGGATCTTCCATATCCACTCTTAGTAGGCCTAATTTTTGGTATTGTATGACACATATCCCAATCCCATAATAACAGCAATATCTCAAACTGACACTGTAAAAATACAAACTGCACATCTGCAGCAAGTACACAGATATGACACCAACCTTCTCCTTATAATTCAAAAAGAAAACGATAACGACGATGCTAAAAGTAATACTAATTAACAAATTAAATTAATTACTACTAACGAACACCTAACCTACAGGACTGGTGCAGTCGTCTTAGCTGTTAGCATAGTAACTTATCACACTGTTAGCCCAGGCTCGATTCCTGGCTCAGCTGTGAGTTTACGAAAGCTTAGAGCGTCTGGGATGAATGGAAATTTAGACTGATAAATGCAACTGAGGAGATAAATGGGTTAAAATCCCACTCTCAGCCATCCTAGAAGTAGCTTTTCCACTAATATACAGGTTGCAGCCGCTTCTTTCTCAGTCGTAGTACCAGTTTATTACAAGTATGTATGTTCAGTCCTCAGCCCTGAGGCTGGTTGGATCCTCAACAGCTCCGCCAACAGCTGTCATAGACTACCTAGGCATCACTGAAGAGGCGTACTAGGGAAATGAGGAGTGAGGCAGTTTCTCGTTGCTTTCCTCACTGTATTTCAAGTACACACACCAAAACCATGCAAGTTATCGGACAGACTTCACTTGCAATAAGTACATGGGGCTGTTGACTGTGATGACGTAATTTATTAAAATGATGTAACAAATGGAAAAATCTTCTTCGTAGTTTTGGAAATGTGAGAATCATATAAATACTAAGTTTCCATTCGACTATTATTTTTTAAACTTCGTTTTGTTTTCTCTGCTGCACGTGTCTGAGGTGGAAGAAAAGAACGTGTACTATTTAAACACTTCGCCAGATTTTTCTGGCATGTATATGTTATTTTATTCTTTCCTTCGCTGTGTCCCGCCTATCTCCAACCTGTATCCCCTCCCAACGAACGCTCTAGCTCTTCCCGAAATAAATATATCATTCCCTGTCCATCCAGTGATGACTCACTCTGTCAGATATGCAAATATCGTTTTTGTGACTCCATACTGCCCGAGCTGCAGTACTAAAGTGCTCTAAGAGCCATTCTAGCACTCCTTGTGCGCTTGTTGTTCGACTTTTAAACGTACTAGTTATCTAAAAAATATTAATCTGCAAAATTTCAGGGCGTTTACTCTACCTGATGAGGTACCGAAAGTAGGTCTACTGCGCGACAAAGTTACTCCATCGTCTAGAGTTCATACTTACAGAAAGAAGCCAAATTAATACAATCGCTAGTCATCGCGACTGATTTTGATGGGTAATCTACATTTACTCACATTTAATTTAAAACATGTTCGTTGATTTATCAAAGTTAGCACAAGTGTAAAGTGGAACAAAAAACATAGACACTCTCACTATTGACCTAGTTGGTGGAAAGGTACAAATACACAACTGCGTTTTTCAAATTCAGTGACATGTGCTTTGCTCAGAAAATATTAAATTCTTCTGAATATAATGTATCATTACGATTATTGTCCGAATCGTTGGCTGAATGGTCTGCGTACTGGCCTTCGGTTCAGAGGGTCCCGGGTTCGATTCCCGGCTGGGTCGGGGATTTTAACCTTCATTGGTTAAATCCAATGGTTCGGGGGCTGGGTGTTTGTGCTGTCCCCGACATTCCTGCATAACACTATCCTCCACCACATTAACACGCAGTTACCTACACATGGCAGATGCCGCCCAACCTCATCGGAAGGTCTGCCTTACAAGGCTAGAAATAGCCACACGAAATTATTATTATTACGGTTATTAATATATTTTTAAATTATTCACAGTTTCTACTATTAATGGGTTGTATAACAGCAGAACTTGAAAATATGAAATAGCCATACGTTTGTTCATGATATTCATTTTCATTGGATTCGATAATCGTGAATAGCTAAGTTTCCTTAATCAGTTTCAGTAAATAAAGGGAATGAAGAAGCAACCCAAGGAATTATAATAAATTCAAAACACGTTAGTAAAGTAACATTGTAAGACAAAAACTGTTACTGTATTTACGCCCTGAGTATATTAACATGGCACACCTGTGTACACACTTAATGAGTTCCAAACCCTTAACAGAAGCCATGTTTCTGCACTTTTAGATTAGATTAATTTGCTTCAATACAAAATACTCTCAGTTCTAAGATTGTCGGATTCTTGAGCAAGTGGTATTTTAATATGTTTAATCAGTCGTCAGTCGTTTCTAGCGTTAAGTATACTGGTTTAAATTGACCAAGAACGCATTAGTTACGCCTACTCCTTATTATTTCCAGGGCCTGTGAGCTGACAGTAGATATACTGCTAAGATTATGCATGGAATAATAAACTTCATTTCTGGGCACTGCATCTCTTGTTCCTAGTCCGTGAAATATTAGTCGGTGATAATTACTCTGTATGCTGCAGTGCTAGCCATTGTGGTCACTATCCATGGATTAGGGAGACTAGCGGTTTGATCTCACCGCTACAGGTAACTCGAAATGGTTTCCAGACAAGCTCACTTCCCTCGTTTAAGTACAAGGAACGTTTCAGTTTTAACATAGCAGTAGCACCTCACACCAGTTAGTCCTTGGTCTGCTGTTCCCAAGATAGTGGGTTGGATCCTGGCTGTGATTAGTGGCATTGAAGGGTATTTAAATGCTACTACTTCTTCCGTGTTGCTAGCTTCTGGCATATTAAGAGGAAAATTCCGACAACTTGACATCTGTAAAATCGAACGAATAATAATAATAATAATAATAATAATAATAATAATAATAATAATAATAATAATAATTACATTTTACGATTTCGGAGACGCAGATTCATTTATTATTATTATTATTATTATTATTATTATTATTATTATTATTATTATTATTATTATTATTATTATTATTAAAGTGATTACTGGCATTGAAGGGTATTTAAATGCTATTGCTTCTTCCGTGTTGCTGGCTTCTGGCATATTAAGAGAAAATTCCGACAATCTGATATCTGTAAAATCGAACGATTAATAATAATAATAATAATAATAATAATAATAATAATAATAATAATAATAATAATAATGACATTTTACGATTTCGGAGACTTCGGAGACACAGATTCATTTATTATTATTATTATTATTATTATTATTATTATTATTATTATTATTATTATTATTAAAGTGATATATTTTATTGAACGGATTTTACTCTTGTCAGAAATGTAAAATATGACGGTCACGACATGGTACGTTCCTAGATCAAGAGACGTATATTGTGTAGCAGCTGCAGTACCCTTCTTTGACCAGACAATCACTTAGCATGTGTATAATAATATTTTAGTCCACCCCTCACACTGTTTCCCAGATTCTGAGGCACATACTGTAAGTGGGCACTGTAAGCGGCTTGTCGTGATGCACTCGCTACCTTGCTGTCTGCGGCTCTTTGCAGTTTCATTTTTATTTTATTTTTGCATTGCTGCTGATCTGGAATTCATCTCTTCCTTCCGGTATGAAAGAAACAAAATATCGGGTTAATGTATTCAAAAAATACTGACAGGTGCACAAAGCCTTTAAAATGTTACCGAAACGATCTCCGTAGCAGCTCCCTTTATTTTTTTTTATTACCGGGCGAGTTGGCCGTGCGCGTAGAGGCGCGCGGCTGTGAGCTTGCATCCGGGAGATAGTAGGTTCGAATCCCACTATCGGCAGCCCTGAAAATGGTTTTCCGTGGTTTCCCATTTTCACACCAGGCAAATGCTCGGGCTGTACCTTAATTAAGGCCACGGCCTCTTCCTTACAACTCCTAGGCCTTCCCTATCCCATCGTCGCCATAAGACCTATCTGTGTCGGTGCGACGTAAAGCCCCTAGCAAAAAAAAATATTATTTTATTTTTTTATTTTTTATTTTTATTAGTATAGAATTTCGCACAATGTGCATGGAGTAGTTAATTTTCACAGAACTTTCTTAGAGAGAAGCCGCGTCGATTACACCACAGTACGTGATATCTGTCACATGGCCGGCCGCATAGTTCACACAGACACTGTATATCCGGGACGTGGAACTTCTTCATGCTGCACACTCTATGGTGAAACCCATGTACTGCAAGACGGGTAACTATATGTCGAAGCTCGTAGTTCGAGTCCATCCAGTCAGTTGACATCATTGCTTCGGTCGCGTAGAAATCGCCCCATATTTCCTTCCGTTTCTCTTGCAGCTCGTGTAATAATTGTTGATAGGCCTCAGTAGATGGCAGATGCAACTGCATGCGAAGTTCTTCCATGTAGTATTCCTGCCGAGCCAGAACATACACCAGGCGGGAAGGGGTGAATTTTGAGAGATTCATAGCCTTTTTCAGATACCTTGCTTTGACACTTTCTAATAGTTTCAGGTCTTTCTTCTGCAGGTGGTCCCATATACATTCCAGAGCATACGTCAAGACGGGTGTCACCTTCAGCTTAAATAGGTCCATAGCCGTTTTGAGCGAAAGTTTGCTGATATTCTTCACTTCGCTCATTGCAGCCACTGCAGACGCTACCTTCTCCTTTATATGTATGGAGAAGACATCGCCATGGGTTTGGAATGTCAGACCCAGATACTTGAAATTGTTCACTATTTGCAGGTTTGACCCTTCTAATGTAATAACTTGGTTTGCAGCTATACTGAAATTCAAGTTAAGAGCTTAGGAAAAGTATCCTTCCGCATGTGAGCACGTGCCCTGTTCCCCCTTCCCGTCTCGTCACCATTCTCCATCTCCGCCACAACCAGCTTATCATTAACGCCGTGCGTCCATCTGACAAGTACAGTACTTCATTCTGAAACAGTGAAGCATCAAACGAAATCACTGCCTTTCACATAGCTGTACTTTGATTACGTACCATACCTATTTATTCCTTCATTGACCATATAAAACCTACAGATTACTGACGAATTCCGAGGCAAGAGAAGCAAGAATTATTTTTGTTTCATAATGCGATTTGTGTGAGGCACATGGAGACTTACAACATACGTATACGATTCCGCTCTCTTGCAACGACTGTCAGTGGCAGTTTCTCTTAGTTAAAAAAGCTGAAAAAACCACCGGTGAGTGGGATTGCAAAATACAATGCTTCCAGGAATGTTGTAAATATTGTAGTCTCGTCATTCGGAAGGTAAAAACGAACTCATGATCCTCTCATGACAACATTTCTGTAGGTAGAGTGCGGTTGCGAATATAAAGTAAAGTACACATTATTATTAATATTATTATTATTATTATTATTATTATCATCGAATACGCCAAAGATCCTATTCCCATACCGTGTTAAGGCCCTTCCTGTTTTATTTACGGCGAGTGCTGAGCTGACACATCGTTCTTTCCCTGGAGACTTGGATTTTCCATTCCAAGCGAGCGGCGTAAACACTGTACACAGAAACGCCGATCAGCTGCGCGGACTTTTTCACGTCTTCCACAGTCCACAGTGGATTCTAATCTCGTAGGCTACTGTAAACGTTTAAAAAAAATTGGTTTAGATTTTCTACTTTATTTTCCTCTACTTTTGTTAGCTTTAGAGTATTTCACAGGGAACTCAAGCGTCACAGCATCACACACGTTTTGCTCACAGCTGGCAGCCATTATGTATACTGAACAGTGAACACGCTGTTGCAGCCAGTATTGCCAACAGTTTTCTTGGATCCATCTTCAACGTCCCACCTATTATGCGAACTTATCAACAGTGGAATGAACTCGAACAAACTTACTAAGTACACAGTGCAATAAGATATCAATATCATATTAAATTATTATTATTTTGCTACATACACCACTGAGAACAATAACTATTCACAGCCATCTACGTATGAAATATAAGAGTTGGTAACGAACCCGAATAACATACAACCTGTGATATATTTTCCATATTTATACAGGGCAAAAATTTTAATTCATCAAGTCAGTTCACCAGAATATCTAACCAAACTTAAGGAAGCTCCTGACTTCAGGAACAAGTAACAAACCTAGGGAACTATTTGGCGCTGCGGAAGCCTTTTCACCGACCAGAAGTCTGACTAACATCAAAGGGACCGCTAAGGTCTTAAGTTGACTCTCAGTATAGTCTTCCTCCCTTTCTGAAGGTCATCATGACCGTTTTCACTTTATTCATCCTTAGCCCATTCTCTTTAGACCATTTCAGTAATTTGTCGAAGACTACTTGTAACTGCTCAATCGATTCCGAAGTTAGAACCATGTCGTCCGCATACATATAGATCGCGACGTTGTTCATGCTAACTACTTGTACTACATCCAAGACAGCTATGTTGAACAGTAGGGGGCTTAGTGGGTCGCCCTGCAATATACCGTTCGTTTGTTCTAACACGCTGGATACGGATCTGTTGTCGTCGATCTGGACCACGTTGTTCGCAAGAATACTCCTTATAAGCATTGATATGTAGTTTTGAGGTCCAATTAGGGATTCTAGCTTCTCTATTATAAGCTTTCTGCTCACCAGGTCGAAGGCCTTGCAATAGTCAATAAATATGGCATGTAGTTTGCCACCTTTCAGTCTCATTGATCTCTCGATATCATTTTGTAGGCATTTTATGCCGTCGATTGTTGAACGACCCTTCTGGAAACCAAGTTGTTCCTCAGGTAATCTTTTGTCCACTAAGTCTGATAGTCTTTCCGTCAATAATCTTGTCAGTATTTTAAAGCCTGCACATTCTAAAGCAATGCCCCTATATGAGTTAGGGTCACCTACGTCTCCTTTTCCCTTGTATAACACCTTTAGTAATGAGCTTCTCCACTTGTCTGGCACGTTGCACTCTAGTAGGCAGTTATTAAGCAAGTGTGTCCAGTCTTCTGTCAGTACATTTGTGCTCTCTGTTATGTGTTCGTTGAAAATCTGGTCATTTGTTTTACGTCGCACCGTCACAGATGGGTCTTATGGCGACGATGGGATAGGAAAGGCCTAGGAAGTGGAAGGAAGCGGCCGTGGCCTTAATTAAGGTACAGCCCCGGCATTTGCCTGGTGTGAAAATGGGGCTCGAACCCACTATCTCCCGATTACTGGATACTGGCCACACTTAAGCTACTGCAGCTATCGAGCTCGGTAACCCCTTTATTACAGTCCTTAAAGCAAGTTACCAGCTCTTCGACTTAAACTTTCACATGACTGCCGTTGATATTTCCGTTACTGTCAGTGTATCGGAAAAAGGTTGTTGTTGTTGTTGTTTGAGTCATCAGTCCATAGACTGGTTTAATGCAGCTCTCCATGTCACCCTATATTTTACTAATCTTTCCATTTCTACGTAACTACTGCATCCTACATATGTTCTGCTCTGCTTGTCATATTCATACACTGGTCTACCCCTACCGTTCTTATCGCCTACACTTCCCTCAAGAAGCAACTGAACAAGTATCTTAAGATGTGCCCTATCATTCTGCCTCTTCTTCTCGTCAGATTTAGCCAAATCGATCTCATCTCACCAATTCGATTCAGTATCTTCATTCGTTATTCTATATGCCCGTCTCACCTTCATCATTCTTCTGTAACACCACATTTCGAAAGATTCTATACCCTTTCTTTCTCAGCTAGTTATCGTTCATGTTTCACTTCCATACAAAGTCGCGCTCCACACTCTTCAAGAACACCTATCTAATACCTATATCAATGTTGTAAGTGAGCAAATTTCTTAACAAAGGCCTTTCTTGCTTGTGGTAGTCTACATTTTGTGTCCTCCTCACTTCTTCCATCGTTAGTTATTTTACTACCCGAGTAAAAATAATCATCTATTCCTTTAAGATTTCGTTTCCTAATCTAATATTGTCTGCATCACTTGATTTCGTTCTACTGCACTCCATTACTTCTGTTTCGGACGTATTTATTTTCATCTTGTACTCCCCAAGATTTTTTCCATACCACTCAGCGATCTAAGGTATAGGACAAAAATTCGCATGAGTTATTTTCATATAAAACCAACCGTGAGAGAGATATATCGAGTTTTATGCTTTAGGCCACTTCTGAAGCATCTCCTCCTGGTGAAAACTTTGAACATCATACTGCTAAGATCCTACTCGACTGTATTCTAACGTGAAATACTAAGTTTCATTAAAACTCACCCATCCATTTTCCCATGATTCTCTAACAGACTTAAGAAATTAATATTTAATGTTTTTTAATAGTGACTCTCAGAAATTTACCTTTTGTTTATAACTATTATTTAAGTTTAATTTTATAATTAATTATATGTAATTAGAAATCGTAATACTCTGTAGTTTGTACAATGTATTGGATAGAAGATGGTTTGGCATAACAGCAGGCTTCATAGCCTGAGCCACGCCATGTAAAACAAGTTAATAAATAAAATAAAAAATAAATAACAGACACATTAAACTGAACTCGACAAAAGTCATTACAACGACGTCAGTTTTCTTGTAAGAATACAGTATTAACCGACTGGAATGTCATGGTTTAAAGCAATGCTATCATATGAATGCCCAATCAAATGAAAAACGGCCCAGTTTCTTACTTTTCACAAACGATAGGCTACTACGCTGTCGTTCCAACAATTTCAACTTCCAGAGCTGGAATGACTCGCTCACATACAGCAGTCAGCCTTGCTCTGCTGCTTTCCGTTAAGTGTGCGCACTTCTCATTCCTATCAGCGTCTCAGAGCAGGGATCGAATACCTGGAACACCATGATGAACCAGTGTGTTACATACCGGTATATATCAGAACGTGTATGAACCAGAAGTTATCTAACTCTCAAGCTAATTCCCACCAACATTGAGGGAGGCTGTTCTACTTGGGATGCAGCAGTAATCTTGTCGATCGGAGATGTGTGGCAGCAGAAGAAGCAAAGTACATCACGACAAACAATAGTCAATGTAACGTTATTGTTGATAAATTTTATGAGCTTTGATAGTGTAGGCCTACACATTTACAGTAGTTTTCTTCCACCGAACTCGATAGCTGCAGTCGCTTAAGTGCGGCCAGTATCCACTATTCGGGAGATAGTGGGTTCAAAACCCACTGTCGGCAGCCCTGAAGATGGTTTTCCGCGGTTACCCATTTTCACACCAGGCAAATGCTGGGGCTGTACCTTAATTAAGGCCATGGCCGATTCCTTTCCACTCCTAGCCCCTTCCTGTCCCATCGTCGCCATAAGACCTATCTGTGTCGGTGCGACGTAAAGCAACTTGTAAAAAAAAAGAAAGTTTTCTTCCGACTCTGTAATATAAGGGCATCCACTTATTATTCAAGTGATGGTTCCTACACGATTTTTTCTCATTTTGATAAACATCTTCGTCCGCCTCTGTGGTGTAGTGGTTAGTGTTAGTGTTAGTGTTGGTTGTTAGTGGTTACTGATTAGCTGCCACCCGCGGAGGCCCGCGTTCGAGGGCTGGAACGGGGTCCACTCAGCCTCGGGAGGTCAACTGAGTAGAGTTGGGTTCGATTCCCATCTCAGCCATCCTGGAAGTGGTTTTCCGTGGTTTCCCACTTCTCCTCCAAGCAAATGCCGGGATGGTACCTAACTTAAGGCCACGGCCGCTTCCATCCCTCCCCTCTTCCTTGTCTGTCCCTTCCAATCTTCCCATCCCCCCGCAAGGCCCCTGTTCAGCATAGCAGGTGAGGCCGCCTGGGCGAGGTACTGGTCATCCTCCCCAGTTGTGTCCCCCCGACCCAGAGTCTGAAGCTCCAGGACATTGCCTTGTGGCGGTAGAGGTAAGATCCCTCGCTAAGTCCGAGGGAAAAACCGACCCTGGAGGGTAAGCAGATTAAGAAAAAAAGAAAGAAAGAAAGAAATGATGGCCAGTTCCTTTCCGCTCCTCCATTCCCTTATCCCCCATCAACAGCGCGTGGCAACCAATCCAGATCTTGACCACGCCCAATGTTGCTTAACTTCGGAGATCTCACGGGATCCGGTATTCTCTGCAACTTTTGTTATATAGTATTCGTCGATAGGACTATTAATAACATAAATACTTGAGAATTAAATGTTCGATTTTTGTCGCGATTATATTAAGGTTAAAACCGCGTGGTATATTGTGAAGATGATTATCAAAATAAGAAAATAATCGTGTAGGAACGATCACTTGAAGAATAAGGCAAGATGGAGTCATGAAAGGAGGAAGAAGATTTCCCTTTACAGCGGATGTCCTTATATTTCACCTAGCGTGAATAAAATTATTTATTGCTTAAAGTGTAATTCCTTATTCCCCGACTTTCATTAAATTCTGTAGTGCCATTTTCTCGTGATACAGACATACAGACAGACAGACATACATACATACAGACAGACAGACAGACAGACAGACAGACAGACAGACAGACAGACAGACAGACAGACAGACAGACAGACAGAGATTACAGACAATTCAGAATTGCATTTTCTTCTTACTGTAGACATGACCGATACAGAAATACCATTCCTTTGTAATTCTGAACAATGTACAGACAAAACTCTTATTTTATTCTGTATATAGATAGCACAGCAAATACCGACCCGCAACACGATCTGTTAAAAATCGTCTGTAGTCCGACGCTGAGTTCAATAAAAATTAACATGGGATGCATTAGAATCCCCTCTCTACCTCATCATTATTATTATTATTATTATTATTATTATTATTATTACTATTATTATTATTATTATTATTCCACCGCTTTTCCCACGCCCTGTTGGGTCGCAGGTGCGATCTGTGTTGCACATATTAAGTTGGCCCTGTTTTACGGTCGGATACCCATCCTGACGCCAACCCTATGTGGACGGATATATTCACTACTATATGTTTCTGTAGTGGTTGGTAGTTTGGTGTGTTGTGTATGTATGAGGATTAGAGTGTTGGGACAATCATAAACACCTAGTCGTTGAATCAGATAAATTAACCAGACGCGATTAAAAAACCCGACCCGGCCGGGAATCGAAAATGGGGCTCTCTGAAGCGAAGGCCTCGATGCTGACCTTTCAGTCAAGGAGTCGGACAATCTCTTCGCTCTATAGGTAAGTGCTTGAATTCCCCTGCCATAAAGACAGTAAGAACCAAAGCAGTGTACACGTGTAGTTTGCTGGGAAAACTTAGTCCGTTGCCAGAATTTCCCTGAACTACGGTATGGTCCAAGGCATACAACTATTGTCCAACAATCTCTCTTCCTTTAAAACATTTTTAAAGCTAGTAAAATATTCTGTACCGGTTTTAGGTAAGAGGAATGACGGACAATTGTACAGGAACAATTAACTACGTAGTAACACGTAGTTAATTAAGAGAAATGCCTGGTCGATAGCTAAGTGGCTGGATCATAGCTGGGGGAAATTAGGATACGTTATTCTCAGCCATGTTCACAGCACAGGGACGACAAGGATTTGTAGTCAGTTCATGGTTGTAATAAGACCCCCAGAGACACGAGCACTTAAAATTGTGTGATTGCCCCCAAATACAATTAATTCAAACTTTAAAAAATAGGAAACGATAAAATGTCTTTTTCTCAAAAAGAGAAACAACATTTACTGTAAGATGGAAAATAATGTTTTTTGTTTGTGTATAAGCCTACCTATTTCCACCGTATTTCTTTTTGCAAAGGATTATTATACTTTTTATAATTACAGCGTCTTTGATTAAATCCTCAAAACTAATCTTACGAAATATAATTGCTTCTATACTTAATAGAGGTAAGGCATCCAGCCTACTTTTTTGCATAATTGTTCGATGAGATGTTTAAAATAAAGGGATCGTCAAGCAATATTTAACTTAACGCTAGAAAACTAACAAAAATAATGGAATTGTGTTCGGTCCACATTCCACCATCACAGTACTAGTTGTCCATAACTGACGATCATTGTTGTTTAAAGGGGCCTAACAGTTAGGTCATCGGCCCTGTTCCATTACTAGCAATGGCAGAGGTAATAGAAAAGTCCCACTGCTCCCCATGCATCATCATCATTATTATTATTATTATTATTATTATTATTATTATTATTATTATTATTATTATTATTATTATTATTATTATTATTATTATTATTATTATTTGCAGCCCCTTTTGTGGAATCTGCTTCAGCTGTACATTTTTTTTTTTAGTTTTACACCGTAAGGTCATGCTAAATCTTGCAATATAATATTTTTATGGTACACCCCTTTCGTTGACGTCCTAACGCATGCTTGCTTTGGTTATGGTTAATCCGACCATGACTTCATTGGTTTATGAATTACAAAGAAAATGCGCTGAATAGACGCTATAAAAATGTAGTTAATATTTTTGAAGGCCGTACGCCAAGTTTCAGGAATACATTTACTTTCTGATCTACTGTACTTGAAGAAGTACTTACGGTATGTGCAAGCATTATTTCTTGGTCTTTTATTCAGTACAAAACGGCCCAAAACGATACGTACTTCACAAAGAGCATGAATAAAGGTCGCACACTGTAATGTATCTGTTTATTACGTTTTGTGTTATATTGTGACGGAATTATTTAGATAAGCGACTGTGAAAAATGGGAATATATGCCTGCATTGTAAGGGAACGAACAAATCTCTTAACGGTAGACAAGGCGTGCGTTTCTGAGCTCAAAACCACAGTAGATTTTGCTTGCTCATTATTATGTTAGATACAAGATTCTGTTTACTTTTTCACTGTAAAATTAAAAAACAACTATGTGCGTTATTCTAAAAGGTTCTGTCAGTAGATTGATTTTAGATTGTATCCGTATTACAGCGTTGCTAGTGTTTCTTAGTTTTACGGTATTTGGTTTCGTTTAGTGACGCTTCACTTATGCTAGTTGAGAAAGACCTCTTGATCATCAGCTCTATATTGTTGTTTAAAGGGTCCTTGTAGAATTTCGTCAGGTGGGGTTCATTTAAAAAAGACTGATTATTCAAATGCAGTTCGTACATTTTAATATCTTCAGCACTCAAAGGCACGTGTGTGTGAAATGCTGACGCCTATAATAATAATAATAATAATAATAATAATAATAATAATAACAGAAAATCTGGAAAAACGAAAAACTTCCTGAAGACTAGAAATGTGCCTGGACTCACCCACTTCACAAAAAAGGAGACAAAACTGATGTCAATCTCCCTCCTTGAAGTCGACTATAAAATTTTCTCTGCATGCCTGTTGAAAAGAATACAAGAACAACTCGAGCATAATATTGGTGAATATCAAGCTGGGTTCCGCCCTCACAGATCGTGCACTGAACAGATCTTCAACCTCAAAACCGCTCTAAAATTCAGGGCCCTCAGAAACCTTCCAATCATCTGTACCTTCGTAGATTTCAAGAAGGCTTATGATTCAATTGATCGTCAATCTCTGTTCAGCATCCTGAAAGAACAGGGACTAGACACCAAAACGCTAAACTTGACCAAACAGACCCTCACTGACACGAAGTCAAGAGTGAAATTCCTGGGAGAAATCTCAGACGAATTCCTGATAAAACTAGTGTCCGTCAAGGAGATGGATTGTCACCCCTCCTCCTCAACCTCGTCCTAGATAAGATGATGCGGGAATGGGAAAAATAACTGAAAGCACAAAATAGCTGGAGCCCAGTAAACATTGGGACACAAAGAAACAAGCTTGAAATTCCATGCTTATACTTCGCGGATGACCTGGCCCTTTTGTCCAGCGATGAAGTCACAGCGATAAAGCAAGTTGAAATTCTCCAAGAATGTGCCAGAAAGGTCAGACTTCATATCTCCTTCCAGAAAACTGAACTTTTCTGTTCAAAACTAGACATCCATAGTCTCAATACAAAATACGGACAAATCAACAGAGTCCCTCACTTCAAATACCTGGGTGAAATCCTCGAACCAAACGGACAAGAAAAATTAGCCCAAAACAACCGTGTCCAAAAACTCAGAAGACCATGTGGGAGAACAAGAGAAATCTACAACAAAAAATATATATCTCTCCACGTTAAGATTAAACATTACAATACTGTAATCAAACCTGAGGCTTTATATGCAGGGGAAACTCTAACGCTTCAAAAAAGGGCGAGCTGGAAAATATCCTAAAGGAAGAGTGAAAAATCATGAGGAAAATTTTAGGACCAAGACACACGGAAGAAGGGTACCGCCTCCAAACCTGGAAATCCACAGAAAAATTATCTAATATTGCGGCAGACCTCAGGAAAAGAAGGCTAAAATGTTATGGACATGTTAAGAGGCTTCCACAAACCAGACTAACTCACCAAGTTCTTGAAAGAGTTGATAAACTGAAGAATTTCCCTCGAATACAACAAACAAAAGCGGACATAAAAAACGCACAAATTCAACCAGAAGAAATTTTGAATCAAAATATACATAGACAGAAAATTGACAAGTGGAAAGTTACTTCAGAGAATGAAGTACCAAAAAGAGCAGGTACCCAGTGGATGGAAGAAAGGAAGAGGCTCTTTAGTCAATAGATGAAAGCATCCTGGATCCTCCGAAAACGAAATCATAAATAAAGCTTCGTGTGTTCCGAAAGGGACCATTCACGCATAATAATAAATAAATAAATAAATAAATAAATAAATAAATAAATAAATAAATAAATAAATAAATAATAATAATAATAATAAGTATGCGCTTGCCTTCGAATGATGGTGGGTTTGAATCCAATCGTCGGCAGCCCTGAAAACGATTTTACGCAGTTTCCCATTTTTACGCAAGGCAAATGCTGGCGCTTTAGCTCACTTAAGGCCATGCCCGCTACCTTCTCATTCCCAGCCATTTTTCATCCTTGTGTAGCTGAAATCCTCTGATGTATTAGTGCAACTTTAAACGACTACCAAAATAAATAAAAATTAGGTGTTGTGTCCCGTGCGTTAATCATAAATCTAAGTAACTCAGTTAACCTGATTTGTTATTTTCCTTTTAAAATGATAGGTCACACGTTCTACCTATTTCTTCTTCTTGGCCCTTTTCCCAGTTTTTTGCGGTGGATTTGGCCTGGTTTTATGGCCGAATGCCGTTCCTGACGCCAATCTTATGTGAAGGGATGCGTATTTTTGTGGTGACTGGTAGTGTGATGTGTTGTATGTAGACGAGATGTTTAGTAAAACGAACACAAATTCTCAGCCCCCGAGCCAGGGTAGTCAACCAACTCCCCGGTCCAAACAGGAATCGAACTCTGAGCCGCATGCAACAAAGGTCACGACGCTGATAATTCAGTCAAGGAGCCGGACAAAGTTTCTTCAGCTTACCCCAGGTATTTGAGGTCGCTGGAGCAACCCAGGCTCTTTTTGAAATAATAATAATAATAATAATAATAATAATAATAATAATAATAATAATAATAATAATAATAATGTCCGCCTCGGTGGTGTAGTGGTTAGTGTGATTAGCTGCCACCCCCGAAGGCCCGGGTTCGATTCCCGGCTCTGCCACGAAATTTGAAAAGTGTTACGAGGACTGGAACGGGGTTCACTCAGCCTCGGGAGGTCAACTGAGTAGAGGTGGGTTCGATTCCCACCTCAGCCATCCTGGAAGTGGTTTTCCGTGGTTTCCCACTTCTCCTCCAGGCAAATGCCGTGATGGTACCTAACTTAAGGTCACGGCCGCTTCCTTCCCTCTTCCTTGTCTATCCCTTCCAATCGTCCCATCCCCCCGCAAGACCCTTGTTCAGCATAGCAGGTGAGGCCGCCTGGGCGAGGTACTGGTCATCCTCCCCAGTTGTATCCCCGACCCAGAGTCTGAAGCTCCAGGACACTGCCCTTGAGGCGGTAGAGGTGGGATCTCTCGCTGCGTCCGAGGGAAAAACCGACCCTGGAGGGTAAACAGATAAATAATAATAATAATAATAATAATAATAATAATAATAATAATAATAATAATAATAATAATAATGTTATTGGTTTTACGCCCCACTAATTACTTTTACGGTTTTTGGTTTTGGCCGGGGGTGTAATGCTGGATGCCCTTCTTGTCACCACATGATTTTTGAAATAGAAATCTCAGCCCAGGATCGACCGGTATTTGAGCCTCAGCTGTATGGGTAAGAAGCCAGGAGATAAGCCACTCATTTAATGATGCTCTTCCACCCCTAACCCCCCAATACTTACCTATTTCTCTACAGGTTAATTCTCGTTGTTTTTGAATCTAAAAGGGTCGACCGATGAAGAAAGCGGACGAGCTAAATGGTCGTCTTAGAATGTCGATACTTCGAATGAACCTCTCCTCAGATACACAAGATTTCTTCTTCGCCTGAGCACATCTGCGATCAATGTGGTGAAGTCGTGAAAGAGTATCCATCCAGAATTTTCCTGAAATTGGAAGAGGATAATCAGGATAAACGTGACCTACAGTAGGATTGAACTGGCATGTTTCTCGTTTCTAGGAATACTCGCTTTAACATGCCTGTCGGTACTATGAAACGGAATAACCTTACTACAGAACAATACCTGGAGTTATTCAAAACATTAACCACTGTATCTCAGTTTACATAAATGTGACTTATTGTGTCGCAGCTAAGTGATTCAACTAGTGTTCGGATTGGCGCCTGCACTTGATGACACAACATGGCGTACTGTTTTCTGCGCAGTCAGGGAATGTTACCACACAAACCTGCGACCCACAAGCTCCATCAAGTTTTTATTCACAATAAGCAGTTACGATCACAATTGCTAACACAGGTGAAATTTGCATGAACACGCACTCGTGAAAAATTTTGGTAATTGCACTCAATAATAATAATAATAATAATAATAATAATAATAATAATAATATACACTTTCACTTACTAAATCATTTTGTTTAAAATATATTTTATATTCAATTTTGAACAAACGGGCCGAACCTATTTTTGGGCTTCGGTGCGGTTCATATCGGGCCAAACCGTATTGGTTCCTAAGAGTATTGGCCAGTGCAGACCTTTAACAGTCCCCAATTAATTAATTACTGGACAGACTTCGTATTGATTAAGTACGCGAGATAATTTGCCATATTACTGTATGCCCCGGTTATGAATCAAGGAACAACAATAATACATGTCAATACACAGTAAATACAGAGGACTAGCAAGCAGAGGAGTCACCCTGTGTTCAAATATTCACTGAAAGATATATCGCTTCCAGCGATTGAGGCGAACCGAAGCGTCGAAAGGATCAAGGCCAGCACTGAGCACACGAGTTCTTTGAAAAATTTGATGAGTACCTTGACCAAAGCGACGGGAGGGCAAGCGATAATCCACAGAAGGAGTCGTGGCTCGATTACCAGAGATGTAGCCTGCTTTCTATTGGTCCATTGGATATTTAAAGCAAACGTCGGTATTCCAAAGTAGTAAGTAACACCTGGTACTTAACGTGTCATTTGTACACTAAAACCATCAAGCTGAGAGAAAGGAGTGACTTCTCCTGAGAACTATCATGTCTCGATACTTGCGATCACATGGTATCCAAATGGCCGAGAACAATTTTGATTCAAAATTATAAGGATCGGTGAGGTTGGAATGTGAGAGGAAAAGGGAAGAATACTTCAGCCTAATTATTACATTTTGTCGTTGTTTTACGTTTAAGGAAATAATAATATAATTTTTTAACGTCCGTCCAACTGAGTGATGCAGTCGGTTAGCCGTTGTTTTTTTTTCTCTTGTTTGTTCTCAAGAAAGTGGGTTCGATCCGCAGTTGAGACCAGTGGCATTTCAGAATTGCTGCAACTCCTCGTCATTGGTTCCCGCCACATTAGAAAACTCTTACGGGCAAAATTCTGACACCGGGCGAGTTGGCCGTGCGCGTAGAGGCGCGCGGCTGTGAGCTTGCATCCGGGAGATAGTAGGTTCGAATCCCACTATCGGCAGCCCTGAAGATGGTTTTCCGTGGTTTCCCATTTTCACACCAGGCAAATGCTGGGGCTGTACCTTAATTAAGGCCACGGCCGCTTCCTTCCAACTCCTAGGCCTTTCCTATCCCATCGTCGCCATAAGACCTATCTCTGTCGGTGCGACGTAAAGCCCCTAGCAAAAAAAAATAAAAAAATTCTGACATCCTAGCGTTGCTTAAATTCTACAGCAATTACAGTGAAGTTGTTAAACGAAATATTATTATTTTCTGGTATTTTCTCAATTATCTTGGGGTCGATATTAATGTGGATTACTTCTAGTTTTATGGTCGATGCCCTTCCTGACGCCAATCCTACGTGAAGGGATGTTTTCACTATTGCGTGTTTCGATGGTAGTTGCTAATGTGGTGTGTTGTGTGTAAATGAAAACGTGTGTTAGAACGAACACCAACACGCAGCCTCCGAGGTGGAGGAATTAATCAAACTCGGCTATAATCCCCTGCCCTGCTAGGAATCGAACTAGAGACCTTGTGAGCCGAAGACCACTACGCTGAACGTTTTCTTTTCTTTCGCAGTTCGCTTTACGTCGCCCTGACACGGTTGGGTCTTCTGGTGACGAGGGATAGGAAAGGTCTAGGAGCGCGAAGGATGTGACGGTGGCCTAATTAAAGAACAGCTCCTGGTGTGAAAGTGGGAAATCACGGCAAACCATCATCATGGCGGCCGACAGTGGGGTTCGAACTCACTATTTCCCAAATGCAAGCTGACAGCTACGTAACCAAAACCACGCAGCCACTCGCTCGGTTCTGACCATTCATCCAAGAGCCGGATTGTTGTTGTTATTATTATTATTATTATTATTATTATTATTATTATTATTATTATTATTATTATTATTATTATTATTATTATTATTATTGTTATTATTGCTTAATGGCCAGCCACGTGGTGTAGGGGTAGTGTGCCACCTATTTACCCGGAGCCCTACGTTCGATTCCAACGATTTTATTTTTAGACAGAGGGCTGGAATGGGATTCACTTAACCTCATGAGTTTAGTTCAGGATCTGTCTAACAATGGCAGCGGTCTATGTCATGAAAGGCAGGCAGTATGACTGAAGAAGTCGTACGTAGACCACGTGGCCATCTAGTATTTGCTGGACACCTGACTGGGTAGAAGTCGTCATTGCAGACCAAGGCCCATGATGGGTTGTATGTGCCACAGGATCGTTTGCTGTATCGCATTGTTTTAACGTCCCATCAATTGCTGAGATCGGCTCATGGGACAGGTTTGATACATCATCGTAAATATTCCTGTATACTTAGAGCGCATTACGTAGGCCTAGGATTGAGAAGGAAGTGAACCAGTTCTAGGATGGTCCATTGAGGGAGTTCAGCCTATTTCTCGTTACAGTAACGTTACCTGAGGCAGAGTGCATCCTATTTCCGTCTCTGTAACTAATTCTGAATATGCCCAAACTTGGAATTGAACCTGGATCAACCAGTCCAGAAAGTACTACCTCTGCGACGGACTAGTCGCATGTCTTATACAGCAAACGGACTTCGAGTTTAACGGAAGTAATTCGTCAGATAAATAAATAAATATTTAAACTTACAGAATGTCCTTGAAAAAGGTTCCAGTATTTACAGCGTAGCCAGCAAGCAACAAACGAACGAAAAAAGGTCATATAAAGATTGGTCGCAAACCCGTTGTCTTCAGAGTTATGATCCGCTCTCACTATCATCAATGATCAGCATGTCTTTGATCCACTCTTCAGTATTCGGGAGATAGTGAGTTCGAACACCACTGTCGGCAGCCCTGAAGATAGTTTTCCTTGGTTTCGCATTTTCACGCCAGGCTCTATCTTAATTAAGGCCACGGCCGCTTCCTTACTACTCCTAGCCCTTTCCTGTCCCAACGTCGCCATAAGACCTATCTGAGTCGGTGCGACGTAAAAGCAATTTTTTATTTACTCTTGACCATATTTGCTCGATGGATCGGCATCCATTGCAATGCAGCCTTCCACCCTACGTCGCATGGAATCACGCATTCATTGGAACGCACCTAGCTGTTGCCATTTGAGCCCTGTGGTACACGTGGCAAAACTAACCTACCTGACTCCTAGAACAATACGGTCTGTAGTACGCAGTTGAATACTGTACGTTGATACTGTGTTTCGTTCTTGCTTGATACAGTACAAATGAACACACATGATGCACGATATACTGCATCAATTGTCTGCGTACAATGGTTTCGCATTTGTTTCGTGACACAGTGCTCCGAGTGCTATATATGCCCTTCCTATATATCAAGACCACAACACAAGACGCTAGTAGATCTACGGCCGATGTTTAGGTAGGAACGTATTTACATATTTCGTTGCATACGACCCTCCGTAAATGATTGAAACATCATGATCACTGACAGCAGTGGTAACGCTTTTTTTTCTTTACGTCGCACCGACATAGATAGGTCTTATGGCGACGATGGGATGGGGAAGGCCTAGGAAAGGGAAGGGAGCGGCCGTGGCCTTAATTAAGGTACAGCCTGGTGTGAAAATGGGAAACCACGGAAAACCATCTTCAGGGCTGCTGACAGTGGGATTCGAGCCCACTATCTCCCGATTACTGGATACTGGCCGCACTTAAGCGACTGCAGCTATCGAGCTCGGTCAGTGGTAACGGATCATAACTCCGAAGATAATGGGTTTGAGACCAATGTTTATAGGTTTTTTCTTTTCTTGTTGCGTGCTGGCTCCTTTATAAATATTGGAACTTTTTTCAAGGACACCTGTATAACTAAACAAACAAACCAGAACACTAGTTACAGATTTTGAAACCTCTGATTTTCTTGAAACATTTAAACAGACTGTTGATAATTGCAGTGAAAATGACATTGCTAGGGGCTTTACGTCGCACCGACACAGATAGGTCTTATGGCGACGATGGGATAGGAAAGGCCTAGGAGTTGGAAGGAAGCGGCCGTGGCCTTAATTAAGGTACAGCCCCAGCATTTGCCTGGTGTGAAAATGGGAAACCACGGAAAACCATCTTCAGGGCTGCCGATAGTGGGATTCGAACCTACTATCTCCCGGATGCAAGCTCACAGCCGCGCGCCTCTACGCGCACGGCCAACTCGCCCGGTAAAATGACATTGAATAGTGGCTAGACATCTACGAAGGTGATCCAGGTCTTATGGCGACGATGGGACAGGGAAGGCCTGGGAGTGGGAAGGAAGCGGCCGTGGCCTTAATTAAGGTACAGCCCCAGCATTTGCCTGGTGTGAAAATGGGAAACCACGGAAAACCATCTCCAGGGCTGTCGACGGTGGGGTTCGAACCTACTATCTCCCGAATACTGGATACTGGCCGCACTTAAGCGACTGCAGCTATCGAGCTCGGTCTACCAAATTCTAAGCCGTGGAGTAGTTGCTGAAGTTGTTCTACGGGGCGATCAGGAAGCTGGTTAATTCCTCTAACTCTAGGACTGGGTATTTGTGATCATCTTTATACACATCTTCATTTAGCCTACATACAACGTATCATTTTACCAACCACCACAGAAACACCAAATAGTGTATACATCTCTCCACAAAAGGTTGGCGTCAGATAGGACATCCGAAAGTAAATATGGGCTTAATCCACATTATTATTGTATTATTAATAATAATAATACGTCCCACGGACTACAGTTGCGGGTCTGGAGACGCCAAGGTACCGACATTTTTTCCCGCGGGAGTTATTTTACGTGCCGCTAAATCTAGCGATACGAGGATGACGAGTTTTGAGCACCTTCAAATACCGCCGGACTGAGTTGGGAAGGAACCCACCAACCTGCGCTCAGAAGGCCAGCCAGCGTTCTGCCATCTGAGCCACTCAGTCTGGCAGTCCACATTAGCGCTGACCCCAGATAACTGGTAAGAATCCAGGGAAAAACGAATCTGTTCGTTAAATCATCAGCCCGGAGGCTGTTGGATTCTCAAATAACTTCACCAAATGTTCTATGTGGTTATAAGGAAACAGCAAAAACCGATTGTAGCGCCATAATGAGGTTTCAATGCTTACTGAGGAGTGAGGTGGTTTGCTATTGCTATTGCTTCCCTCACTGGGCCACAAAAAATATTGCTGCTCAACTGACCATGCAAGTAGTGTAACACCTTTCATAACATTTAGACGCACTGGTCACGCTCTGAATGTCACTACCTATACCTCAGCGGTTCCATACTGACACAGCCATAAATGGGAGTGAGACTTTGGTGGAAGCTAAATTTAATCTGGCCTGTGCAAAGGGACAGATGAAAAAATACCGCATCCATCAAGAAATAGCAAGAGGAGGGAGAAATATATAGATTCTATATTAAAGAAAAGAGTACATGCTTCACTGTGGAGAAAATGAATAAGAATTATCAGAAACAAAATGGCAAACTCTTCCCGCTGCATATGTGAGTGAGGAGTAATCTCACGCCCTTACTGACACTCTTCACATTCTGGACACAAGTAATGTGTGTAGTAATTACGCTGGTCGCCACTTCCGTTATGCGCAGCCGTAATGCATATTCCGCGAAGGATGAAACCAGCATAAGAAGTTAACTTAATGTTGGGCTCCATGCAGTTCGTGCAGCCCTTGTTCGGCCCTCTTCTGAGGAGAGCCGTTTTAATCCTAAGGCTTTCTATGAGAATCACGCCCTCATCGTTCTGACACCACCTAAAATTGTTAAGTCGGTTGCCTCGAGCATTAACATTGTCAGCCGTATGATGCTAAGCCTACTTCCTAGCAACACGTGTAGCCTTCTGTCCGCGGTGGGGTTGGAAGTTTACTGGATATATCGTCTTTTGATACCCGTGAATCTCCAGTTTTAACCTTCTCAAGACGAGGACAAGAATTTGAACCCCTCATGGTATATAATTCCAAGATAGTATATCACAATGGTTTTCCATTCTCAATCGTCTTATCCAGCCGGCCGCATAGTGTAAGAATAACATTTCTTTGTCTTATCCGTTAGTCCCGGGTTATATTCCCGACTCGTTCAAGAATGTTTATCGTAATGTGAGAGCTAGAACAGGGTTCATTCAACTTCATGATTATATTTAAGGATCTGTTTGATATTAGAATTCCTAAATCCGGTTGTGAATGCCAGCTAAGCATTGCGGCTAAGGTAATCATCACGCTGAACACGTGACACTCCAGTATCTGCTGACCATTTGACGGGACAACATTTTGCATTGTAATCTCTTGGGATATCTAAAGCCTAAATGCTGAACGATCCTTGAACTAAATTCAGGTAAAATACCGGTATCACATTGTCTGGTGGAAAGTTCCTCGCCCCTGCAGAGTAGGCAAGGAATTGACGCTCTACTGAAGAAGTTTGTTCTAACGACATCCAAGGAACGTGATGAATTGTGTCGTCGTAACAGATATGTAGTAGGCCTATGCTGTCAGTCGAATGAGGTAGAAAATGATATAGAACAAAACTTAATTAAGCGTATTTAAGGTTGTACGTATTCACTTCTAAGCCTGACATCACAGTTGAAGTTACAACTACAGAACAGTATGTTCAATATTAATCAAGTTTCTTAGTTCAGGGATACTAACGAGTATTTTTGACTGTTTTCTGCTGCTTGCCCAATATACACTTTCTAAATTACGTTGATATGTTCATAATTTGTGTCACAATTTCACTGCGCCCTCTTCTAACTTCGTAGAACATGTTAACAACGCAGATGGCATCTAAAAGCATCATTCGCTCTCCGGATATGCACTTATGACTTTTATTCTGCCTCCACATCACGGTCAGTGCGGCCCTTATTCTTCGCTTCAATTAGAATATTACGCCCAACTCCGACTTAGGATTCTTCAAGTGATATTAGGGTCTTAAAATACTATGGTTCTTAACAAAATACCAGTCCAAACTGAGGTTAAAATGACGTTATATACGAGGTACTCGCATATATGTTTGTCGTATTAAGCAAGGCTGAAAAACGTTTTCCTTATGAGGAATATGTTGGTACCACAGTATACCTTACGCTATAGACGAGGTGTCACAGAATGCGATGTCGCTAAAACAAAGTTCTACTATATAAATACACTTAGCCATGGACTGTGCAACGGGAAAGATGCAACAATACTGCATTCGTCAAGAAATGATAACAAACGGGAGAAAATATACACAGCAGATCCTTGATAAGTGGAAGAGAGGGCCTCGAGCCCTAACTTCGTCACTGAAAAAAAGGCATAAATAAATAAATAAATAAATAAATAAATAAATAAATAATAGTCATTTGCTTTACAGCCCACTAACTACTTTTACGATTTTCGGAGATGCCGAGGTGGCGGAAGTTCTTTTGCGTGCCAGTGAATCTACCGACGCGAGGTTGACGTATTTGCACCTTAAAATACCACCGGAGTGAGCCAGAATCAAACCTGCCAAGTTGGGTCAGAAGGCCAGTGCCTCAACTGTCTGAGCCACTCAGCCCGGCAGTAGATCCCTGACGATTGAATGTCAGCTACCACAACTTCTCTATACTTGCGATAAAATGAGGTTGATCCTTTTATTTTGTAGTCAAGACATCATGGCTCCTTATATGGAGTATACGAAAAATGCCGTCCAGTAACAACGGCCGTGATAAAGAGGATCAGAACTGTTAAATGAGGGTACAAACCAAGCCGCTAACTCGCAATTTTCATCCAGATTCAACTAGGGCTGGTAATGAAATACGGTATTAGACGACGTCTGCGGCCCACATGTCTAGAAAGGAACCTCCACGATGTCTTAAATCACAGCCTCGCAAAACCCACATTTTCGGCGTCTGGTGGTCATGAAACGTCAAGATCTGTCAAAAATAGGATGTCTTCACCGTCCTTTGAAAGTAAAAAAAAAAAAAACACCGAACTGACACCAAGCAGAACGAGCGTGAAGACTTCCATATCATAAATTATAAAACCAAACCCCATGGCGCAACAGCCCCGAAGGACCATGCCCTACCAAGCGACCGCTGCTCAGCCCGAAGGCCTACAGATTACGAGGTGTCGTGTGGTCAGCACGACGGATCCTCTCGGCCGTTATTCTTGGCTTTCTAGACCGGGATATCATAAATTATGGCGTGTGGCTTCCGAAGAGGTCTTTCGAGTTGACGCCGTATAGGCGACCTGCACATGTTTGAGGATGGGGCCCGATCTATGATAAATTCTAATGATGAAGACGGCACACGTACCCAGTCCCCGAGCCATCGGAACTAACCAATGAAGAATACGATCATCGACCCGGCTGGGAATCGAACCCGGGACCCTCTGACCACATTACCTCGCTTTCTCCAGTTGTTCCTGGGTTGATTGTGAGTTAGGATTTGTTCATATTCTCAACGTATCCCCTATATCACCGCCTTTATTTATTGGATGACATTTCTCCTCCGCTCTATACACAGTTATACACTGCAACAGAAGACGTTCTTCTTCGACTCATTTTTATAACTTTTCCTTATCCGCGAAAGTCACCGCAGATAGAGGTGTGTATTGGGCCTGGAATGGACCTCAAAGAGGTTGCCTACCCATGGTCGCGGCTCAAATACAGCCTGCCTATCCGACAAAGCACAAACAAGCTCATCAGCCGGGTGAGAACTCTAACGGCGACGGAGTTGTGATCAGCCTCAGAGCCCAATGAGCCTAACCAAGCTCTGTTTTTCCCGATAAACTCATAGACCCGAGCGTGTTGGAGAGCGGGAGTGGGTTTGAACCTAGTCGGAACCAGAGTCAAGTCTGGGACCCACCAAGATGAAAACTATGTGTTAGTGCGCTTTCGCCAACTGTGCTTTTTACTCTCATATAAAAAACGAAATTCTTTGAAAAATTCACTGGACGAAGGCACCGAAATTCACTTTGGCGGCTTTTAATTCCCTTGCTCGTTGAAAATCCATTAAAGCGCAAAGTGAATGAATTGATTTGACAACACTGTGCGTTTTAAGTTTGGGCCACAACTAACTCACGAGCCTTAAAGGAACTCATTTCGCTTACTGAGTCTCAGCACGGCTCATTTCACACATCTGCTCAGCGAGTCTGGCTCAATGAGCTCATAAGGCTCAGACACAGTTCGAACAGTCTCAATACCATGCCACCTCACTACTGGCTCATGGAAAGCGGTATGTTAGGTCCCATTCTCAGACTCGTTAAGGCATAGGCGTTTGAGGCCCATTCCAGACTCAATGCACGCCTCTGCCCGCTGATACATAGGCTTTGCGCATAAGTAACTACTGTATATTTCACAAATCGGTTCACACTGTAGTGGTACGGAGAATCCCACGATATAAGTAGAACAGAGATCTGAGCGATGTCAACTCAGGAATTAAAGAGAGGGATCTGTTTTCTGGTACTTGTGATACGTCTTATCCAGACATGTAAACTGTCAAACTCACTCGCTCGTCTCTGGGATCATGAGATCAGCCTACAGTAGTAAGTTACTTTTCACTTACCTCTCTCAGTATTAGAGATATAACATGAATAGCTACTTAATGAAGAGTTTCAATTCGATGACGTCATCGAGGAATCGCTAGCAATATATAAAATAGATGAAGCAGAATTGACTGACCATTCATGCATTACGTAACGTGAGACCATACGTGATAGTGTGTTGCGAAATGATTGAGTCTACGTCATTTTAGTATCAGCAAGGTATGTTGTTTATTTACAGTTTATTTCTGATTGCTGGCAGGTTCGATCCTGGCTCAGCCCGGTGGTATCTGAAGGTGCTTAGATATGTCAGCCTCCTGTCGGTAGATTTAATGGCACAGTAAAGAAGTCTTACGGGAAAAATTCCGGCACCTCGGCGTTTGCGAACACCATGAAAATGTAGTTATTGGGACGCAAAACAAATAGCATTATTATTATTATTATTATTATTATTATTACTAAAAGTGTATTGGTATATCGTATTCAGTATAAATATTATTAACGAATTGTATTATTTTTAAATAAAATGCATCAAACGAGTTGCCGTCGTGGTACGAATCGCATAGCTGTAAATTAGCATTCGGAAGATAGTGGGTTCGAGCCCCGCCTTCGGAAGTCCTGGGAATAGTTTTCCGTGGTTTCACATTTTTACATCAGGTGAATGCTGGAGCTGTACCCTAATTATGACCTCGGCAGCTTCCTTGATAATCCTAGTCCTTGCCCATACCTTGGTCGCCGAAAACCTCACATGAGTAAGTGCGACCCGAAACCTATGGAAAGTAAAATACGATAAGTTACCACATGCATTTGTTAGGATAAAGTACTCTAGAACAGAGCTGCTCAGCTGGGCGCCCGTTGAGACCAGCCCCATGTGGCCCGGCTCGCGTATCTGAAATGCGGGCAGCTTACGAACGAAGCATACCTCACAGTCAAGCGAGAGAGCGAACACACTCGGCAAAGGACAGGAGCATTGACGTTCGATTGTGACTGCCAAGCTTTCCTCTCAACGTTCAATGAAGTGTTGTTTGGAGTACAGTGTAATAAAGCACTATAATCGCGAGAAAAACCAACCTAAAAATATTCGGTTTGATTTGTACTGCGCTCGGTGTTAATGAACATGGATTTATTTTCGTATATTTACACATTCAAATGAAACTGACACGTTACAAGTTTCCTGTTACAACGTACAAATATACGCGGTTGAATCGTGCAAGCTACGATATACAATTTATTGGATGCGAATGACAAAATTTCCACTAAGTAAAATGTCTGTTATTCATTCAGTAAAACGGAAAATATATACTTACTTCAACAAGTTCAATGCTGAATTTTGCACAGTGTTGCAATGCTATGTGATATTCCCTATTCATTGAGTTTATTATCTTTTTCTACAAGTGGCTTTACGTCGCACCGACACAGATAGGTCTTTTGCCGACGTTGGGATAGGAAAAGGCTAGTAATGGCAAGGAGGCGGCCGTGGCCTTAGTTACGGTATAGCCCCAGCATTTGCCTCGAGCGAAAATGTGAAACTACGGAAAATCATCTTCAGGGCTGCCGACAGTGGGGTTCGAACCCATCTCCCGAATGCAAGCTCGCAACTGCGCCCCCTAACCGCACGGCCACCTCGCTCGGTGAGTTTATTATCATCAGACGTCCATTGGTAATAGCTAGCCTCTAAACAGTGAGTGAGTTTCATCACTTATGAAGACACACATATTTACTGTTCAAGTACAACGATGTAAATGCAATAACTTGTAGATATACAGTATGCCTTCAAATAAATCAAACATGTTTCTCCCTGTAAAATTGCTTGGATTGTTGATGAGTTTTTCAGATAATTTAAACTTAAGCAACAAGAAGCCACAGCTTAACCGATTTACTCATTATATTATGAATGTTTCTAAATCATATCATTCGCCGGACTGAGTAGCTCAGACGGTAGAGCACTGGCCTACTGAGACCAACTCAGCTGATTCGATCCTGGCTCAGACCGTTGGTATTTGAAGGTGCTCAAGTACATCAACCTCGAGTCAGTAAATTTACTGACATATAAAAGAACTCCTGTGGGACGAAATTCCGGCGCCTCGGTGTGTCCGAAAAATGGGACCTAGAAACCAATAACATTTTTAAATCATACCACACTTAAAATATAATAGTGAAAATTGTAATTCACTGCATAGAGTACATAAATATTTTGAGGTACCGGTAAACGCTTTATTGTATCCGCTCAGTATACGTAAACAGAGCAGAAATAACTCATTTCTAATAACGTAAGTTGTATTGAAAACTAACTGGATTTATGTCCACTGGAAATTTTAAAAAGTCACTATTCCATTAGTACTCAAATGAATATTCACCGTCCATTGACCTTCACGGTCTGTGACGTAACCAAAACCGTGCTGTCGCTTTAGCGCGCACACTGATCACCCTCCCGCCCACTTACATACTGTGTGCCAGCGGGTCGAAAAGCCCAGCGTGAGCTCCTCCGCTCTAGAAGTTAGAATAATGAGAAATGTGCATTAATTTTTTAAATTCTTTGTTGTATAAGATAAGAGCCCAGTTCAGAGAGAACAGTAATTTAATTGGTATGTGTCGTAATTCACAAGAAAATCTACCTAGGTACTCATATTCCGAGACTTCAGCCCGGAGGGTAGTTAGGTTCCCAACAGCTCCATCATCAAATGCCATAGCCTAGGCGTCACAGAAGAGATTTAGCACGGAAATGAGGAGTGAAATAGTTCCCCGTTGTTTTACTCACTGAGCCAGAAAGTGCTATAAGGTATTAATATGTCATGTCCACTTAAATGTACACACCAGCGAATTCCAAGAGTGACCAACACCTTCACAGCATTCATCACAGGGACTGACTGCATAAAGGAATCATATAATTAGTGTCGTTCGTACCTGTGCTAGTTTCATATTGTCAGAGCCAAAAATAAGATAGATCGATGAAAGTAACAAACTTGATCCAGCCCATACTAGATGATGTAATGCGTTGCATCCACTGTTTCTCACTAGAGATAGGTCTTCACCGAGCTCGAGAGCTGCAGTCGCTTAAGTGCCACCGAGAACTCAATTAATAAAATGCCAATAGTAGTGGAAATATAACTATCAAGAATGATAAAATTCGATATCTAGTGATTCAAATAAAATAGGCACTGATTCGGATGAGGCTCAGACGGAACACTGGAATGCATGCATGAATGATTGTAGCGGTACCGAGGAGAGTACTGTAGTTTCCTACACAAACAGTTATGGTGCATATCATGCTGTTGGAGGTAGCGTGCATGTCTCTTAACCAGAGGCCCCGAGTTCAATACCCGGCCAGTCTAAAGATTATGAGACAAATTGAGGAATGGTCTAGTATGAGAGGCAACGGATCCGGACACGGCTGGGGATATCGTCACAGGGGCCATGCGGTATCAGGCCACAGCACTTAACAGGCTGTACGTGCGACGGTGTTTTTGTTTTTTGTTTTGAATATCGTGGAAATTTTTAGCAACTGGGGGAAGTGTAAAAGCCCTCAAAATAGCATGAGATACAGAGGAAGTGAAATACAGACCAAATCCTCCGTATGTGATAAGTTGTATGTGTGTTTCTGCTCCACCCTGAGCCAGAGTATAATTAACTCCATTTTGGCTCATTTACTAATGCCCTTCCTTGTTGCATTTCCTAACAACAAGGACTGGATTAAAAGTATATTGGCTCCATTGTTTTCTTTCGCCAATATCACGCGACGCTCTAAAGCGAGATAAGTAATGGGTTAAAAGCCAGGAAGATAGCGATGTTGCTTAAAATAAACATAAAATTAAAAAGTAAATGGCCCTGTAAACGAAGTGGATCTATCATCCAGGCGATCTCATGAGTCATTTGTGTTCCAGCAGTACTAGATTCATGTTCGTTCTTTTTCCTCTCTCTTGCTCCAGCTCCAGACTTTTTCCGTATTCCACAGGAAAAGGGAGCTGGGTATTCCATTTGTAAGAGATCCCAAGTAACGAGCCGATCATACAGTATAATCATGTCAGCCTTTTGACTTTCCTTCTCCTGAGAATAAGATAGCTAGATTTGTTATTAATGTTGACGTATTTCTGTGGCTATCACTCTCGAGTACTTTATTTGCTTTTACGTTCCACTAACTAGTTTTATGGTTTTCGGAAACGCCGAGATGTAGGAACATTTTCCCGCAGGGGTTCGTATTGTGTCAGTAAATTTATTAACACGAGGCTGGCGTATTTGAGCACCTTCAAATACCACCGGACTGCTTTGAGATCGAACCCGCCAGCTGGAATTCATCGCTGTAACGTCTGAGTTGTGAGTGAGGATTTTCTTTCGGTAGGTAATTATTAAGACTTAAGATAGGGAAAAGTTATTGCGAACAAAAAAAGTAAATTTCTCAAATTTGACTTCTAAGTCCCACATGGTACTAATCTGAAAGTGGTAAAATGCATTCGTTTTATCAAAGAGAACACAGATTCGAATTCCTTAGGTAGTCGAGAAATTTCGACACAAGACTTCCACTTCTAAGCATTCACAAGGCTGTGGGGTTCACTCAGTCTACCACAGAAATGAGTGCCTCGAGGCAGAGGAAGTCGGAAGAAGAGCTAACCACCCTGTCCCCTTTAATGCCAAGGTGGAAGCCTTTTATCTTTTTCTTGTACACGAGTCACCATGCCCTGCATTGGAGATGGCTTAAGTGCGCTCGACTACTATGAACAAAGAGGAATTTATGTCGTCCAGTGTATGTAGGAGACATTTTACGTTCACATCTTGTGATGTAGATATTTCGTTGCTGTTGTTATTGGTGAAGTTTATGATGATGATGATGATGACGACGACGACGATAAGAATAAGAATTAGGGGCCGATGACCTTAGATGTTAGGCCCCTTTAAAAAACAAGCATCATCATGCAAGAATAAGAATAATCATTACATGTGGCTATTACTGTATGTATGTTCAGTCTTCAGCCCTAAGGCTGGCTGGATCCTCAACAGCTCTGCCATCAGCTGTCATAGATGGCCTAGGCATTACTGAAGAGGCGTACTAGGGAAATGAGGAGTGAGGTATTTTCCCGTTGCTTTCCTCACCGAGCCAGCAGTTTCTATTACATATCAGTCTGCCAAGCCCACTAAAATGCTTGCACCAACTGACCCTATGAGCAACATTTTCACACCATTCATAGCAGGGACTGGCTCCAGAAGGAATGGCATTACTAGCATCACTCATACCTTAGTCACTTTCATATTGTCAAAGCCAAGTATAAGACAGAGACAGATCAATGAAAGTAACAAAATTACTCTAGCCCATACCAGAAAGCCTGGTAAAACAGACTGTGCCATGAGAGTGGGCGCCGTCTGCCGTGTATGGGAAGGTGCGTGTTATTGTGGTTGAGGTAGTGTTGTGTGTGGTGTATGATTTGCAGGGGTGCTGGGGAAGGCACAAATACCCAGTCCCCGAACTAAGGAAATTAACTGTTTAAGATTAAAATCCCTCGCTCCGGCCGGGAATGGAACTCGAGGCCCCGAGGACAAAAGTCTGACCACTGAGCCATGGAACCGTGCATGATGTTGATGACGACGCATTAAGTTGTTGTTTCATTTATGGGTGCGCTGTTTGGGTCGTACATTCGGGAGCTTAGTGGGTTCGAACCCACGATCGGCAGTTCTGAAGAGGACTTTCCGTAGTTTCGCATTTTCACACCAGACAAATCCTGGAGTTGTGTCTTAAATGAGGCCGAGGCCGCTTCCTTCATATTCCTAGCACTTATCTCCAATCTCCGCCAAAAACCTGAGTTGGTGAGACATTAGAGCATCAGAGTATATATGGGATTGTGATCATTTGGTTGTTATTTCCCTGTGAAGTAGTTTCTGTATGTTTGAATCTGATATGATAACCCTTATGAGTCTCATATATATTTGCTATTTGCTTTACGTCGCACCGACACAGATATGTCTTATGGCGACGATGGGAGAGGAAAGGCCTAGGAAGTTGAAGGAAGCGGCCGTGGCCTTAATTAAGGTACAGCCCCGGCATTTGCCTGGTGTGAAAATGGGAAACCATGGAAAACCATCTTCAGGGCTGCCGACAGTGGGGCTGGAACCCACTATCTCCCGATTACTGGATACTGGCCGCACTTAAGCGACTGCAGCTATCGAGCTCGGTGGTTCATATATTTGGGTCCGACATTTATCTGAGATGAATACTTTAAAAGGGGCTGCCTGGCCGAGGTGGTAAAGGCGTGCTCGGTTCGCCCGGAAGGACGTGGGTTCGAATCCTCGTCAGGAGGTCGTAAAATTTAAGAAACGAGATTTCCACTTCCGGAGGTGCATCTGGCCCTGGGGTTCACTCAGCCTACACTAAAAATGAATACCAGGTTATTTCCTGGGGGCAAAGGCGGCCGGGCGTAGAGCTAACCACTCTACCTCATCACGTGCCGAGGTTAACAATGGTGGAAGCCTTTACCTTCCACTCCTCCAAGGGCCTTCATGGTCTGTACGGAGGTGACTTTGCTTTTTCTTTTAAATACTTTAAAACCAGAAATGTTCTCCACAGGTCGCCATGCCCTCTATTCGAGCCACTCGACTTTTGCTTTAAAGTTCTCTATGGCAGTCGTTGGAGGAAATATCTCCCAAGAGATTTCGTGTTGATTTTATACAGCAGGAATTGTCGATGTTCAGTAACCGTTCTCTTCTTTCAATTAAATTAGCTGTATTGCGCTGTTAAAAAGTAATTAACCTAAGAATAGCTGTCATCCACTACCCCGTCTTAGCCCCAAACACTGATGCACACACTTCGTTGCACACCGCGAGGTTAGCAATTTCCTATTAGATCTATTAGAAGATGGTTTATATAATATACAACTTTTTTCGACTGTCTGAAAGCTGGAACTGGCAAGCAGCAATGATATATTCTTGAGCGATATCGACCTCCTGTGAATTATATTAATCAGACCTTCGTTTCGCCTGTCCATTTTGAATCATTGCTTCTTTGCCTGCGGCCTATTTGGCGTTGCTCAGCAACTGTAGTAGTACTGGGAGAGGATTTCAGGTCTGGACCTTGGCATAACACGGCTCATAGGCTTTTTAAGTTATGAAATCTTGGAATAGTGGGAATGTTTCATTCGTTGTTATTGGTTTCTCTGCCGGGCTTAGTAGCTCAGGCGGTAGAGTGCTGGCCATCTGAGTCCAAATTGGCAGGTGCGGTCCTGTCTCAGTCCGGTGGTATTTGAAGGTGCTCAAATACGTCAGCCTCGAGTCAGTATATTTAGTGACACGTAAAATAACTCCTGCAGGACAAAATTCCGGCACATCGGCGTCTCCTAAAACCGTAAAAGTAGTTAGTGGGACGTAAAATTAATAACATTGTTATTATTGGTTTCTCTGATCATTTCTGGATTCATTCAGGAGGTTGAGACATTGCAGAGATCAATGTCATTAGTTACGTGAACTTAACGAGAACGGAATTGGTCTGACAACCAGTGACTCTAGTGTGTGTGTTTTTTTTTTAAATAAGCAAATAGGATGAGTGTGTGTATGGAAGTGGATAACTTGCGTTATGGTTGTATCAGAAGTTGAGTATTAGTAATTTACTGGACCGTGACGAACGTCCTACTGTCTCACCATGATATTTGCTTGTAATTTGTAAGTGCAAGTCCGGGATACCCCTCTAAACTCAAATATTTACCTTTCCACTCGCTATAAATGGCAGGTAACAATAACAACTTGTAATTTGGGGACAGTGTTAAGTTAGTTACGCTTTATGTAGTTGGCAGCATTCATAATTGGAAGTCCGGCTCCATGGCTAAATGGTTAGCGTGCTGGCTCTTGGTCACAGGGGGTCCCCGGTTCGATTCCCGGCAGCGTCGCGATATTTTAACCATAATTGGTTACTTTCGCTGACAAGGGGGCTGGGTGTATGTGACGTCTTCATCATCATTTCATCCTCATCACGACGTGCAGGTCCCCTACGGGAGTCGAATCAAAAGTCCGCATTTGGCGAACCGAACTTTTCCTCGGACACTCCCGGCACTAAAAGCCATACGCCATTTCATGTTTGTTTGTTTTTTTGTTTTTTTTTCATAATTGGAAGAGGATGGTTATGGCCCTGAATCTTTCCACCTATATTAAATAAATTAATAATAATAATAATAATAATAATAATAATAATAATAATAATAATAATAATAATAATAATATTGGTTTTACGTCCCACTTACTACGTTTCGGAGACAGCAAAGTGCCAGAATTTTGTCTGGCGTGATTTATTTTACGTGTCAGTAAATCTACTGAGACGAGGCTGGCGTATTTCAGCACCTTCAAATATCACAAGACTGAGACAGGATCGAACTCGCCAAGTTGGGCTCAGAGGCCAGCGCTCTGCCGTCTGAGCTACTTAGCTCGGCAGACAAACCAGGAACAACGAATGTAACATTCCCACTATTGCAATGAACCGGGATTGAACCACTGACCTGGGCTCAGAAGACTGGCACTCTACCGTATGAGCCACTTAGACTGGCCCCCAGAGTTGTTTTTGTTGTCGTTGTCTGTACAGGATTGTACGTAAAGGGATCGAGAAATTATTGTCATTAACCCCGTGAGCTTACTAGTGAGAATATAATTCTTCTCATAACCAGTGCCCCTAAAGTGCTTGTCTTTTCTTTCAAATAAGCAAATAGGTTTGGTTATAAAATAATAATAATAATAATAATAATAATAATAATAATAATAATAATAATAATAATAATGGCTTTACGTCCCGCTAACTAATTGTACGGTTTTCGGAGAGGTCGAGGCGCCGGAATTTAGTCACGCAGGAGTTCTTTTACATGCCAATAAATCTGCCGACAAAAGGTTGACATATTTGAGTAGCTTCAAATACTACCGGACTGAGCCAGGATCGCACCTGCTAAGTTGGAGTCAGAAGGCCAGCGCCTCAACCGTCTGAGCCACTCAGCCCGGCTCAGACCGGTTTGGTCAGAAAACGGCCGTGACCTACATATTAGGTATCATCCAGACAGTCTCCCGAAGTTGAAACAGGAAACAATGTAAATGTACTTCTATTGTTGTGTTGAAACTCACTCCAATTGGTGGACGACACAACAATCGAACACATGTCAAGCGGGTGAGATGCTACAGAGATAATCCTTAAACCATGGCTACCACCGGTGTAAGCTCCCCTCTAGTTGAACATAACCACTTCTTTGCTGTGATATTCGTTAGCTTTCAGACAACAGAAGAGGCTTATTACTATAAATCTATTAGAATGTTATTAACCATCAAATAAAATAAAGTTAAATTTCCTTGTAGCGTAAATGTGGTTTGATTCCAACTTTCTTTTATCCTTTGATCAACACGAAGCCATAATTGAAGTTGTGGTTGCTGCCTGGTGTTCTTTATCTCTGTCTCCTCTTATTTGTTTGTTTTCTTCCCAGCCCTCCTCTTTATGTTGTAGCAGCTCACTTCTTCCCTTGCTTTGTGACAGATTCTACTGGCCTTCTATCGCCTGAGATATAATTAAAATTGTTCAGGCACTCGTGGGGAGAGTGTAATTTATGCGCCCAATATCCCTGCCTGATAATATTCCTATGGCTATGTTGGACGGACCTTCGTATAATACAATGTATGAGTGTGTCGTACTTCGAGGTATGGCTTATATGAGCTGCTGCAGTTTTTCATCTGTATTGTATAAATATAATATTATGCTGTCGTGGCGATGAAATGTCTTGCTAGCGTTACGATATGAACGCCTTTTAGCCCGGAGTTAAACGAGTACGGCTGTTTCTTCTCCGCGTTAAACATTTCTCATGGAAAATATGCAAATAAGAAAGAAAAACGGAGAAAGGAGGTAACGATGGCATACAAGTGGCGGACTATTAGGAGAGAGTTGGAGCGAGTGGCTGGAGGGGCGAAGAGAGGATTTCCCATGGGGCTAGAGCATGCCAGATGTGAGCAATTAATGGGATTTAATGCAGAGTTGGAGGACGGGTGTCGGCAACAACATGATAACACACAGACTGAAAACCTGAGAAAAATTAAAACAAATTCTTCAGTCCGCTTCTGTTACTATTGATGCTTCCTGTAACAGGCTTGGGACATTGTGGCCAACAGTGCTGAGTACTTAAGCAGACTGTGATTCTGCACTAACATAATTTGTAATTCTTCAGGGAAGGAAGTCAAGTAAATCAAGCTTCTTGTTTTACGTAACTGGGTAATATGATGATGGCAACCACGGGACTTCAGTTTTACGTAGAATCTGAAACACTGGGACGTGACTTTTCATTTCAAAAAATCGAACCACGGCAGTTTGGTACAAAGCCAGTGACCATACCACTCCGTTATTCTGCCCCCTAGGAAGGGAGTAATATAACAGTGCGTGGCCTCCGGAGAGGCCCTGGTGCAGGTCTTTCGATTTGACGCACATGGATGACTTGCGCATATGTGCGAATAGGACTCAATCTACCGTAGGATTACATGTAATGTTGAAGATGGTAAAAACACCCAGTCCCTGCGCCAGAGGAAGTAACCAATGAAGTTTAAATCCACGATCCGGTCGAGAATCGAACACAGGACCCCTTGGGCCAAGGCATGCTAACCGGTTAGCCATGGAGTCGGACTATGAAGGACGTGACCGTGATCGATACGTAGGGGACCACCCTGGCAGTATCTTATTGTTGAAAAGTGGAAACCACTTCTAGAATGGTGGAAAGTGAGATTTTACGGATGCCTTTCCTGACGCCAACCTCAGTTGAGGAGCTATTAAAAATTAAATGAATGATTGTGAATGAAATTGGGTAACGAGGTGGAAGTAATCGGCTCTGGTCTATGAATAGTAAATATCCCAGTATTTTCATGGAAGTGAAAAGAATAAAATCACAAAAAACCATTCTCAGGATAGTCGATTGTAGGGTTCGAACCCACTTGTCTCCCGAAAGCAGAGTTTGACTCCATAGCCGCGCAGCCACTCCGCTCGGTTTACCTTGACAGTACAGTAATCTGCTAATAAAAGGAGTATATATTTTTTGTTATTGGCTTTACGTCGCCCCGACACAGATAGGTCTTATGGCGACGATGGGACAGGAAAGAGCCAGGACTGGGAAGGAAGCGGCCGTTGCCTTAATTAAGGTACAGCCCCAGCATTTGCCTGGTGTTAAAATAGAAAACCACGGTAAACCATCTTCAGGACTGCCGACAGTGGGGTTCGAATCCACTATCTCCCGAATACTGGATACTGGCCGCACTTAAGCGACTGCAGCTATCGAGCTCGGTTGGAGTATATTTTAAGGGAAGGGCAAATATGAGGGGAATAATGTTAAGATAATAACATTTTCTAGGAGAGAAAACGTTATTTTAAATAGATTTAAACTTACGTGTGTTGCCAATATCAAACACATTCACACCATTAAAACATAAAATGCCTGATAGTCTCTGAAAATAGCTTTTTTCTTCTTCTTCATATACAGAACTAAAGGACGTGCAGAAAAATGTTATATTGATGTTTCTCAGCAAGAATACGTGCATTTTTCCTTTTTGCTTACATACCATTTTTCTACTTTTAACGTGTATTTGTGTATTACATTGGTGAAATAACTAATATTCCACAAGGGCCGATAACCTTAGATGTTAGGCTCCTTTAAACAACAAGCATCATCATCACATCAATATGCTACAAAATTCTGGCATTCTTTCTGTTCTTGCTGTTGTCTCAGTTGTTAACATTTCTCGTGATTGTGAATTATGTGTATTGACTCTCATAACATATGTAGATGTTTTCAATTTTACATGAGTGAAATACCATTATCGCGAAAATGGGCTATTGGTAAGCAACAACACGGCTTCTTTTATCTCTATTATACATCACTTTAGGCCTACAACGCAAATAATAATAATAATAATAATAATAATAATAATAATAATAATAATAATAATAATAATAATAATAATAATAATAATAATAATAATAATAATAATAATAATAATAATAATAATAATAATAATAATAATAATAATAGCTACCGCGTGCGGGCACTTTCTTTGTCACTTGACACCATTTAGGCTACCTGCGTGAGTTCAACATTCTTTTTTTTACCATAGTAGCGTCAGGGAAACTGAAACTGTATTAGGTAACATACTGCTGTAATTAAATTTATCGTGTACACATCGAATGAGTCGCTAGAGATCTTGTACATGCTAATATCGTATGATATAGCGTACCGTGTGGACTCCCTCCCACAAATTTAAAAACCGTCTTCTTGTGCCAATTTGAAACGGTGATCTTGGGAACCGAAGGCCGAATTTCTTTCTTTATTTTTTCCTCTGGTCCAGGTATAGTCCGGCTTCTTGGCTGAATGGTTAGCGCAGTGGCCGTTCCTTCCTAAGGCCCCAGGTTCTATTCCTGGCCGGGCCGAAAATTTTAACCGCGTTCCTACCTCACGGACTGGATGTTTTTGTTCCTCTTAACATACATCTTGATTCACACACAACACATGACACTACCAACCTCCACAGAAACACACAATAGCGAATGCATCATCGCTCTTTTTAAGTGTTGCGTCAGGTAGGACATCCGGTCGTAAAACTGGACTTATTCCCATATAATTGGGGGAAAAGACAGGAAAAAAGAAAAATTATCTGTATAAAGCTACGTTTTTCGACGTCTTTCAACTGTTGCCTGTCTTAAAACACTTCAGATTGAGGTAATTTTGCTGAAAGGAACGTTTTAACTAATCATTAATTCTTTTGATGTTGCACCCAACCATCTGCACTCTACATCTCATTGGCAAAGAAAGCGAGGGAACGGGGTAATGGGGTGAAATTCGACAGTGAGTCTGTCTGTAGCAATATCATATTGTCTTGCAATGATAATCTGCAATCTTTACCGAAAAGGGCACCAACATTAACATATAGACCCCTGTACAATATAAAGATCAGAAAGCACGCTTCCCTTCGTAATAAGTGAAACAAAGTCACGCAGTTCGTGCCTACGAATATGCCTGTGTAGTGTAGCCCCAGGACGACGTAGCGTACAGTTTCATACTGGCCAGTACAACAGAACCTATCCTTAGTAACAATAGGAAAATGAAGAGAATATTGAATTATTGGCTAAACGATAAAATTGTGGGAGTCACTTGATTTCTACAGGTAGGAAATATGGAGTGGACAGATTGTCTCTGTGTGTTAAGTGAATGTCATGTCTGTCTTACATGTGAGGGGATATAGTGCCGTGAATTTGCAAATGGTTGTAACGGCTCTAAAATACGAAGTTTTAGGAGTATTTACTGTGCTCTTCTCGACGAATTCATTTTCACCTTGAAGAAAGTCAATGAATATGATGGGGTTATCTTGCATGTTACCATTCCAGGACTAACGCTGTGAATGAAAGGAAATAATGGATAATGTTTTCTCACTTGATTATTCCATGTGTGCCTCTATTTTTGCTTGGCAATGAAAATAATTTAAATTAAAACATCTAATTTCTTAACATGCTTTACTCTCCAAAAAACACCCAGAGTGCGCTCGCCTACTGCCTAAAAGTCATCCTTACTCTCCTCAGCTTTAACGGTATTTCCAATGATTATATGTTTACAAGTAAACAAGAAGTAACGGCAAGTGAATCACTCCGAAGTTTTCCTTCTAAAATTATTTTCTGCCAGTTTCTCTGTTTGATTACAACAATTGTCTCTAATAGTTCTCCTTAATTTAGAGTTTATTACCCGGTCCAGGCCGTACCCAGTTTTTCTCCATTATTGTTCGTCGCTTCTTATAACGATAACCTCATTGTGAGGCATCAGGAAAAAAGAAACTTAATGTGTTTCATTAAATGAGTAAAGTGTAACACTCATAATAAAGCAGCTTGATGAGTTACTCACGCTATTATGCCATAGATTGGTCTTCAGGTAATGAAATTGCGGCCACAAAAGGAAAATATGAAATACTCCAATATACAGTAACGTATGGAAGTTGCTAATCCAGACTGGAACGACTTTAATTTCCGATCGCGAGATTTACGACAATATGGTCAAAACCACATCCTGAATAAATTCACAAATGAATCCAATCTTCCGGTACCCATCATGGACAGAAACCCTTCAAGAATTTCCTATTTGTCTGGACACATACGAGGTCAATTTTCCCTTAACAACCTCTGTTCCCCAGTTCCTGACGGAAATTTTAAGTAGCCCGCTTTCAGAACCTTCGTGGGTTGCACAATCCACTGCACCTGGCCATTTGTTGAGCAGAAGGCTATTCTTCTAGTCCCAGTTTGTTACTCGAAAGAAGAATGAGATACAAAATGGTACTAACTTATAAAAATAATAATAATAATAATAATAATAATAATAATAATAATAATAATAATAATAATAATAATAATAATAATAATAATAATAATAATAAACATACCTTGAACTGCCTTCTTGGTTTATATATATATGTATTTACTTTTATTTGTTTGATTTTGTTGGGCGAGTAAAGCTTAAGGCAGGAGTGACAGTATTCATGATATCTTTGTTGTTATTGTTGTCGTTCGTAGTGAACTATAAAATATTCACGAGTGTGTGACATTAGGCATATATTTTTTTTGCTAGGGGCTTTACGTCGCACCGACAGGTCTTATGGCGACGATGGGATAGGAAGGGCCTAGGATTTGGAAGGATGCGGCCGTGGCCTTAATTAAGGTACAGCCCCAGCATTTGCCTGGTGTGAAAATGGGAAACCACGGAAAACCATCTTCACGGCTGCCGACAGTGGGATTCGAACCCACGATCTCCCGGATGCAAGCTCACAGCCGCGCGCCTCTACGCGCACGGCCAACTCGCCCGGTTAGGCATAATTAAACCACTTCAATTAAAGTAGAGGAATATGGTTACTGAAGATTAAGCAGATGGTACATTGTTTTCGTTCTCACATTTTTCAAACTTACACGTACATTTACCAAGCTTCTTGATGTGATCATCAGTAGTTGAGTAGGTCAAGCCACAATTATAGCTCCTTCTTGTATGCATTTCGGTTTCCATCACGCCCTCTTCCCAGGATTCAAATTCCAATACGCGTAGCGGAAGTCCGCTACATTAGCCAGCACTGGTAACGAAACTTACGGATACTTCATAATGCCACCTTTCGTGACACATATTTCTTCTAAGAGTCTGAACTTCACCATCTTGAGTAATAGGGTTAAAGATCTAGTTTTTTTTATAGCTAAATTCAGGTTTTCGGTGATGATGGGATTGGAAAAGTTTAGGACTGGGAAAGAAGCGGCCGTGGCCTTAATTGAGGTACAGCCTGGTGTGAAAACGGGAAATGACGGAAAAACATCTTCAAGGATTCCGACAGTGGGATTTATCTCCCGAATGCAGGCGGCCAATATCACAGAATCAACTGGTGTAGTATGATCTGATACCTGATAAATTTTACTTTTATTAGTAATAACTACCAAGGAATCACAGTTAAAGTACAGTTGCCACTCTCTTTGAGAAATGTGGTTTACAACACTTGTTTATATCAAAACAAATCGCCGAAATCGATAGGATATCGAAGATGACATGAATATTGCCTTGTCAAAGACTCTTCCACGGTTTCATTTTCTTATAAATGCCAAACAACAACATCGTTGTTGAATTTTGAAGCCGAGTTAAGGATTTGCACTAATGACTGCGTTTAATTTTTGTGCGGAGTGATTATTAACTTTTGCATGATAAAGACTGAAAAACATAATTTTTGGTTAAAGACTGTTAACTTCATTCGTACACTGAATGAGGCAATCAATTTTCAATAAAATGAAGTACGATATATTAATTGCCTTTAAAGTTGTGTTCATGTGCTTATGTTCATTTTTATAGGGAAGGGCTTATTTTCCAAAGGGGTCCGTGACACAAAAAGGTATCTTTCCGCTATTCGTGTTAAAAATATAGAGAATATACGTGTTAAATTTGTATTTGACCCCAGGTTAAGAACCCCTGATCTAGATGTTAATCGCCTTTCGAAGACAACGGCACAGCGATAACGAGGTTGCAAATAGTGGATCGTGGAAATGTCTAACACCTTTACTGAGACTTGCAAACTGAAAGCTGAAAGACAAGGTGTTTATTGGAAGTGAGGTAAATGTGTTATACAGTATACTACTACTGAAATGTGGTAAAGAAAGAAAAAAAGAAAGAAAAACGTTTACATGGTAATCTGTTTTCTTTAAATCTTCGTATCAAGATAGCTTTTTTCTATAACAAATGTAAAAATATAATAATAGCAATTAAATTTTCTGTCCGCTTCTGTGGTGTAGTGGTTAGCTTGATTAGCTGCACCCCCGGAGGCCCGGGTTCGATTCCCGGCTCTGCCACAAAATTTGAGAAGTGATACGAGGGCTGGAACGGGGTCCACTCAGTCTCGGGAGGTCAACAGAGTAGAGGTGGGTTCGATTCCCACCTCAGCCATACTGGAAGTGGTTTACCGTGGTTTCCCACTTCTCCTCCAGGCAAATGCCGGGATGATACCTAACTTAAGGCCATGGACCCGCTTCTTTCTCTCTTCCTTCTCAATTCCTTCCAATCTTCCCATCCCCCTACAATGCCCCTGTTCAGCATAGCAGGTGAGGCCGCCTGGGCGAGGTACTGGCCCTCCTCCCCAGTTGTATCCCAGACCGAAAGTCTCACGCTTGAGGCGGTCCGAGGTCATGACCAACCCTGGAGGGTAAACATATTAAGAAAGAAAGGCAGAAAGAAAGAAAGAAAGAAACTTCAATTTTCTTCATGGCGACGATGAGACAGGAAAGGGCTAGGAGTGAGAAACAAGCGGCCGTGCCCTAATTAAGGTACAGCCCCAGCATTTGCCTGGTGTGAAAATGGAAATCACGGAAAACCATCTTCAGGGCTGTTGACATTGTGGTTCGAACCCGCTATCTCCCGAATGCAAGCTCACAGCTGCGCGACCCTAGTCGCACAGCCAACTCGCTAATAATATAATAAATGGCCTCCAGAGAGGCCTAATGCATGACTTTCGAACTGACGTCTATGGGCGACCTGCCCTTCTATGAGGGCGTGGCACTGCATATGATGCATCCTGTTGTTGAAGACGGCACACACACATACATACACACACACACACATACACCGAGGTTTTAACCAGTGAAGATAAAAATCTGCAACACGACCGGGAACCGAGCTCGGTACCCCTTGGTCCAAGGGCCAGCACACTAACCATTTAGTCACGGAGTAGGACAAGAAATGTAATTATTAGGACTATTGTTGAATCTACGTGAGTGTACGTGCGAGACGCAGACCATCGCCTGGAGTGCAGCCGGTAAACCACCAGTAAGGCCTTTATATCAAATCCTGTTAGAGCTATATTCCATATGAAATTAAAATTCCCTTCGTAAGGAGCTAGCTAGAGGTAGAGAGGGAATGGAAACAACTGATCACTCGCTCCCAGAGAGAGAGAGAGAGAGAGAGAGAGAGAGAGAGAGAGGGAGAGGCAAGAGAGAATGAAGAAGGAGAGGAGGCAGACCCCGCTGTGCGCTCTCGACCCGGCCTGGTGGAGGGGAGGGAGCGGAGAGATTATGGGAATCAGACAGAAAACAGATCTTTTAGAGTGCAGGCGAAAGAGCATATAAATTATTAGACCCCAATGTTTCTTACTCGTTGTTTTATGAAACCTAAACTATAACCCACATCCAGACTCTTCATGCGTCTTTTCAAGTCCAGTTCCAAGCCATTACTGGAAAACAAGAAGAAACCTCTGTTAACCAGATATAGTGGAGGCGAGATTTGAGAATTTGTTTTAAGCAGGCATTTACTGATATCACACATCTTAATGCTAGGAAACGAATAAATTAAAGAGCCGCAGGAATGTGAGCAGAGGTCCTGCCGCTGTTTAGTTTCAAAACTAATTAATCTTATGAGATTATAAACATGAAGGGTGAAGCATTAGACAATTCTGTACCATAGCTTCTATGTGATACAACATGGGCAGACAGTGTCGTTGTAAATGTTCTCTGCTGCGCTATAAACGAACTGCATCTATTACTCACTGGAAGTGAACATGATTGGACTTATTTTGTTGAACCGAATAAAGAGGAGGTACAGTATATACCGCTTGGCTGAAGACGGTAGAGAACAACTTATCAGGTTCGATCTCGACTCTTCTTCACTTTTTCCTTGCAATTTTCGTTAGTGTATGGTTTGTTGTTCCAGTTTTCGCTTATGTGTCACTAACATTTGCCGGCCCGCTTTCTAGAGGTTCTTACTCAGCCTTTTACCCGGAGGCAAAGGTTCGATTCCCGGCCAGGTCAGGAATATTTTACTTGGACCAGAGGGCTGGTTCGAGGTCCACTCTGTCTACGTCAGAACATTTGAGGACTATCTGACGGCGAGATAGCGGTCACGGTCTACAAAGCCAAGAGCAATGGCCGAGAGGATTGATTTCGCTGACCATGCGCACCTCGTAATTGGCAGGCCTTTAGGCTTAGCAGCGATCGCTTGCTAGGCCAAGGTCCATCAGAGCTGTAGTATCAATGGAGGTGAGAGGTGGTCACAAACCTTCCTTGATCAAAATTATGTGAAAATATATTTACAGCAGTTTGGACAAGGAGAAGGGAACAGCTTTCCAACGGTTACAGTAACCGCGCTCGTTGGTGTCTTGTATCAAAACAAAACGATCTCCAAACAGGTCTTGGAAGGCCCTTGGAGGAGTGGATGGTAAACGCTCCCAATATCCGTAACCTAGGCACAAATTAGGATGTAGTGGTTAGCTCTACGTCCGACCGCCTTGTTCGCAGGAATTAAGCTGGTACTAATTTCTGATGTAGGCTGAGTGAACCCTAGGTCCATGTGCCACTCCAGAGGTGTATGTTTCGTTTCCAATTGTTCCGACGTCTTGACGGGGAATCGATCCACGTCCTTCCGAGTAAATCGAGCACGTCTTTACCGCTTCAGTTAGGCAGCCCTCGATGTTCTGTATCCAGAGGTCTAAGTTCTTACCCTAAAAAGGTCTTTAATGAAGTCCCCTCATTAGTAGATCTACTTGCATATTACATTAATGCACTGTGCTGAGCTACTTCAGTTACCTTGCAGTAGCACGCATACCTATATCTGTTTACACACCCTAGGGCAGAGTAATTAATTAACCATACGTGGTTAACTCTGGCCCAGGTAGGAATCGAACCCGGGACCCTTTGAAGGGACGGCCTCGGCGCTGACCATTCAGCCAAAGAGTCGGAGTAAATACTACTACTACTACTACTACTACTACTACTACTAATAATAATAATAATAAACATCATCTTCATAATCCTAATGTTATTTTCGCGGTTTTCGTGTGACTTTATGTCGGACGAGTTCATTCAAATACCAGTAAATCTGCCATCCCGGTGCTGGAGTATTTAAGCGCCTTCGAATACAACCGGACTGAGGCGGGATCGAACCCGCTAACCTGGGGCTTAGAAGACTAGTACTTCTGCCGTCTGAGCAGGACGTTAAATAAATATTCATTATTATTGATAGATTTCACACTCGTTGCAAATACATTATGCTTATGATCACGATGTCCTAAGACCCTTACCGAAAGCAGTGTTAGCGTGAAACCACTAATGCTGTTTATTACAACACGATGCATAGTACTTTAGTTTCTACAGAAACTTTATGACTCGTGCAATATATGGTAAGGTGAAGAATTCTTCATGCAGTGTGCAGGATACAGTGTTATCTCGCTCTGCTTCGAACGCTTATCAGAGTATTACTTGAGTTACATCTTCCACTCGAGTCAATGAGCTCTTTGCTATTTATAGCTTGTTCTCACTAAAGTAAACATTTAATTCTTTGGAAGAACTTTAACGGAAGGAAGGAAGGAAGGAAGGAAGGAAGGAAGGAAGGAAGGAAGGAAGGAAGGAAGGAAGTTATGTCCCCTTTTGATCATATCTGGAGTTGTTATACTCCAAGAACCCCAAAACGACATACAAAGTTCTGGGTTGAGTGGTTCAGATGGTGGAGTGCCGATTTTCTCACCCCCAGATAGATTGGTTCGATCCCGGCTCAGTCCGGTGGTATTTAAAAAAAATACTCAAATACGCCAGCTTCGTGTTGGTAGATTTACCGGCCCGTGAAATTATTCCTGCGGGACAAAATTCCAGCACCTCGGTGTCATCGGAAATCATAAAAGTAATTAGTGGGACCTGAAAGTAATAATATTTATTTATTACACCATATTACGTTGGAGCCATCGGCATGAGAAAGTATTCACCGTTCATTTTTGTGTTCATTACTGCGTGTTTCTGGTAGTGTGATGGGTTGTGTGCAAATGAATAGTTGTGTAGTAAGATAAACACAAGTTCACAGTTCCTGAGCCAAAGGAATTGACCAAACGCGCCTAAAATCTCCGGTCAGGAATAGAACTCGGTGCCCTCCGGAAAGAAGGCCGCTATATTTCATTGAATGAAAACTCGTCAAATTATCCCACAGTAAAACTTTTGTCATAAAATCGTAGATTTTCGGCTAAATTCAGTACGTGTACATTCCTGGTAACACTTATTATCTTCTTCCCAGAAACAGTGATAATATCGCTAATATGCTGTCTGGATCCTATCTTCATTTGATCTTTTTTATGAAGAGTTTCAGTTTTTTTTAATTTTACTTGTATTCATTTTTTGTCTCTGAAGTTCGTCGTTAACTGCTACTGTGTGAGCTGGTGTTCTACGCAGGGGCTGTACACTGGGACGATAGCAGTATTTATCTTGTGAATGAAACTTGCCACTCATTTAAAGACACTCGTTTTCTTTAAATATATAGTTGAAAGAAGTTCTTTCACGTATTGGAAATAATAATAATAATAATAATAATAATAATAATAATAATAATAATAATCATAATAATAATAATAATAGGATTGATATTTGACCCTGTTGCATCAACAGGTGCTCGTATGTGACACCGGAGAGCTAGAATTTTGCCTTGAAAAGTGTTTCAGCGTAACAATAAATCACTCTGTGGGTCTCCCACTTTTAAATCCAAACCCCCTATAACGAGATTCCGCCCTGCAAAATTAATTGTAAAAGGTGACCACCTAACCAACTGCGCTGTAAGATAGGATATTGAAAATGCATTGTCACTACAGCGATAAAAATATCATGTCATTAGCTGTGCCTGAATCATAAATCGCAGCGATTTTTTATTGTCTAACATGAACGAAATGTACTGTATACATAAAAGCAGTCTTTATTCTCGTATAATAGCATTAGACCTAGACAAAAAATGTTGAAAAGCTAATACAATGAATCCTCAGAAGTGAACTACAGTACGGTATTCTGCAAGTGGAGGAAAAATGCCGAGTGTTAGCCAGTTTGGGGAGTACCTATGACTTGGAGGACAGATGGGTTCGAATCCCACCGTCAGCCGACTAGTACATGGTTTCCTTCATATTTCAACTCGAGATGAATATTGGGACGATACCTACTTCAAGTCTACCTCGCTTCCTTCCCAATGCTAAAGCCAAGTATTAAACATTATGTTAGTTTTAGTACAAGGTCGTTTACGTCGCACCGACACAGATGGGATAGGAAAGGGCTAGGAGTGGGGGGGGAGGGGTCGTGGCCCAAATAAGGTACAGCCCCCGCATTTGCCTGGTGTGAAAGTGGGAAATCACGGAAAACCATCTTCATGGCAGCCGACAGTGGGGTTTGAACCCACTATCTCCCGAATGCAAGCTCACAGCTGCGCGCCCCTAACCACACGGCCAACTCGCTTAGAACGATTTTAAAAGAATAGGTGCGACAGCAACATAGAATAATCTTACTAATATGATAAAAATGTTGTCCGCACAGTGTTTTCTTTTTTTGTCACAGTTTAGGAAGGGTTGATAGTATACACGATGTGGAAACGAAATCCATCTTTTCTGTCTGTTATTCTGCTTAGATTGAATAAACCACTAATCACCACTCATCTGCATTTAGGGCTTTCACCCAGGTGACATATTCCCTACCAAACAAAATCTAACCCATTTTTCACGAAAATTGTAAGCATTAAAGCAGATACATCCGGAATTTCCCTACACTTGGTTTATCACAATCTGTTAAGTAGGAGCTGAAATATAATTTTTCAGTCTCGAAAATACCGCCTCTTAGCCAGTGAAAAGCAAGCAATGAATCAGTGACTTCCCTGACGGCCCAACGATACCACGCCCAGTTCCACCGTTGGTTTCTTCGTAACAATAGCGCTTGTGTTGGTACTTCAACTCTCTGCGTGGAATCCAGAGCAATCCGAAGTATTTTCTTTTGAGACCACATTAGTGGTGCACTACTTGGAGGCGCCACTAGTAGAGTTTCTTGCTGATCGTGGTGTTATGGAACCACTTTAAGCTATTTCTATGGATTGATGACTTGTCTAGACTCCTAATCTCTTCTTCCTTAAAATATTCAACTATCAACAAATCAACAGAATCTATCATCTTCTAACATTACTAGAAATATATTGAAAGCATTTTGACACAGTTTCCAATTTTCATCAGTTCTATAAATGGCCACAAAATTGATTTCCACGCATGTGAAGGCGCGGAAAAAATCTAGTAATTAATATTATTAGTTTTAGGTCCCTCTAATTACGTTTAGGGTTTCCGGTGAGGCTGAGGTGTTGAAACTTTGTCCCGGAAATGTTCTTGTACGTGCTGGTATTATTATCTCTTTAGCTTATTACTGCCCGACTCGTTGGCTGAACGGTCAGCGTACTGGCCTTCGGTTCAGAGGGTCCCGGGTTCGATTCCCGGCCGGGTCGGGGATTTTAACCTTAATTGGTTCATTCAAATGGCACGGGGGATGGGTGTGTGTGTTGTCTTCATCATCATTTCATGGTCACCATGACGCGCAGGTCGCCTACGGGAGTCAAATAGAAAGACCTGCACCTGGCGAGCCGAACCCGTTCTGGGATATCCCGACACTAAAAGCCATATGACGTTTCATTTTCAGCTTATTACTCAAGAAAAGTAGTAGGCCAAGTGTATCCCTACCATACTGGTGTAAAATATTGTCCGACTCCTTGGCTGAATGGTCAGCGTTGAGGCTTTCGATTCAGATGGTTCAATTCCAGGCCGGTTCGGGTCTTTTAATCACGTCAGGTTAATTCCTCTGGTTCGGGAATTGGGTGTTTGTCTTGTCCCAACACTCTCCTCTCTATATTAATCCTATACGTCACACTACCAACCACCACATAAACACGCAATTGTAAATACAACCCTCCATATAGCGTTAGCGTCACGAAAGGCACCCGGCCGTAAAATAGGGACAAATTCACATGTGCGACGCAGTTCGTACTCGCAACCCCACAGGTGTGGGAAAAGCGGTAGAATAAGAATACTGGTGTTAACTTTTGTTTGCAGAGTACGCGACTAGTGCTCATCTGATATTTCATGCGGTTTATGTTCTAATGATATGGCGAATAAAACGTTTTGCAAGATGTATTTACTCTAAAAAATATAAACAATCGTCTTTGATTAATCGTGTGTCATACAAGAGATTTTTGACTCAGTTCAACTTAATGTCACTTAAAACACGTAGATTTATTACTCAGCAGATGCTTTTATAGTTATAACTGAATGAATGATTATGACATAATAGTGAATTTATTCACCAAATATCGTTCAATGCTAGGAAAAAATTAAGAAATTGCCACTTATTATATTGTAAAATTCCTAAAACTATTTCTTACGTAAACTCTCCTCTAGTAAGAATGTGGCTGATTTATAACAAAGTATGTGAATACTGGAATCTGAACCATGCTACTACTGTTATTGTATTTAAACAGTTTCTTATCGACCTAATTCCACATATTGGCAACTTCCGGTTATTTAAATAGTGACCTTTTTAGGAGTTAAAATATTTATATTACATTCATTATTATATTTCTAGTTATATTGTTGTTGTTTTGCCTAGTTTTTCTTCTTCCTCTTAATCTCTTTACCCTCCGGGGTTGGCTTTCCCTCGGACTCAGCGAGGGATCCCACCTCTACCGCCTCAAGGGCAGTGTCCTGGAGCTTCAGACTCTGAGTCGGTGGATACAACTGGGGAGAATGACCAGTAACTCGCCCAGGCGGCCTCACCTGCTATGTTGAACAGGGGCCTTGTGGGGGATGGGATGATTGGAAGGGATAGACAAGAAAGAGGTAAGGAAGCGGCCGTCACCTTAAATTAGGTACCATCACGGCATTTGCCTGGAGAAGTGGGAAACCACGGAAAACCACTTCGAAGATGGCTGAGGTGGGAATCGAACCCACCTCTGCTCATTTGACCTCCCGAGGCTGAGTGGACCCCGTCCCAGCCCTCGTACGACTTTTCAAATTTCGTGGCATAGCCAGGAATCGAACCCGGGCCTCCGGGGGTGGCAGCTAATCACACTAACCACTACAGGAAGAGGGAAGGAAGCGGCCGTGGCCTTAAGATAGGTACCATCCCGGCATTTGCCTGGAGGAGAAGTGGGAAACAACGGAAAACCACTTCCAGTGTGGCTGAGGTAGGAATTGAACCCACCTCTGCTCATTTGACCTCCCGAGGCTGAGTGGACCCCGCTCCAGCCCTCGTACGACTTTTCAAATTTCGTGGCATAGCCGGGAATCGAACCCGGGCCTCCGGGGGTGGCAGCTAATCACACTAACCACTACAGGAAGATGGAAGGAAGCAGCCGCGGCCTTAAGATAAGTACCATCCCGGCATTTGCCTGGAGGAGAAGTGGGAAATCACGGAAAACCACTTCCAGTATGGCTGAGGTAGGAATTGAACCCACCTCTACTCAGTTGACCTCCCGAGGCTGAGTGGACCCCGTTCCAGCCCTCGTACCACTTTTCAAATTTCATGGCCGAGCCGGGAATCGAACCCGGGCCTCCGGGGGTGGCAGCTAATCACACCACAGAGGCGGACATTATTATTATTATTATTATTATTATTATTATTATTATTATTATTATTATTATTATTATTATTATTAAAATGTAAGTGTATGTTCAAGAGCCTCCGTGGCTCAGGCGGCAGCGCGTCAGCTTCTCACCGCTGGGTTCCGTGGTTCAAATCCCGGTCACTCCATGTGAGATTTGTGCTGGACAAAGCGGAGTTGGTACTGGTTTTTCCCCAGGTAGTCCGGTTTTCCCTGTCATCTTTCATTCCAGCGAACCTATCAAATTATCATTTCATTTAATTTGTCAGTCATTAATCATTGCCCCAGAGGAGTGCTTCGGCAGCCGGCACAATTCCTATCCTCGCCGCAAAATGGGGGCTTCATTCATTCCATCCCTGACCCGGTCACTGACTGGAAAAGAGGTTGTAGGTTTTTCATGTGTATGTTCCATCTTCAGCCCGAAGGCCGGTTGGGTCCTCAACAGATCCACCATAAGCGCGTCTTCGATAGCCTAGATGTCATGAAGAGGCATACTAGGGAAATGAGGAGCGAGAGAGTTTCCCGTTGCTTTTCTCACTGAGCCAGAGAGTGTTGTTACACATCCTTCTGCCAAACTCACCGAAATGTACACTGTAGCTGACTCTATGAGCGACGGTTTCACACCACTCATATTAGGAACTGGCTGCATAAGGAAAGGCATAACTAGCATTGCTCATACCTCAGTTATTTTCATATTGTCAAAGCCAAGAATGGTACTAAGGCAGAAGAATGAAAGTAACAAATTTGTTCTAGCCCATACCAGAAGACGCAGTACACTGTAAACACTAGAAAGAGATTTGGGCTTTATTAAAGGACGTTTGGATATAATTGAAAAATTCATGCCAGTGTCACGGTTTCCGAAAATTTGAGAATATTGGCATGTTTTAGAAGTCTTGCGAACACCAACAAGTGGCACTTAGTGAAGAATTAAATGATTTCTCAACCTTGTTATATCGAGATAGGCCAGTTTGGTTTTAGAATCCTGCTTGCATCTGTTTCTCCGCCCACACACCTTATCCTTGAGTCAGAACGAACTCACAGTTTGCTCTTCAACCAGCTGTGTTAATAGATGTGCCCATTTTGAACGAAACAACCAGATAGAAATTAGTTTTCAATAAGGCTTAAATCAATCCATGTTTTGAAGTTGTCCAGTCCACAGCTGGTGTAGATTAAAGCATGTCTGTGTGTTAATGGTGTACTGCTGTCATTCCCGCCATCCTACTGGCCCAACACACTTGTTCTCATCACTTGTGAACACATAGATGCGACTGCGTTTTCTCTCTCTCATTACAGATATTTCGTTAACCAGTTCCCAAGCGATTTTCTGAATCTCTTTATCCTTTCTGAGATGTTGATTATTTCCTTTCTTCGATTTTCCAGTGTTTAGGACATTTATTTTTTCATGCCTAAGCTACGGCTATGACGTGTTCCTTTAAGAGACTGTAAACTCAAGTTTGAGAGGTTTATTTCCGGGCTTTACTTTCTGTCGACGATTATCTTGATTCTTCTCCATGTTCTTCAATAATAATAATAATAATAATAATAATAATAATAATAATAATAATAATAATAATAATAATAATAATAATAATAATAATAATAATAATAATAAATGCCGGGCTGAGTGACTCAGACGGTTAAGGCGCTGGCCTTCTGATCCCAACTTGGCAGGTTTGATCCTGGCTCAGTCCGGTGGTATTTGAATGTGCTCAAATACGTCAGCCATGTGACGGTAGACTTACTGGCACGTAAAATACCCTCATGCGGGACGAAATTCCGGCATCTCGACGTCTCTGAAAACCGTCAAAAGTAGTTTGTGGGACTAATAATAATAATAATTACGTGTGGCTATTGCTAACCAAGAGCCTCCGTGGCTCAGGCGGCAGCGCGCCGGCCTCTCACCGCTGGGTTGCGTGGTTCAAATCCCGGTCACCCCATGTGAGATTTGTGCTGGACAAAGCGGAGTCGGGACAGGTTTTTCTCCGGGTACTCCGGTTTTTCCTGTCATATTTCATTCCAGCAACACTCTCCAATATCATTTCATTTCATCTATCATTCATTAATCATTGCCCCCAGAGGAGTGCGACAGGCTTCGGCAGCCGGCACATTTCCTATCCTCGCCGTTAGTTGAGGACTTCATTCATTCCACTGCTGACCCGGTCGAATGACTGGAAACTTGCTGTGGATTTTCACTTTTATTGCTAACCTGGTGAAGCCGTTGTAATTGAGACCTTCTGGCGAGAGTAGGCGGCGATGGCCGTGCATAGGAAACTGCGTGCTTTCATGGTGGAGGATAGTGATGTATGTTGTATATGAGTTCCAGGAATGTTGGAGACAGCACAAACACCCAGTCCCCGAGTCAAGGGAATCAATCGTTTAAGATTAAATCCCTCTGCCCGGCCGGGAATCGAATCCGGTTCCTTGAAAATCGAAGGCCAAGACGTTGGTCACGCAGCCGTGGAGCTGGATGATAATGATAATAATAATAATAATAATAATAATAATAATAATAATAATAATAATAATACAGGATGTACGTCCCACTAACTACTTTTACGATTTTCGGAGATGCCGAGGTGCCGGAATGTTGTCCCTCAGGAGTTCATTTACGTGCCGGCATGTCTATCGATACGAGGCTGGCGTACTTGAGCACCTTCAGATACCACCGGTCTGAGCAGAGATGTATGTATGTATGTATGTATGTATGTATGTATGTATGTATGTATGTATGTATGTATGTATGTATGTATGTATGTATGTATGTATGTATAGTGCTCAGCCCGGAGGCTGGTTTGGGCCTCGGCAGCTCCGCCATCAGCCGTCATAGGTGGCCCAGGCGTCACTGAAGAGGTGTACTAGGGAAATGAGGAGTGAGGTAGTTTCCCGTTGCTTTGCTCACTGAGCCAGAAGTTGCTATTACATATCAGTCTGCCAAACCCACTCAAATGCGTGCACCATCCGACCCTATGAGTGACATTTTCACACCATTCATAGCAGGGACTGGTTGCATACGGAATGGCATTACTAGCATCGCTCATACCTCGGCCACTTTCTTGTTGTCAAAGCCAAGGATGAGACTGAGACAGGTCAATGAAAGTAACAAATTTATTCTAGCCCATACCAGAAGACATAGTGCACGGTAAACACCAGGTCTTGCCAGTAAATGCATTGACAATTCTAAAAAAGTAAATTAATTTATATCTTTGACATACTCCTTAGCCCTGATCCCAAATAAGTATTGCATACCTACATCATTGGAGACATCACAGTGATGTAGTGTTTAACCCTTTCTGGCCCGGACGGGGAATTTTCACAATATATGAGTTCTATATTTCTTCCCACTGGAAAAGCATGATAAATACGGGAAATATATTTTTGATAACATAACACATTTTGTTACACAAATTTACGACCTACGACATACGATCTGGGTCATAAATGTTAATTTTTCACAATGTGTTTGCCTCTTAACTGTGGTTACACAATATTTTTACAATTAAATGCCATATATTGGTTAAGTCTTTCAATGTTAAAAGGGACACATTGCTTCACTTCATGAGAACTAAAACAGTTCGCAGTGTTTTAAAGGCTCAAATAAGCTCTAATTATACCGTTTTTAACAGTCAAATGACATATTGCATACTCTACCTAAATTCATGGATATTTCTGAAACTGATTGCGTCCCTTGTTAGGGACAGATGCACTTCAACATTTCATAACCAAGTACTACACTGTAGCTCCTTGGCAATTATCGGAACATTATAAAAATAATTTCGTGTGGCTATTTCTAGTCGAGTGCAGCCCTTGTAAGGCAGACCCTCCGTTGAGGGTGGGCGGCATCTGCCATGTGTAGGTAAATGCTGTGGTGGAGGATAGTGTTATGTGTGGTGTGTGAGTTACAGGAATGTCGGGGACAGCACAAACACCCAGCCCTCGGGCCATTGGAATTAACCAATGAAGGTTAAAATCATCGACCCGGCCGGGAATCGGCCCCGGGACCCTCTGAATCGAAGGCCAGTACGCTGACCATTCAGCCAACGAGTCGGACATCGGAACATTAACCAGTTGAGGCAGACAGACAGAGAGAGAGAGAGAGAGAGAGAGAGAGCAAAGCGTACACAAACATATGGGACAGGTTTGAACTGTCTAGCGGGAAATATGAAGCCAGAAATAAATATGTTCCTGACCTACACAAATGTTTATGCAGGGTCTGAAAGGGTTAAATGGGCTCCGCGCACACGGTAGGAAAACAAGCGGCAAATTTAAGCACATTCGGGAGGTACTCGCTTCATGTGCTCAAAACTGTTGCATCAAATACCAGTACAGCTTTACAGTATACTGTAATGTAATAATTTCTTTTGGCTATTGCTAGCCCTGGTGCGGTCCTTATGGGCAGACCCTCTGATAAGGGTGCGTGGCGTTTGTCGTTTATGGGGATGTGCGTTTTAGTGCGGTGTGAGAGTTGCAGGAAATGTTGGGGACAGGATGAACATCCAATCATTAATTCAAGGGAATTTTCATTATTAAAATCCTATGAACCGGTTTGGAACCGAACCCAGAACACCGAGACCAAGACGCGAGAGACCTTTGCCAGTAGCCTATTCCGTTAAAGAACCTCTTTCAGGACAAGCATTAACTGTTGAAGAGACTTGAAGTGCATATTATTATTATTATTATTATTATTATTATTATTATTATTATTATTATTATTATTATTATTATTATTATTATTATTATTATTATTAGTCGTACATCTCTAATTCTGTATAGAACAACTTATAAATGTTGTTTTATAACAATATATAGTAGCCTACTTTATATAACAAGGTGTTTATTTACATAGACGATTTCATTGGGCTGTACAGTCACTTCCGTGGCTTCTACTGTACATCTTAAAATACTCACAAACCGTTATATAACGAATATTTCCCTTAACAGTGATCACCCTTTCAATAACATGTGCTGTGTAACGATGGTCTGGTGCATTTCGTCCATTTTAGGGAATTAGTATGCGTGAGCCAGGGCAATAACGGTCTTTTCCCCTTTTAGCAGAAGTCTCTCCATAGCCAGGGTCCAAAGGCTTAAAGCTCGTCTACCTGCACTGGAGGTGGTATCGATATAAAATTTTCCCAAGCAGAAATTTCGGAACGTTAGATTGAATTTCTCCGGTCTACAGGTTAATATTTGTTATGTAACAGGTCTGAAGGGGAACGGAAAGAGTTAATATGCGGTCCCCTCGTCTTTATCTCTTAAGTATTGGGTTCACTGACTCATTTGCCATTGTGAATTAAGCGACCGTGAAAAAGAGGGGCAGCTCTCGTGCTTTTTAACCTAAAGTACTTACTCTTCTCCCCTGATCTACACAAAATGTGGAGAAAGGTGCATGTTAAGAAAATGTCTGAATAGGGCCCGGAGGGTGGCATTTAGTTATTTTTTACCTCTATGTAAAGTAAACGTGGATCCGGAAATTGGAGAATGCACGTTTTTTAGAGAAAAGGTATCATACCTAGGGAGTTTTAGTAAAGCCGGCAGGTCACAGGGGGCTGCCCTGCTATTGTCGCTAGGTTAAAGCCATTGTAAGAGGGGATATGGGTGTCAGCGACTCCACGGCCGTGTGGGGTGAAAGGGCGCATGGTAATGGAAACAGCCACGCGATTAACGAGGTAACTTCACAAAAGAGATGGAAATAACGCAAAAAAGCTGGAGACCTTGGGGTCAAAATCTTTTATATTGTTTGTATGGCATATGTATTTTTAGAGAATAGCTGTAAACCTGAACCAAGCCAACCTGGTGCACAAAATAAAGCACACACAGAAGATAGAACTGTTCCCATTCTGTGTATTTTGTTGTATAGTCTGGATCTTCCTCAAGTCACGTCCGAACCCTTTCCCACTGCTGATCTTGCTTATGGTGGCCTCAGTTCGACATCCGTTTGGATCAAATGTAGGAAGACGCTTCAGGCTGTCAGGAAATATATTCAGTCATTAGTAAGCTTTTTCTTTTTCCTGGCCTTTTGCTCAGTGTATTGGTGTCGGCACTTTCAAGTGAATTTGGCTCAGTTTTACGTCCAGATGACCTTCTTGACGCCAACTCTAAGTGGAGGGAAGTATTCACTATTGTGTGTAACTGCGATGGTTATAGTGTGATGTGTTGTATATAGACGAAGATGTGTATATTAAGAGAAACACAAACACCCATACGCAAATGACATTTTTAACTCAGCCGGGTGGTATCAAACTCGGGGCCCTCTGAAACGAAGGCCACTCAGCTGACCATTCAGCCAAACAGCCTCATATTCAGTCAATAGGAATGATGATGTTAATTCGTGCATTGCACAATCATACAACTTGGGAGTAAATATCCCGTTCGGGTCCATGCTTTGCGAGTCAATAATGGTCTGCTCAAAGCTCTAAGCTTTTAAATGTAAGACATATATCGTGGAACTACAAAAAAATGTCAAAAATTAAGTTCCCAGAAGGAAACCAAAATGTATTAAGTCCAATAATTCTGTAAACTTACTGAGTTTAAAAGTTTGAATGCATATGAAAAATCATGTTTTGTACCATTTTTTTCTATTTGCTTTACGTCGCACCGACACAGATAGGTGTTATGGCAATGATGGGACAGGAAAGGCCCAGGAGTGGGAAGGAAGCGGCCGTGGCCTTAATTAAGGTACAGCCTGGTGTGAAAATGGGAAACCACGGAAAACCATCTTCAGGGCTGCCGACAGTGAGGTTCGAACCCACTATCTCCCGGATGCGAGCTCACAGCTGCGCGCCCCTAACCACACGGCCAACTCGCCCGGTTTGTACTTAAATAGTCACACGTCTGTAAACTTTATCCTTTAATTTTTTAATTTTATTTTTATTTTTGCGTCACCCTATGTATGTAAACACTTTTTCAGTGTAAATGTAGTTCAATGCAGAATTTACAGTTCGTGAAACACTACTAGGTTTCTAGCAGTTATTTTCTGAATAATCATTTGCGATATTCTCCATAACAGGTGCGGAATCTTGTCAGCGTTAGTGTCCTGTCTTGGCAAACTTTTGTACCAGACTTGTACTTCTTCGGTAATAATACCTGATTGACAGGACTTCAGAAGATCATTCTTCTTTGCTGTGTTTATTGGAAAAAAATGACTATGCTCTTGTCAATTGTTTAATGTTTGGGACAAATAAGTGGTCGTCTCTTTCCACGAACCCTGAATGTTCTGTATTCACCAGAATGAATTTATTCGTACTGCAGAACCCAAGGAGTTTTCCTTATGTACATACAAGCTTTTACTTGAGCCAAATAAGAACATTGTCGTTTTTATCTTTGGTACTGTTTTATTTGTAAAATCATTCGGCGTGTTTAATATGTTAGCAGTGGTATTACAGACAAAAGGAACTATGTAGGCCTAGACTTAGTTCTTTCTCTCTAAAAATCTGTAGGTAAGGAGTTAATTATTTGTTGGTTAGGAACTACTAGTTGGTTTCCCTTGTGCATTGAGCACATTAAGAACTTATTTCTCGCATTTTTATATGTAATTATTTTTCCCTGTAAGCCGCACAATATGTACTCTGAGAATGCCTTACGCTCTTATGAGCGCTTGGTGTCGTATTGGGTCAGCCCCTTGTCGTTGGCGAAACGTTAGTCTCTACTCCGAAGTCCTAGGTTCGAATTTCAATGTAAGAGTGTTATCCTAATGTGAGGGCTGGAACGGGATTCACTGTTTCATAAGGTCAACTGAGAAAGTGGTGATGTGAGAGAAAGCGAACTACTCGGTCAAGAAAACCAAAGAATACAGCTGAGGAAGCCATAACCTTGACCGCATGACACTCTAGTATCTTTAGACTACTTTATTGGGCAACGGTCGTCTTGGGATGCCCAAGATCAAAGGTAATGGAGTTTAATTTTAGATAAGGTGTTATAACGCTCGCCCAGAAGTGCACGATAGGATTTGTACGTCGAAAGAACTATGAAGTATGCGGTAGACAAGGAAGGGAAATGTAGGGTTATCCTAACATTTGGATGGTGCTGAAAATTGAAGACAACTCTGTAACTAGAAACATAACGGTTGGTGACACTTAAAAATGTGTGGCGACCAAGAATATGAGGTATCATAACCGGTTTCGAGTATTTTTCTTTTAACACGTGAGATCCAAGCATTTTCTAGGCATAATGAGGGGGGCCTCTCTTTGCAAGATCTTCGGTAATCTTGAAATATTTTTCTTTTCTTCTGGTGGCTTTACGTCGCAGCGACACAGATAGGTTTTGGCGACGATGGGATAGGAAAGGCCTAGGAGTTGGAAGGAAGCGGCCATGGCCTTAATTAAGGTACAGCCCCAGCATTTGCCTGGTGTGAAAATGGAAAACCACGGAAAACCATCTTCAGGGCTGTCGACAGTGGGATTCGAACCCACTATCTCTCGGATGCAAGCTCACAGTCACGTACCCCTAACCGCACGGCCAACTCGCCCGGTAATCTCGAAACCAACTTCGAAAAGCACTTAATTCGAGATTGCAGTCAATGTGAGACGAATGCTCCTTCAGTAATGCATTAATGTTTTCAAGTGAAGTGGGGGCGTACTTCGTTCAGCCGAGAGATTTTTTTATATGTGCAAGTTGCTTTACGTCGCACCGACACAGATAGGCCTTATGGCGACGATGGGATAGGAAAGGGCTAGGAATGGGATGGAAGTCGCCATGGCCTTAATTAAGGTACAGCCCCAGCATTTGCCTGGTGTGAAAATGGGGAAACCATAGAAAACCATTTTCAGGGCTGCCGACGGTGGGATTCGACTCACCATCTTCCGAATGCAAGCTTAATAATAATAATAATAATAGTAATAATAATAATAATAATAATAATAATAATGTAATAATAATTTTTTATTATATTTTTATTATCATCTTGATTTTACATACCACTAACTACTTTTCCGATTTTCGGAGCTACTCAAGTGCCAGACTTTGATCCCGTAGTATTTATCGACACGAAGCTGACGTATTCGAGCACTTTCAAATATCACTGAGCCGAGTTCAACCCGCCAACTTGGGTTCTACCACCTGGACTACTCAGCATGGCAACAGAATTTAGTACCTGATTATTTTTTGTAGGGGAAAAGGCGGCCGGATATAGGGCTAAATTCTCTATGCCGCATAGTGCCGATATTACGGGTAGTGAAACCCTTTCAATTTCCACTCCTCCAGGGACCTCAGTGGCCTGTGGAGAGATGGCTGGCTATCAAAAAAGGAAAGCTAAGGGAACGCCGAGGTGCCGGAATTTAGTCCCGCAGGAGTTCTTTTACGTGCCAGTAAATATCCCGACACGAGGTACATAGTTCATTCCTATTTGTAACATGCATATGACGTTGTCTGTGTAAGGAATGCATTTAGCTGAGATGGCTGAATGTCTCAATAATCAGAACTATATTCAGCTGCAGAGCTCGATGAAGGATGGCAAGAGGTCAAGAAATTGATTCTCCAAGCAACTGTCACTGTTCCCACGATGAGTCTTTCCATACGGAGTACAATATGTACATTTATCCGTCAAACAATATTCGTCATTATATTCGCCAGCTCCGACTCCAATCGTGCCTTTAAACTCTTTTCCCTTTTTCCTTTCTTCTGTTATGGCCTTTTTTTTAATGTCGCGAATTCTATGTTTGACTTGATTACATATGGATTAGTCTGTATTTAAGCTGAACTTGGAGGAGGTCATCGTCCTACGGAGCTGCCTCTTCCTCTCTCGAGCCGTGCCACGCTCTCTGTCTTGGGACTGTTTCATTCATTTAGTGGTCAGCTTCACGTCAGTATACTGAACTGCGCCCGGAACCCTACAAAACTGGTTCGTTACGTTGAAATTATGCCGCTCAAACCATCCTTAATATTGCGTGTTATCCACAGCTTAGCGGACCCGTAATGACGGCAACTGCTAACTAGACACCAGTTGGTGCTTCCTGTCACTTCCCCTTCTCAACAAAACACTTCCAAATAACCCGGACACTCCATAGTAATCCCGACGCACAGTAGTTGAATTAAAGAGGTTGGCAAGGTCAAGAAATATCAGATACCAGTAAATCATTGCCTTTAAATCTTCTTCTTCTGCTACTTCCTGGCCTTTACCCCAATTTATTGGAATAGGCACTAGACTTAGATTTGGCCCAGTTTTATGGACGGATGCCCTTTCTGACACCAACCCTGTCTGGAGGGGTACATTCACTGAGTGGTTCTGAGTTGATAGTGATAGTGTATTGTGTATTGTGTTTGAATGAAGAAGTGTGTATTGGCAAACACAAACACCCAGTCCCCAAGCCAGAGGAATGAACCTGATTATTATTATTATTATTATTATTATTATTATTATTATTATTATTATTATTATTATTATTATCTTTCTTCTTCTTCTTCCCGATCTTTGTCCCAATTTCTTTGTGTGTATTTTCCCAGTTTTACGGCGGATGCCCGTTCTAAGCCAACTCTATCTGGGGGGGGGGGAGGGTAGGGAAGACATATTCGTTTTCTGTGATGGTTGCTTGTACCGGACGAGTTGGCCGTGCGGTTTTGGGCGCGTGGGCTTGCATTCGGGAAACAGTGGGTTTGAACCCCACTGTCGGCAGCCCTAAGGATGGTTTTGCGTGGTTTCCCATTTTCACACCATGCAAATTCTGGAGCTGTACCTTAATTAAGGCCACGGCCGCTTCCTTCCCATTCCTAGACTTTTCCTATCCCATCGTCACCATAAGATCTCTTTCTGTCGTGCGACGTAAAGCAAATAGCAAAACAAAGTTATGGTTGGTAGTGAGGTGTATTGCTTATAAATGAAGAGAAGTGTATTGAGACAAACACAAATACCCTGTCCCTGAGCCAGACGAATTAAACAGATGCAGAAATAACCAGTTTTATATGACTATTTTTTCCAAGTTGCTTTACGTCTTATTGAGACGATGGGATAGGAAAGGGCTAGGAGTGAGAAGAAAACGCTCGCGGCCTTAATTAAGGTACAGCCCAAGCATTTTCCGGGTGTAGAAACAGGAACCCACGGAAAATCGACTTCAGGGGTGCCGACAGCGAGGTTCGAACCCACTGTCATCCGATTGCAAGCTCACAGCTGCGCACCCCTAACCGCACGGCGAACTCACTCGGTTTTATATGAAGAAACAAACCCTTACTTCGTAGGGATATGTATTACTACTACTACTGTTTCTTCTTCTTCTACCGCTTTTTATCACACCCTGGTGGGGTCACAGGTGGGAATTGTGTAGTACATGTGAACATGACCCAGTTTTGCAGCCGGATGCCTTTCCCGATGCATCCCTGATTAGCGGTTTCTGTGATGGCTTGTAGCGTGGTATGTTAGTGATGAGATCTATATTAATACAAACATAAATACCCAGTCTCCGAGCGAGAGAGATTTACAAGACGTGGCAAAAATGCCTGACATGGCTGAAAATCGAGGCGGGACCCCTCTGAGCCGCAGGTGACTATGCTAATCGAGGCGGGACCCCTCTGCGCCGTAGGTGACTATGCTGACCACTCAACCAAGGAGCCGGACTATGGGACTATACTAGGCTACTATCACTGTAAAACACTCTGTACTGTATGAGACGCTGTACAGGTGCCGGCACGTGAAGGGTCACTTCTGTTGGAAGTTGAGTCCGGTTCCATGGCTCACTGTTCAGTGTCTGGTGTCCTGGGTTCGATTCCCGACTGTACCTTGTGATTTTAATTGTAAAAGTCTAATTGCCTTGGCTCGGGGAGTGGGTGTGTGTGTTCTGTCACCAACATTCCTGTAACTCGCACACCACATGCAACTACAATAACACACAATTTCCCATACACGTCAGACGCCCGTCCTCATCGAAGGGTCTACCTTGTAAGGGTTGCATCCAACTGTATCAGCCACAGGATTACCGTATATTGTTCACCTCTAGTGCAGAAGATAAAGTCAAAAAATATAGCAATGTGCCCCGACCGGTATTTGTCCCTGTATGGAAATCGGCGGTGGTGGAATTGTCCCATGTTACAGAGTAGATCAGGAAAGGCCTGAAAAATATTTGATATTTCTAAAACCTCGACTCTACCAGAGGCTTTTTAACTTGTCAATATAAAGTGCTGATCGGATTGTTCGCATCAAAGCACTGTCAAATACCGACCGACTGTACCGGGATTCGTCCGCATAAACTTAAACGCAGACGGCAAGTGTTAATCAAGAACACTATGAAGCCGCCTTAAGAGACATATGATCCAAATTAAAATAAGCTGTAGTTGTACATTCCATTACAGCAACATAGTAGAAATGTAAGTACACTTTCTAATATTTTGTCTATAGTGAATGTGAACCAAGAAACGAAAGCTTTAAACAAATTCAATGACGTAAATAGGTTCCAGTTCCAGATCCGGTCCCTGACTAAAATTAAGCGCAGATCTGTTGACATATGCCTTATTATGCATTCCACTGTTCGTGTCATCTTTCCTCAGTGTAGCAGGTTTTGAGAACAGAATTTAAAATCTTTCGCCGAGCCCGTGGGGGTCAATGACAACGTCATTGTCGCAGGTCGTCAAAACCTTCTCACTCTCATTATCATTAAGAAAGATGACCAATTGTTGACTGAACACTAGTATTCAAGTATTTACCCTTTCCGTAACAGCAATTTGAAACATACCCCCACCCCTTCATCTTTCAAAACCGAGTGTAATCCGGCTTAGACACTTGAGAGGCTCAATACAATCCGGAACCTTGAAAACATATTAAAACGAAAATTTACTCGAAACTTTTTTTATATAATTTGGTTTACCGGTACGTCGCACCGACACAGGTCTTATGGGGACGATGGGATAGGAAAGTGATGGGAGTGGGAGGAAGCGGCCGTGGCCTTAAATACCGTACAGCCCCAGCATTTGCCTGGAGCGAAAATGGGAAACCATCTTTAGGGCTGCCGACAGTGGGGTTCGAACCCACTATCTCCCGAATGCATGCCTACAGCTGCGCGACCCTAACCACACGGCCAACTCGCTCGGTACGGAGCGAATACAGCGCCAAGCAAGGCTTTTATTATTTCTTATGACTATCTAATATTATATAAATCAAAATAATTTCTGGTTCTGAAACTGGGGCTGCCTAGCTGCGGCGGTAAAGTTGACTCACCCGGAAGGATGTGAGTTCAATTCTCCATCGGGAAGACTAATCTGGGGCCGAAATCGAACTAACCTACTTAAGCCTTCCGTACTCATTTCTAATAATAATAATAATAATAATAATAATAATAATAATAATAATAATAATAATAATAATGAGGAGGAGGAGGTCTGCACATCTCCTTCGAGAAAAACAGAGTGCATATATGCAGCAGAAACCTTAGCCAGAATGAGAATTTCGGAGATTGAGAAGAAAGAAAATAATTGTTTATGGAACATTCTAGGGTGAAATTATCGGATATTGTTTAACTTTCCATCTGAGATCAAACAGGGAGCTCTACAAAAAGTTCGAAGGTATATCAGTGAACGTGAGAAAGGGAAAGACTGATAATTAATGGCCATATGAAAAGAATGGGAACAAACAAACTGGAGAACAAAATTCTCAGCCTTGAAAAGAAGTCACAATCTCCTGGCTTCAAGAGCTGCGCCAGGACTTGTAACATTACATCGAGAGATGTCGTGGACAGAATAAGTTTTAGGACGAAAGTCGCAGGAGTGAAAGATTGCCCCGCCACCCCCACCACCACCAAGAAAGGTCTAAGATTTTCCGCAGAAGATTGGCTAAGACAGAAGCTGAACGAGCTCTAGCAAGAAAGTAAAAATGAAGGAAAAATACCTTGAAGAGAGAATGAAAGGTTGTGATTTTGTAGCCTTTAGATGTCTATATTGAATAATAATAATAATAATAATAAGAAGAAGAAGAAGAATGGTTTTATTTCCCACTATTTTTACGGTATTCAGAGATGCTGAGATGCCAGAAGTTTGTCCCGCAACAGTTCTTTAACGTGTTGATCGATCTATTGACATGAGGCTGATATATTTGGGCACCTTGTAATACCTCCAGACTGAGCCGTAATAATCGAACTCGTCAACCTGACCACAGGAAGCCAGCAGTCTATCGTCTGGGCCACTCATCCCGGTTGTCTAAATGAGGACCAGACCGTTCTTCTTGAAACAGAACGATTAACTTCTGTCCCTCATTCACTTCGAAGGCTTAGTTGTTTCTCTTTTTCTATTTGTTTATGTCGCACCCACACAGACAGGTGTTACGGCGACCGTGGGATAGGACAGGGAAATGAAGTGACCGAGGTCTTAATTAAGATACAGCCCCAGCATTTGCCTCGTGGGAAAAATGGGGAAATCGTGGAAAACCATCTTCGGGGCTGTCGACAGTGGGGTTAGAACACACCATCTCCCGAATTCAACTTCACAGCTACGTGACTCAAACCGCATATCCTACTCGCTCAGTGGTATAGTGGTAATCACCACAGTGTAACACGGCCCGTATTATCAGAGGTGACGATGAACGTAGCCTCCTTCGAATCAACACACAAGCATGGCTAAGTACACTCTCCGGCAGGTGCGTGGTCGAGGCGTACAGACTATTTTCGTGGATGAGGCGTACAGTACTTCGCAAGAACACGGCGGACCGCCGGTGAGGCGTAATGCGCTTTTGGGATTCAAATAAAGAACAGATAACGGGAAAAACCAGAAGCAGTAATTCTCAGGATGCTACGGACCGTGGGAGAGGCTATTCCTTAAATTTCTAAAGACCAGTTGTATGAACGTCAGATAATCCGCAGTTAAAAACTTATATATTTTTATATTTTATTAAGGTGCAAGTGTTCATATGGAAACATTTGTTTTCCTCCAATTAGTACATGGATACTAACATGGTTGACTGGACTGTACGATACCATACATTTTTATGGTATAGTTTCGAGTGACTATTTCTAGCCGAGTGCAGCCCTTGTAAGGCAGACCCTCCGATGAGGGTGGGCAGCATCTGGCATTTCTAGGTAACTGCGTGTTATTGTGGTGGAGGATATTGTTATGTGTGTGAGTTGAAGGGCTGTTGAGGACGGCACAAACATCCATCCCCCAGGCCATTGGAATTAACCAATTAAGGTTAAAATCCCCGACCCGGCCGGGAATCGAACCCGGGGCACACTGAACCGAAGGCCAGTACGTTGACCATTCAGCCAACGAGGTTTAGGATTGTCTATGTGTATCAAAACATAGGCGTATTTCAAAGTTGTGGAGAAACTCATAGTTAAAAATAGAACATACAGTAAGTTTGTTTTGGACTAATCAACGAAATTATCTCGTCAGTTTCACTAGGAGTTTAATACTCATTTCAAAAATCGTTGTATTCATAAAATGCACAGAAAACTCCGTGTTAGTACCCAAAACCGGAACGAGGGCCTCTGAACTAGGGACCGTGGTTGGAGACATCGATTCCCCTAGCTGAGTCTGGTATTACTTCCAATTACTTGTATCAGGCTCCTCGCTTCCATCTTTCCTGTCTGTCCTCCCTTAGTCAACTCTCGTTCTCTTCCAACCCCGACGGCGTTAGCTTTGCGGGGCTGAGGGAGTCTTTCATTTTCATGCCCTTCGCGTCCCTTACAATTCTTTAGCCGATACCTTCATTTTTCGAAGTATTGGACCTCTCCCAATTTTTCCTCTGACAAGTATTTTAGAGGATGGTGGCCCAGCTGTACTTTCTCTTAAAACAATAATCACCACCACTATGACAGTTAAGGTGTCATTTTTATATGGTCTGACACCGTGGTTAGACGGTTCGAATCCTATTGGTGGAACAAATTATCACCATCAGAATGTTGGTCGGCAAGGTAGGAGAGGTGGTGCTATACACGTTCTAATCACTAGATTACGTGCCAAAAACATGGATTCAATTACTGACCTCACCGCAGTGTTCATATGGAGTGAGGGCATATGTCGCTGGTGACGGTGATTCGCCTTGAGTAGATCCCTTGGTGTTATTTGAGAGGAGTACGCTATGTGCCGATACCGGGTTTCATCCTTTCCCTACCTCATTATTATGATCATCATATCACACCCAGACGAACAGGTGGCCCATGGCGTCGACTAGAATGACTTTCACTAGCCAAGCAGATCATGTCCCCGGACATTCGCAGCACTTCAAACGCCATACGTTAAATAAATATTAATAATCAAGGATGGTTGTCCCATTCGCGTTTTATATCTGTCCTGCTGTCACTCATTTTATACTGAACTATTTACCAAAACAGGTGAGTGAAGAATGATGTTTACAAAATGTGGGCATTTTCATGGAACATAGAGAAGAGTTCAAATATCCTCTTTACACAGAGAAGAGCTGAAATTTCCCACTTGGGTGACATGGACCTAGGAAAGTTAACCACCTGTACGCCTCGCGCACAAGGACATTTCGCTGTACGCCTCAACCACTGCCTTGACCACATATGCCACTTGGACACGGAGCCTCTCCAGCACCATCACTAGGGACCTCTGCTCTTAGTCAGTTTTGCTATTTTTGTAGCTCTACATTTACAAAGTACTTATGATTGATGATAACGATGTACCTAGTACCTATTCCGTAAGTAATTCCAAAGCCGACCTCAGTGGCGAAGTTAGTTCGTCATTGCCCTTCTGTTCCCAAGGTAGAGGATTCGATTCCAGCTGAGGTTGGTGGCATGTCTGGATGTTTAAATGTGACAACGCCGAGTCGCAGGCTTCCAGTACGTTAAGGAAATGCTGCGAGTCAATACTCCGACACTCTGGTGTTCCTTACTACTGTATAAATAAATAAATAAATAAATAAATAAATAAATAAATAAATAAATAAATAAATAAATAAATAAATAAATAAATCATAAATTATCTGTGTTTAGGGCTGTCGTCCAGGTGGAAAATTCCCTAGCAATTGTTTCAGAGACATCCTTTTAGAATCGGACATGTTTGATAAGAGAGCGCCTAAAATGACAATCTGTTTATCAGGTGACGTGATAAAAAGAAACAAGGTGTATTTTTAAGTTCTCCTTTCACTAATCCATAATATAGATTACATTTAAGATGCCGATATGATTTTCTTCCAAAATTCTATGAATAGGCCTACTGTCCTTTCTTTCCCAGGAAATGAAAAAAAAACAAGAGATGATGTGCATAATATGGCTGTTTCAAAACACGTCTTAGGTATATTTCGCTGACGAAGTATCGCCATCTGCCCTTTTTAGCTATTGCAGCAATTGACGATATACCGTCAGTTGCTCAGGTAAGGGCTAAACATACAGTATAACTTTAAATTACTGCATTGAATCTCTGAAAACCACAACACATTATTTTAGTTCTTCGGGAGATCGACAGGGGGAGATTGCACTCATTCAAAGAGTTAAATTACGCTCCAATTGTTGAACATTAAGTTCGTCTGGTACAGTAGCCGGCTGGGCCGTGGGACCGCGCTGATAGAGTGCGAGGTAACGGAACGGAGCTTGCGGTTAAGTCGCTGTAATTAATCTTCGCATTGAATCCCGTTAGTCGTATCAATAAACGTGTACATATTCATTTCAAGGCATAAGAAGTGTCTGAAAGAAGATGAATGCCATCGCTTCTATATTCTTCTCCTCAGTTAGTCCCATGACACTCGTCTCTTGAAGTATTCTCTCCGCGGAAGTCAGCTCCATCGGCACTATAACACAGGTCGATGCGTTCAAATGTTCTCAGCCAAGATGGCAAGGATTGCTTAATGTGAGAGTAAACGACGTCTGGAATTCGTTTCTCCCGTAGCTCTACGGCACTGTCCACGATCAGTCAGCCATATACCACATTGGGTCAGGAACGTTATTCCAGAGTTTCAATCATTTCTACTTAGGCTTAACATTTTCAAAATATTAATTTTAAACACCCTATAACCATTTTAATATTCTTCAAATTGAAGTCCATGAAATTCCAGGAGTTCGCCTCTGTGGTGTCGTGGTTAGTGTGATTAGCTGCCATCCCCGGAGGTTCGGATTCGATTCCCGGCTCTGCCACGAAATTTGAAAAGTGGTACGAGGGCTGGAACGGGGTCCACTCAGCCTCGGGAGGTCAACTGAGTAGAGATGGGTTCGATTCCCACCTCAGCCATCCTGGAAGAGGTTTTCCGTGGTTTCCCACTTCTCCTCCAGGCAAATGCCGGGATGGTACCTAACTTAAGGCCACGGCCGCTTCCTTGTCTATTCCTTCCAATCTTTCCATCCACTACCAAGGCCTCTGTTCAGTATAAGAGGTGAGGCCGTCTGGGCGAGGTACTGGTCATCCTCCCCAGTTGTATCCCCCGACCCAGAGTCTGAAGCTCCAGGACACTGCCATTGAGGCTGTAGAGGTGGGATCCCTCGCTGAGTCCAAGGGAAAAACCAACCCTGGAGGGTAAACAGATTAAGAAAGAAAGAAAGAAAGAAAGAAAGAAAGAAAGAAAGAAAGAAATTCCAGGAAACTAACACCGATGGAAATGTATGCTGTGCAGGGCTGAGTAACACCGACAGCAGAGCGCTGGCCTTATGAACTCAAGCTGGCGGGTTCGATCCCGGCTCATTTTTACATTTGCCTGGTGTGAACATGGGAAACCATGGAAAACCCTCTTTAGGGCTGCTGACAGTGGGGCTCGAATCCACTATCTCCCGAATGCAAGCTCACAGCTGCGTGACTCTAACCGCACGGCCAACTCGCTCGGTGATTCCGGTTCAGCCGGGTAGTAATTGATGATGGTCACATTCGTCGGTAAATGTACCGACACGTAAAAGAACTCCTATGGTACAACATTTCTGGACTTCGCGCGTACGTAGCTAATAGCACGTAAAAATAGCATTATTGTAGAAATGTATGCATTGCAATGACAAGATCTGAAAGTTCTTGCTGTTATTGAGGGCGGGGGCTCATCTGATCACAGTAAAATATAACCTACTTATTTGAGTAAGACAGATGTGATTACCTATGTTATTGTAGCACTTGTGTGAAGAGAGTACATGTTTAGCCAGGCTGAGTGGCTCAGGCGGTCGAGGCGCTGGCCTTCTGACCCTAACTTGGCAGATTCGATCCTGTCTCAGTCCGGTAATATTTGAAGGTGCTCAAATGAGTCGGTCTCGAGTCGGTAGATTTGCTGGCACAAAAAAGAACTACTGCGGAACAAAATTCCGGCACCTCGACGTCTCCGAAATCAGTCATAATGTAGTTAGTGAGACATCAAAACAATAACATTATTAGCACATGATTAATTAATTGCGTTGAGAAAGAGGGTGTTATAATTGTAGGGTGAGTGCCAGTTGAATAATAATAAGTGTTCAACTGCTGTCGGTGTCATGGGCTGCGAGAATGCTGAAATTTTGCCCTGCCTTGTGGTTCTTTAACATGCCAGTAAATTTATTGACGCAAGTCTCTCACATTTAACCATTCTTAAATGGCTACCGAATGCATCTGGATTCGATTCTGTAACCTTGAACAAAGGAGACGAGTGTCTAACTGACTAGCTATACAGCCAGTTTCTTGGAGTTGGAATGGAGAATCAAGGAAATACATTTCTAGAATTACCAACGGTGGGATTTTAATCCTCCTTCTTGGTCGGTAATCCGCTGTTGCTCAATATACGGGTTTCATTTCAAGGTGTAGGCCTAGTCAGTATCAGTGTTTCCACCTTACCTCGTTATAGAGTTTTAATCGATACTTGATTAAAGTTAATTTCCAAATCACTTCATTGTTCAGAGGATTGGTCATGTTGACACGTTCTTCGGCGATAGCAGTGCGATAGTAGACAGGCGATTTGTGTTCATCAATAATTCTGACAGGCTAGAATGTTAGTAATCCTTTTCGTATGTTATGGCAATGACCCTTGTAGTTATACAGCGGGAATAGTACTTTGCTTCTAGATATGGCCTTGATCACATTCATTGCAGCTGTTCAATATTTCTCCGTTTCGAAAGCTTTCCTGCCACTTTGAGAACAGTCTGTTGATGATTTTATGTTGAGATGACAACGAAGTAGTTGTCACTGTTTCAAGTAAACAAGCATATAAAATATGGCGACCGAGCAAGTTGGCCGTGCGGTTACGGTTGCATACTATGAGCTTGCATTCGGGAGATGATGGGTTCGAACTCCACTGTCAGCAGCCCTGAAGATGGTTTTTTCGTGGTTTCCCATTTTCACACCAGGCAAATGCTGGGGCTGTTCCTTAATTAAAACCACGGCCGCTACCTTCCCAGTCCTAACCCTTTCCCATGCCTGCATCGCCAAAAAACCTTTGATGTGTTAGCGCCACGTTAAACCAACAGCGTAAATAAATAAATAAATAAATAAATAAATAAATAAATAAATAAATAAATAAATAAATAAATAAATAGACTCAAGAAACGAACATCCCGCCCGTTTGTTCTGGGTTCAAATTTTCGTTTATGTTACATAAGGTCGGTTTGAGAGACTGAAACGGGGTGCACACAAGCCTCAGGTAGCATAACTGAGGAGAGCAGTGGGTTAAAAATTCCACTCATAGCCATTCTAGAAGTGGTTTTCCATATTTTTTCAGCTTTAGATCCATATAAATGCCAGGATTGTACCCAACACAAAAGCCACAGAGAAGTCCTAGCCCCAAATCATTAAGTAGTAGTAGTAGTAGTAGTAGTAGTAGTAGTAGTAGTAGTGGGTTCGAATCCCACTGTCGGCAGCTCTGAAGATGGTTTTCCGTGTACCTTAATTATGGCCACGGCCGCTTCCTTCCCACTCCTAGGCCTTTCCTATCCCATCGTCGCCATAAGACCTGTCTGTGTCGGTGCGACGTAAAGCAGATAGAAGATAGAGAGATAGTAGTAGTAGTTGTTATTTTGCTATTTGCTTTACGTCGCACCGACACAGATAGGTCTTATGGCGACGATTGTAGTAGTAGTAGTAGTAGTAGTAGTAGTAGTAGTAGTAGTAGTAGTAGTAGTACCGACCTCAGTGATGCAGTCGATTAGTCGTTGCCCCTGTTCCAAGATAGCGAGATCGATCTGGCCGAGATCGGTGGCATTTGATGATATTTAACTATGAAAAATCCGTGTTGTTTGCTTTTGGCACGTTAGAGAACTCTTTAGGGACCAAATTCCGATATCACGGCATCTCTTACATTGCATAGCAATTGAAGAAACGTTAAATTATTATTATTATTATTATTATTATTATTATTATTATTATTATTATTATTGTTATTATTATTATTATTATTATTATTATTATTATTATTATTTTTATTATTATTATTATCATCATCATCATCGTCAGGACCCATGGCTGAATGATCAGTGTAATGGCCTTCGGTTCACAAGGTGCCAGGTTCGATTTCCGGCCAGGTCGGGTATTTTAGCCACGTTTCGTTAATTCCTCTAGTTCGAAGGCTATGTGTTTGCGATCATCTTAATACACATCTTCATTTCACATACAACACATCATGTTACCAAAGAATGCAGAAACACCCAATAGTGAATACATCGCTCCACATAGGGTTTGCGTCAAGAAGGATATCCTGTCGTAAAACTGGGCTTAATGTACGTTAGCACTGGTCCGATATAATTGGGAAAAGGCCAGGAAAGGAAAATGAAATAAACAAATATATTATCATCAACTTCTTTCCTGCCATAAGAGTTGGTAATTGTGAAGTTTACGAAGTTCCGGATATTAGCTTCACTGAACATGTTTATACTGCAATGACTTGTCCTTTGGACCCAATGTAATGTTTAAATCTTGTGGCTAACACATTCAAATTTTCTACAAAATGTACTTTTGTTATGAAGGTCGTGAAATCCGAGTGCCATTGTCTCTAGTTTTTTACAAAAGCGGCCGTGGTTCAAATCCCGGCCAGTACGTGTAGGATTTATGAAATGTATAGGCACCTACCTGCTATTTCAATTTCACGTAAAATTAAAGCTCCTGTGGCTCTGATCGTCGGCTCCACTTACTCGGATGCATCGGGTTCGGTTCCCGGCTAGGTCAGGGATCCACTCAGCCTATGTGATTACCCCGGTCTAGAAAGCTAAGAATTACGGCCGAGAGGATTCGTCGGGCCAACCACACGGCACCTAGAAATCTGCAGGCTTTGGGGCTGTGCAGTGGTCGCTTCGTAGGCCACGGCCCTTCCGGGACTGTAGCTACAGATTTATTTTATTTGCATCACGATGCCAACAGTCGCTTAAGCCTACCAGCTTGCTTGCTTTGACTTTGTTTTATTAAACAAAAGATTCCCAAATCCACAGTATTTTTATTACAGTCATCTGTTGATTGACGTGTGACCTGCGGAAACGCCTGTCATTTGGCGTAATTACTCAGTTTCAAAATAATACCTTATGGACTTCAATTCTGTGAAACATGCATACAATTTAAAATCTGTCGGTACAGAACACGTGTAGAGATAGGAAAAAATGCTAAGATAAGGAATTTAATGTAAGATTTATATACACAAATAGAACAGATACGAGTTATACTTCTTCTTCGTAGCTTTTCCCAATTTCGTGGGGCCAGAGCTTTGTGTGGATTCGGCCCAGTCTTACGGTGGGATGCCCTTCTTCACGCCAACCCTATGTGGAAGAATGTATTCATATTGCGTGTTTCTGTAGTGGTTGGTTAGTGTTATGTGTTATACATAAATGAAGATGTGTATATTAAGAGGAGCACAAATATACAGTTCCCGAGCTAGAGGATTTAAGCATATGAAGTTAAAATCCCTGACCCAGCAGGGAATCGAACCGGGGGCACTCTGAACCGAAGGCCACTACGCTGACCTTTCAGCCAAGGAGCCGAACAAATACGAGATCTATGTAAATACAAATTAAAGAACCAGAAACAGTAAGCAGAAGTTGTCTTCTAGCTACTTCATACGAGTGTCATAAAATACCCATAGCTACACTAAGAATAAACTAATATAATAATATATTTATACACTTTTCTCTTCTTTCTGCCAAGATATGAAGTTAAAATCAGTGTAATTTTAAACAGTGTACAGTATAATATAAATAATATGTTTTTAAGAGTAGCATCGCTTATATATGCCGTTAAGACATGAAAATACTTAAATATCTTTGGACCGATCACTTGTTGAGCTAGAGTATTACCAGCTATCTCCTAACACCACATGGTAATTCACCGTGATGCCACATGGCTTCATTGTGAACTATAAATGAACTAAAGCATCTAGAAATATCAGAATTCCATATGACATCATTGGGCTGGAAAGGGTTATAAGCATACTACTGTTTTATTGGTAAATTTACCATTCCTTTCGCATGCTAAGAGCGTGCAAATTCTCCTGTCGTTTACTCTGGTGAGGATCTGTTTGTTCAGTTACCTCCTACGGTAAGCAATAAATTGTCCACCGACCAAGTAGTTATTCCCTTAAACAGGTTTAGTTCTTATTTTCTCAAGATCGACTAATAAAAGAACTGTAAAATCCTGCTTCAAATTTCCCCCTCCCAGTGTACCGCTACTCCCAACTGAATTGTTGAAGGATTGGTCTATGATTCTGTGAGGTGAATGAAGCAGAGGGAATAGAATTTGTGAAACCATTCTTCTTTAGTGCAATGTGACTGAGATATTGTTACATTTCGAAATCTTAACTCTTTCTAACAGGTCTTTTCTTTTTTCTTTACTTTTTTCAGGTAAAATCTTGGAAACGTTATCCCTGAAGCACCACCCGTTGAGTGTGTCGGTACGTCCCTCTCCCAGCCCCCCGTCTCAACCCCCAACACCACCTCATACACCACTGTCACCAGCGCACAAGGGCGGCAACGGCTGTAGTCCTTTAGCTCAGCTGATCAGCTCTTCGCAGCCCGCGATCGCCCAGACAAATGAACAGCAGCCTTCGAATGTATACGACAGTATTCGACATAAGATGGCGGACAGTATGGCAAAATTAGCCGGCCTGCCGCCTAATTCAATCATGGGAAATCCAAGGGTAAGTCCTATCACTTTCATTAATCATTATTTGATACTGTTGATTGTATTTTATGGAGCTATTCTAATTTTTATGAAATATGTTTCGTATTAGATGATTGTAGTCTCCGTGGCTCAGGCGGCAGCGCTCCGGCCTCTCACCGTTGGGTCCCGTGGTTCAAATCCCGGTCACTCCATGTGAGATTTGTGCTGGACAAAGCTTAGTTCATTCCAGCAACACTCTCCAATATCATTTCATTGCATCTGTCATTCATAAATCATTGCCCCAGAGGAGTGCGACAGGCTTCGGCAGCCGGCACAATACGTATCCTCGCCGCTAGATGGGGGATTCATTCATTCCATTCCTGACCCGGTCGAATGACTGGAAACAGGCTGTGGATTTTCATTAGATGATTGTAAATGAATTTATTTGATCGATCACCGCAAGTCTGTCGAGAACTCTGAAAACGGTAGACATGAGAAAAACTATTTAAATATCCCCAAAGTTTATAAAACATTATATTACATGCTGCACTCGAAATTTCTTGTAGTTTTTTGTTGAATTGTGTCATTATTATTATTATTATTATTATTATTATTATTATTATTATTATTATTATTATTATTATTATTATTATTATTATTATTATTATTATATCGGTCACCATAATCGTGACGAGAGGTGAATATAGGGCACACGCACAGAAGATGGTAGACATAAAAAATGTGCTTTCAACTAATTACTTAACTTAAATTGAGAGATCTAATGCCAAAGTGAATCAACTACAAAATCGGAATGTACCTGTTCTCTTTAAAAATACACAATTCCAAAAGAAATGGTGCCCAAACTTAAAGGTAATACGAATAATGCACAAATTATATATTAATAATGAAAACTTTTCGATTATAGTTATCTTCATTTTTCAAAACGAATGTAATACTGTATATGATACTGACAAATGTTAAATATATAGTTGTTGCACTCTGGCATCAGACCCTCCACTTGTTATTTATGTAATTTCTATTGCTAAATTTTAATCAAGCCGTAAACATGCTCCAAAGTGTATTTAGATCAACGTTGTCAAAATATCACAGAAGAGAGGAAAATGTATTTTTTCTTCTCATATGGAGTTCATGAATATGATGCTGGGCTTTTGAGTGGTACGGTAACATACCGTACAGGAAATGCTTTGAATACCTTGCAAACAAGTTCTTTCAGTATCATGTGACATCACTCTCCTCCCATTGTTAGAAATATTGGCCTGCTTTGTTCCTCATTTAGGTCTATGCTGTGTTACATTTTATGTACGTGATTCTGTATGTTCTCAACGTGAGAACTGCAATTTTTATTTTATTTTTACAATCTGCTTAACGTCACACCGACACACATACTTCTTATGGCGACGTTGGGATAAGAAAGGGCTAGGAGTGGGAAGGAAGCGGCCATGGCCTTAATTAAGGTACAGGCCCAGCATTTACCTGTTGTGAAAATGGGAAACTACAGAAAACCATCTTCAGGGCTGCCGGCAATGGGATTCGAATCCACTGTCTCCCGAACGCAAGCTCACAGCTGCGCGCCCCTAACCGCACGGCCAACTAGCTCGGTAAATTGCAATTTAGGAGTTGCATAGAATGTACTCGAAAGGCTTATGTTACTCGATGACTTAACTTGACACGAACAGCTTTCAAAAGTGTCTGGGTCTTACCCGCCCTCCACTGCCAAGGAAATGTTGTTACATAAAGATTCCGCTATCAAAAAATCTAATAACTTTATACGTGTAGTAAACAATTGTGTACCGGGCGAGTTGGCCGTGTGGTTAGCAGCGCGCAGCTGTGAGCTCGCATCCGGGAGATAGTGGGTTCGAACCCCACTGTCGGCAGCCCTGAAGCTGGTTTTCCGTGGTTTCCCATTTTCACACCAGGCATGTGCTGTGGCTGTACCTTAATTAAGGCCACGGCCGCTTCCTTCCCATTCATAGGTCATTCTTATCCCATCGTCGCTATAAGACCTATCTGTGTCGGTGCGACGTAAAGCAACAAAAAAAAAAATATATATTGTGTCTGCCGCAAAATGTTGGCAATGAAAGGCAAAACTAATCAAAGACAATATTTTACATTTTCACGAGTAAAATACGTAAATTCGTACTTAACAGTATGTGTATGAATTAATAATTTTGAGACAAATTAGAAACCATTTGATATAATCTGACATTTATAGCAGTGGGATTTTTTACGGTGACCACACGACAACCAGACTTTCCTGAAAGAAATCAGCCGTCAGTCTGTAGATCATAAGTTATATGGTTGTGTGTCAAAGTGCAGTAACAGTTTTTAGGTAAAACAGAATATTGATCGATTTGTGTAGCACGGTTGATTGAGGTATTCATTTACTATTCAAGACTGCGAGATCCAACTTCACCGCAATCGGTTGGCATTTATGATTACTTAAATACGAGAGAACCGTGTCAGTATCAGTAGACATAGCGGCATTTTAAAGAATTCTTCGCATCCGGGAGATAGTAGGTTCGAATCCCACTATCGGCAGCCCTGAAAATGGTTTTCCGTGGTTTCCCATTTTCACACCAGGCAAATGCTGGGGCTGTACCTTAATTAAGGGCACGGCCGCTTCCTTCCAACTCCTAGGCCTTTCCTATCCCATCGTCGCCATAAGATCTATCTGTGTCGGTGCGACGTAAAGCCCCTAGCAAAAAAAAAAAAAAAAAAAAAAAAGAATTCTTCCTTCAGAGCAAAATGTGGGGAGCCTGGCATCTCCTACAACGAATGGCAATTGAAGGGATGCTAAACAATTATTATTATTATTATTATTATTATTATTATTATTATTATTATTATTATTATTATTATTATTATTATTAAGATATATGCTACTTCTATTGAAGTTATTAATTGCGAATGTGTGTACCGGTACTGTCGTATTTCATATATTGTGTGTAGGTGTGCCAAATATATTACAACTTTCTAATGTACTGTTCGAATGTATGTTAGGTATGTTTGCAATATATCCACATGCAGATTTACAGCTTTCGAAAGATGCATGGAAATGAACGACATAGTTATCAGGAAATCAAATAGCCTTTCTAGAGCAAGCAACTTTCCCTGCGTAGCGATCTACTACCCTTTACGTATTTCATTTCTATTCATTTTCACATTAACGAAAATATGTGTTGAGAGTAAATATCATACTATCATGATTAATGTTAAATGTAACTCAACAAAAGTAGGGATTTATTGTATGCTGAGTGAAGAGCACGTTATGTTTGTCTTCAGCAGCATCCCAGGGCCTTACGTATTAACGCGCACTTAGCTGGTAAACTAGGGAGCATTTACACTAGCATTGAACGCAACAGTGGTGCGTGACTTGGCCGTCTGCTAGCACTTAAATCATACCTTAAACACTCTGTGTAAATATTCTATCCTATAAATACGTTACATTAAGTTCCAAACTGTATTCAGTGACTTGTATAGACCATTCTTCCCCTCTACGAGAATACCTCATTCAGTCACAATAACACCCTCATATTTCCCATGACGCGAGGAAAGAAATGGCTAACTACCTCACTTCTCATCATGCCTTGTAGGTCTCATTATGGAGCCGGCATCGGTTTATAAGAAGACGAATTAGGGATTGGAATAATTTACCAAGTGAGATGTTCAATACATTTCCAACTTCTTTGAAATAACTTAAGAAAAGATTACGGTAGGTAAACATTTGATAAGGAATCTGCCACCTTGGGGACAGTCCTAAAAGCAGATCATGGTGATTGATTGATTGATTGATTTATTGATTGATTGATTGATTGATTGATTGATTGATTGATTGATTGATTGATTGATTGATTGATTGATTGATTGAACAGCACCCTCAAAGATTGTATGCTTATAGTGAAAGCATAAAAACCGGTTTTTGGAGACGCGAAAAGTCGGAATATGTATTTTTAAATTTAATTTAAACTTTTAGTTTTTGGTCTCAATTTGTAATTTTGTAAACATGACTAGTGGAACGTAAAATCCATAACATTAATTATTAATATTATTTCTTACATTTCATTAGTTATATCTGTTATTTGCTTTACGTCGCACCGACACAGATAGGTCTTATGGCGACGATGAGGCAGGAAGGGGCTGGGAGTGGGAAGGAAGCGGTCGTGGCCTTAATTAAGGTACAGCCCCAGCATTTGCCTGGTGTGAAAATGGGAAACCACGGAAAACCGTCTTCGGGGCTGCCGACAGTGGGGTTTGAACCCACGATCTCCCGAATACATTAGTTATATCACTCACTCGTTAATTCTGTTAGTGGAAAGTGGGATACTTTCGTTAACAATATCAGGAGCATGAAATTCGAGACATTTCCTCTACATAATATCAGCCGTGTGATATAGTGGTAGCGTGTCGGCTTCTTCCCTGGAGGCCCTGAATGAGGGTCCGGCTCCGTGGCTAAATGGTTAGCGTGCTGGCCTTTTGTCACAAGGGTCCCGGGTTCGATTCCCGGCAGGGCCGGGAATTTTAACCATCATTGGTTAATTTCTCTGACACGGGGGCTGGGTGCATGTGTCGTCTTCATCATTTCAACCTCATCACGACGCGCAGGTTGCGTACAGGAGTCAAATAGAAAGACCTGCACCTCGCGTGACGAACTTGTCCTCGGACACTCCCGGCACTAAAAGCCATACGCCATTTCATTTTTTCCTGAGTGAATGTTGGAACGTATTTCACTCAGACTCATGAAGTCAACTGAAGGCCCTGAGAGGTAGGTGATCTGTTCAAGAAATTCAAGTAATGCGACTAACTATATCGTCCCACTGACCATGTCATACTCCAACATCTATAGGCCATCTGACAGTGTAGCAGTTGGCTTGGTAGACTAAGTCCTTTGATGACCTGTACTGCCGCAGGTTTTCCTCAATCTTTTCTTCTTTTTTCAAACAACGGATGCTAGGAGAATCATGCTAGTTACGCTATAAAACCATCCACAATAATGAAACAATCCTTTTGTAAATGGCAGGCGTTTACAATCGTTGAAATGTTGGAACCGAACCCATTTCTTCCATGTTGCTAAGTGAATGGCAGTTCAAACTGAGCGAGCACAACAAATGCAGTCTTTAAACATTGTGTGTAGTTCGAATGTCACTGGTCGGTGTTGCTCGTCAAGTACAAATGTAAATATTGTACATTTTGCGTTATATTTCACGTCGCAGAATACGACTGGTGATCGCAATCAAGAAACTGAGGAAATACGAAACAATACGTGTGATAGTTCCGCATCATTGTTACATTCGCAGCCATGCAGTTACTTGGAATTTTAAGCATCTATGTCTTCGAATTTTATATGATGCATCACTTCAAAATCACCCGTTTCAATGCAGTTAGGCTATTAGTACGTTAGAGAGAAAGCACTTAGGGCACACTCTATTATTATTATTATTATTATTATTATTATTATTATTATTATTATTATTATTATTATTATTATTATTATTATTATTATTATTATTATTATTATTATTATTATTATTATTATTATTATTTGCACATATGAATTAGCTTCTGTGTGGAGTCAAGTGAGAGGAATGTTGAAGGGAAGGTTACCTAGAAGGTTAAAGAAATCTGTCATTGAGGGTAAGAGAAATGCAGTCTTTAAACATTGTGTGTAGTTCGTTCGAATGTCACTGGTCGGTATTGCTCGTCAAGTACAAATGTAAATATTGTACATGTTGCGTTATATTTCACGTCGCAGAATACGACTGGTGATCGCAATCAAGAAACTGAGGAAATACGAAACAATACGTGTGATAGTTCCGCATCATTGTTACATTCGCAGCCATGTAGTTACTTGGAATTTTAAGCATCTATGTCTTCGAATTTTATATGATGCATCACTTCAAAATCACCCGTTTCAATGCAGTTAGCCTATTAGTACGTTAGAGAGAAAGCACTTAGGGCACACTTTATTATTATTATTATTATTATTATTATTATTATTATTTTTTTTTTTTTTTTTTTGCTAAGGGCTTTACGTCGCACCGACACAGATAGGTCTTATGACGACGATGGGATAGGAAAGGCCTAGGAGTTGGAAGGAAGCGGCCGTGGCCTTAATTAAGGTACAGCCCCAGCATTTGCCTGGCGTGAAAATGGGAAACCACGGAAAACCATTTTCAGGGCTGCCGATAGTGGGATTCGAACCTACTATCTCCCGGATGCAAGCTCTCAGCCGCGCGCCTCTACGCGCACGGCCAACTCGCCCGGTATTATTATTATTATTATTATTATTATTATTATTATTATTATTATTATTATTATTATTATTATTATTATTATTATTATTATTATTATTATTTGCACATATGAATTAGCTTCTGTGTGGAGTCAAGTGAGAGGAATGTTGAAGGGAAGGTTACCTAGAAGGTTAAAGAAATCTGTCATTGAGGCTAAGAGAAGCAGAGGCAGGCCTAGGTGAGGATGGTTACTCTCGATGTTAAATGTTTTCAAAGCACCTTGTAAAATAAGTAGAGTAGCAGACAAGAGGGCCACAATACCAGCCCTGAAAGTAGTGGGTTATTGAGTTATACACTCACAACGCTTTACAGTCTGTTCACTGAAAGGGATAACATTGTCATGAAAATGGATGTGTGTGTTATTATTATTATTATTATTATTATTATTATTATTATTATTATTATTATTATTGTTATTATTATTTCCGGTTCCATGGCTAAATGGTTAGCGTGCTGGCCTTTGGTCACAGGGGTCCCGGGTTCGGTTCCCGGCAGGGTCGGGAATTTTAACCATAATTGGTTAATTTCGCTGGCACGGGGGCTGGGTGTATGTGTCGTCTTCTTTGTCACTGTATCCTCATCACGATGCGCAGGTCGCCTACCGGCGTCACATCAAAAGAGACCTGTATCTGGCGAGCGGAACTTGTTCTCGGATACTCCCGGCACTAAAAGCTATACGCCATTTCTTTCCTCTCATTATTATTATTATTATTATTATTATTATTATTATTATTATTATTATTATTATTAGAATTAGAATTATTATTATTATCTGTTTTACGTCACGCCCATACAGATAGGTCTTTTGGCGACGATGGGATAGGAAAGGCCTAGGAATGGGAAGGAAGCGGCCGATCATAATCTTCATAAAACTCTTTCGCTTCTTATTTCACAGCCTGTTCCTTAATCCTTGCCGCTCATTCTGCCCGGCTTCATGGCCGAATGGTCAGAGTCTTAGCCTTCGGTCCTTGGGACCCTGAATTCGATTCCCGTCTGGGTGGAAGGATTTTAATCTTTACTCGTTTGTTCTTGCTCCAACATTCCTGCAACTCGCACCCCGCACACTATACTAACCTCCGCCAAAATAAGGCGAAGATTCCTGGACAAGCCAGACGTCGCCCACCCTCACTGGAGTGTCTACCATACAAAGGATGCACCAGCCTGGCGATAGCTATACGAAATTATTATTAGCGCCCATTCTATTGCAGTAGCTGCAAACGTAGCCGTCGACAAAATTGATTCTATAGATGACCTAGAATTTAGACAGCGAAAATATGTAGTAAAATTATAGTGAATGTGTGTTATCTTTCCTGGGGAAATGAACTGCTACGAAGCAAATAACTGGTCCTACTGTGAGGTAATTAATTATACTTGGTGAAAGTAGGTCCACTGCTCTTGCAAACAAACACCATTATGAGGGGAAAAACTGCGACCTGCTGCTTATTTTGCTCTGTCATACAGAATCCTTGCCGGCCCCGTGGTGTCTGCCTCTCGCCCGGAGGCTCCGGGTTCGATTCCCGATCAGGTCAGGGATTTTATCTCGACCTGAGGGCTGGTTCGAGGTCCACTCAGCCTATGTGATTAGAACTGAGGAGCTATCTGACGGTGAGATGGCGGCCCCGGTCTCAAAAGCCCAGAATAACGGCCGAGAGGATGCGTCGTGCTGACCACACGACCCCTCGTAATCTAGAGGCCTTCGGGCTGAGCAGCGGGTGCTGGGCAGGCCAAGGCCCTTTCAAGGGCGTTAAATGCCGTGGGGTTCGTTTTTAAAAATGCAGAATCCTTACAAATTTGTTCTAGTCATTTGTTTTTTATGTCCTGGGAGCTGCACTACCTTTCCATGATGATAAACTATGACGTAGCCTATAATGACTTCTGTCACGCAGTTCTTAACATGATCACTACCTCCAGAGCTGTACATGTTAGTATATTTGTCTGGCAGACTTGATTAGTTCGGTACCCCACCACAGACATGTACAATGGGCATTATGGGTTTGAGTTTTCCTCTTGCAATTTAGGACAAATGCTAGAATGGTAAATTATATTATCTCGTCTGAGCCCATCTGTTCCATTCTAGCCTGGTTTAATTATTTATAGGTATTTCTAGATACGAGACATTTTATGTTGTTTTGGGGTATATTAGTTACATTACATAATCCAGCATGTTTGGAAACACCATGTACACTGATGAGCAATTGAATTAGTGATAGCTGCCGTTGTAGCAAAATAGCACTGTGGTCGGCCCGGCCAGTATAATAATTTGACGTGGTACATGACTGCGATGTCGTCAGACTTCGTACTGGCCGTATGAGTAAAATGTAAGCACAGAATGGGTAAGACACGAGATCTCGGCGCGTTTGATCGCGGCCAGATTGTCGGTGCCATACGTATAGGCTATTCCATGTTTAAGTCGCGAAGGTAATGGGTCACCTTGTCCAGAGTCTACGATGGGTATGCAGATCCGGGCAAAACTACCATCGCCAGGGACAACTGTCGTGGAGTACAACCTGTTGACAGAGTTCACCGTCGACTGACTTGGATGGTTAGAGTGGATAGATGGATCACAGTGCAACAGATTACTCGCGAGTTCACTGCTGGATAACAACGAAATGTGAGCAGTCGTACCATCAAGGACCACCTCCTCTCAATAAGGTACAGAAGTCACCGTCCCACTTGGGTACCACTGCTCACCTCACTTCGCAAGGTACAAAGAATAACAGTGGCGCAGGTACACCACCATGGGACTCTCAGAGTATAGTGAAAGATCACCTGAATAGATTAGTTCTTACACACCGATGGCAGGGTACGGGCACTCGAGACGACGGATTATCTTGTCATCCTGGTACAGTTTAGGCCTAGGCCGGAGGTGGCTGTACCATCGTATTGGGACTGTTCACGTGGGATAAAATGGGACCCCTAGTACATCTAACAATGTCCCTCACCGAGGAACGATACAAGAACCTGCTGTCATATATTGTCCACCCATTTTTCACCTCCAGCACACTTCAAGAGACCTGCACTTACGGTAAGAAAATGCACCGTCCAGTCGCTCCTGAATTGTGGTTGATTGGTTCAATGAACACTCCATGGACAAGCGGATGCTTGCCTGGTCCCTGACGTCACCCGACCTCAATCCTATTGAGCACCTCTAGGATACTGTCGAGAGAGATGTGCGCGTCGTTGCCCGTGCTCCGAACAATCTTTGTGCATTACGGGAGGCTGTGCAGTGATCATGGTACAGGATGACGCCCCACGCTTCCGGTATCTTGTGGAGTCCCGGTCACGCCGCATTGCCGTCGTCATCAGGGTGTAAGCGGGTGTTACACGCAACTAGCCAGTTATCTCTAATTCCATTTGATCATCAAATACAGTATTTTTGAAGAACATTTTAAATGAGTGTTTTGCAAACTAACAGTTCAGTTTATGTTGTGATTAAGAAAATAGGGATAACAATTTATAAATATAATCAAATTTGCCACCAGAGTAGAATATATTTAAAATTATGTTCTTAATTAATGTAATACCTTTATGTAGCTGTAATTGTATAACAGGCTTCCATAAATGTTCAATCAGTCTCTTCATTACAAAATGTCGATATCTTCTGAATCCATTTCGGTACATACCTTGAAGACTCAATTATAATAATGACGTGTGGCCTCCGGAGAGGCCCGGTGCAGGTCTTTCGAGCTGACGCCATATAGGCGACCTGCGCGTCTGTGAGGATGGAGGCCCTAACCAAGAAGAATTCTAATGCTGCAGACGGCACAAACACCCAGCCCCAGAGTCAGAGGAATTAACTAATGAAGGTTAAAATTCCCGAGCCAACCGGGAATCGACCCTGGGGCCCCTTGGACCAAAGGCCAGCATACTTAACCATTTAGTCATGGAGCCGGACAAGACTCAATTAATATCCATAGAATGACAATATGATTTACGGCCCCGCTGTGTAGGGAGCAACGCGTCCGCCTGTCACTCGGCGGCTCCGGGTTCGATTCCCGGCCGGGTCAGGGATTTTTAATTGTAAATGATCAACATCCCTGACCTGGGGACTGGGTGTCTCTGATACAGTAGCAAGAACAATGTACAAGTTTTAGTTTGGGCCAGTGACATATGGTACTGTTTAGAAACACTCTACTGAGCGAAGTGGCTACGCAATATGGTTCGTGTGGCAGTTACTTTTTATCCGGGAGATGGTGGATTTGAATCCCTTCGTCGGCAACCCTGAGATGGTTTACAGTGGTTTCCCATTTTCACACAAGCAAACACCGCGAGTGTATCCCAGTCGTAGCTTTTTTAAATTCAGTCGTCGCCGAAAAGTTATCATTGTGTAACGTTAAACTGTTAGCGAAACACGAAGCACTCAAGCCAAATCCTACTATACGCGAATGCATTGCATTTGGTAAAGTCGCTGTCAGAACAGTTTAATAATTCAAACGTTAAAAATGTCACTCTCTGCGATATTAATAATTATTAGTTACACACCGTACAGTAGCTTCTCTTGTTAAATGAAAGATGTTTACCATTCGAACTCTTGTTCTTCCTCAGATTCGTAGTTTCCGGAAACTGCGAAGAGGATGACGATTTACTATAATAGGTCTAAACTGTATACTGTATGGCTTACGAATGATGGAATGAAAATTGCAGTAAGGGAAAACGCCACGCTGTTTTAGATTTTTCTTATAATGTGGCCTATGGAGTTTGTTATAGACGGAACGTTTAAGATTTTGCCTGAGAAGGTTATGTGCGATGGAATAGAAATGGGAAACTTTTCCGGGATTTCCCATGAAGTGGTATCTTGATTTTTTCTCCGGCAGAGAGGAGAGTAAATGTGATTAAAACCTCCCTCAAGATTGCTGCTGTTGCCTCCAGGTCTAACTAGGAATCATTAGAACTCTCCTTTACAATATCAGCTAGCTTATATCAGTGCGATCGGCTTTTTTGAACGTGCTTTTTGAATGTACACAAAATTATCCAAGCATTGTTCATAGAGGTACCGTGTATTATGGTATTATGAAGCAAAGCAATGCACCCTCCTTAGTGATTAGGCCTCTAGGTTTTGTTGTTTCCAAACAGAAATTTGATGGGTTAGAGTTCGTTCAGCCCACGTCGAGATAAATCATATGAAAGAAAAGAAACAATTCCCCATCCGCGATCTAGAGGGCAGTTTCATTAAACACTTGATTATCCCGATTTCTCGTCCATAAGCAAAGCTAGAACCCACGAACTTCTATCACCTAACTCATGAGCATTTTAGGGGTGGGGATCTTAGTATGCGAGATACATGACCTTGAACTTTCTGGTGTGGTTTCGGTCGGGTCGTGTAGGGTCGGATACATTGTAACATCCATATGCCCTTGACTGTACGCTTTGCCCCACGCCTCTAGCTTCGCCTGGCGTGCCTCTATTGATACACAACAGGTCATTATTTTGAAATTACTCGCAATCATTTGTTTTACATTCTGCTACAGTTTTTTTCTATTTCCTTTTCGAGAAAGCAGCAGCAACATTAAAAAAACCATTTTTTTTATCTTCGGAACTTATATTACTTCTAATAATTAAAGTCCAATCTACCATCTAAAGCGATTCTAATCATGTTTTACTTGTCTAGCTTGGGTACCTGAAATATGCAAGTCACTTGTTTAACATGGAGTATGTTTCGGCTTCCGAGGGACCTGTATCCCGCCGTCATTTTCCGTTTGTAATTAAGAAATCCCTTCTTCGTTTGAAAACTCGTGGATGGAGCAGTACGAAGAGGGGTTGTTACTAATGTGTTTCATAGTAATCAGTAGAATTATTATTATTATTATTATTTTTTTTTTTTGCTATTTTGCTTTACGTCGCACCGACACAGATAGGTCTTATGGCGACGATGGGATGGGAAAGACCTAGGAATGGGAAGGACATGGCCGTGGCCTTTATTAAGGTACAGCCCCAGCATTTGCCTGGTGTGAAAATGGGAAACCACGGAAAACCATTTTCAGGGCTGCCGACAGTGGGGTTCGAACCTACTATCTCCCGATTACTGGATACTGGCCGCACTTAAGCGACTACAGCTATCGAGCTCGGTAGAATTATTTTCGCTGGGAGCTAAAATTATTGACTTTTATAGTGTTTTATAAAACATAGCCTGTTATGCTATGGAAGCGAATGAAATTGTACAGTATGCCCACTTCTTAGTTCCGCTTCCTGATACGGAGTCGGGGATGAGGTGAAATATAAATGTTGTGGGATGTTTTACGGCCAGATGGCCTTCCTGACGCCAACCTCAGCTGAGGTGCTAATAATTTTAATTTCGCAAGGTAGACCCTCCGATGAGGGTGGGCGGCATCTGCCATGTAGGTAACTGCGTGTTATTGTGGTGGAGGATAGTGTTATGTGTGGTGTGTGAGTTGCAGGGATGTTGGGGACAGCACAAATACCAAGCCCCAGAGCCAATGGAATTAACCAATGAAGCTTAAAATCCCCAACCCGGCCGGGAATCTAACCCGGGGCCCTCTGAACCGAAGGCCAGTACGCTGACCATTCAGCAAACGAGTCGGACAGCTGAGGCGCTAATTAAGATGGAATGAATAATGGTGATACAAATTGGGTAAAGAGGAGGAAGGAGTCGGCCGTGGCCTATGAATAGGGACTGTCCCGACATTTGCATGGAAGTGAAAATGGGAAACTACAGAAAACTATTCTCAGAACAGCCGACGGCGGGATTCGAACCAACTTGTCTCCCAAATGCAGAGCATGGCTCCTTAGCCGTAGCGCATTAACACGCGGAGCTAATCCGCTCGGGTATTCTAGCGGATGAAATTAATGTTAAATAATTTGCAATGAAATGAAATGGAAACTATCCGGAGAGTCTTTGTTCAGAAAAATGCTAAGGGTATTCTGCTAAGGACCGAGCGAGTGGCGGCGCGGTTTGAGTCACGTAGCTGTCAGCTTGCTTTCCGGAGGTACTGGGTTCGAACCCCACTGTCGGCAGCCCTGAAAATGGTTTTCCGTGGTTTCCCATTTTCACACCAGGCAAATGCTGGGGCTGTACCTTAATTAAGGCCACGGCCGCTTCCTTCCAACTCCTAGGTCTTTCCTATCCCATCGTCGCCATAAGACCTATCTGTGTCGGTGCGACGTAAAATCCCTAGCAAATAAAATAAAATATTCTCACACTAGGCAAATGCTGGAGCTGCACCGTGATTAAGGCCACGGCCGCTTCCTTCCCACTCCTATCCCATCGTCGCCACAAGACTTATCTGTGTCGGTGCGACGTTAAGTTTTTTTCTGCTAATGTGGTAGGATGCTATTTTTTTTCAATAGTTCTTCGCACCTTAGTATACAATAAATAATGATTGGAGTTTTTCAAATATATTGCAGTTACATTATTTATCCTTTATCGGTCTGAGTAGTTAAAATAGTAGAATGCTGGCTTTCTGAGCCCAAGTTAGTGGGTTCAATCCTGGCTCAGTTCGGTGGTATTTGGAGGTTCACAAATACCTCAGATTTCACGGCACGGAGACATAATTCCGACACATTGACGTCTCCGAAAACCGTAAAATTAGTCAGTGGGCGTAGAACTAATGAGTTTATTATTATTATTATTATTATTATTATTATTATTATTATTATTATTATTATTATTATTGAAAATGAAATGGCGTATGGCTTTTAGTGCCGGGAGTGTCCGAGGACAAGTTCGGCTCGCCAGATACAGGACTTTTGATTTGACTCCCGTAGACGACGTGCGCGCCGTGATGGGGGATGAAATGATAATGAAGACGCTACATTCACCCAGACCCCGTGCCAGCGAAATTAACCAATGATGGTTAAAATTCCAGGCGCTGCCGGGAATCGAACCCGGGACCCCTGTGACCAAAGGCCAGCACGCTAACCACTTAGCCATGGAGCCGGACATTATTATTATTATTATTATTATTATTATTAATCATAGATTGGAGGAGTCTAACGCACCCCTCATCTACCAGCACGTGTGTACAACAGTTAGGTAAAGTGTAATCGACCTGAGTCGAAACGACAAGTCTTTAACTATGTAATAAAATCAGTGTACGTTGATGATGATGATACCCGATTCCTTGTCTTAATGGTCTGTAAAGGGTCCTGGGTTCAACTCCCGGCTGGGATGGAGATATTAACTGCGTATGGTTAATTCCTCTGGCTTGGGGACTGGGTGTGTGATGTTCGTCGCAACACACTTCTCCTCATCTACACACCACAATACCAACCGCTACAGAAAGATGCAATAGTGATCATGTCCCTCCACAGAAGTTGGCGTCAAGAAGGGCACCCTGCGGTCAAACTGGGCCAAATTGCCACTTAGTAACGATCCCAAGAAATTTGAGATGAAGGCCAGGAAGAACAAAGAAAGGTTAGTGATGATCATGTTGATGGTTATTGTTTAAAGGGGCCTAATATCTCAGTTATCGTACTGAAATTAGGTTGACATGGGACACTATATATAGAATTATAATTTTAATATATCTTGACTAGACTGAATGCGTCTTATCTGATGAACTGAAGTTAATTTTATCGAAACGGATCAACACGTTCTACATATTGAGGAACATCTTTCGTAACTTACACCAAACGATTAGCCTACACCTCGCATCTTAATGTCACGAGTTTAAACGATTAAGGCCAGTGCCTGAAATTAGTAGGCCTAATGTGTTTGGACTGAGACTAAATATGCGTACTAAATGACCTTGTATAATCTGTTTTAGTATCGCAAGTCCTCAGTTGACGCAATGAGTAAACAGTAAAAGTCCTACGAGTGAAGTAAGTGACGTGGCCTACAGTATCTGAACCAAATGTCTGATTCATCAAATCCGACCGTTTAGCTGTTGAATGTGCTATTAATTGCAGTTCTTGGAGACAAAAGACGTAAGGCGGCAAGACGCACGCACGCACCGTGTTTTAAAATATCTAATGGCGAGATTTCAACTTGGTCTCGCGTAAAGGATGCTATTATTGTCCTGATTACGTGAGGTCTATCTGGCATTCCGTGTCATTCATGCTCACACTGACCTGGTATCGGGACCATTTCACAAGAAGACGTACATACATACATACATACATACATACATACATACATACATACATACATACATACATACATGCCGGGTTGCGTTGCTCAGACCGTAAACCTTCTGATCCCTTGTTGGCGAGTTTGATCCCGACTCAGTCCGGTGTTATTTGAAGGTGTTCGAATACGTCAGCCTCGTGTCGGTAGATTTACCAACACGTAAAAGAACTCCTGAGGGACAAAATTCCAACTCTTTCATGTCTTCGAAAACCATGAAAGTAGGTCGTGAGACCAATAACATTCATTGTATTCTTTATTGCGTGGTTCTGTGGAAGTATGTTGTGTTGTGTGTAAATAAAGAGGAGTGTACTAAGACGAACACAAACGTCTATTCCCCAAGCTAAAGAATTAAAACCGGGCGACTTGGCCTTGCGGATAGGGGCTCGCGGCTGTGAGCTTGCATCCGGGAGGTAGTGGGTTCGAATCCCACTGTCGGCAGCCCTGAAGATGGTTTTCCCTGGTTTCCCATTTTCACGCCAGGCAAATGCTGGGGCTGTGCCTTAATTAAAGCCACGGCCGCTTCCTTCCAACTCCTAGGCCTTTCCAATCACATCGTCGCCATAAGATCTATCTGTGTCGGTGCGACGTACCGTAAAGCCACTAGCAAAAAAAAAAAAAAAAAAAAAAGAATTAAGTCCACGGCCCGGCTGGGAATCGAATCTGAAGCTCTTCTGAGCCGAAGGCCAGTACGTTGATCATTCAACTAAGGACCAGGACTACAAAAAAAAGAAGATAATCTGTTAAAGAACAAATCGAGACAATATCGAGACCTTCACATTCTTTCAGGTGAGAAGGTTATATCAGGATTACCTCTCTTCACCTGTGTGTGTGTGTGTGTGTGTGTGTGTCATCACTGATTTCACCGTCAAGACTAGTTTAAGAAATACGTAATTTTTCAATTTATTTATTTATTTATTTATTTACTCATATCAGGAATTACTAATATTTTGCAAAAATATACATACATAAGATACTATAGCGCAGTCATGTGTATATAAAAGTCAAAAGTCACCTCCGTACAGGCCATGAAGGCCTTTGGGTAAATGCTTCCACCATTGTTAACCTCGGCACGTGATGGGGTAGAGTGGTTAGCACTACGCCCGACCGCCTTTGCCCCAGGAATTAACCTGGTACTCATTTTTGGTGTAGGCTGAGTGAACCTCAGGGCCATAAGCACCTCTGGAAGTGGAAATCTCGTTTCTTAAATTTTACGTCTTCTTGGCGGAGATTCGAAGCCACGTCCTTCCGGGCGAACCGAGCGCGCCTGTACCGCCTCCGCCAGGCAGCGCCTATGTGTATATAAGAGATAAGAAAATCCCTCGCATTAATTAAATTCACCAATCAGATTGTTTTGTCCAGAAGCGTGCCACACCTAGCGCATTGCCATTGCTATCAACAACCCCGAAGAGTGTTGCAGTGGCCTTTCGGGCATTCCTTGAACAACGGCATATTGCCGGCTTCTGTGGTCCTTCTAGTTCAGATGTATCTCACCATCACCATCATAATAATCGTCGTCGCCATCATCCTCATCAGACACCAAAGGCTTGGAGCCAGTCTCTTCTGTTTCTCGCTGCACTTCTTAACCCTCCATATCATGTGAAACCCATCACGCTATTCAACTCGTCCTTATATTTTCTTCTCGGCAACTTTCCCGTCCATGATGAAAAATTAAAATCCACAGCCTGTTTTCAGTTTCAACCGGGTCAGGAATGGAATGAATGAAGCCCCATCTAGCGGCGAGGATAGGAACTCTGCCGGCTGCCGAAGTCTGTCGTGATCCTCTGGGGCAATGATTAATGACTGAAAGATGCAATTATATTGGGGAGTGTTGCTGGAATGAAATATGACAGGGAAAATCGGAGTACACGGAGAAAAACCTGTCCCGCCTCCGCTTTGCCCTGCACAAATCTCAAATGGAGTGACCGGGATTTGAATCAAGGAACCCATAGGTTAGGGGCCGACGCGCTGCCGCCTGAGCCACGGATGCTCCCGTCCATCATGTTCAGAAGAAAATAGTTCTACACCGAGTGAGCTGGCTACGCGATTCGAAGCGTGTAGCTGTTAGGTTGCGTTCAAGAGATAGGGGTTCGAACCCAACTGTCCTTCCCCGTCCTTTTCCTCTTCCATTCCATAGTCGCCGAAATACTTGCCTGTGTCGGTGCAACGTAAAATGAATAACAAAAAATTATTGTGTTTTACCATGTGGCCATTTTTCTTTTATTCATTGCACTTAGTAGTGCACGGTCTTCATTGACCGACTGTTATCTATTGTAAAAGAGGAACTCCTGCGAGACAAAATTCCATCACCTCGGTGTCTCCGAAATCCGTAAAATTTGATAATGGAACCTAAAATTAATAGAGTTATTACAATATGTGGTGGGATGCATTCAATATCGTTTGTTTCCGTCATCGATGGTAGTGTGTTGTGTTGTGTGTGAATGAAGAGGAGCATATCAAGATCAACACAAACTCGTAGTCCCCGAGCCAGAGAAATTAACCAGATGTGGCTAAAATCCCCAGCACGACCGGGAATCGAACCAGGGGCCAGAGAGGGAACACCAAACTGCAACAGGTGGTTCATTTTAAGTACTTAGGATGTGTATTCTTCCAGGATAGTAGTGTACTAAGTGAAATCTAATCTAATGCAGTAAGCTCGCAGTTGCAATCAGCGTTATTTTGTACGAAAGAAGAGAGTTCTCGGATGAAAACAGTCTTTGATGTACGGGAGTGAAAGCTGGGTAGATACAGGATATCTTATTCGTTAAGTTAGAAGTAACATGCATGAAAGTTACGAGAATGATTGGTGGCAAAAGCAAGTGAGAACAATGACAGGAAGATACTCAAAATGAGGAGACAAAGGCTGAGTTAGAAATGAACTCGGTGGAGGAAGCTCTATGTATAAACCAGTTTCGGTGGTGGGATCGTGTGAGGCAAATGGGGGAGGATAGGTTACCTAGGAAAATAACAGACTCGGCCATGGAAGGTAAGAGCAGTAGAGAGAATGAATTCAAGGTGAGAGGTGTGGAAATAGGCGACCACAGAACTAGTTGCAAATAGAGTATTGTGAAGGCGCATAGTTAATTCACAGAGGCTTCCAGACTGAACGTTGAAGGTAATAGCAGTCCATAATGATGTATGTATGTATGTATGTATGTATGTATGTATGTATGTATGTATGTATGTATGTATGTATGTATGTATGTATGTATGTATGTATGTATGTATGTATGTATGTATGTATTAACAGATACACCATAACCTTATATTAGCAGTGCATCACTGGAATTCAGGAACTTGTGCTAGACTTACTGACATGTTTAAAAAAGAACTTTCGAGGGAAATATTCTTGTAGTCCGGTTCTAAAGGGACACCAAACATACGCTGAGAACTCCACGTGCACAGGGTCTAATTGTCTATTTACAACATTAAATCACTGACGGCGCAATCCAATGTCTGACAGCTAATTATTGTAATGATCTTGTTTTGACGAGAGTATTGGCCAGCTGAAACGAACCCACGCATGTATTTACACACTGGCAGGGAAGTGAGAAGAGGATAGCCCCGACTAAACTCATGGAGCCAGATTACAATTTTGAGTTTCGAGATTGTACACGTTGTTTCATCTCATTAACCTGGAGGCGAAAGAGAACCAACCGCAGACACCAAGGCCTTGGATCGAGCGTGCTCACCGCCTTCCCAGTATAGCCAACTTCGTTTCGTTAATGACAACCCCACACACACGGCATGACATGGAACATCTTTGTCAAGAGTTCGCAGTCAGCGATGGCGCATTCTTCGCTAATGAATGAAGTGTTCTGAATGCTGTGCCTTCAGCTACTGCCACTTTTTAAAGACATCAGGGTAGCGCGATTAAAACCTGAAAACGAGTTATTTAACATAGTTTCTCGCACTTGTCCCCTTTTAAATTCCAACCACAAGTGCTGGTTCTCGACTCCGCAACCTTCAGCACTGGAATCGAGCGCCTAATGAATACTACACAACCGGCCTAAGAAAGGACAACGTATAACTGTGTTCGTAAATTATCGTATTGTGAGAGAAGTCAGAAACCAAAGCTGAAGGTTCGGTCCTGGGTCTCGTTGATATTCATCTATTCTGAACACGATTTATTCGAATTTCTTCCAGAAAAAGGCAAATTAGGAGGCGATACCTGATTTCGAGTAAGTAAAGTAAACTCGTGTCCTCGTATTCCTCAAGGTGCTGCAGGTGAGCTGCATGTACCTTTATAACCACACACCAGCCCTCCTGCCAATGTTAAATCTTCGGTACTACCGGGAATCGAACCCGGGCCTCCTAGGACGACAGATAATAGCGCTAACCGTTACACTAGAGAGGAAGACTGATTTTCAGTATAATTACCTTTCCAATCTAAATCAAATTAAATCTACCTCTCTAGTAGAGCAAACACTGGTTATCGCATATTATTAAATCATGTACATTAAAAAGTTACATATAGAGATCAGCACTTTGTCCTGAGACCCTGATAAATAAAAAATATATAAGAAGTAGTGACTCAACAGCCCATATAGGTTCTTGCCCTACCAAGATGATTGCTGGCCAATGATATGACCAATGTCATGTAGTCAGGGTGATGACATCCTCAGCCGTATTGTTTGGCTTCCGTAACCGTGTCCGCTGCGTCTCGTAGCAATAACTCCTCAGCTGGATTCACGAGACTGGGAGTGAACCCCGTTCTATCCCTCAGTCCAGAATTAAAATCCCTGGATTGGCCGGAAATCGAACCTGGGGCTCCGGGTAAGAGACAGGCACGCTACCCTTACATGAATGAAAATTGACGAGAACATGTGTTTGTGCAAATTGAGGCGAGTAATTGTTTTTATCAATTGCTCAAATCGAGTGGAAACGCTGAACAGGGTACTCGAACGTTAATGATTGATTGATTGACTGATTTATTTATTTATTTATTTATTTATTTATTTATTTATTTATTTATTTATTTATTTATCATCATCTGTTTACCCTCCAGGTTCGGTTTTTCCCTCGGACTTAGCGAGGGATTCCACCTCTACCGCCTCAAGGGCAGTGTCCTGGAGCTTCAGACTCTTGGTCGGGGGATACAACTGGGGAGTATGACCAGTACCTCGCCCAGGCGGCCTCACCTGCTATGCTAAACAGGGCCTTGTGGAGGGATGGGAAGATTGGAAGGGACAGGCAAGGAAGAGGGAAGGAAGCGGCCGTGGCCTTATGTCAGATACCATCCCGGCATTCGCCTGGAGGAGAAGTGGGAAACCACGGAAAACTACTTCCAGGATGGCTGAGGTGGGAATCGAACCCACCTCTACTCAGTTGACCTCCCGAGGCTGAGTGGACCCCGTTCCAGCCCTCGTACCACTTTTCAAATTTCGTGGCAGAGCCGGGAATCGAACCCGGGCCTCCAGGGGTGGCAGCTAATCACGCTAACCACTACACCACAGAGGCGGACTATTTATTTATTTACTTATTTATTTATTTATTTATTTATTTATTTATTTATTTATTTATTTATTTATTTATTTATTTATTTATTTATTTATTCATCCATTCATTCATTCATGTTATTCTTCATTCATTCATCTCATTCATTCATTCATTCATTCATTCATCATTAATTTATTCTGGAAAGATCATGGGTAGATGACCTGTTATATCTAATCAGAATAATACAAGACTGCAAATCATTGTTTTAAAAACATAATTTCTATTTAAGTAGATAATAACCAACGGTAAAATGGGAGATGAGTACAGAACATGTTACAACAAACAGGCACTGTAAACTAACACTGCTATTATGATCAATCCATTTAAACTGATAAGCCTAAATAAACCCGCCGTTCTTCTTTTTGAGCCTTTCTGCGCAGGAAACAGCAATATGTGAATTCTCATTTCGAATACTAGTTAATAGTTGAATCTTTAGAATAATGGCTACAATCTGAACAGAGTGTACTTTTGGGACAGATTATGTCAACGTTTGCGAGTCAGAAAGTGGAAGTCCTGCGCTCTCGTTCACTACCTTGCCGGGATATGAGGGGCGAGGAAGGAATGTTGTAACTGACCATTACAATTCAATCGATAGTACGTTTAAATGTATCTGAAAGATTTATTATTATTGTTCCCGTGCTGACCACACGACACCTCATCATCTGCAGGCCTTTGGGTTGAGCAGCGGTCGCTGGGTAGGCCATGACCCTTCGAGGCTCTTGCGCCGTGGGGTTTAGTTTTTTAAATTATTATTGTTACTGCATTTAAGGTACTGGAGTTTGTAAAGTGTGTCTATTCATCTATGTTATCGTGGTGTATGTAAATGCAACCTGTTTTAGCTTGCTTTTGGCGACGTTGGGATTGAGAAGTTGCCTTGGTAATAATTAAGGTGCAGCCTCAGTATTTAGCTAGAGAGAATATGGGAAACCACTGAAAACCAACTTTAGGGCTGCGGACGGTGGAGTTTGAAGATCTAATCGACCTGTACTGCGTAGTCACCTCGCCTGGTATATATGAATAGTAACCAACTGGAAATAAGTTTGGGAAGGAAGCAATTGTGGTGTACCTTTTAAATATTATCATGATATTCGCCGAGGTTTGACGTGGGATGCAAAATAAAATAATGTCTTGAATGGTGAGAGTGTAATTTAAACCAAATTTCTACTAAATTATGTTATCGAAAGATGAGTACCCCCCGTTCCAAATCAGTCTTACGTTACGTCGCAGAACTGAAAATCGGATACTGGTCAATGGGTAGGATTTATCTTTTGATTTTGTCAGTTTACTCTGCAGCGTGGCATTACCCTCGGAGTGAGTGAGGTGACATTCCCCTCTCGCCTTTTAGCAGACAGTGTATAAGAGCTATGACCATTTACAGTAATTCGAGATACAACGGGGGACTAGCGACTTCAAACCGGGTTTCTTGGTATAGAATAGGAACGGGCATTGAGTAGGCAAGAAACTGAAAGGAAAGCGGCCACTTCATCTCAGAAATGTGCTGTACAGGCCAGGACTGAACACAAGAAACTACGACCATCTTATGAACAGTCTACGATGGGGCTAGAACACACGCGTCTCCCAATTCCGACAAGTGTGATCCTAAAATACATTGAGCTAAACCGGTCAAGATCATAATGGTTATTGCGACTGTAGACCACTATGTGATATATTTCAGCTTAGAACTCTGACCAGAAAGGTTCTGTCATCCAAGGTTCAGTATTGCATGAACTATATCAAGGAATGTTCGTTCTACGTGATACTGTACTGCGGGTCAGTATTCCTCCCCTCAACATTGTCACATAACGGGATTTCGAGGCGCAACAATGGTATAGGAACTTGTGACTATGGAACGCAGGAAGTATCCATTTATCAAATCCAATTTATTTTAGGAAGTTAAATGGAACTACTTGCGTTTGTATCACTTAAGAAAATACTTCATACTGTATAATGTAATTTTATTCTTCCCACAGTGCCCAAAAAGAGAGAACTATTAAAGGTATGTACTCTACAGTAGAGGCCACAATGACGCTGGTTACCAAATAGTTCCTACCCACAAGCACGACTAAACAGAAATTATAACCAAAGATGCCCTTAAGAGAATCGACAAAACATAAACTCTTTCTCACTCTCACCTCAATTACATTTGATGACGACATGGTATAAACTGTGTTGTGACAAGTATTCGCCAGACTTCCCTCGACAGCTTTACTTCTTCCTGTATCTGCCAGTTTTCTCATTTTATTCGATGAGTTACCACTTGTATTTCGTAACTGTTATGTAGCAAAACCTGAGTTAACCAATATAGAGTAGATTCGGCCCGTAAATCTCTAACAATAATTCAGATAGCTATGTGTATGGATTTTTTTTCTATTTGCTTTACGTCGCACCGACACAGATAGGTCTTATGGCGGCGATGGGATAGGAAAGGCCTTGGAATGGGAAGGAAACCCCAGTATTTAGATAGAGAGAATATGGGAAACCACTGAAAACCAACTTTAGGGCTGCGGACGGTGGACTTTTTTACCTGATGTGAAAATGGGAAACCACGGAAAACCATCTTCAGGGCTGCCGACAGTGGGATTCGAACCCACTATCTCCCGGATGCAAGCTCACAGCAGCGCGCTCCTAGCCGCGCGGCCAAATTGTCCGGTGCTATGTGTATAGGCCTGTGCGTTGATTATGATTATTTAATGCGGGATGGAAAGCTCAGACGGTACAGAGTTTTGACCTTCTGAGCCTAGCTCAGTTCGTTGGTATTTCAAGCTGCTCAAATTCGCCAATCTCATGTCAGTAGATTTGGTGGCATGTTAGTATACTCTAGTGAGACAACCTTCCGGCACCTTGACGCCTTCGAAAACTGTCAGAAGTAGTTAAACCAGTAACATGATTATTATTATTATTATTATTATTATTATTATTATTATTATTATTATTATTATTTCGTGTGGCTATTTCTAGCCGAGTGCAGCCCTTGTAAGGCAGACCCTCCGATGAGGGTGGGCGGCATCTGCCGTGTGTAGGTAACTGCATATTGTTGTGGTGGAGGATAGTGTTATTATTATTATTATTATTATTATTATTATTATTATTATTATTATTATTATTATTATTATTATTATTATTATTATTATTATCATCGAGCGAGTTGGTCGTGCGGTTAGGGTCACGCAGCTGCGAGCTTGCATTCGGGAGAGAGTGGGTTCGAATCCCACCGTTGGCAGCCCTGAATATGGTTTTCCGTATTCCCCATTTTCACACCAGGCAAATGCTGGAGCTGTACCTTAATTAAGGCCACGGCTGCCACCTTCCCATTTCTAACTCTTTCCCATTCTTTCGTCACAGAAAACCTTCGATGTGTTAGTGCGACGTTAAATAATTAGCAATAATAATAATAATAATAATAATAATAATAATAATAATAATAATAATAATAATAATAATAATAATAACCTATGGGCGTCAGCCCGAAAGACCATCTTGGCCATGCGCCATTATTATTATTATTATTATTATTATTATTATTATTATTATTATTATTATTATTATTATTAATATTAATATCATCATCATCATCATCATCATCATCATCATCAATCTTTCAAATAGTGAAACAGTATGGTCTGCTGTTAATTCAACAGCTGGTTGAATCCTCAAAAGATTATGCGATTATAAGAAAACCACGAAAATCCAACGGTGGCGCTATAATGGGTGCACCAGGCAAGATGAACATTTATTACCGAGCCAGATAATGCTATTGCAGCACGACTGACACTATGAGCATACTGATGCGCTTTTCGTGCCCCGAATGGCATTGCTCAGCTCAATCTATACTATTACAGCCATAAATGGAAAATAAACTTCAGCGGAAGCTACATTTTATCAATGGGAATTGAAGCGTCTTATAAAATCGATATACTACAGTATAATCGGTGTTGATTATCCATCAGATTTGAAAAATACTTGCTCTGAATTCTTGTGCTGGTTTGGTGTTAACACTCGAAACTGAAATTCATGGGTTCAGTCCCTGCCCAGGTCGAATTCACCTCAGAATAATTGAATGTAGCAGCCTCATGTCGGTAGATTTTTCTGTACTCAATTTGACATGGAGACTTCTCTGAAAATCGCCAGTTGAGTTCGGTCACTTAACTGGAACAAAGATGTTGAAGAATTTTATGAGCACGTAATAGTTCAGCAGCTGCATTCTCAGTCCTCCAACAATGATTCTACCGTTTAAAAAACAGCCCGTATAATATTTTTGTTACAGAGAAACATGCACCGAAATATTAGGTTATAGTTAAAAATTTATGGCCCGTCATTAATGGCTTTCATGTTGTAACAATAGAGAAGAACGATAATTACGGTAGAATGGAGGGCTGTGTCGTTCGCTAAGTTCTTCCAATGTAGTGACATTGATGTACTGTCCAGAACGTAATTCAAATGTTAAAACTCGCCTCTGGTTCATAGCTCAGTTTGTGATTGTGTGCTGGACGGATCAGCGGCGCTAGAACCATGTGGCCATGCCATTCTCGTGTCTTCTCGTTGCTAGCATGGCATAGCTCATGTTATTGAGTGTTTAAATTCACACGTGATGCCTAAGTATTGTTTCGGAGAGATTAATTCATTACATAGTGACTATTTTTACGTTATTGGCCTATACCTACTTTTGCCGAGATGCTACTCAAAGAGCTTGTGTAGAACGGTTCCGACACTTGCTAAAGCAACTTTCAGCAGGTTTTCTGAGTGTTTTAGACACACTGAAAAATATTCCCATACTATCACACTAGTGCAAGATTTACACACACAATAAGTACATGGGACTCAATGCTATGATGCTCTCCACCTGGAAATTTAACATCAAGAACGAAGACTAATTTATGCTTGCCTGGTTGAACAAAGAATCAGTAGATCGTGAACGAAAGAAACGTGTTTGCCTCTGTACGTGAAGTTTCCTACATAACTGCTCAAACGTTCGTATTCGTACTCGTAGACCTACAGTACATCCCCAAGATAAAGTTGGAACCCGAAATAACAGAGGACGTTATGGTTAATATCAGGGCAAGAAGACGTAATATTTTATAAAATAGGTTCAGAAATAAGGCTTCTGAAAGCTGCAAGGAAAACGCGGCCTCAGACGAAATGTGTGCAACACATGTACTGTAGTGGGGGCTGCCACGGTGGAATGGCTAACGAAGTGCGAAGGAAGTTAAAATCAGGCTTCATTTCAGATAAAGACAGCATGTGGATTCATTTGACATAGCATAAAACAATAATATATAAGCTAATCATAATTTCGTGTGGCTATTGCTAGCCTGGTGCAGCCCTTGTTAGGCAGACCCTCCGACGAGGGTGGGCGGCACCTGCCGTGTATGGGAACTGCGTGTTATTGAAGTGGAGGATAGTGTTGTGTATGGGGTATGAGTTCTTGCCGACAGTATTAATACACAGTCAACAACCTAGGAGAAATGACCAATTTAAGATTTAAATGTACAACCCGAGGCCCTCTGAAACTACGCTGACCGGGCGAGTTGGCCGTGCGCGTAGAGGCGCGCGGCTGTGAGCTTGCATCCGGGAGATAGTAGGTTCGAATCCCACTATCGGCAGCCCTGAAGATGGTTTTCCGTGGTTTCCCATTTTCACACCAGGCAAATGCTGGGGCTGTACCTTAATTAAGGCCACGGCCGCTTCCTTCCAACTCCTAGGCCTTTCCTATCCCATCGTCGCCATAAGACCTATCTGTGTCGGTGCGACGTAAAGCCTCTAGCAAACTACGCTGACCATTCAGCCAAGGAGCCGGACATAATGTAAGCTAAGTGAGCGAAGTTATCGCTTTCGCTATTTGTGAGTAGAAAGTACAGCAGATTCTACCTTCAGGGTAGCATTCAATCTGCAAGCCTCAGTGAGCGAGCTATTACCGGCCCATTATCTTCTATTCACAGCTAAAATTTCTACCTTTCTTAGCAAAAAACTATGAAGTATTACCCACCGTCTCCTATGTTTTTCTCCACTTTGATTAATATAAGGAACTTACAGCTTTACGTGGTTCCTGATGTCTTGATTATAGACAAGGTACCTCCAGTTTTACGATACTTTTGGCAGTTTTATGTGACTGTAAATATCGTGATCATAGCCGCGGGCATCCAGTTTTGTGTGACTGTAAATATCGTGATCATAGCCGCGGGACATCCAGTTTTGTGTGACTGTAAATATCGTGATCATAGCCGCGGGACATCCAGTTTTGTGTGACTGTAAATATCGTGATCATAGCCGCGGGCATCCAGTTTTGTGTGACTGTAAATATCGTGATCATAGCCGCGGGACATCCAGTTTTGTGTGACTGTAAATATCGTGATCATAGCCGCGGGACATCCAGTTTTGTGTGACTGTAAATATCGTGATCATAGCCGCGGGGCATCCAGTTTTGTGTGACTGTAAATATCGTGATCATAGCCGCGGGGCATCCAGTTTTGTGTGACTGTAAATATCGTGATCATAGCCGCGGGACATCCAGTTTTATGTGACTAAATATCGTGATCATAGTCATGATACATCCAGCTTTACGTGACTGTAAATATCGTGATCATAGTCATGATATATCCAGTTTTATGTGACTGTAAATATCGTGATCATAGTCATGATACATCCAGTTTAACGTGACTGTAAATATCGTGATCAAAGTCACGGGACATCCAGTTTTGTGTGACTGTAAATATCGTGATCAGAGCCACGGGACTTCCAGTTTTACGTGACTGTAAATATCGTGATCATAGTCATGATACATCCAGTTTTGTGTGACTGTAAATATCGTGATCAGAGCAACGGGACTTCCAGTTTTACGTGACTGTAAATATCGTGATCATAGTCATAATACATCCAGTTTTACGTGACTGTAAATATCGTGATCAAAGTCACGGGACATCCAGTTTTGTGTGACTGTAAATATCGTGATCAGAGCAACGGGACTTCCAGTTTTACGTGACTGTAAATATCGTGATCAAAGTCACGGGACATCCAGTTTTATGTGACTGTAAATATCGTGATCATAGTCATAATACATCCAGTTTTATGTGACTGTAAATATCGTGATCATAGTCATGATACATCCAGTTTTACGTGACTGTAAATATCGTGATCATAGTCATAATACATCCAGTTTTACGTGACTGTAAATATCGTGATCATAGTCATGATACATCCAGTTTTACGTGACTGTAAATATCGTGATCAGAGCCACGGGACATCCAGTTTTACGTGACTGTAAATATCGTGATCATAGTCACGGGACATCCAGTTTTACGTGACTGTAAATATCGTGATCATAGTCATGGGACATCCACCTTTACGTGACTGTAAATATCGTGATCATAGTCACGGGACATCCAGTTTTACGTGGCTGTAAATATCGTGATCATAGTCACGGGACATCCAGTTTTACGTGACTGTAAATATCGTGATCATAGTCATGGGACATCCACCTTTACGTGACTGTAAATATCGTGATCAGAGCCACGGGCTTCCAGTTTTACGTGGCTGTAAATATCGTGATCATAGTCATGACACATCCAGTGTTACGTGACTGTAAATATCGTGATCAGAGCCACGGGACTTCCAGTTTTACGTGACTGTAAATATCGTGATCATAGCCATGGTATCTCCAGTGTTACGAGACTCTTGATAGTTTCGTTCAAAAATTGCACAGTGGGGTTCCAATCCAGTGTCTCCCGAATGCAAGCTCCTAACTGTTAAACATTGTACTACCACAGCTAGGTTTTTGGCAACGCTGGAATGGGGAAGGACTAGGATTGTTAGTGAAACAGGTATTTTCTTGGTGTTAAAATAGAAAACCATCTTCAGAGCTGCAATAGTGGAACTCGAATCCGTCATCTCCCGAAAGCAACGTACAATTTCACTACGCGTTCCGTTTTGCCAACTCACTCGGGTAAGTTTCAACTGTCAGCACATTAAATAATGCATTTTTTTTCTTTATTTCACAAAATAAATTTCTCAGCGGATATAAGAGGCGCTGATGGTGGTTTCTGTTTTAAGGGTAAGTACATCTAGGCAACTATCCCCGAGGTAAGAGTTGTGGAGAAGTATATTCCACATTTGCTGAAAAGCTGCCTACTTCTGGAAATCAAAGATTCGATCAATATTTACCCATTCCGTACTTATTATTATTATTATTATTATTATTATTATTATTATTATTATTATTATTATTATTATTATTATTATTATTATTATTGTAGTAGTACTGTACAATTTGATTTACGTCACACCGACACAGATAGATCTTATGGAGACGATGAGATAGGAAAGGGCTAGGAGTGGGAAGGAAGCGGCCATGGCCTTAATCAAGGTACAGCCCCAGCAATATCTGGTGTGAAAGTGGGAAACAACGGAAAACCATCTTCAGAGCTGCCGATAGTGGGGTTCGAACCTACTATCTCCCGGATGCAAGCTCACAACTGCGCGCCCCTAACCGCAGGGCCAACTCGCCCGGTATTATTATTATTATTATTATTATTATTATTATTATTATTATTATTATTATTATTATTATTATTATTGAAAACAGTGAGAGCAACAATTCAGTTACGGTTTCTTCCTTGGGTCACTACACCTTGATTGGTTTTTCTACCTGCCTACTTGAAAACTCCCTCGCACGCATTGTTCTATATGCTACTCGTCTGTGCCTGGAATACATATAAGTAACGATTTCTATTTCCTGTGCTCGAAAGAAGTCTTTCAGCTGTATTCCGGCAAAGTTGAAACCTATTTGGAAATGCTTTCCCACGAGAAGAGGTTTAAAAGAAAGAGATAACGGAATGCATAATTTAAGTATTTTTTACACATTGTATGTAAATTACAAATTTATGCGTTTCCCGATTCTTCTTTCTGCTTCCTTTCCTTTAGAAGGCTGGCATTTTGCGAGTGCTCATTTCTGGACACTCACTCACCTTGACCGTCGTTCGTAGCTTCCGGACTCCTTTCGACAGGTTCCATTAACAGTACAGTATATCGCACTTGATGAGGGGGAAGGGGGCGGGGGTTTGTATGTCCTTAGGGCAGGCTTTCTGAGGATTAAAATATAATTTTGTTGTGATCTCTCACGTACACATGTTAAACAGCAGTCACTTCTTTTGACCCTACGTTGCCGAGTTGTTACGGCTCGCTCTTGCAAGATGACTGGGATTTTTCTTATTTGGCTTTCGGTCTTTTCGACCATGTAGCCAGCTACAATTTTGTACTGTTCTTCTTCTTCTTCTTCTTCTTCTTCTCCTCCTCCTCCTCCTTCTTCTTCTTCTTCTTCTTCTTCTTCTTCTTCTTCTTATTATTATTATTATTATTACGAGCTGAGTAGCTCGGATGGTTAAGGCGTTGGCCGAAGTGCCGGAATATTTCCCTCTAAAGGGTTTTTAACGTGCCAGAAAATTTACAGGCACGGATATCTCACGTTTTAGTAAGGCCAGTTGGCTACAGGCTACAACCCTGTTCTAAGACAACTTCTTCATCCCTACCCCAATTAGCCATAAATGTAAATACCCTCACTAGTATGTTTCCTCAGTATCAAGACGATTTCTCAGTTCTAGTATCATGGTACGTTATTACAGTATACCAAGCCCATGATTCCCCATCAGTATCATGGTACGTTAATACACTATACTGTACCAAGCCCATGACAGCCCGGCTTCTTACTCCTACTATCAAGGCACGGAGTTTTGTCTACCCACTGCTAAGGGGAACTGTCTTTTGCTAGCCATTGTGAGCCTCTATGTGTAACATGTACTCGTACTTTACGGCAAAGAATGGGAATAAAAGAGACGGAAGGCTGCGCGCATTGGGCAACTGCGGAGGGGAAGCAGGCAACCACCACAAGTGCATGGGCCGAATCCTCTCAGGCGTACAATGCTAATATACCTTTCCTCCTCTTTTTTCTCCCCAACATGGAAGGATTACAGGTCAGCCGAGGGATTGATCACACCACAAATAGGGTTGTCTTTCTGTGTTACCACTAGCTAAGAATTATACCTGATTTTACGTGGTTAAATCATTTCCACCATTTCATGGCATAGTTTCTTAATTTCTGTCTACTTGACATACTTTGTTGGCTTATCTTTCTGGTAATTGTTACATTGAACCTCTTTCACGTTGTTGAAGGAAGTATCCGACTATGACTCATCTGAAGTACTTTTGTTGGTCTGTACATATTCCAATTTAATTTGAACGATGACCTACATGAGCTGTTTTGGGCTATATTAACAGTGTAATCAGTCAGAGATATTGATAATATAGAGACTAAATATAAATAAACTCAAAGAGTCCTCTTCCATTAAAGGACACGAAAACGACATTTCGTAATACCGGCAGTATGTAAGATTAACCTCTCCTCATTTCTGATGTAGCCCAGAACCATGTGCCTCCTCAAAGTTAGAAGACTTATTTCTATACTTCCCGACGTACTGTAACGAAAGTGACCCTTCGTCGTTCTGGATTAATCGAACCCATCTAGACAGTCTTAATTAGCCAGCCATCATCAGAAATACTTTAAATAAATAATTAAGCGGAACAGTACACTTTTATGGGTCCAAAATTTCCTTTTTTCAATTTTATTTATTTATTTTACTGAATACTAGTCTTCGTACCTGTCTTTGACAGGTTGGCCATGCAGATGCTTCTGATTAAAAATGTAGATCGTAAATATTGAAAAAAAATCCTGTTGCAGTCAGGTGGTATTTAAATACGCTCAGTTACGTCAACCCGTCAATTTCTCCTGCACAGAGATTGGAAATATTAACTTGTTTTCTACAACTTTATGTAGCATTTATCGATAGGACCAGTGTTAACGAAGAATACAATTCTATTATTAGTTTCACGCCCCACTAACTTAATTTACGTTTTTCGGAGACGCCGATGTGCCGGAATTCTGTCCCGTCTGAGTCCTTTAAAGTGCCAATATATCTACGGAGATGAGGCTGACGTATTTGGGCACCTTCAAATACCACCGGACTGAGCCGGGATCGAACCCACCAACTTTAACTCAGGTCAGCGCTCTACCGCCTGAGCTACTCCGCCCGGCTATTAACGGAGATCCTTCAGAATTAATTTTTAGACCTTCCCGTAAACTACTATTTTACCCAGCGTTAGGAAAATTATTTATAGCCTAAATTTTTCTTTTCGCCGTTTACTCTCCAGGGTTGGTTTTTTTCCCTCGGACTCAGAGAGAGATCCCACCTCTACCGCCTCAAGGGCAGTGTCCTGGAACGCGAGACTTTGGGTCGGGGATACAACTGGGGAGGAGGACCAGTACATGGCCCAGGCTGCCTCGCCTGCTATGCCGAACAGGGTCCATGTGGGAAGATGGGGAGATTGGAAGGGATATATAAGGAAGAGGGAAGGAAGCAGCCGAGGCCTTAAGTTAGGTACCATTCCGGCATTTGCCTGGAGGAGAAGTGGGGAACCATGGAAAACCACTTCGAGGATGGCTGAGGTGGGAATCGAACCCCCCTTTACTCAGCTGATCTCCCGATGCTAAGTGGACCCCGTTCCAGCTCTCGTACCACTTCAAATTTCGTGCCAGAGCCAGGAATCGGACCCGGGCCTCCGGGGGTGGCAGCTAATCACACTAACCATTACACCACAGAGGCGGACGTTATAAAAATCGTTATGTAGTATTGAAAAATTAACAAAAATTCTATGAAAGGTTGAGATTAAGAAGAATACTTTCTAAAAGAATATCTTTCGATATTGTAGAGCATGTTATTGATGTAAATCCTTCAATCATTTCTAAGTTAAACATCTTACTTCTCAGAAAAGCAGGTTTGAAAGTTTTCAGTGTTTCATTGCCAGTGTTTGCTCTCAGAATATGAATCTTCTTTCTTTTTCCTGGCCTTCTTCCCAAGTTATTGGGGTCGGCACTGGTTATAGGGCCAGATACCCCGCTTGACGCCAACCCTATGTGGAGGGATGTATTCACTATTGTGTTTCTGTGGTGGTTAGTAATGTTGTGTGTCGATGGAGATATGTGTATTAAGACGAACAAGAACCCCAAGACCCAGACCTAGATAAATTAACCATACGCAGTTAAATTCCTCGGCCTGCCTGGAATCGAACCCGGGGCACTCAGAACCGAATACCAGTAGCATACAAAGGATCCGGACTCGCAGAATAAGCATAACAAAATTTATTTTCAAATATATGCACTGGGTTAATGAGTATCTAGAATAGAGCTGTGCAGTTGAAATGTGCCTTACCGGAATGGAATTCCCGTCTTGACACTTAGCAAGAAAACACAAATTAGAAAATTCAGTAACCAAAATGACCTCGTATGACGTAATGGATATTCCAAGTGAACAGAACGGAAAAAAATCACATAGGGCAGTGTGAAAACATCAAACATCTCAAAAAATGACTTAATGCTGTTTTCTGTAAATTTACGAGATGACCTTGCAGATATTCAATGCATTGTTGTATTGATAGTGCAGACCCATTTAGCTGCAAAAAATACAAATTTAGTGAATTTTTGCTCATAATTACAAGGCTTTTTAAGAATTTCAACATTGTTTTACATATGTTAATGGATGCATGTTAAGCATGCTACATTTTGCATAATTATTTGTTGTCGAGCTATAAAATTTTGTATTTCACTAAACTTAGCTAGCGTAAATTGTATACCTACATCCCTCTTCAAGGATTTGTTAGCTAATCCCTTTTATTGCAAGTTACTTCCTTGATTCGAGGTCTAATAGGAGTGATAATAAAAATGTAAAGTTAAACATGTTAGGGCATTTTTTGCGTTATTGTAAGTGCGGCTCCTTGGCTCAATAGTCAGCATACTAACTTTCGGTTCAGAGGGACCCGGCTTCGATTCCCGGCCGAGCCGGGAATTTTAACTACATATTGATTAAGTCCTCTGACTCGAGGACTGTGTGTTCGTGTTCGTCTTAATGCACTCTGTTTCATCAAACACATTACACCACACTACCAACCATCACAGAAACACGCAATAGTGAATGCACCCCTCCACATAGCGGTTGGCGCCCTGGAGGACAACCGGCTGTAAAACTGGACCAGAACTACATCAAGTGTTAATCGTAATAAAATAAGGACAAGGCCAGTAGGAATAAGAAGTTCGTAATTGTTATAATCATACTCATCACAGGCGAATTATTAAATATTTTATACACTCATAGGACTGATGACTAACAAAGCCGTCCACCAACCAATACCAACAGAATGGTCAATTCTTGCTGGAGGAATTGGTTGGATTAGTCATGGTGTTCATCAGAAACAGGGTACAGGATGCATAAGGCTGATGACCTCACTCTGTAAGCCACCTAATGTCATTGAGACTTCCCCTAGAAGGCTCCTCTGGTACAGTAGAGGACGGACCAACTCGAGATTCAAAAGAAAGTTTGTAATTTTGAAGCATAGGAACTTAAATTATACGCTTACAACCCGGTCATTATTGAAACTCTGAAGATTTTATGCACAAGTGAATAAACTCTCGTTTTAAAATTGCCGCAGGGAACGCTCAACATACTTGAGATGCGACCACTCTTTTTTACGCATTCCTGTCTGTCGTTGAGGAGTACCCAATTAACTACATGTAGTGATATCTCTGTTGTTCCTTCTTTGATCTTCACGGCAGAATTATCCTGCTAGGGACATTTGGGCCTAGCTCTGTTCAGTGGGATGACGATTAGTACGAAACAGAATAGAGAGAAAAAGGATAGAACAAGTAAAATGGAAATGAATAGAATAGCCCTTTGTTCCAGGCTTAAACGACTCCAGACTGGGAGGAGAGTGCTGTTTATTGACATCTTTTCCGGACACATGTGATTTTACCTCGCATTTAAAAACAGAATTTATAAAATAATATGAGCATTACAACGTAAAGTAAGAGAAGCAGCAGTGAAGTAATTTGTACCGCTACGAAAATTTAAAAAAAAAAATCTCTATAGGCATCCAATGCTATTTGTCGTTAACTGAATAAGGCAAGTGAACAATCATTTATCTGTAAAATATCATGTTCTATCAAACAGCGAGAATGTTAATATAACACAGGCCTAAGTTCATTAGATGTATACACTTCCAGGTGTCCGGCTCCTTGGCTGAATTTCTCAGCTTCGTGGCTTTCGGTTTAGAGGATCCCAGATTCGATTCCCGGCCGGATTGGGAATTTTGGCACGGGGAATGTTTGTATTAAACCACCCCTGCAAATACACATAAAACACCATGTTCATAACCACTACAGGAAAACGCAATCGCGTTGACGTCAGGATGGGCAACCGGTCGTAAAACAGGACCATGTCCACATTTATGATACAGCTCGCAACCGCGACTCCGCTAGGACGTGGGAAAAAAGGCGGAAGAAGACTTACCGGTCTGATTAATGCTGTTCAGTTCACAGTGTGAACACACTATTGCTTATGCCTACATTGTCATAACTGATATAAATGCAATCTTAAATAGTACTAACGTATAAATTCCAATAACACTTTTATTTTATTTTCACACTACGTACCGTACATGGCAAATATTGCTAGGTGCACAATGTCACATTAACTACTATCGTTTTGTAGAAACACTGGAGCGGCGAAATTCACCCGAAAAGGGGCTCTCCAACGTACCCATAAATCTACCGACTCAGATCGCCAATCAGCTGCGCCAGACCCTACCTTGAGCGCAGGAGGCGATCTACGGCACGCCACTGATCTACATGTGTGTGTTGTATCCTAGAAAATATGACTTCATGTGCTATTTGTGTTGTAGGAAAGACGTGTGAGTTGTGTTTCACAGGAAAGAAAAAAGACAAGTAAGCAAACAAACTTTACGTGATTGTTCATATCGTACCCATACACAGGGACAATGTAGTTTAGCGTGGAATCCGAACCAATTTTCTTTTTAAAATCCAATGGGCATTGGCGAGGATTCGAATCTTTACTGCTTTGGTGAGAAACCAGACATGATGTCACTCAACTATCGCGGTTCTCGTCTTAGAAAGGTCAGCTACATGCGCGAGTTACATGCACTTTAGGAAGGACTGCATATACAAAAATACGAAACCAACAACATATTATTAAAACTTATTAAAATATAATTATATCCATCCCATAAATCCTTTTTGGACGCATCATTCATAATTACGCAAAGACTTATGGGATATTTCGTAGACATTAACTAAGTTATGGAGTCTAGGATACTTGGTCAAGAATCCTCATTACAAGCGTCATCTCTCTTTTCACCATCCTGAAGATCACCTCAATCGGCGGTGTGCGTGAAAAGAGCTGCGCTACCTCGGGGTAGGGACACGTACATTTTTAACTTTCTAATATACATTTCTTTCCAGATTCTTCTGATTATACTACATAATTTTGCTGTTCTCCATAGTTTCTTCCTTTCCATGTTTAATAACTTAACCAGAGTGTAACGTTCAAGTTCATTTTCAATTTCACCTACTTCACATCTGTACACTAGTTTTCTCTGATTTTTCTTGTTTCTTTGCAGTCTTTTAGTAGGCGATCCACTTCCATATCCTTATGCATAACATGCATTTAACGGTATGTTCTTTATTTGATAGACTATATATATTATGTGAGCTCTGCGTAGCTCAGGAGAGGAATTAAAACAATGTTATTCGTCTCACATCCCACTGACTACTTCTACGTTTTTCGGAGACGCCGAGGTGTCAGAATTTTGTCATGTGGGAATACTTTTACGTGCCGGTAAATCTGCCAATACGAGGCTGGTATGTCTGAGCACATGTACTTACCTTAGAACTGAGCCAGGATCGAACCTGCCAACTTTGGCTCAGAAAGTCAACGCTCTACCATCTTAGCCACTCAGCCCGGTCTTAGGAAAGATAGCTATGTGTATGGCAAAAATCTGTGGGTTTTGCATTGCCTTTTAGGATGGTGCGGAAATGGTATTGAGATGAGACGACATGAAGATCGCAAGATAACATTGACATTTTACTATAATGAGAAGTTACAACATCTTTACTTCAAGTCGCAGATGATAGGAGAGGTCTGTTTATGAGAAGTAATTTACCATAAATGTTTCTGCATTCAACTCTTCAAGAAACTACCCGAAGTCGTTCTGCAATTATTGTTTAAGTTAATGTGAATTTTTATATAGTAACGCTTGTTCTCTAATTGTATAGGACATACGAATATCGTACGGTAGGGTATGTCCAGAAAAAAATCGTTCCGCACAGCTACAATGTGGGATAAGCCCGAAGGCAAGCTCGGGGTTTGGGAGCAAAAATTGATGCAGAGGGAGCACGCGCTTTTCCCACTACAGACACACGTTTTGTTCACCACTCTTAGATTGAAATGAAAACCTAACACCTGTTTTCCAGTCATTGACCGGGTCAGGGATGTAATGAATGAAGCAGATATTAGTACGATGGGGTCGCCACTCCCAAAGTGATTTATTAATGACTGATAGATGCTATGAAATGAGAATGGAGAGTGTTGCTGGAATGAAAGACGACAGGAAAAACCGGAGTATCCGGAGAAAAACCTGTCCCGCCTCAGCTTTGTCCAGCACAAATCTCACACGGAGTGACCGTCACCACTGTTAGATTAACGGTCTTAAATTTACTTTTGATGTTTTGAAATAATGTTATCTTTTAGATTTGCTTAGTACGTAAACTTGAGAAAACGTACGCATAATTTGATTTATCAAATTCAATTCTATAAACCCAAGGACTATCATTTCCTATGGAAATTTTAACGAAGTGTAGCCATTTGAGGTTAGTGGATGCCATTCAAAATACAATTATGATTTTTCTTTTAATGTTTTACTTCGTCTTCAATCCAAATGTGCCTTTTTTCTTGGATAACTGAGAAATCAGTCTTTAAATCCATATTTAAATCAAATTATAAATTTAAGTAACTAGCAAAGGATGTTTTAAGTGGTGACCATTTCGATGCGATCACCACCCACGACGGAATGTTCTTTCGTCCGATCTGATTTTTGATCCGCCGCCGAAGTAATATTTCCTGAGTTCTAACTCAGCGACGTTTCTGCTGTATGTTTCATTTCACGGCCAATACCGGCAACATTCACACTCTACTTCTTGTTCTGCTTTAGCACGAGGTGAAAATGATTCCGGTTCAGAGCTACCTAGATAGAGCCTTACCGTCTATAGACTCCACTTTAGTCGTACTCTGGTTTGACATACAAATGGAATACTACCTGAACATAGATTAGACGTGCGTGACAACTACGGGACCACAGAGAGTTTTTTCCCGTCCGGTCTCTTTTGATGAATTCTTGTCCTTTGCCGACCTAGACAATATTAATTTTGCGAGGCCTAGAGGCCCAGCTCTTCCGCGGATTTTACTCCTGATCCGAGCGTAGGTCTCATGAGATTAAGTGAAGAGTTGCCTCATGTGAGAGGCAAGAATGCCAAACGATACGGCCGAGGAATCGCTGCATTGTCTTCGCGTCACCTGTAGTCCATCTGACTGTCCTGACAGATCCTAGTCCTTAATGATCTGTATAGGACGTAGGGTTGCCTTCTTGTACTCCATTCATAACTATGTTATTGCCCCTTCACTTAATGTTATGAGGAGTAGTGGCCTCGTTCTCTGAACCACAAGATCGCGAGTTCATACCTGCAGAGGTAGTGGAAAATAGTTCATTCAGAACTGCATGTCTTACATCGTCCGCATGTAAATGATCTCTGGAGACACATTCAGTGTTCTCCTGGTTACTCTTTAACTGGTTGTGTAACGTAGGTGTTTATGTGCTCACCCGCTATGCTTAAGATTGATAGATGAATCCCGATGCTGTGTATTAACATTTGAACATGCTGAAATACGTGCCTCGTTATTTTGTTCTAGCCCAGTCCTCCGCAACTTTTATGTCGCGCCCCACTTCCGGAGCATACAGTAACATTTCTTGCATCCCCACCGTGGGTGTCTCGTTCGCGTCCCGTTGGTGGAAGAAATATTCATTCACCATTAGAATGTTGGCCGGCATGGTAGGGAGATGGTTGTATACAATTTCTATTCTCTGGGTTGCGTGGCAAGAACCTCGGTTCAGTTATAAACCTCTCAACAGAGTTTATACGAAGTGAGGGCGTATGACGGTGTTGATGGTCATTCGTCCTTCGGATGGGGACGTTAAGAGTTGAAAAGAGCCCTTGGTGTTATTCGACAGGAGTTGGCCATGTGCGACGCCGGGTATCACGCTCTCCCTACCTCTTTGGCATCATGATCATCGTCATCACACACACACCAATACACGCAGGTCGCCCTTGGACGTCAACCAGGAAGAGCATCTCTGGAGGTCACATAACATCACATCTGGTATTTGAAGGTCAAATATGGGAATTTTGCTCAACAAACGGTCGATTCTTTTCGCCTGAATTTTACCCAACCCAGCCCTTAAGCCTTGTTGCTTCAGAAACAGAAGAGGTGCCCACGAATTAAGAACTGTTCTGCGGCGTGGAAGTTGAAACAGACTAAGGTTTAGCATTCTGTCCGGCGGCTGTGAGGTAGCCTTTCATCACTTGTGTTCAACTGATGGTTGTTACCTACTCCCTTACATCCCGGTATCACATGTTGGCTCGCAGTTCATTGCGAACTTTATTGATCTACGGAGGTTCCACTCGGCGTTCTGAGCCATAACAGCTCGGCTATGCGATGTTAAGACGTCAGTGAATCTTTACTCTTTTCCACCAATTTTGTGTGCAATCCGAGAAAAACGTGAATTAATGTACTGATACTATTAACGAAACGTTAATGTGGAGTGTACTGAACTGCACGTCTTGGCTAAATACCAGTCAAATAAAATATGTTCTTATTTTACGGTAGGCTACTCTTTACAGCTCTGATTAAAAAACACTGCAGACTTCTTCTTCCCTTTGTCTTACATTTCAAAAGCTAAGATTATCGTGGTCACCAGCTCCATGTTGTTATTACTGGGGGTGTGTTCTAACTATGTGATAATTAGGGCTCCGGTGTTTAAAATCTAAAAGTCGTCCAAATACGCAAGCAAAACATTAAAAGTGATCAAGTAGGACTCCACGAATAACAACATATGTTTTTAAAAATTAGTACTCCTGCGGGACTAAATTCCGGCACCTCGGCGTCTCCGAAGACCTTAAAAAAGTAGTTAGTGGGACGTAAAGCAAATAACATTATTATTATTAAAAATTAGTAAATATGACCTTTTTAAAAATCATACGTCTTCTTCTTCTGCTCCTTAGGCTTTACCCAATTTCCTGGGGTCTACACTTGATGGGGGGTTGTCCCAGACTTACGGCCAGATACCCTTCCCGACTCTAACCAGACGTGGAAGGATATATTCACTATTGCGTGTTTCTGTGGTGGTTGTTAGTGTGGGGTATTGTGTCCAGGTGAAGAGAAGTGTATTTAGACCAACATAAACACCTGGTCCATGATCCAGAGGAATTGACCTCACGCAGTTTAAATCCATGGCCTGGTCGGGAACCGAACCCAGAGTTCTCTGGACCGAAGGTCAGTACCCTGACCATTCAGCTAAGGAGCCAGATCTTTTTAAACTCATACTAACAGCTGCAAAAATTAGTGAATTCTAAACCTTCTACTTTACTCTTGTTATATTCATATCAGTTTGCTGAATATACACATTTATATGGCGACGCAGTCATCCGTAGTCTATTCGTTTGTTTGTATATCAGGTTATTATCTAAGGCCGCATAATGAAAGCCTACCTGTAAAGTAACTCTGGTTAGAAAATAATTTAAAATATGTTTACATACAGTACTGGTGGTGTGATAATTAATAAAAATCTAGAATTCGTGAAAGTTAGAAATCAGTTTTATTTTTATAAACTGTATGATGAAGGAATATTTCATATTAATGAGACTAGCCAAATATGTAAAATTTTAAATTCATCGACTTCAATGGTGAAGTCATTTTATTTGTTTTCCTCATGTTCCGAAGATAGCGAGTTCGATCCCGGCTCTGTCGGTGACATTTAACAGCATTTAAAAGCGACAACTCTGTGTCGTTGATTCCAGCACATGAAAAATTCCAAAGCTGCACAGACTTTCTCAAAATTTATAACTAAAGCTGCTTTCACATCGTCAAAATATGACACATTTAAGAAAACTACTCAATATGTGACATAACGTCAAAATAAGACCAAAATATGCATATATACAACATAAATTACCACTTGGTTGTAAAGAAAATCGTCAGAATTGCATAACCCAGTTAGGAATAAAATATTTGTTATAACATCCGAACTTCACTGATAATCTACCATTGTTATATCAGTGCTAGTGGGTGTATGTTACTTTTGTTGGAGAAAGGAGATAATACTGTTATATGAGAAAGACGTGCTTTTAATTTCAAAATCTAAGCTGAACTCTATGGTACTGCGAGCTTTGTAGGCCTTTTGGCTACTGATCGGCCACTATGGTTGCCATATGTCCCGAAAAGCCGGGATTGTCCCAATTTTTGTGTACCGGGGGAAGTGTCTCACCAGAAATCTATGATAGATATCTAAAATATCGATTTTAGAGTTTAATGAGAATCGCCGAGAAAAGTATTGAAATTGGCCCAGTTTTATTTCTGCATTCCTAGCTATAATGTCTATGTGGAGAGGACAGTTCCCCTTATTAATACTCAGTAATCCGATGAGCGTAACAATCTTATTATTACAGAATAACCTGAAAAACTTAAGTTGTAGAGAATTTCATGGCTATATTTTCAAACATACGAATCTGCTAGGATATAGGTTATGAAAAGTCAGAGAAATATTACTGGTAGGCTAAAGCATGTAAACGATGAACACCTTTCTTTATATCTGTACGCAGGCTATTATTCTTCCCTCCCAAATATATCCAGCACCCTTCCAGAAAATTTATCCCAATTTTACTTTCTTTCTTTCTTTCTTTCTTTCTTTCTTTCTTTCTTAATCCGTTTACCCTCCAGGGTTGATTTTTCCCTCGGATTCAGAGAGGGATTCCACCTTTACCGCCTCAAGGCCAGTGTCCTGAATCATGGGACTTTTGGTCGGGACATACAACTGGAGAGGAGGACCAGTACCTCACACAAGCTGTCTTACCTGCTATGCTGAACAGGGGCCTTCAGGGGAGATGGGAAGATCGGAAGGGATAGAGAAGGAAGAGGGATGGTAGTGGCCGTGGCCTTCTGTTTGGTACCATCCCGGCATTTGCCCGGAGGAGAAGTGGGAAACCATGGAAAACCACTTCCAGGATGGCTGAGGTAGGAATCGAACCCACCTCTACTCAGTTGACCTCCCGAGGCTTAGTGGACCCCTTTCCAGCCCTCGTACCATTTTTCAAATTTCGTGGCAGAACCGGGAATCGAATGCGGGCCTCTGGGGGTGGCAGCTAATCACACTAACCACTACACTACAGACGCGGACTTGGTATATCTTCGTTCTATAATCGTTTAACTATGTGGTTATAGGCATCCGTTAATATCCTCCAGTTGATCCTCATATCAGTTCTTGAATTCTCCATTAATTCACTTCGTAAGTTCTTGAAATACTCGACAACTTCAGTATCTTTACCTCCATTTTCTATTGCTCATCTACCTTCTCCCTGTCCTTTTGCCATCACGTTTATTTTGCTTTTATTAACACTTTCTCGTTCTCCATTCTTCCTATGTCGTATTTACTGCATCAGGATGTTCTTGAACTAAATCACAATTCCATCAGCAAACATTATTGTGTTTATAATTGTACCGACATAAGTTTCTTGTGTATCCTTCATATTATCGTTCGTCACAGTAATAAGCAGTAACGGTGGCCGTACTGTTATTAATTTAATTTAAGACCAATAAATTTGTAGACCTCCATTTCCAGTATTGATGTAGAGTAAGAAATGAATTTATTTACATGTATATGAGTTTCAGCCCGGCTTCTTGGATGAATGGTCAAAGTAGTGGCCTTCGGTCCATAGTTCCCGGTTTCGATTCCCGGCTGGATCGGGGTTTTACCCGTGTCTAGTTAATTCTTCTAGCTCGGAGGCTGGATATTTGTGATCGTCTTAATGCACATCTTCATTTACACACAATCAACACATCATATTATCAACTACCATAGAAACATGCCATTGTGAATAATTCCTCCACATACGGTTGGCTTCAGAAAGAGTATCCAGCCCTAAAACTGAGCCAAATCCAAATTTAGTACCTACCCCAAGTAATTGTAGAAAATAGGCCGCGAGGAAGAAAAATAAGAAGTATATGGGGGTTTCAATGATTTTACTATGTGACTGATTTTGTTAACTGCAACTGAATATCGTTTACCGACAATGAATTTACTCTCTTCTATTCTAAACTTGTTGACAGACTACAGAGTGCAAGTTAATTAAGCTTTTTCTGGGTAATACAGCAAAATATGGCTTTGGCTTATTAACTGCCTTTATAAGGAGAGAAGAAACGATGTCAGTTTCACAAAAAACAACTACCATGTGTGAAATTATTTTAAGTACCTCTCTATAGTACTTATTCTTAAATATATTTCTCAGCTTTCCTGCGCCATTCTTAAATTGCCTCGAGAGGTTTCCACAAGCTTCAAAGGATTGGGACCCAACTGGTTAAGTCAGAGCCTCTTAATTGCTAGATGATGGATTTTGTAAAGCAAAGGTATTTGTATTATACTTTAGTAGCACTGCACAAAGAAAGGCAATTACCGAACATGAAGAGTACCTAGCGTTATATCCAGCTGCATCTTGGCCATAGGAAACAAGCTATTAATTTCGGTTTTTAGTATGAAGAGAAGTCTTCGTAAGGTTATATAGTTCTTATAGTCATTAAGCCAAGAACTCCTAGCCTTCGGGTATTTATGAAATTTCCTGTTGTTGCGTTCAAAGGCAGTTGCGTTTCATAATCAAATTTAATATCAGTATGGAGAGAGAAACAGAGGAAACCGAGCAAGTGACTGCGCGGTTTGGGTCACGAAGCTGTCAGCTTGCATTTGGGAGATAGTGGGTTCGAACCCAACTGTCGGCATCCCTGAAAATGGTTTTCCGTGGTTTCTTATTTTCACACATTTCTGGGGTTGTACCTTAATCAACGCCACTGTTGCTTCCTTCGCACTCCTAGCCGGTTCATCTCACTTTGTCGTCATAAAACCTATCTTGGGACCGATGACCTAGATGTTAGGCCCCTTTAAACAACAAGCAACAAACCTATCTGTGTCGGTGGGACGTAAAGCAAATAGTGAAAAGGAAAAGAAACCAAAAGAGAAAATACATTTTCAAATGTGAGGAGCTGACCATTTTAAACATAATTGAATGTCGGGAATATTTAAATCAATATGGGATAAAATATGTATTATCAAAGTCGCTGTTAATCTTACATAAGAATTTCATTTAAATGACTTTTCTCCAACGTTCTAAGATTGTTATACCAAAGTTATGTAAATGTGTATTGTGAGTTATCATAAATGTTTGACATCCGTATTTCTTATAATAGTAACTTCATGTGGCTGATCATGCGACGAGGGTGGATGACATCTGCCGTGTATGGGAAACTGCGTATTTCTGTGGTGGAATACGCTGTTGTGTGTGGTGTATGAGGTGCAGGGATGTTGGGGACAACACAAACACCCATTCCCCGGGCCAAGGGAATTAATAATAGCCTGGCCGAGTGGCTCGGGCGGTAGAGGCGCTGGCCTTCTGACCCCAACTTGGCAGGTTCGATCCTGGTTCAGTCCGGTGGTATTTGAAGGTGCTCAGATACGTCAGCCTCGTGTCGACAGATTTACCGGCACGTAAAAGAACTCCTGCGGGACAGAATTTCGGCACCTCAGCGTCTCCGAAAACCGTCAAAAGTAGTTAGTGGGACTTGAAAACAATAACCTAATTAAAAGAAATAGCACTAACCGTTACGCAAGGGATGCGGACAATAACACACGTTATCACACACACACACACACATATATATATATATGTATATATATTTACAATTTGTGTTACGTCGCACCGGCACCGACAGGTCTTATGGCGACGATCGGTAGGAAAAGCCTAGGAGTGAGAAGGAAGCGGCCGTGCCCTTAATTAATGTACAGCCCCAGCATTTGCCAGGTGTGAAAACGGGAAACCACGGAAAACCATCTTCAGGGCTGCCGACAGTGGGGCTCGAACCCTCTGTCTTCCAGATACAAACACACAGCTTCCCCCTCCCCCCCCCCCCCACGACCGCTCGGCCAACTCGGCCGGTCACACATATTTCAACGACACAGTAAATTAATAATAAAGTTATTAAGTTTTCGTTCCACCATCTACAGTACCTTAACGATTTTCGGAGGCCAAGATGCTAGAATTTTGTCCCGCACGAGTTCTTTTACGTGCCGGTAAATCTACTGACACGAGGCTTGTGTATTTGAGTAGCTTCAAATACCTAAGCTACTCATTCCGGCAAGTGCAAGGATTTGATGACAACAAAGATTATTAACTATCCCTGAAAGCAATAAGACTAACCTATTTTTTACCGAGCTGTTTGCTGTATTTCGAGCACTGTTTGTCCATCAAGATATTAAACTGTATTCATAAGGTCAACGCCTGTAGAAAAGTGCATAAATCGCTGTTACTTAGCAATTAACAAATTCGTTTGAGAGATGATTGCATATAATAAACCAATAGCCAATACATGGTGTAGCAATAAGGTGGACCAAACTTTGAGGACACACTCCTCACACGTAGAAGTAGACAATATGGTACATGGACATGGGCCCGGAAGCGCTTTATATCTATGTTAGAACTCACTTTCTACAACTCTACGTACAGTAGTACATTCATGGGAAGCACACAGGAACAGAACCTACCATCATACCACATACAACTTTCTTACGTGAAATGTTCAAAATGCTCTCCCTTAACTCCAGAGACACATCAGTGCATCGGGATTCAATGAGACGACATGTATCAATGCTAACAGAGTGTTTTGAACATTATGTATAATAAGCAGAAAGCGAGAACTTTCGCTCTTCTCGTTAACTCAGGGTTATAATTGATAAACGTACACGTTTAATGCATGACAAATGGACATGACACCGCCTCTGCGGTGTATTGGTTAGTGTGATTAGCTGTCTCTCCTGGAGGCTCGGGTTCGATTCCCGGCTCTACCACGAAATTTGGAAAGTGGTACTAGGGCTGGAACGGGATCCACTCAGCCTCGGGAGGTCAACTGAGTAGAGGGTGTTCGAGGCCACGGCCGTTTCCTTCCCTCTTCCTTGTCTATCTCTTCCAATCTTCCAATTCCCCCCACAAGGCCCCTGTTCAGCATGGCAGGTGATACTTCTTGCGAGGTACTGGTCCTGCTCTGCAGTTGTATCCCCGACCCAAAGTCTCACGTTCCAGGTCACCGCCCTTGAGGTGGTAGAGATGGGATCCCTCGCTGAGTCCGAAGGAACAGCCAACCGTGGACGGTAAACAGTTTAAGGGAGAAGAAAGAAAGTTGTACTTGACGACAAGGAGCAGTGAAGGTTCGAGCACTCGTTAAGTTATGCCTTTTCAATTTTTATTTCGTACTCGGGTAGGCATCCTTTACGAAGACTTGACTTTTCTGAAGTTTCGGATATCCATACAAGAACATTATAATAAATAGACATTATAAATATCGCTACGTAAGCACCGATACGGACAAGCGCATTGTGAATACCGCTCGCAACGTTAAGCTGGACTCATTCAACCAAGTAATAGCTACACACACCACGCGCAGGGAATTGTTTGCTACTGTCTCGGCTTAAGAGAGACATGATTCTTCAGCACACTGTGGCGTTTGCAGCATGGTAAACATGTCTGCACAATCGAGTTCAGAACTTCTATCATACAAGATCAGTTTCCAAGCGATAGCCGAATTCATTCCACAAGTACAGAATTACGAGAACTGCTGTTTGTCGCTTCGAGTGGCTACATGGTTCTAAGCGCAGCCAACATGTGATTTTTCCATAGATTCATAGTTCGAATCTAGTTTCGAGCTTTTACATGGTACACGATGACCCAAAATGTTCGTTAACATTTGACGAGGCAATACTCCGCGGAATATTGGAGGTGAGTGGTAATAACTGCCACACACATCTTTGGCATGGCATGGGGTTTTATTGACACCAAACTAAAGTACACAAAATGACCAACAGATGGCGCTGGACAGCAACACGTCAGGTACAAATCGCCCCACCTGCTTGACATGACATGGGGTTTTATTGACACCAACAACGAGTGCACAAACATGCCAACAGATGGCGTTGGACAGCAACACGTCAGTGATGCCACATGAAATCCGTGTATGGTAAAAACGGAGCTGTCGTGAGAGAAGGCATCAGATTCGCCTGCAATAGCGGAATGTTGACGTTACCAGAAATGACACTGTTAGTGAATCTTTATTTACTTTATTTTGGTGTCAATAAAACACCATGTCATGCCAATCATGCGTGTCAATTATTACACCTCTACCTCCATTATTCCGTGACGTATTGCCTCGTCAAATGTTAACGGACTTTTGCGCCACCCTGTATATTATACTCGTACAGACATTCGTAATTAAGCTTTAACTTCGTTAAGTCTCACAAGTCATTTTTCATATTTACAAAGAAAGCACACATAAGAAAGGAATAATAAGTTGCGACTTAATTACGGTAAACGGCTACAACGAACGAAGTGCACTGCACTATTGTCAACGTTATGATACACCCACTCGACCAAGTAACAGCGCACGTTCGACTCGAAGTACTGCTGACAGCTGTCTGAACTTCAGACTGAAGCGTGCAGGCAGTTTCTACCACTCTTTTTTATTTTGTTATCTTTTTTTTTTTTTTTTTGCTAGTGGCTTTACGTCGCACCGACACAGATAGGTCTTATGGCGACGATGGGACGGGAAAGGGCTAGGAGTGGGAAGGAAACGGCCGTGGCCTTAATTAAGGTACAGCCCCAGCATTTTTCTGGTGTGAAAATGGGAAACCACGCAAAACCATTTTCAGGGCTGCCGACAGTGGGGTTCGAACCTACTATCTCCCGAATATTGGATACCGGCCGCACTTAAGCGACTGCAGCTATCGAGCTCGGTTTTGTTATCTTCTTGTGGTATAACGTCGCACTTGCACATCATTGAAGGTTTCCCGCGACGCAAGGACGAGAAAGAGCTAGTAATGGGAAGGTAGTGGCCGTGGCCTCAATTAAAATACAGCCCCAGCATTTGCGTGGTGTTAAAATGGGAAACCACGGGAAACCATCTTCAGGGCTGCTGACGGTGGGATTTGAACTCACCATCTCCCGAATGCAAGCTCACACCTGGTCAACCCTAACCGCACAGCCAACTCGCTCGGTTCCACCGCATATGTTGCAGCGTGCAAGAATGTGTCTCCTCCACCGTGCTCAGATTTCCTGTAACGAAGGAGAGGGGGTCAATTTGAACATTCGCTTCACTAATTGAATGACCATACAAAAGCCCATTGTACCTCTGTCGGTAATAGCTTACTTTACTACAAACTATTAAGAACTGTTTAAAAACAAACATAGCTGAGTAACTGCATTATAATAACTGATGATGCAACTCACACGAACATTAACAACGAAATGAAAATATTCATCCTATATTGGACTCGAACCTCCGACTAAACACAGCATCTGTTTCTTCCTTCAGCGTTTCACACGCACGGCTGTCAACAGTTGTAGTCCATGTTTCTTATATCAGTAAAGCTTGCAGTCACTCAGCCTGCCATTCGATCCTTGTAGACGACGTTTACGTTCGCGTGATATAGGATTTTCACGATTCTGTAACATCATTCGATATTTTGTCACTAATGCTCATTTGGTTGAAACGGATAAACGATTTATAGAAAGCTTAATGAGACCAAACATTATTGTGAGTAGCCAAAGGTCAATATTTTGAGGCTGTCAGCTTGCATTCGGAGATAGTTCGAACCCCACTGTTGGTAGCCCTGCAAAAGGTTTTCCGTGGTTTCCCATTTTCACACCAGGAAAATCCTGGGGCTGTACCATAATTAAGGCCACGGCCGCTTCCTTCCTATTCCTAGCCCTTTCCTGTCCCATCGTCGCCATAAGACCTATCTGTGTCGGTGCGACGTAAAGCAACTTGTAAAAAAAAATCCTATCCCATCGTCGCCATAAGACTTATTTGTGTCGGTGCGACGTGAAGCAAATAGTAATGGTAATACATTGAGGTTAGGCTATAATCTGCGGGTTTGCATAAACGTGTGTGAATAGGCGCAGCTGTACCACACGGTATAGGCCTACTCGCATGGGGCTTGCCTGGCCGAGGCGGTAAAGGCGCGCTCGATTCACGCGGAAGCACGTGAATTTGATTCTCTTGAATATCAGAAACGAGACTACCACACCTGGAGAAGCACATGACCTTAGGATTCACTGCGCCTAAAACAAGCATGAGTATCATGATAATTCCTGACAATTTTTTAATGGAAATGTATTTTCAGAGTTCTCCTTCAATATCTGTTGCTCAATCGGTCGCAGCTTTGAATAGGTTTTTTTTTTTTTTTTTTTTTTTTTGCTAGGGGCTTTACGTCGCACCGACACAGATAGGTCTTATGGCGACGATGGGGTAGGAAAGGCCTAGGAGTTGGAAGGAAGCGGCCGTGGCCTTAATTAAGGTACAGCCCCAGCATTTGCCTGGTGTGAAAATGGGAAACCACGGAAAACCATTTTCAGGGCTGCCGATAGTGGGATTCGAACCTACTATCTCCCGGATGCAAGCTCACAGCCGCGTGCCTCTACGCGCACGGCCAACTCGCCCGGTTTTGAATAGTTTAAAGCCAGTTTCTTTTCCTTTGACATCTTTCATTATTACCCATTGCTGTAGCTTATATCAGTAAGAGATCTGTTTCGAAATCCGAGATTGTTGTTGTTCTTCTTCTTCTTCCTAATCTGCTTACCCTCCAGGGTCGGTTTTTACCTCGGACTCAGCGAGGGATCCCACCTCTACCACATCAAGGGCAGTGTCCTGGAGCTACAGACTCTGGGTCGAGAGATACAACTGGGGAGGGTGACCAGTACCTCGTCCAGGTGGCCTCACCTGGGCCTTGTCGGGGGATGGGAAGATTGGAAGGGATAGACAAGGAAGAGGGAAGGAAATGGCCGTGGCCTTAAGTTAGGTACCATCCCGGCATTTGCCTGAAGGAGAATTGGGAACCCACGGAAAACCACTTCCAGGATGGCTCAGGAGGGAATCCAAACTCCTCTACTCAGTTGACCTCCCGAGGCTGAGTGGACTCGGTTCCAGCCCTCGTACCACTTTTCACATTTCGTGGCAGAGCCGGGAATCGAACCCGGGCCTCCGGGGTGGGGGGCAGCTAATCATACTAACCGCTACACCACAGACGAGATTTTTGTTAAATATGACTTTTCTCCGAGTAGCCTACTTTTTATACTCACTCCTGAGAAAATGATGTAATATACTTTATTTCAAGTTCCTGCGCCCCTACCCTAATCCAAATTAAGGCCATACAGATACCCCCATGGTCCCTACAATATTACATATATCAGCATATCTCTACCCATACATAGCGACAAATATGCTCTAGGTCTCAAGTATGAATCATTATCAGCAACAATAACGACTCTATTAGTCTTGATGTTCGAAAAACTCCAAACAGCAGCCCTTAATGGACCTTGGCCTACCAACTGACAGCTGCTCAGTCCGAAGACCTGCATATTACGAGGCTTCATGTGGTCAGCGTGGCGAATCCTCTCGGCCATTATACTTGGCTTCCTAGACCGAGGCCGCTGTCTCGCCGCCATATAACCCCTCAATTGTAATTACGTTGGCTGAGTGTACCTCGAACCAACCCTCAGATCCCCATAAAAATCCCTGATTTGGCTGGGAATCGAAACCAGGTCTCCCGCATAAGAGGCTACCCCTAGACCCCAGGGGCCGACCTTGCTGTTGGGAGATTTAGCCAATTGTCCTTTGTATAACAGTTTTGCTTTACGTCACACCGACACAGCTAGATCTTATGGTGGTAATGGGATAGGAAAGGGCAAGGCGTGGGAATGAAGCGGTCGTGGCCTTAATTAATGTGTGCCTGGTGTGAAAATGGGAAACCACGGAAAACTGTCTTCAGGGCTGCCGACGTTGGGTTTCGAACCTATTATCTCCCGGATGCAAGCTAACAGCTGCGCGCCCCTAACCGCACAACCAACTCGCCCACTAATTGTCCTTTGTGCGCTCCAGGTTCGTACTTCGTACATTCAGTGATACTTCTACCCAGTCTAATAATAATAATAATAATAATAATAATAATAATAATAATAATAATAATAATAATAATAATAATAATAATAATAATATTCATATTAATAATAATAATAATAATAATAATAATAATAATAATAATAATAATAACAGTAAGAAGAATACGTTAATGTTACATTATTTATTTATTTATTTATTTATTTATTTATTTATTTATTTATTTATTTATTTATTTATTTATTTATTTATTTCATCCGTTTACTCCCAGGGTTTATTTTTTTTCCTTCGGACTCGGCGAGGGATCCTACCTCTACCGTCTCAAGGGCAATGTCCTGGAGCGTGAGATATTTAGTCGGGGATACAACTCAGGAGAAGGACCAGAACCTCGCGCAGATGGCCTCGCCTACTATACTGAACAGGGGCCATGTTGGGGATGGGATGATTGGAAGGGATGGGCAAGTAAGATGGAAAGAAGCGGCCGTGGCCTTAAGTTAGATACCATCCCTGTATTTGCCTGGAGGAGAAGTGGGAAACCACGGAAAACCACTTCCAGGATGGCTGAGGTGGGAATCGAACCCACCTCTACTGAGTTGACCTCCCTAGGCTGAGTGGACCCCGTTCCAGCCCTCGTACCACTTTTCAAATTTCGTGGCAGAGCCGGGAATCGAACCCGGGCCTGCGGGGGTGGCAGCTAATCACACTAACCACCACACCACAGAGGCGGAATTTATGATGAAATAATGGCAATACATATTATAATAATAATAATAATAATAATTATTATTATTATTATTATTATTAAATACCAACTCCACCAGCCCTCTTAGCTTCTCAACATCCTCCTCTACGGTAAAAATCACAACACAATTGAAATAATTATTATTTGCATCTGTTCTAATTGTTAATTCATTAGAAGCTGCTTAAAGGAGAGATATTACAATATGAAACTGGGACCCTGTTCTATGCTGCATAGTAAATGTTCCCATAGCTTATCTGTAATGCTTCACAAAGAGGCTAATATTTATCTACATTCAAGTGGCAATATTTCAAACACAGTATTTTCATGTGCGGTTTTCTTTTGCAGGTAATGCTACCACACAACATGGCGACTATTTTGACTCTCGCTGCCATCCAGGACCAACAACAGGCGAAGACGCAAAGTAGTGGCCCCACTTCTTCACCGGCAACCAATCTTGTGATCCTCGATAACAACAGCAAGAACGGTAAGTCTTATATTGTATTAGCTCGGGTGTTCACAGTGACAAATTAAGTATGACGGACTGGTTGTTGAGAATATGGGAGTGAAATTAGTGCTGAGCGATGTGGAGTCTTAGAACCGACAAGTCTCAGAAACACTGACACTTGATGGTGCACTTGGATTTAAGTTAAGTTGATTTTTTTACCTGTGTCAGAACCGTAGTAATTTTTTTTTGTTACTTGGTTCCAGGACATTTTGATAACCTCCCTATGTGCTTAGTGCGCGTGAATTCTGCCTGACAGTGCCTGTAATTAATTAGCGCCAGGGCTTTTGGTTAGCCGAGAGCAGGACTTTAAACCATTTTCCATCTCAGTTATGTTTGCGAAGCTGGGAGCATCCCGTTCCTGATCCTCAAATCAGTATCAAAATCGTGTAAGAGCCAGGAATTGAACCCGAGCTAATCGGGCTAACCCCTAGATTAGTCGCTTCAGGAGTAAGTCTTTCAGTTATGGTAGCACTCTATAGCGACACACTGTGGGGGTAATATCTCATAACTTCAATCGCACACTCAATTTCTTCCATGTTATTGGTTAGGCTGAGTGTTTAAGCTCAGCTGAGTGGACCTCGTTCCAGCCCTCGTACCACTTTTCAAATTTCGTGGCAGAGCTGGGAATCGAACCCGAGCCTCCGGGGGTGGCAGCTAATCTCACTAACCACTACACTACACAATTATTTTAATTGTGTTTCGATTTTTACCGTAGAGGAGGATGCTGAGAAGTTAAGAAGGCTGGTGGAGTTGGTACTTAATAATAATAATAATAATAATAATAATAATAATAATAATAATAATAATAATAATAATAATAATTTTCGAAACACACTTTAACGCTAGAAACAACAAAGTTCTAGTGCAGAGATGGGCTAACATTGACTCACGAATGCACCCGCACTCTTCGACCATGAAGAACAGAACGCACTAACCGGAAGACTAAGCTCCTTTCCCTATCCTCTTCATCCACTCTAAATTTCAGCAAATATGAAGAGAAAAAATGCGCGCGTGCACGTAAGTTACTTGCAAACTGCCCGCAGGCAACGCCCCTCTACTGTACAGTCCAGTCGCTCTGAATGGTCTTGCGGGTTGGATTCTAGAAGTGTAATCTTCTCCAGCAGAATTGTTTCCCCTATTCTTCTAGATAATATCCTCAAAAGGTCTTCGAGGAATGTTGAAATAATTCATCTGTCCACACTAAGAAATCCTTCAGCTCCCAAGAACTGAGTATGACAAATTGCCAGTCCTACTCCAGGATCCTAAACGGTGGTTTATATTATTAACGATACGTCCCCGATTATTTTCCTTAAATAATTACTGTATATCTGTGCAGGCATAATCTCTCTCTCTCTCTCTCTCTCTCTCTGTGTGTGAGTGTGTGTGCGTGTGTTTTAACGTCGCACTGATTCAGATAGGTTTTCGGTGATGATGGGATAGAAAAGGGACAAAAATAGGATGGAAGCGGCCGTGACATTTGCCCGGTGTGAAAATGAGAAACAACGGAACATCATCTCCAGGGCTGCCGATGGCTGGGTTCGAATACATCTGAATGCAAACTAACAGCTACGCGGCTTTTTATAGTTTATCTTGGCATTCAATCTTTTAACATACTCTCAAAATGACCACTATCAGATTAAGAATTCGAACAGGGGATTTTTGAAGAATGTGACTTCCTAGTCTTATCTTGGAACATTAATTAACACGTTCAACTATTTAGCCTAACAACCGTTACCAAAGCTGTAAAGTTAGTAGATAATTTTGTTTGCAAAACTCACATATACAGTATTGCTAAATCCTTTTCTCTTGCGATTAGAAATGGTCAGATTGCCTTAAATAATAGGCCTGCAGTTTCCATAGAAGGAGGCCCTGTATAAGACAAGACTAAACAACGTGCGAGACCTGCTGTGTAAAGTACTGTGGTGACGATCAATAACACGCCCTCCTCAAGGATACTGTAGCAAGATGCACGTGCTACACTGGACACTTCTCTCTACTCCACACAATTAACGTCTTCTTAAAGAGTAAACTATTAGCGTCCTTTTTGCACACATTATCTATGCATGCAGCCTTTCCTACCTTCAATAAGGAATGTCGGTAAGTTTAATAATTGTGCCATTTCATCTAATTCTCCCGCTGTAATGGAGCTTGGCCTACTTTTAACATTCTGGTAACAGTGTTTTTTGTAAATAAAAACTCCTCCATAACGACATTCCGGCACATTGGCATCACTTCGGACAATCAGATGCTGCCGGCCTGAGTAGCTCAGGCGGTAGAGCTGAGCTCAAGCTGGCGGGTTCGATTCCGGCTCAGTCCGGTGGTATTTCAAGCTGCCTAAATACGTCAGCCTCATGTCGGTAGATTGCCGGCACGTAAAAAACCCCTGCGGGATACACTTCCGGCACCTCGACGTCTCAGAAACCCATAAGTAGTAGTTAGTGGGGCGTAAAACTAATAACATTATTTTTACAGTCATGATAAGGACATAGCATTATTATTATTATTATTATTATTATTATTATTATTATTATTATTATTATTATTATTATTATTATTATTATTATTATTATTATTATTATTGAGCTGCGATTCTTAGCTTCATCCCTCAGCTCCTGATGACGTGATGATCCATTATTAACAACATGAAATTCGGCGTCAACATTATTTTACACACTGATAATGAAGAGTACGCAACACATTCTTGCCTCCCTCCCACACACAAACTCTTCCGACTGTGAGTCATTTTAAAGTTTTTTCTGAATGACTTTTTATTTGAAAATGTTAGTGTATTCTGTGGCACAATGTAACGGGGGTGTGATTACCTTAGTGGCTTAGGTGCTGGCTTCCCACACGGAAGGCTGAGGTTTGAATCCCGATCGAGACTTCCATCTCAGGAATTACGTTTTTTTTTGCTAGTGGCTTTACGTCGCACCGACACAGATAGGTCTTATGGCGACGATGGGATAGGAAAGGCCTAAGAGTTGGAAGAAAGCGGCCGTGGCCTTAATTAAGGTACAGCACCAGCATTTGCCTGGTATGAAAATGGGAAACCACGGAAATTCATCTTCAGGGATGCCAGCAGTGGGATTCGAACGCACTATCTCCCGGATGCAAGCTCACAGCCGTGCGCCCTTAACCGCACGGCCACCTCGCCCGGTCAAGAATTACGTGGCGTCGGAAAGGGCGCCCCAGAACGCGTGGCGTCGGGAAGAGCGCCCCGTATTAAACCCCCAGCCAAATTCAAAATAAGCCTGGGTGGCTCCCGCGACTCCAGAAATAACTGGGATAAGCTGAAGAAAAATATTTTTTGTCGGTATAATTTAACTCCACCTAGGAACATCTCAAAAATCAGTCCGTGGAAGGAAAAAAAATGGAGGTAGAATAAACATCAATTCGTCATTGGCTTATTTTGTGCTTGCCTGCCTGTGTGCTATTTGTATCATAGAAAATTACAGGTGATCTACTTGATAATAAACGGCATTACAGACATTTGGAAATGATGGTTAAAATCCCACAGAAATCGCCAGGAGACAGCGTCTTGCCATCTTTCTAAAGTGTTACTGGCTAAGTGGCTAGTACTACAAGAAGGGGAAAAAATTATATCTATAGTTCCTATTTCGAATTGTATATAGGGAAAACGCTTACATATGACACTTCTAATGCCCTAACTAACGAAAAGTTATGGGTTCTTATTTCTTTTATTTTCAGTAATGTTATTGTATTTTAAGATATTCGAGGGCTTTATGTTCTTTAGTATGAAGAGGAAAACCTGATTTTCAGCCTGTGTACGTAGGGTACGTGAGCGATGTCCTACTTTTACCCGTGCAAGTAACTCGGGGATCTGAGGCAATATAATTAAAATATCGGATCTCCAAATTATTCGGCTCCCCAGTCTTGACTCCCACAGCTATGGCAGTGGATGATCTGCATTGAAATGTAATTTCTTATATTTCAGCCGCTAATGGAGCATAGCCTTTTAAAAAGAAGAAAAAAGAAAAGAGATTAGACATTGTTTTTCTTGGAATATTTACTAGAGGTCTTCGGCGACGGTGATGGCTGTGTGCGCTGATTGTTGGCTCGCGTTTTGGTCGTCTTTCAGCTATATATTTTTGCTTCACAAATAACGCTACTCGTGTTTCCTTTCTGTATATACCAACCTGAATAAGTAAATGTGCTACCTTATGTACCATGAGAGAAATCGATCAGTGGTTCGATTCCGCGAATTTGACGGTCGTCCTGAGTGGGTTTTCTCTCAGCCTTTTCCACTCTTACACTAGGGAAATTACAAGAGACCTTACATGAATCTAGCCGTAAATAATAACCAGTACACGTAATGAATTCACATTGCTGATGGGGAGCTGACTGATGACTGTTGTGTCACTTGCTCCTAACTGAATAAACAAAAACCTGACATCTTGCTTGCTAGTTGTTTTACGTCGCACCGACACAGATAGGTCTTATGGCGACGATGGGACAGGGAAGGGCTAGGAGAGGGAAGGAAGCGGTCGTGGCCTTAATTAAGGTACAGCCCCAGCATTTGCCTGGTGTGAAAATGGGAAACCACGGAAAACCATTTTCAGGGCTGTCGACAGTGGGGTTCGAACCTACTATCTCCCGAATACTGGATACTGGCCGCACTTAAGCGACTGCAGCTATCGAGCTCGGTAAACCTGACATCTGATATTAGCAAAACCTGTAAGGAAAACCATCAGTTTCACACCAAAGACAGTGCAGGAATATCTTTCACTTGCTTTACTTTTTAAAATTTGTGTGGCTGTTAAAACTTGGTGCAACCCTTGTAAGGCAGATCCTCCGATGAAAGTGGGCAACATTTGCCGTAGAAAGTGACCTGTGGGTCGTTGCGTTGTGTTCGTCGCAGGAATATGCTAACATGTGCTTTTAATATATTTAAAAAAAAAACATCAATCCCCCATTTTACTGTAGGTGAAAATGTATTATGTATTGAAGGGCTAATAACAACAATAGACCAATAATGTTATTGGTTTCATGTCCCACTAACGTTTCTCTCCGTTTTCGAAAACGTTAATATGCCAGAATTTTGTCCCGCAGGATTTGTTTTACGTGCCAACAAATCTACCGATAAGAGACTGCCGTATTTGAGCACCTTCAGTACCACCGAACTGAGTCGGAAGCAAACCCGCCATCTTGGGCTCAGAAAATCAGAACCACTTAGCCCGGATTGATCAACTGAAAAACTCAAAACTATGGAGGGGGGGGGGGGGTGATATCCGAGTGGCATTTGTTTCTCACCAAGGCGGCCACAGAGACTTTTAGTTGAAAAGTCATGTCCCAGTGGTTCGGATTCCGCGTAAAACTAGAGGTCCTGTGGCCAAGATCACGATATAGACAGTCGCGTAAAACTACATGAGTGCTTTGTTTTTTATTCAAAATAGGAAACAGAATCAATCGATTACTGTTTAGATATTTAATTCTGGAGTGTGAATTTAAGTCCCATAATAATTCTTGAATTTGATATTCATTTTCTTTTCGCAGCTTCACAGACGTGATGTGGCAGTTGATTAAAGTGTGCAATTTAAACTTGTCCTGAAACCTCGAATTTAAAAACCACAACTTTTGAAACGCCTTTAAATATGCCACTGCGTGGAAGGTAAGACCATATCTTATTTCAAGCAAAGAAGATCATGTAAATGCGTCTCTCGTTCCAAGATATATCTTAACATTCTGTTTTAAAAATACTGATAAGAAAGCGATATTGTGTATTGTTTCTAATCATTTTGCTCACGTGGCTAAGGTTTTATTGTTGATAACTCATTTTCAAGAATTTCGCAGTCACTAACGGTGCATTTTGCAAACTCTTGTGAGTAGGAATATGGCGTGTTCCTCGTTTGAGTGAATCTTGACTGTCCTTAATGTTGGTAATGTCATTGGTGTATGACAAATTGTAAAACCTTGATTTATTGAACATAAAACATAAGACACAGTGTGTGGAACTGTATTTCTTTCTTATCAGTAACTGTGAAACTGTATATTCAAATATTTGAACACCTGTAATCAAGACAACGACTCGGAATGGATCTTATGTGTATATGAGCGTCCTCGTATGATCGAAGCCATCGTCAGCCAGGGAATTGACATTTCCTTGTGAAACACACACTGTAAAAACATTCATATATATTTCATCGATTCCAGAAATCTCACTGAGTGGGAAGGTATGGTTAACGGTCCTGAACACTCACAGGCATTACCTGTAAGAGATACATGTGTACAGTAATGTAAACGTAGGGGAACAGTATTTGACCCTTTGTTTGAACAAGGATTCCGCTTGAGGCGTGAATACATTCAGCCATGTAGCTGTTACCTTGCATTCGAGAGATGCTGTGTTCGAGTCCGACTATCGGCACCCATAAAGATTGTTTTCCGCGGTTTCTCATTTTCAAAGCAGGCAAATGCTGGGGCTGTACGTTAGTGAAGATCGCGGTCGCTTCCTTTCCAATCCTTGTACCTCAGTGAAGGTCACGGGCGCTTCCTTCCCTATCCTTGTACGGTACCTCAATGAAGCTCACGGGCGCTTCCTTCCCTATCCTTGTACAGCACCTCACTGAAGGTCACGGGCACTTCCTTCCCAATCCTTGTACCCTAATGAAGGTCACGTTTGCTTCCTTCCCTCTCCTTGTACCCTAACGAAGGTCACGTTCACTTTCTTCCCAATCCTTGTACAGTACCTCAATGAAGCTCACGGGCGCTTCCTTCCCTATTCTTATACAGTACCTCAATGAAGCTCACGGGCACTTCCTTCCCTCTCCTTGTACCCTAATGAAGGTCACGTTCGCTTCCTTCCCTATCCTTGTACAGTGCCTCAATGAAGGTCACGGGCGCTTCCTTCCCTCTCCTTGTACCCTAATGAAGGTCACGTTCTCTTCCTTCCCTATCCTCGTACAGCACCTCACTGAAGGTCACGTTCGCTTCCTTCCCTATCCTCGTACAGTACCTCAATGAAGGTCACGGGCGCTTCCTTCCCAATCCTTGTACAGTACCTCAATGAAGGTCACGGGCGCTTCTTTCCCAATCATTGTACACTAATGAAGGTCACGGGCGCTTCCTTCCCAATTCTTATACAGTACCTCAATGAAGGTCACGTTGGCTTCCGTCCCTCTCCTTGTACCCTAACGAAGGTCACGTTCACTTCCTTCCCAATCCTTGTACAGTACCTCAATGAAGCTCACGGGCGCTTCCTTCCCTCTCCTTGTACCCTAATGAAAGTCACGTTCGCTTCCTTCCCTATCCTTGTCCAGGACATCAATGAAGGTCACGGGCGCTTCCTTCCCAATCCTTGTACAGTACCTCAATGAAGGTCACGCGCGCTTCCTTCCCAATCCTTGTACGCTAATGGTCACGGGTGCTTCCTTCCTAATCCTCTTGATGGAAAGATCCAGATCGACAGCTTTTGATTTTTAACCCCTTATTAACCTCTATAAAAATGTTAAAATTCATGACCGAAATCCATACTAAATGATTTCGAAATTCACCAGAGACTAACAATAATGTGAATTCTTGCAGTAGAATGCAAAATACAGTAGGTACTCGTTTCCAAAATACCAGTTAAAGTTGTCTTTGATATTTTCTTACTTAGACATTTCTTTGGTTTACTGTGCTTCCGATTTTCTTCAATGTTGACCATTTTGATGGTTTATTACTTTTTAATTTTTTTTTAGAATCTGATTTCCTTTTGAAACTAATTTGCTACCTGCAATTGTAATTATCTTTACTCTGCTCTTTAAATAGGTTAGACTGGAAGTGGAAAATGAACTTGTATTTCAAGAAGACGTGGTATAAAGTTACATTGTATATCGAAGTGTATTTGTGTCATGTATGAAACCTGATATTATTTGCCTGGTATAATATATTTTATTTGCCTGCACTGTAATTTCGCCTTCTGACCATGACAGATACACAATATTTAGGTACTCTCAACTTGCCATGAGTATGGAACTACATCTCTATTATCTGAAACCCCGCTTCCTTTCGTCTGCCAGTAATTTCCTTGTGTTTGCATTACATTGAACGTGGCGCCACTACTGTATCCGCCACTGCACTCATCCTCATTGTTAGTGAGGCTCTGGATGATCAAAAAACTTGAGTTGTCAAAGGTCACTAAATTAGTAGTCATCATGAAGGGAGATAGACTACTGCATTCCATTAACGCTCGAACGCATGGAAAAGAACGATATTGTTTCCAACCTAGATTATCAAGTTATCATATTCACAGAAATATATATTCGATACTGGCAAGCCTAGTATAAAAGGGCGCAATGTTTTTCCACCGCAGAAAACGTCTTTGGCTAGAAACACTGATAATCGGACCAAGATTGTCTCCTGGAGAAAATCACTCTAAAAGGAACACACTGGTACAGGCCTTTCTAGAAGGTGAGATTATGCTTAGGCCTATTAAGGCAAATCTCGTTATGGTAAGTGTAATGCTCGACATTTCATGTATCTCCGTGAAACTGTTAACAAGTAGCCTAAATCCATGTAAGAACCGACCGAATTGGCTGCGTAGTTCAGATCGAGAAACATGAACTTGCATTCGGGAGATGGTGGCTTCGATCCCTCCATCAGCAGACCTGAAGATGATTTACCGCAACATCCAATGTTCACACCAGGTTAATGCTGGGGCTCTACCTTAATTAAGATCACGACACTACCTTCCCAATCCCAACGCTTTCTCATCCCTGTCACCAAAAATCGTCTACGTGTCAGGGCGATGTTAAACCCTTAGCAAAAATTTAAAACAAAAATCAACGTAGGGATGAATATCCAATGGTAAGAACAGTTCTTATGTGTCCAATAGATAATAAAACACTTTTCATCCTACCCCAGATATTTTTGTGGTTGCTAGAGTCGTCTGGCTCAGTTTGGGTTTTGGGAGGGAATTTAGGGCCAGGCGGCCGCCCTGACACCACGTGATTTTTCAAGTTAAAATTCATCCGGGAGGAAAGCCAACAGCTTAGCCACTACGCTAATCAAACACCGTTCCTAGTAGATAGAAAACCTAAAAGGTTCCTACCTACCTCGAAAACCATGTATATTAATGTATATGTGTACGAGACGTATGTATGTAGACCCTAGGTATTGGGAGAGAACCAGGAAGCCAAACTCGAATGGATCAATCCCGAAACGGGGCGACTTCCGGTGGTTCTGTATAGCGTGTCCTTTACGCCAGCCACGTTCGACTCCTTGGCTGAATGGTCAGCCGTGAGGCCTTCGGTTCCGAGTGTCCCGGGTTCGATTCCCGGCCGGGTCGGAGATTTTAACTTTCATAAGTTAATTTATATGACTCGAAGTATGGGTGTTTGTGCCGTCTTCAGCATTATCATCTTAGGTAAGGCCCCATCCTCACATACGCGCAGGTCGCGTCAACTCCGAAAACATGCACAAGGTTTCTTCAGAGGCCACACTCAATAATAATAATAATAATATACCCCAGGTACGTCCACGATTCAGAGGAAACTCATCTCGTAAATCAAATATTGAGATAGCACTAGGTTTCCTACAGCCCATTGTGACGAATTACATTCAAGCTCATATCAGTTTACTTGGCAGATAAATTATCTTTCATATAAGGTAGGCATTAGCAATTCTGTTGTCGGTCTGGTGTCGAACGCATTTCTTGATTGAACACAATTGACTGAGAAGGCTAGTCCCACTGCCAGCTCTGTGCTCGGCCTGGTGTCGAACACAGTCGACTGAGAAGACTAGTCCCACTACCAGCTCTGTGCTCAGCCTCATGTCGAACACAGTAGACTGAGAAGACTAGTCCCACTACCAGCTCTGTGCTTAGCCTGGTATCGAACACAATGGACTGAGAAGACTAGACCCACTACCAGCTCTGTGCTCAGCCTCATGTCGAACACAGTAGACTGAGAAGACTAGTCCCACTACCAGCTCTGTGGTTAGCCTGGTATCGAACACAAAGGACTGAGAAGACTATACCCACTACCTGCTCTGTGCTCGGCCTGGTGTCGGACACAGTCGACTGAGAAGGCCAGTCCCACTACCAGCTCTGTGCTTAGCCTGGTGTCGAACACAATGGACTGAGAAGACTAGACCCACTACCTGCTCTGTGCTCGGCCTGGTGTCGAACACAATGGACTGAGAAGACTAGTCCCACTACCTGCTCTGTGCTCGGCCTGGTGTCGAACACAATGGACTGAGAAGACTAGTCCCACTACCAGCTCTGTGCTCGGCCTGGTGTCGAACACAGTAGACTGAGAAGACTAGTCCCACTACCAGCTCTGTGCTTAGCCTGGTGTCGAACACAATGGACTGAGAAGACTAGACCCACTACCTGCTCTGTGCTCGGCCTGGTGTCGAACACAATGGACTGAGAAGACTAGTCCCACTACCTGCTCTGTGCTCGGCCTGGTGTCGAACACAATGGACTGAGAAGACTAGTCCCACTACCAGCTCTGTGCTCGGCCTGGTGTCGGACACAGTCGACTGAGAAGACTAGTCCCACTACCAGCTCTGTGCTCGGCCTGGTGTCGAACACTAGTGCTAGATAAAATGCATTGCACATCGTGAATTGTCTGGACAGCCTAGTCTGAGGACCAGCCTGCTCGGTGGGCACGAGAGAGGAGGGATCTTCAATTGCCAATTTTCTACTTTAAATGAAGTAAGAGATTTTTTTATTAGGACTGTATCAGCTTTTAAACCTCCCCCTCCTTCTCCGTCTCCCCCTCTTCTTCTTCGTCCTTCTTGTCTAAATTTAAAGTAATGACCCTTCTTCCTCACTCAATCCCCTTGCCCCTCTGTCCTGTCTTCCTTCCAAAGCATCAGCTTTTCAACGGCAATTGCTCCCAATAAAGGATACTTATGCTTTCTTTTTATTATGGCCACTACTACTTTTTTAATTTTTATTATTTAGAAACAGTTCTGAAGCGATTAAACACTTGTGAAAGCTGATGCAACCGTGGGAATTCTCCTGCGCTATAGTTGGCATGTGGCATGGTAATCTGGTGTGCTTTAAATTAGGATCCTTATTTTATTAAGTACGTTATATAGAGGCCTATTACATTGTGGCAGTTGCGAACAGAGGAGAGACGGGACGAGTAAGAATATAATACAGCTACTTCCGTTTTATTTAAATTGACCTCTCTTTCCCAACGTAACATGTCTGCGCTAATGCTTCTTACAGTATCACCCCATGTTGGACTGGGATTGTGGTGGGGACAGATTATTTCTGCTTAACATGTTCACGACTGGCTACATTTCGCACCTCCATGCATACTTCAGAGTACCGGTACGAGGAATGAGGAAGTACCGGAAAATGGTAATATATCCACAAAGACACCTTAATGGAAAGGAGCGAAATATTATTTTCCTCTTAATTGACTATGTCCTTCATAAAGCTATTTTCTACAATTATTCAATAATTTATTAATGTGATTTGAATTCAGTCTGGGAGAAATGAAAGTCCGCCCCTGTGGTGTAGTGATTAGTGTGATTTGCTGCCACCCCCGGAGGCCCCGGTTCGATTCCCGGCTCTGCCACGAAATTTGAAAAGAGGTACGAGGGCTGGAACGGGATCCACTCAGCATCAGGAGGTCAACTGAGTAGAGGTGGGTTCAATTCCCACCTCAGTCATCCTGGAAGTGGTTTTCCGTGGTTTCCCACTTCTCCTCCAGGCAGATGCTGGGATGGTACCTAACTTAAGGCCACGGGCGCTTCCTTCCCTCTTCCTTGTCTATCCCTTCCAATCTTTCCATCCCCTACCAACGCCCCTGTTCAGCATAGCAGGTGAGGCCGCCTCGACGAGGTACTGATCATTCTCCCCAGTTCTATCCCCCGGCCCAAAGTCTCACGCTCCACGACACTGCCCTTGAGGCGGTAGAGGTGGGATTCCTCACTGAGTCCGAGGGGAAAAACCAACCCTGGGGGTAAACAGATTAAGATGATGATGATGATGATGATGATGATGAAGAAGAAGAAGAAGAAGAAGAAGAAGAAGAAGAAGAAGAAATGAAAATCCACAGCCTGTTTGCAGTCATTCGACTGGGTCAGGAATTGAATGAATGAAGCCCCCATCTAACTTCGAGGATAGGAATTGTGCCGATGCCGAAGCTTGTCGCAATACTCTGGACCAATGATTGATGACTGACAGATGAAATGAAATGATAGTGGAGAGCGTTGCTGGAATTAAAGATGACAGGGAAAACCGGAGTACCCGGAGAAGAACCTGTCCTGCCTCCGCTTTATCCAGCATAAATCTCACATGGAGTGACCGGGATTTGAACCACGGAACCCAGCAGTGAGAGGCCGGCACGCTGCCGCCTGAGCCACGGAGGCTTCATATCTGGAAGACTAAAACAGAATTAATTTGATTTGAAGGATTGGCCTTGCTACTTCTTGAATGCATTCACAAAGGATAAGTTACATTTTGCCTTGCTTGACTTGTTTTACATCAACATCGTGCACTGTGGTTCTGTTTGAAGGTAGGACGTTGAGAGTTGATGACCTACCTGGGTACCTCAGTGAAATGAAGCACTTGGCTGCGTGATGTGCATCTTTCGACTTCAGAGATACATGGGTTTATATTCCACTGTCTGCCATCATTTGAAATGGTTTTCCATGGTTTTCTTGTATCAGTTACAACCAAATGCAGGGATGGTATCTCTCCTAACACCCATTTCCTTCCCAGTCCAAGTCTTTTTCTTTTTCTTTTTCTTTTGTAGCAACTTTTGTGTTAGATAATTCAGCGTGTCGTGGTGCATTCCTTATTTGGCATTATGCTTATTGAAGATATACCGAAGTAAGTTGTGACTAAGGAGTATCCGAGATGTTGTCATGTAATTCCAGCACTCACGAAGTCATTGGATAGACCATAACGAATATAGAATTGATAGTGACAAGCGCGCGTTACCATGTTAAACGTTTCCGTTTTATGCAAGGTTGTCTGATTTTTATACTACTCCGTCGCCATATAAATCTCTTTTTGAAAATTGAAGTGTTTAGAACTTTCTTAGAGAAATAAGCAATTACGTTTTTCCTGAGTTTTTTTGCCAGACCCTCAGGGTAGGGAAAATGTTGTACCTCTTATCCGGAGGTCCCAGATTCGAATATTGGCTCGTCCAAGGATCGTAATCCCAAATGAGGTTGTCTTAGCTGTGTGAGACCCACTGAGGAGCTGCCTGATTTTAGATGCAACAGAGTTGGTCAAAAAAGCCAACTAACGCAGATGAGAATATCAATACGCTGATAACGCGACACTTCAATTTCTGCAGGCCAATTGGCTGGGCAACAGATGTCTGGGCAGGCCAAAACTCTTAATAGTTTTTTTTTTTTTTGCTAGGGGCTTTACGTCGCGCCGACACAGATAGGTCTTATGGCGACGATGGGAAAGGAAATGCCTAGGAGTTGGAAGGAAGCGGCCGTGGCCTTAATTAAGGTACAGCCCCAGCATTTGCCTGGTGTGAAAATGGGAAACCACGGAAAACTATTTTCAGGGCTGCCGATAGTGGGATTCGAACCTACTATCTCCCGGATGCAAGCTCACAGCCGCGCGCCTCTACGCGCACGGCCAACTCGCCCGGTCTCTTAATAGTTTGTTTGTACCACAGTTGCCATGCATTACAGGTACTTCATAGCAGTCCCAAGTAAGTATCGTCATACACACCATCACAACCTTAGTTCCAGCTCTCACTTGAACACGGGGCTCATGACAATAACGATAATAATAATAATGGTTAAGGCGTAAGAAGGGGAAGGGGTGATATGGGCGGACAGGGAATTAACTAGAGCATAATTTAACACATTTTTTATGTATTTCCTTTTTTATTTAAAATTTGATAATAGAAAATCTGAAAGAACAATAACAATCTTACATCGAGCTAGTCAGCTCCTACAGCAATGACTTAAAATCCAAAAATCAAGTACTATCTTGAGATAATTCTTCTTCTTCTTCTTAATCTCTAGGGTCAGTTTTTCCCTCGGACTCAGCGAGGGATCCCACCTCTACCGCTCTAAGGGCAGTGTCCTGGAGCGCCAGACTCTGGGTCGGGGGATACTACTGGGGAGGATGACCAGTACCTCGCCCAGGCGGCCTCACCTGCTATGCTGAACAGGGGCCTTGTGGAGGGATGGGAAGATTGGAAAGGATAGGCAAGGAAGAGGGAAGGAAGCGGCTGTGGCCTTAAGTTAGGTACCATGCCGGCATTTGCCTGGAAGAGAAGTGGGGAAACCACGCAAAACTACTTCGAGGATGGCTGAGATGGGAATCGAACCCACTTCTACTCAGTTGACCTCCCGAGGCTGAGTGGACACCGTTCCTGCCCTTGTACCACTTTTCAAATTTCGTGGCAGAGCCGGGAATCGGGGGGTGGCAGCTAATCACACTAACCACTACACCACAGAGGCGGACTTGAGAGAATTACAAATGCTAATTTACACAGAAAAGAGCTGGATCGTTCTTGGCAGTCATAAGATTTGCAAGAGCACGATTTGCTCCTCTCCTTCACACTACAAGGGAGCCTGCGCTCCAAATATATCATAGTCCAGCCTCACAGAGGCATCAGTTCCTAATAGCGCACTTACAACCCATCGGTTGTCCTTAATTAAAAGTATTTGCATAAGGTAGCCCCGAGGTGGGCTTATCTATTGCTCAACAATTTATAACTTTCTGTTCCTCAAGGGAACACCAGAAACAATTACTAAATAAACAGGGGCATGAGAGCCCATACTAAATGGCCTTAATGTAAAAAGAAAAGGTTGGTTGAAACCGGCCATGAACAAAATGCAAGGAGGCGAAACACCTGCACTGCTTCTAGAAGTTCTTCAAAACTCTAAATGGGCTTATGGCCCAATGGAACTGAGGCTAAGCCTATTCTACACCGGGGTGACTAAATGAGAAACATTAAATATCAAAAGAGTGTTAAGAATTTTGGAGGTTTTAGAACTTAAGTTGAATGGGAATCAAGAGAGAGTAATCGCTCTTTGTTCCCTTACGTTACATATTTCCCAGTAAGGAATAGAACAGAGTTCTCAGACTGGCCGAAAATTCTACATTTAAACCACCAAATTTTGAAATTTACACGAGCCGAGCCAATATCGGATCTGCCAAGTTGGGCTCAGAAGGCCAGCATTCTACCGTCTGAGCTACTCAGCCCGGCAAAATCATTACAAAAGATGTTCTGAGTTATAAGGTGGTATACAGCTCCTTACCTATCAACAAAGGAAAGTAAGCAAAATCATCTCCGTACAGGAGTGGTGGAAGGTAAATGCTTCCACTATCCGTACCCTCGGCTCTTGGTGGAGTGGAGTGGTTAGCTCCACGCTCGGCCACCTTTGCCCCCAGGAATTAACCTGGTACTCATTTTTGTTGTAGGCTGAGTGAACCTGAGGGCCGTGTTCACCTCCGAAAGTGGAAATCTCGATTCTTAAATTTTTGGACTTCTTGACGGGGAATCGAACCCACGTCCTTTCGGGTGAACCGAGCACGCATTTATCGCCTCGGCCAGGTAGCCCCTTGCCTATCAACCCTATTGTAAAATTACTTCTTAATTTTATTCACAGGAGTTTCGTTTATATCAAAGAGGTTTTTCTCGTGAGACTGAAAATATCGATCCGTTTCACTGAAGTCCGTTTTGAACTGTATAAAGAGTCATACAGGGATAAAGTCCATTTGGGGCAGATTACCAGTTTATTCAGAGTCAATTATAGATTTGATTTTTGTTCCACAAATTGCAAGCTACTCTAGACACGAGCAATTGAAACTGTGTATAGAATCTATGTGTAATGGCAAGAAAATGACCCACTTACAAATTGATCAAATTGCACAGTGTTTTAAAATAGTACTTAAATAACTTCAGTTTGTTAATGGAATTAAAGAACCACGTATTGCTGCGAACTAGACTTGAGGAGTGCCAATTAAAGAGTGGTCAACACACAAAGTCAGCATGGCCATAGTTTTCAAATATGTAAGCCTCATAAAACCAAACCCCATGTAACTACAGCCCTGAAGGGTCTTGGCCTACCAAGCGACCGCTGCTCAGCCCGAAGGCCTGCAGATTACGAGGTGTCGTGTGTTCACCATGACAAATCCACTCGGCCGTTATTCTTGACTTTCTACACCGTGGTCGCTATCTCACCGTCAGATAGCTCCTCAATTCTAATCACGTAGGCTGAGTGGACCTCGAACCGGCCCTCAGGTCCAGGTAAAAATCCCTGACCTGACCGGGAATCGAACCCGGGGCCGTCGGGTAAGAGGCAAGCACGCTACCCCTATACCACGAATGTAAGCCTAACGATGGTACATTTATCGGCACGCAAAATAACTTCCAGGGGACAAACTTTCGGCACCTCGGCGTCTGCGAAAACCGTAAAAGTAGATAGTGGAACGTAAAATCAATAAAATTATTATTATCATAATCTACTTAAGCTGAAATCGCCGGCCTGCCTCTTAGCCGGTGGCCCCGGGTTCGATTCCCGTCCAAGTCAGGGATTTTTACCTGCATCTGAGGGATGGATCGAGGTCCACTCAGCCTACGTAATTACAATTGAGGAGCTATCTGACGGCGAGATGGCGGCCCCGGTCTCGAAAGCCAAGAATAACGGCCGAGAGGATCCGTCATGCTGACCACACGACACTTCGCAGTCTGCAGGCCTTCGGGCGGTCGCTTGTTAGGCCATGGCCCTTCGTGACTGTTGCGCCGTGGGGTTTGGTTTTTAACCTGATATCAGCCTGTCCCCGGGTCAAATGATGAAGCCTCGACTAGCGCCAAGGTATTCAAACGTGCCGGCTGGCGAGACCTGTCGCACACTCCAGAAAGATGACAAATGAATATTTGCGAAGTGTAATTGGAATGAAAATAACAGGGGAAAGCACAAATCCTGGAGAAATGTAGATCCGGAAAAAAGTGATGAAAGGCCTATGTTTAACCGTCTGTGCCACCTAAGAACCAATATTAACAACAAAAATAGTAATAATGATAAAACCGGGCGAGTTGGCCCTGCGCTTAGAGGCGCGCGGCTGAGAGCTTGCATCCGGGAGATAGTGGGTTCGAATTCCACTGTCGGCAGAACTGAAGATGGTTTTCCGTGGTTTCCCATTTTCATACCAGGCAAATGCTGGGGCTGTACCTTAATTAAGGCCACGGCCGCTTCCTTCCAACTCCTAGGCATTTCCTATCCCATCATCGCCATATGACCTATCTGTGTCGGTGCGACGTAAAACCACTAGCAAAATAATAATAATAATAATAATAATAATAATAATAATAATAATAATAATAATAATAATAATAATAATAATGCCGGGATGAGTGGCTCAGACGGTTGAGGCGCTGGCCTTATGACCCCAACGTGGCAGGTTCGATCCTGGCTCAGTTCGATGGTACGACTATTTGAAGGTGCTCAAATAGGTCAGCCTCGTGTCGGTAGATTTACTGACACGTAAAAGAACTCCCGCGGGACTAAATTCCGGTACCTCGGCGTCTGCGAAAACCGTGAAAGCAGTTAGTGGTACGTGAAGCCTATAACATTAATAATAATAATAATAATAATAATAATAATAATAATAATAATAATAATAATAATAATGTGAGATCATTCAGCATCTCATATTGTGGGAGTCTCTCCTACGTTCCATCCTAAACCTGTAGCATGTTATCAATGCTATAAACTGGCCACAGCTGTTGACAGCGCCCAGTACGAAGTGTTAAATTCAGGGGCAGCCATATTAAGAAAGTAATTTTTCCTCTCGTTCTCGACCGGCTATTCCAAGAGACATATTCACAACTAGAGGTGGAAACTCTTTTGATTCCAGATTTGTTATTTTTGTGGGACGCGAATGTAGTGTGGCGCTCACTCTTAAAAGCTTGTGCTGGAAACTTGTTCAATTACCGCTCCCTCTACTGTAGAATTGTAATTTATAGATGTCTGTGATGTCGAGTGTAGAGCTCCAGGCGCGCCACACTTACATCGCTAGAACTTGATTGGCCAAATTTTTATGTCATTCAACTGCACCTCCATTTCATTTCGATACCCTTAAATTTATTAGAAAAGTCACCTCGTTGATTAAAAGTATTGAACTAGTTTAGAGTAAATATAACATGTGGTCCAAAGGCACGGTAATATTCAGAAAGGTAGCCATCAATTTCATGACCTGAATTCATAATTAAAGACATTTCACAATGAGATATGATGCACGCTTGACTTAACTGAAATGCTTAGAGTTTCTATTTCACTTTAGGATGAAATATATTTTCGTATTTCTCTAGGATACCCATACCTCACATAATCCCAGACAAAAACACATTTTCTTTTTCACCATTTTCTTGACATTGTTCCCTGTTCGAAGTAAAGCAGAGTCCAGAATGAGTGTGTATTACAGAAATCTGTTGTAACGTGCTTAGTGCACCTCGGACTGAAGGAGAGTAAATATTGTTTCTATTTCAACAAAGAATTTCCACTTCAGTAACAAGTGTGGACAATTTTACGACAGTCGTCGAGACTGAATTTACAACGGAATGCAGCATGTTTTTTGGGGTTCGAACACTTATTTTTCATATGAAGGCTTTGTACTCACTTCTTTAGCGACTTACAGCTGAAGGCCTTATGCGGATAATGTCCTTCTTTATTTAGGATACTTTTTTCGTGTTTCTTTTCTAGTCCTTATCATTCATATTCACCTATGCTTAATTAGACAAATCATTCATTACCACACAGAATACAATCCGAATTGTACAGTATGTACGGTCATTGAAAGAGGTGACCATTACTAATACATAGGTTTCATTACTGACTGCAACTTAAACTGGTCCAAGCATATAAAAAAAATACTGTATAACTACAAAAATCGTACCAGCGCTTGATGCACTGTCCAGGCTTCGTCACAAAAGCATACACTTGTCCTTATTCTCTAACACACCCACATTTATGCTACATTATCATATCATGGGGGTTTCGCATCAAAGAAAATTTAAATCTGTTAAGAATTTCTACGCACAAAAAAAGAGCACTTCGAAATATATTTGACCTACGTACCATTCTATTTGCCTTCAAACGTTGTCTATCAAACAGCTGATATATTACCAGTCTCAGAAAGCATAAATCTCCATGGCAATTTTTCAGATTGTCTCTCAAATACCATTCTGCCTCTAAACTGTAATATTTATCATCTTACTACCACATAGGCTTAAAATTTCCAATCTACCAATACCACAAAATATGGTCTAAAGACCCTATGTACCGGGCGAGTTGTCCGTGCGGTTAGGAGCGCGCAGTTGTGGGCTTGCATCCGGGAGATAGTGGCTTTGAACCCCACTGTCGGCAGCCCTGAAGATGATTTTCCGTGGTTTCCCGTTTTCACACCAGGCAAATGCTGGGGCTGTACCTTAATTAAGGCCACGGCCGCTTCCTTCCCACTCCTAGCCCTTTCCTATCCCATCGTCGCCGTAAGACCTATCTGTGTCGGTGCGACGTAAAGCAACTAGCAAAAAAAAAAAGACCCTATGCCGTGCGGTTAGGGCCGCGCAGCTTGAGCTTGCATCTGGGAGATAGTGGGTTCGAACGCCACCCCTCAGGATGGTTTCCCGCGGTTTCCCATTTTCATACCAGACAAATGCTGGGAATGTACCTTAATTAAGGCCACGGCCGCTTCCTTCTCACTCCTAGGTCGTTCTTATCCCATCCTCGCCATAAGACCTACCTGTGTCGGTGCGACGTAGGCTAAAGCAAATTAAAAAAAAAAGACTTTGTTATCCTCGGGTATGAATGTGTATAAAAATCTACCTATTGATATGAAGTCAATAAACAATATATCTGGCTCCATGGCTAAATGGTTAGCGTGTTGGCTTTGGTCCAGAGGGTCTCGGGTTTCGATTCATATGTTTAACTATGTAAGATCGAAACCTACTCTTAGTGACTCGTTGAACCCTTGGCTGAATGATCGAGCATTCTCGCCTTTAGTTCACGGGGCCCCTAGTTCAATTATCGGGCGGGGCGGGGATTTTAATCTTCATTGATTATTTCCTCTGGCTCGGGGATTGAGTATTTGTGCCCACTCCAACATCACATTTCATCCTAGGTAGGGCTTCAGTCTTACAGACGTGCAGGTCGCCCATGGGTATCAACTCGAAAGACCTACACCAGGCCTCTCCTTAGTTCACATCCCGTAATTAAATTATAAGTTACTCATTAAGGAGTTTCAATGCAGTCGTCAGATCGCTAGCCTACTTAGCCTAACAAGTCACAAATAACATCATCGTAATTCCCTTGGGTGAAGGATGGACTCGAACTACCGGCAGGTGAGCGGGCAGCAAACGACTGAGCATGTTTTCACTGATCCATACCTGTCGAAAGCCTTCATTATGGGCTCCAACGTCGGAGACTGATGTGATTCACTAACGAGCGAATTAACTATCACTGTCAAGCTTTGAACATGTAGAGACAATCATAGGACTCAAGTGGGATCTTGGTCTTTATTGCTTTTCTATCAACCCTAATTATTCACTATCGAACAAAACACACGTTCGACGCGCGCACGAACACACACACACACACACACACACACACACACACACACACACACACACACACACACACACACACACACACACACACACACACACACACATTCTCTCTCTTTCTCTCGCGTGCGCATACAAACCTAACCTATTTTTAAATTACCCTCATAAAACGTGACATTTTTCAAGTTGCAAAAGCCTTGAAGAGCTAACTCGAACCTTCAGTGCAGAGCGACACTCGACCAAACGAACACAGCCAATGAACAATCGTTAAAGAAAAAAAAACGAAAACAAAAAGAAAAAAGAAAGAAATAAAAATAAAAATGGGCTCGCTGGCTGGCAACACAGTCCGAGATTTACTCCCGGCTATTTCAAGTAAGACTATCGTGATGTGCATTGCATTGTTGTTAGCCGTTCTCGAAATGCATCTTTGGAATGCACTACCAAACCTCGCAGCCAAATCCTCATTGCGAGCGTTCCCCTAACCGTCATATGGATATGTTGCTGGACGCTAAGAACACTGTAGATCTCTTACGAACCGTGTTTTAAATGATGTATTGAGTGGTAGTAGAAATGATGTTTAAAAGTTTAATGACAGTTTCCATTTACAATTAACCGTATAGACCTTGCTTAGTTCCAACAATGCGGTAAACAGAGTTCTAAGCTTCTGAATGATCGGCCGCATATTTATTTATAGATATATCTGGCACCTTCTGTTGCCAATTCCATTCTTTCTCTCCCTCTCCGAAATGGTGAGCGAGTGAGTGTTCTCCGGTTCTTCCGTTTAAAGCCGCGTTCTGCTTCTCTCGCTAATACTTCGAGCCAGATAATTACTTCCTACTTCTTCTTTCACTCTCCAGCAAGGAACTGAACTACTGAGTATTATTTTCAGTTTTGATTCTAGTTCTTTTCTAACATGACAGACATCGGGTTTTGAGCGACCAGGTGGTAGTAATCCAGGGACGTATCCATGAACAAATTTTTGTTGTCAGGTGCAGGCGCAATTAATCACAACTCGGATACATGAGTAAAATCTGGAGTTATTACCTTTTCCTCAACTTGCTTTACATCGCACCGACACAGATAGCTCTTACAGCGAGGCAATGGAATAGGAAAGGCGTAAGAGTGGGAAAGAAGTGGACGTGGACTTAATTAAGGTACAGCCTCAGCATTTTCCTGGTGTGAAAATGGGAAACCACGGGAAACCATCTTCAGGGCTGCCTACAGTGAGGTTCGAACCCATTATCTCCCGGATGTAAGCTCACAGATGCGCACCCCTAACCGCACGGCCAACTCGCCCGGTGGAGTCATTACTAATATCCACTGTTGTTTCACTCATAAAAATAAAATAAGTATTCCCAAAACTGTGAAGGATTGAACTAGTTTTGGAAGCTACTGCGCCAAAAAATCGGAAATGGTAATAGCTTGAATTTCAATGTTGACTTCAGTTGACTTTTAGTGTGATAAACCAAGTTCTGTGCCGCAATGATTTCAGTAGAGCAAATAGTTCTCCAGTGACAGTTTTTCGACTCTCATTAAAATGTATGTCCCTGGACCGAAGAAGTTTTGGGATGCACTCCTTGTCCAATATACACTTTGCTAGCAAACTTGCGTAGGTGATAGGAAATTTACAAGTCGCGGTTAGGGCTATTTGTAGCGAATGTTACCATTTAAACTCGTTCTGATAGAATAGACTTATTGGTAGAGTGTATCATCATCTGTAAATCTCTGTATATCAACTAGGCAATAAATCTCTATGATAATAACTTAGACTTCTTCTTTTCGGTCGCGTTTGTTCCTGGGGACTTAAAAAAGTCACCTGATCACTTTTTTGTGTCAGGAGGAGTACAGCCCATCTGTTTCGGTATAATAAGTTGTATGCTAAGATTACAGCTTCATTTGGTTATCTGTATTACTACGGTTATGTTTATAAGAATATCTGCCACGATAATCGCTGAGTGAAGCAAAACTATTAGCAGAGTATGATCAAAAATGACCGCTATTTTAAAATGTGAAATTTTTATTTCGGATTGGCGGCAAGGGGGCGAGGGGGGGGGGGGGGGCGGTTTGCTCTCGGTCACTCCCCTTCGATACACACCTGGAGTCGCCACACACATGCTGATGTGAAGATAGAGTACAGTTACAATTCAAGTGCTGAGCAGAGGGATCGACACAACGGGTGCCCGTCGGAGCACGCGTCGCGTATGGATAAGCTACTGTATATCTTATTTCAGGTGGAACAGTGCAGGAGTTAGCCGTGACCAAGTATCTGTCTCCTTCTATGAATTTTATGAGTTTATGAGTGACTGACTCATCTAATCCGCCCCGCTCCTCTAGCTTTGACACGGACACAAGTGGGATCGAATCTCACTCTAGGTCATTCTAGAAGAAGTGTGGAATACATCAGTATAGCCATCAAAGCCACGCAGTCCGGCTCCTTGGCTGAATTGACAGCGTAAGTAGGCTTCGGTTCAGAGGATCCTAGATTCGATTCTCGACCGGGTCGGAGATTTTAATATTATACTTGGTCCGGGAAATGGGTGTTTGTGCTGTCTCCATCATCCATGAAACTCGTACACAACACACTACACTATCCTCCACCACAACACGCAATTCCCTAAACACGGCACACGCCGCCCAACGTCATCGGAGTGCCCGCCTTACAAGGGCTGCACCAGACTGTGTTGCCAACTCGTTTCTAATTATGTCTCTACAGACCAAGTCAAAATGCCCTGTATTCACTCTGAAAGTCCCTACTAAAGTTAAAAATAAATAAATGTACTTTCTGTTTCTTTGAGTTCGCCTCGTTCCCTTCTCACTTTTGGCGTGGAAACTTTAATCAAAAGACAAGAACCACCACTAAAGTACCGCTCATGTATTTAAAAGGACTTAAATGCAGACTGAAAAATAAACTGCGTAAACTCCTTATCACCGTGCATATAACTACACGGCTAACTGAATGTATTGCTTGACTACAAGGCGCAAAGGGATTTTGGGAAGAGATGATCGAAGGGGTTCACCTAGCACAAAAATCCACAAAGGATGTAATTTCCACCTACTTATCCACACAAACACAGCGTAGAATTGGACACGCAGTTATATTTCATTATTTTTAGCCTCATCCTTTGGCCAAGAATTTTGAGGTAGATTCAGAAATCCGTCTCGATGACCCTACATTACGAGTAAAAGAGTCAAAAGTCCGTACGCGTAGGGGCATATGCCTACGATTGCCAACACTGCACCAGGCTAGCAATAGCCACACAGAATTATTATTATTATTATTATTATTATTATTATTATTATTATTATTATTATTATTATTATTATTATTATTATTATTATTATTATTATTATTATTAAAGTGCACAGACCCCATCCACGTTACGAGGCAAATATTACATCAGGTGGCTGATTCCAAGGATATAGCCTACCACGTACCTACTTAAAATGAAACAACAACGTAATTTTCCCAAAATGTGTGACTAATGAAAATGTCCCTTGATATGAGGTAAAGGAATGACGGGGACAAAGAGGATACTTTCTTGTTGTTGTTCTAGTGGCCGCTATCACTATGTTGACATGCCAGCACGTGTGTGCAGTCTACCTAATGTGTTTTCCTCCTTTTATGAACATAATGGCTCTTATTGTGCACTTTCAATTCGTCATATCATTTTTATCAAATGTCCTTTGCAAATCATGTGACGGGGTTGTTCCGTCAAGGTGTGACGGTTAGCTTCACCACGCACGAGTCGCACAATGAGCCATCATGCGACTGATATTACCTCTCTTTGTTTCGCTTGTTTGCGTCATCTTACAAGCCTAGAAATATAGATTTTTTTTATGCAGAAGAGTTATTTTAGTACGTTCTTTCTCCTGTCTTTCTCGAAGAAATGCCAAGTATTTGATGCTTTGTGAGTCTTGGAATTCAGGTGACCTGAGGCATAAACAAATTCTTGGCTTGCTCTTACTTGATGGGTAACGAATTCTTATTTCAATTTAACAAGCGCTGATCCGTCATTTTACGACAGTTTATTCATTATTCATTCTCATGCATGTAAGAGCCGTTTGTGTAATGTGTAGGAGAGTATTTAGTACTTCTAGACGTGGTCTACAGTAAAGACATATTTTTCAGTTCGTTACAGCATTTGAATTGTATTTTTCCTCATAAGTCAGACTCTTTGTTGTTGCCGTTGCTTAGTTAAGGGTCTAGGGAGAGCTTGGTCATCAGCTAGATTCAGTTAAATGTTGCCTTATAAAATGCTGTATAGTAGCATCTGGTCCGTCTCCATGGTGAAGTGGTTAGTGTGATAAGCTGCCACCCCCGGAGGCTCGGGTTCGATTCCCGGCTCTGCCATGAAATTTGAAAAGTGGTACGAAGGCTGGAACGGAGTCCACTCAGCATCGGGAGGTCAAATGAGTAGAGGTGGGTTCGATTCCCACCTCAGCCATCCTGCAAGTGGTTTTACGTGGTTTCCCACTTCTCTTCCAGGCAAATGCCGGGATGGTACCTAACTTAAGGCCACGGCAGCTTCCTTCCCTCTTCCTTGTCTACCCCTTCCAATCTTTCCACCCCCCCCCCCCACAAGGCCCCTGTTCAGCATAGCAGGTGAGGTCGCCTGGGCGAGTTACTGGTCATTCTCCCCAGTTGTATCCCCCGACCCAATGTCTCACGCTCCAGGACACTGCCCTTGAGGCGGTAAGGTTGGGATCCCTCGCTGAGTCCGAGGGAAAAACCAACCCTAGAGGGTAAACAGATTAAGAAGAAGAAGATAGTAGCATCTGTAATAGTGTATATGTGACTAAATTTGAGGCTAGGATTTGAGATCGATCTCTGGGACTCTGTAGGTAATGAGGGATCTACTTCATCTAATCTACGAGATGCGGAAAGAGATAATTGAAATAGTTTTAACCGTATGGAGAGAAGGAAGAAAATTTGAATAAGGAAATAGTTGGTAGAATGCCTGCTTACAGTAGTATAACTACGAAATTAAATTAAAATCTGAATCAGCTGCGCTGGGTAGCTCAGGCGGTAGAGCGCTGGCCATCTGAGCTCAAGTTGGCGGGTTCGATTACGGCTCAGTTCGGTGGTATTTTTAGGCGCTCAATTCGTACGTCAACCTCGTGTCGGTAGATTTACTGACATGTAAAGAACTCCTGAGGGACAACATTCCGGCGACTCAGCGACTCCGAAAATCGTGAAAGTAGTTAGTTGGACATAAAATTCATTACATTATTAATTATTTTAAAAAATTACATAAAAACAATAGAAGTACAACACACAATTACGTGAAAACAAAACATTACAAATAATTTTACCAATGTCCGCCTCTGTGGTGTAGTGGTTAGTGTGATTAGCTGCCACCCCCAGAGACCCGGGTTCGATTCCCGGCTATACCACGAAATTTGAAATGTGGTATGGGGGCTGGAACGGGGTCCACTCAGCCTCGGGAGGTCAACCGAGTAGAGGTGGGTTCAATTCCCACCTCAGCCATCCTGGTAGTGGTTTTCCGTGGTTTCCCACTTCTCCCCCAGGTAAATGCCGGGATGGTACCTGACTTAAGGCCACGGCCGCTTCCATCCCTCTTCCGTGTCTATCCATTCCAATCTTCCCATCCCCCCGCAAGGCCCCTATTCAGCATAGCAGGTGAGGCCGCCTGGGCGAGGTACTGGTCATCCTCCCTAGTTGTATCCCCGATCCAGAGTCTGTATCTCAAGGACACTGCCCTTGAGGCGGTAGAGGTGGGATCCCTTGCTGAATCCGAGGGAAAAACCGACCCTGGAGGGTAAACAGATAAAGAAGAAGAAGAAGAATTTTAACAATACAAGACATTTCATGATAACGAAAAGAGAATACGGAGAAATACATTAAAACGAGAAACAAGAAAGGCATGTCAATTGAAATTACCGCAGGTAGGTGATATGAAGAGCAATATTAAACTGCCTACAGACTTAGAAATTGGAATCCAGTAATATTCATGGCTAGATGGTTGCTTTCTTCTTGTATTCTTTTTCTCTTTTGCTAATGGCTTTATGCGAACTAACATTTACGGGTATACGACGCTGCTGGGATGGGAAAGGTAGTTAATTGAGGCACTGCCCCAACATTTGCCCGGTTTGAAAATGGGAAAGCATGGACAAATATCTGCAGAACCTCCTCGAGGGCAGGTTTTCATATTTGTGGAATGAATCATAAAACAAATTACAGCCTCAAATAACAGCAAATAACAATGCTGAGATAATTTATTGCATTTAATTGAATGAAATTGACTCATTCATTTCCTTTGAAACAAAAACAGTAGGTATCAACTTTGTATTTAAAAAATTAGACTTTTTTCTGTATTTCGGTCAGAATTTTTATAAAATGGCATTTCTTTGTCAGTCGTTTCCAAAGTAAGAAGCAAACACGTTTTCTAAAATGCTCATCATGTATGTATGTATGTATGTATGTATGTATGTATGTATGTATGTGTGTGTATGTAGTGGGGTGTGTTGCGTGTAGATGACTATAAATGTATTAAAACAAACACAATCACCCAATCTGCGAGCCAGAGGAGTTCACCGTGTATGTAGGCGCATTCAGAAAACGACTGAATAGAATTTAATGAAAAGTGGTATGTAAGGCCGGGGAAGAAAGCAGTGCAATCTAGGCTAAAAAGTAATTTTATACACACTGTGTGAAATAATAGTTTAGGGAAGGTCTATAACGAATTATGAAATATCTCTGTTAATATTCATTCTATCGATTGACAAACAACGAAAGTTTAAAATTTCTCATTCTGTGCGCAGTACACACTGTTTTCTTGATGAAATATAACGGAAATATTTACGATTTCACATTTTTTATGTCCTGTCTTGTTAATCTTACCGAAGAATCATTTGTAACAAAGATATGAGGAATCGTAAATTGTGATCCTCCCTGCCTTATACATTTTTATCATAGTTACCGGTCCCAGCACTTGAATGTATTGTCTGTCCAAAGCTGGCCATGAAAGGCGTCTGCATGACGTGCAGTCTAGGGGAGTTACCTTGCCGATTGCAACAGCTTGTCTTTGCATATCCGTGGGGAGGAACTGGAGAGTTAGATAACTTTCCTTTTTATCTTGCAATTTCTCTCGATCACACATATTCTGATAACTACTGGTACTTGACACGCTGTTCCATCAAAGTATTCGAGCTATTTGATCCGTTCTATGGAGGCACTGATAGGAATGGAGAGGTTACGTACAGTAGTATTGCTTCACCATCTTGGTCCTACGGCTCCATGGCTAAATTGTTAGTGTGCTGGCCTTTGGTCCAGAGGGTCCTGGGTTCGATTCTCGGCCGGGTCGGAGACTTTAACCTTAAATGGTTTATTCCCTTGGATGGGGGACTGGGTGTTTGTGCTGTCCCTAACATCCCTGCAACTTACACACCACACATAAGACTATCCTCTACCACAATAACACGCAGTTACCTACACATGGCAGATGCCGTCCACCGTCATGGGAGGGCCTGCCTTACAAAGGAGTCCACCCGGCTAGAAATAGCCACCCACGAAATTATAATAATGCCAACTTGGCCGACGTGTCGAAGACAGATACGATAGCTAGTATCCGTATATAATCGTGAATTCTTGTCAGTAGAGTATCTATACGAATATGACATCTCCTGCAGTTCTCTAATAACTGCAGCATCAATTCATTAATAAAATATTGGCAGTATATTCCATTTACATCCGATCAAGCATTCTAGTAACTTATATGGTATATTCGATCACCAGGCTCACAGTGAAAAATTATTTTTAATAATCTCTGCTGGGAATTTCTTCCGATGATTTGTTTAAAAACATTCCAAGAATTCAGTATAATAAACGAGTTATCAATAAGAACCTTGGATTCATTCATATAACAATCCTTTTAATACAATTTACCGATCAAAAATTCAAATCTTCAGTGTGTTCATGAAATAAAATAAATGCAAGGAAACACTAGGCATCAGAATTTTTGTAAATATTTAATTTTTTGCGTAGAACGGGCTCTGAAAGATGAAATATTTAGTCTAATTTTTCTGAAATATTAGTCTAATAAAAACCTGTCGGAAGTATACCCTTAAGTGTTTCTTCAATTTACAATCACAAATCTATTACTTTTTTTCTTAAAATTGCAAGAGAAAGATAGGAAGTGCAGTAGAGAAAGACTCGTTGATGTTGAAAAATGCTCACAAATATTAAGCTTTTACGTTCTAACGTTCTATAAATCTGATTAAAGCATTAACGGACTTGAGCTATTATTACTGTGCAGCTTTCTGAAATAGAAAGGAAATGACTCATTTCTGTCTTATTCGCTCTTAAATTCTTTCACTATTTGGTTTGGAAATATAAATTTTATTCGCGCTCAAACCAAATGACCTCTAATGATTTTTTTGCGTATACTTGTGTTCATTCCAATGTTATCCTAACAATTACGCGGTGAAATGAAATGTCGTATGGCTTTTAGCGCCGGGATATCCCAGAACGGGTTCGGCTCGCCAGGTGCAGGTCTTTCTATTTGACGTCCGTAGGCGACCTGCGCGTCATGATGAGGATGAAATGATGATGAAGACAACACATACACCCAGCCCCCGTGCCATTGGAATTAACCAATTAAGGTTAAAATCCCCGACCCGGCCGAGAATCGAACCCAGGACTCTCTGAACCGAAGGCCAGTACGCTGACCGTTCAACCAACGAATCGGACAATTACGCGGTCATACTACATTGAATACATTGAATACATTAACTATTACATCTATGATATAAATGAACGCCAATCATAAAGATACAACAACAACTAACACTAATAGTTAATCAGTAGTAAGGAAGACAAACAACTATACATCCGAGTATTACGTTAAGCAAGAATCAGAGTTCATTGAACCCAAAAGTAACAACAAAGATTAGTTATTAATGTGATGGATTTGAGGTGGGAGTAACCTCGAAGGAATGTCTGACATAGGTGATGAAGCATTCTTTATCAAAGAATAAGTCTTGTAGTGGATAGGATATATTATTATACAGTAACGGTAATAAGAAGAACAATGAGCATTGTCCAAGTGGATGATTTAGGGTTCAGAGTGTAAAAGAGGCCTGGAAGATGTGTAGCTCTTGTTGGCATACAGGAGCTTCGTCTGTACGTCCTGTGATGTCATCACAAGGAATAGCTAATTGCTATTAGGTGGAAATCACCAAAACACTAAGCTTTATTCCAGCATCCAAAATGCGTGGTGATTCCTATAGCTTAAACCAAAGCGCGGCGAATGTAGTGGTTTCGTTAATGAATGCTCCTATGGTTGGAATCTTGGCCAATGCATATGGAGTTCTTGAAATTAAATGTTACCTCTCTGTAGTTCGGATTCCACATAAAACTGGAATGCTGTGGCTACCAAAAATCATGTAAAGCCAGAAGCTTGCTTGCTTAGTACATCCTAAACTATGTATACAGTACTGTTGCAATCTTATAGCGTTTCACTTGGAATCACACAGTAAGCTTCTGCTTTTACTGGCAGAAGGCTTCAACACTTCTGAGTTATGAACTATGAGTATGATGTAGTTGTTGATTTAGTTTTCGCGGTGTAAATTAGTTTGAGAGGTTTATTACATTTCACATATAAAGATATAAACCTTCATTTTGGTTAGGATATCCACGGCTCAGAATGTTAAACGGTTTTTTACGCTGTGTTGATTGCAGAACATTGCTTTAAAGCAGTTCGTTCGGCAAAATTTCAAGAAACTAAATGGCATCTTGTATGTCATTATATTACTAGCTGTACTACACGTCGTTAACGGCTATTGAAAAACTCACTGGCATATTTCCATGGCCGACCCCGCGGTGTAGGAGGAACGTGCCTGTCTGCTACCCGGAGGCCCCAGGATCGATTCTCGGCCAGGTCAGGGATTTTAACCTGGATCTGAGGTCCGTTTCGTGGTCCATTCAGCCTACCTGATTACAGTTGAGGAGCTGTCTGACGGTGTGATTAAGCCCCGGCCTAGACAGCCAAGAATAACAGCCGACACCTCATAATCTGCACGCCTTTGACCTGAGCAGCGGTCGTTTGATAGGCTTTCGGGGCTGTTGCGCCATGGAGTGTGGTTTTTATTTTTTTATATCTCCATTATTATAGCTAGTATGGTAAAACACGTGTCATATATACAAGAGTGGAAAATTAATTTCCTACAAATTTTGCTATGTACAGGTTCTGTAGAGAACTATTTCCAGAGATATTTACATGTTTGTAAAAAATGTAATGATAGCGAATTTTTGTTACAATTTCTCATAAGCACAAACGCATGGAACATAAAAGATCGGTAATTATATTTTGCACAATTTTTATCTTTTTCTTCTCCTTTCGCTTTAGCGTTTGTGCCGCTTAGTGGCTGGATCGGCTGGCTTTTGACAACTTTTATCATGTACTCAAGAAAGAATGAGTGCATGGTACTACATGTTTCTCGCATTTAATATTTTTATAAGACTTCATTTTAATTATTATGAAAATATAATTCACCTCTCATGTAGATACCCGCAACAAATATTATATCTATAGGTTATATCTATAGAGAAGTGTACCTGAGAAGAACTACCATGCGCTCCTTTTTTATGAGCGGTTGTACAGTTTTTCGGTAAGTTACAGCTAATATTAACAGAGAAATGTGATATGTCCTGTTATGTCACCCATAATAATGGTACGTCACTGCAGAGTAATCCAATAACATATACCGAGTGAGTTGGTCGTGCGGTTAGGATCGCGCAGCTGTGAGCTTGTATTCGGGAGATATTGCTTTCAAACCCCACTGTCGGCAGCCTTAAAGATGGTTTTTCGTGGTTTCTCATTTTCACACCAGGTAAAAGTAACTTCATTAAGGCCACGGCCACTTCCTTTCCACTCGTGGTCCTTTCCTGTCCCACCGTCGCCGTAATACCTATGTGTGTTGGCGCGACGTATAGCAAACGTTAAAAAGAAAGCAACAAAAAACCCATAGTATACAACTTCTTTTTCTTGTTAGGACACCGTCTCCCTACGAAAGTCGACAGTCCGACTGATAACTAGCGAAACAGCGACTCGAAAGATTGCAATGGAAGTTGTTCCCTACCAGCGGTGCAACTCTTTAAGCCAGAAATTTCTGCGTCTCCTCACAGATCACATTTCCCCTCGATGATGAGTTGGAGAAATTCATGCCGTTCACTTCCCATAATGTGCCCGATGTACCTGCGTTTCCGCTCCATGATGGTTGCTAGAAGCTCTTGTTTTCTTATTTGACAAGCTGAGGACTTCCTCATTGATCTTCCTTTCTACTCAGGATATTCGAAGCATTCTTCTGTACGTTTCGAAAGCTTCAATACGCCTCTCCAGCAAAGGGCTGAGAGTCCAGCATTCGAAACCATACAGAAGGGTAGGGAAAACATAGCATCGCAACATCCCAACTCGGAGCTGAAAGTTGGGGAATAGGGCTCTCATACTGTTCAACAAATGTTTGGCTTACCCAATCCCGGATATTTCATTCTTGGGATCGCAATGCTCACCCTCTATAGTACCAAGATACATGAAGAATGACACTGAACAACTGTGTTGTTTGTATGCAGGGAGGCCTGCTCAGGCGTTTTCGAATATACAGTCAGCTTCGTCTGACCAAATGCTGCACTGATCCCTACGATGTTATTAATAATAATTTGAAGAACATTAAGATTACCGGCTAACACAACTGGATCATCAGTAAAGAGGATGTTATTAATGGCAAAGCCATTTATTCTGATGCCTAGGTTAACATCCTCGACGGCTTCTCTGAACACGGCCTCAGAATAGATATTAAAAAGGAGAGAGGACAGGGCAGAGCCCCGTCACACGCCTCTATGTATAGCTATGTCCCCTCTATTTTGACTTCTGCTGTTTGGTTCCAGTAGAGCTGAGTGGTGATACGTAGATTACCAGCATCAACGGTAGTAGATTTTAAAATCTCAGCGAGTTTTGCATGAGATACGTAAACGTAAGCATTTCGGTGGTCGATGAAGCATGCGTGCCACATTCATATCCACAACCCATCTATCCAAATACCGAGTTTCGAGGTTTTCCCGTGATGTCGATACAAATAAATAAACAAACAAACAAACAAATAAAAAATGAATCTATTTTCGTCTTCTGTACACCTAATCGGAAACAAAATATAAGACAAATATTTGAAGTGTACAGACAAAAATAATAAAATAATAAGTTTGGAATATCAAGGATGCAATGCTATAATAAAGTTACAGAATTTTGTTTATTGTATTGCGGACACATACAACCAGGAAATATAAACATTTACAAACTCAAATGTCTTTCTTCCTATATCTAACACAAATAAACAGTAATAATGGCAAGGTTACAATTTGTGTGTCTTTTTGAATTTTTTTCAAGTGAAGGTTATCCCTTCTTCACTCGGCCTTAGTACCATTACACCGCCACCTACAATTGCATGCATTTTTTTAACATGCTTTTACTTTCCACCGCGTACTTTACGTCTCCACACCATTTATCGTTGTTTATCTGACCTAAGTGAATCATTTTCAAAAATGACATTACGCCGTTCATGCAACTCACAAATAAGATGCTGGATTGCCCATCTTCTCCTCTCAACACTGTAGTGGAACACATCAGATCGGTCGAAATTACCTTAATTGGGCATTGTGCAGTCGACTGCGTACAGTTTATGCAGATACACGGACCGCGGCCGCCCTCAAGAAGTCATCTCGTAATTGTTGAGCAGTCGAAGTTCGTCTCCCATGCCATCCCCCTGTTCGTAGCACTTTTTAGCCCGTCGACCGATACCGGTCTTGAGTGCTATGTCTATGATAATCTAATCCCATGGCTGTAATTTTGCTGAACTCCTCTGCGCTGTTACGCGGATATACCGCTTTTGACGTGGCGTCACATCGTTGGTCACACGGTACCTTCTCCACGTTTTCGACACTACACTTGTGTACACAGTGCTCTCTACCCCTTACAACAGGACTATACACACCCTACCACATAACGTGCCTAATCCCACTATATTCCATTTTATATTTTTGTTGAGGTGTATAGACGACACAGCTTGATGTGGATAGTGTTTTATCTGACAGGACCAAGGCTCGACGCCCATTAACGGCAAGGATTCTTGTTTTATTACCCAGGTGGCTCCTAACTGACAGCCTATTTCTCTGAATGATTTCGTCTGGGGCGAGGTGGTGAGACGCATCACAAGTTATCGTGGTCTGTGACTGAGTCACTCAACCTTCGATCAACCTTCGAAGCCGACGCATTAATTCACAATCAGATAGGGAAGCTTTCTAGAATCCGAGTTCAAATCCCGCCGTTGAAAGCCACAGTCTTGAGTTTGGTTAGGTATTTTCTCTTTTCGCATTTGTTTCAGGTGAATGTTGGGAGAGTACCTTATATAAAATTGCAACACACGTATCGTAGGACCAGATACACTATTACAGATCTCACACATTCCACCCAAACTCAAGTACAAGGCTGGGATGAGGGGCTCAGATGGCAGAGCAGTGGCCTTCTGAGACCAAGTTCGTGGGTTCTATCTCTGTTCAGCTCGGTGGTATTTAATGGTGCTCAAATACATCAGGAATTTTGTCCTGCAAGAGTTCATTTACGTGCCACCAGCAAGTAAACGTACTTAGTGGGACGTAATACCAATATAATTATAATTATTATCAAGCATTTAGAACTCGGTGTAGGCTATTCCAAGTACCTTGGATATTATTCAACAAGTACCGTATCACAACTCAACTTCTGTGTGTCCTAGCACTCACGAATATGGAGGTACGGACATTTGTGACAAATTACTCGAGATACTCTGAGTACGACTTCTAGGCGAATGGTCAGCGATTCAAAGGACCCTGGGTTCGATTCCCGGCTGGACTGGCTCGGGGATTTTAACTACATCTGACTAGTCCCTCTGGATGGGAGACTTGGTGTTTGTGCTCGTTTTAATGCACTCTTCTTCATTTAGTCACAGCACACCACATATCCAACCCCCACAAAAACTCGCAACAGTGAATTCATTCCTCCAGATAGCGTTGGCGTCAGGAAGAGCAAACGGTCATAAAACTGGCCGTACTCCACATGGAGTTATCTTCATTATTTTACGTTCCACTAACTTCTTGTGGTTAATACACATGTGGTGTCGACCCCAATGATTGGGAAAAGTTCAAGAAAGAAAGTAAGAAAGAAAGAAAGAAAGAAAGAAAGAAAGAAAGAAAGAAAGAAAGAACTGCCGAGTGAGTTGGCTGCGTGATACGGGCCACGCAGCTGTGGGCTTACATTTGGGAGAAGATGGATTTGAATCCCACCATCGGAAGTTCTAAAGATGGTTTGCCGTTCTTTCTTTTTTTTTACACCAGGCAAATGTACCTTCATTAAAGCCACGGTATCTTCCTTCCCACTAAACCTTTGCTACATCATCGTCGCGGAAAATCTATCTGAGTTAGTGCAACGTATCAAAAATAGAAAAGAAAGAAGAATCTCGAGATACCTCGAGATCTTTTGTTCTCTCGAGCTATAGTATATTTGATTAAACAAAGGATTGGCTTTTTGAATGCGACAAGTTTGACATTGAGTACAGCAAGTAACTAAATGCGAATCCCAGACCTGTTGCTGTTGACAGAGACGTCTTTCTTCCTGTAGTATTTTCTCCTGGTTCTCAATGGTGAGCTTGCCAAGATTTTAAGGTCTCCTTCACACATGATATCTGAGAATCGTAAAGAAAAAGGGAGAGAGAGAGAGAGAGGTGGGGGCGGGGGAGGGAGGAAGAGGGAACGTAACACTCGACAAACAAGAAAACAAGAAGTAGCCAAAAAAGAACTTCCAACATATTACAAGAGCTCCCTGGCACACAAGCACTGAATGGGAGACAATTCTCTTGGAAGATCTCACAATTAAGAAAATCGTTGGAGCAGTGAATTACGACTAGTGCTTTTAATTTCTGCCGGAAATGGTAGGTTTGGTTCTTAGGAACTAACTGTTTTCTTGGTATTGTTTATGATGCAAGTAAGTTGCATGCTAGTAATTTGGACGAAAGATACGATATTGATGGCTCACAGTACTTCGCAAGACTAGATAGGCTATGTTTAAATTTGACGTTTTAACGAAATACTATTAAATCTATTGTCTTTTTAAAATTAATATCAAATCTATTAGTTCTATGGGAATATTAGGTCCGCCTTCGTAGCGCAACGCTTAGTGTCATTAGCTGCCATCCTCGGAGGCCCGGGTTCGATTCCCGGTACTGTCAGAAATTTAAGAATGGCAGGAGGGCTGGCATGTTGTTAAAATTGTACATGCAGCTCACTTCCATTGGGGGTGTACCTGAAAAGAGCTACACTACCCCGGGAGTTTACTTCACAACGTGCAGGTCGCCTACGGTAGTGAAATCAAAAGACCTGCACCAGACCTCTCCGGAGGCCACACGGCATTTCATTTCAGTGAGAATGAAACTAGGAAACAGCTTTCCCTATTCTCCTTTAAAATTTCCTAAAAACAAACTTACGAGGTTTTACAAGTAACTCAGTGGTATTCATGACAGTAAGAACAGCGACTCCATAGTAGTGATGGGATAATCGAATACAAAATAATCGTTTATTCGTTTATTTCATTTTATTCGATTATACGCTTATTTTTCCATTCGATTATTTTTCGATCATTCATTCGAATGAATAAGGCAATCGAATAGTGAATATTTTTTTTCCATTCTATTATTTTTTCGATTTTTTAATTAATCGGATGAAAGTTATTCGATTATTAAAAGTATTCGATTATTGAACTGAATGATATTTGAAACTCATTCGACTATTTTATTCGATTATTTAAATAATCGGATGGAGGTTATTCGATTATTAAAATATTCGAATATTCCATCATAGCCTCCTTTACCGTTTTTTCTTGTCTATTTTATTTTCGTGAGAGAGTGTCAGATGTGAAGAAACACATCTGGAATGAGAAGCTGTTCTTTTTCCAAAGAAGTTTGCTTACTGTATGTTAAACCATTTAAATAATGCTCTTGTTCGTGGATTGTAGCGTTATTATTATTATTGGCCAATCAAAATACAGTAGTTTAGTAATTTTAAAGACTCACACCTTGAGCCACTCTCTAAATTAGAAGTACTGTTTTCCACGAAAACACTGAAGAGTTGTCTCTCTCAGAGGTCACGGTCGCTTCCCTTCCCAAGTCCTTATCCTACTACAAGCCCCTTCCAAGCTCCCATTGCATCAGAGGGGGTGAAGCAGCCCCAGTCATCACAAGCTGTAAACCTATCGGCAGTGTCACAGGGTTCGCGACATGGGAAGGCGGATGACGGATTTTAATGAAATCTACTTACTACTTACTAGTTCGAGTGCCCACATTCTTGAGGTGCGCGATATTAAATCAAATTACTTTTTCTTTTATTTTTCTTGTTTAATGTAGCACTAATTGATAATGTTCATTATCAACTGTGTACACAATTCAACTATATTTATAAAACACTCCGCCTCTGTGGTGTAGTGGTTAGTGTGATTAGCTGCCACCCTCGGAGGCCCGGGTTCGATTCCCGACTCTGCCACGAAATTTGAAAAGTGGTACGAGGGCTGGAACGGGGTACACTCAGCCTCGGGAGGTCAACTAAATAGAGGTGGGTTCGATTCCCACCTCAGCCATCCTGGAAGTGGTTTTCCGTGGTTTCCCACTTCTCCTCCAGGCAATTGCCGGGATGGTACCTAACTTAAGGCCACGGCCGCTTCCTTCCCTCTTCCTTGTCTATCCCTTCCAATCTTCCCATCCTCCAGCAAGGCCCCTGTTCAGCATAGCAGGTGAGGCCGCCTGGGCGAGGTACTGGTCATCCTCCACAGTTGAATCCCCCGACCCAGAGTGTGAAGCTCCAGGACACTGCCCTTGAGGCGGTAGAGGCGTGATCCCTCGCTAAGTCCGAGGGAAAAGCCAACCCTGGAGGGTAAGCAGATTAAGAAAGAAAGAAAGAAATTTATAAAACACTACGCCTACAATATTATGATGAAACTGTTGTTGGTGATGATAACTACCAGAATGACGATTGGGGTAACAAACGTCGTGTACTGTGTAGCCAACTCATTTTAGTTTTGGCCGGGGAGTTTTTAAGGCCGAATGTCCTTCCTGATGCCAGGTGAATTTTGAGATGGAAATCTCAACCAAGCATAGACCAGGACTCGTCAAATTAACAATAGCATTCATTCCTACACATGTTCCCGGTAATAGAATTATACGAGTAGGCTTATCCCGAAGTGGCCTTCTGCGACAGCTTATTTCCGCCAAGCGCCCTCATAAATTTCCTTACCAGTTGTTGAATAGCTGTTTTCATGGAACCTATCGAAGAGCTTGTGGAACAGGCCTCCGTGTCTCCTTTCATTATTATTATTATTATTATTATTATTATTATTATTATTATTATTATTATTATTATTATTATTATTATTATTATTATTCTGCCTCCGTAGCGTGATGGCTAGCACTATTACCTAACATCCTCGGAGGCCCGGGTTCGATTCCCGGTACTCCTAGCAATTTAAGAAGGACAGGAGGTCTGGTACGTGGCTAAAATTGCACGTGCAGCTCACTTTCATTGGAGGTGTGCCTGAAAAGAGCTGCACCATCTCGGGATGAGAACCCGAGTTTACTGTTACCGCGGGACATAATTAGGTCAGTGGCTGGGCTGCTGGCTTCCCACTCAGAAGGCTGAGATTCGAATCCAGGTCGATTCCAGGGTTGAGATTTTCATCTCAAGAATCGCGCGGCGCCTTAATCGCCTTAAACTCAGAGCCACATCCAAAATGAGCCTGGGTGACTCCAGTGACCCCAGGAAAAAACTGGGATAAGCTGAAGAAAGTATTACTATTATTATTATTATTATTAATCATCTGGCCTCAATTACCGATTGCAGGCCTTTTAATTTGACAGGTTGCATGCACGCCAGTTTGGAGGTTACAATTTACTTATTTATTTTTCTTTCTTAATTCGTTTACCCTCCAGGATCCGTTTTCCCCTCGGACTCAGCGAGGTATCCCACCTCTACCGCCTCAAGGGCAGCGTCCTGGAGCGTGAGACTTTGGGTCGGGGGATACAACTGGAGAAGGGGACCAGTACCTCCTTCATGGTCAAACTGGCGTGCATGCAACCTGTCAAATTAAAAGGCCTGCAATCGGTAATTGAGGCCAGATGATTAATAATAATAATAATAATAGTAATACTTTCTTCAGCTTATCCCAGTTTTTTCCTGGGGTCACTGGAGTCACCCAGGCTCATTTTGGATGTGGCTCTGAGTTTAAGGCGATTAAGGCGCCGCGCGATTCTTGAGATGAAAATCTCAACCCTGGAATCGACCTGGATTCGAATCTCAGCCTTCTGAGTGGGAAGCCAGCAGCCCAGCCACTGACCTCCTCGCCTGCTATGCTGAACAGGGACTTTGTGAAGAGGTGGGAAGGTTGGACGGTATAGACAAGGAAGAGGGAAGGAAACGGCCGTGACCTTAAGTTAGGCAACATCCCGGGATTTGCCTGGAGGAGAAGTGGAAAACCACGGAAAACCACTTCGAGGATGGCTGAGGAGGGAATAGAACGCCCCTCTTCTTAGATGACCTCCCGAGGCTGAGTGAACCCCGTTCCAGCCCTCGTACCACTTTTCATATTATCGTGGCAGAGCCGTGAATCGAACCCGGGTCTCCGGGGGTGGCAGCTAATCACACTAACCACCACACCACAGAGGCGGACATTATTATTATTATTATTATTATTATTATTATTATTATTATTATTATTATTATTATTATTATTATTCTCTTAGCTCTCCTGGTGGCCATGATCGTTAAGACATTATGTCTGTATGGTCTGACATCGTAGTTAGCTGGTTCGAGTCCCGTTGATGGAAAAAATGTTCACAATCGTTGGCCGGTAGGGTAGAAGAATGGTGGCATACAGTTTCTAGTCAATAAATTGCGTGCCAAAGTCCTGGGTTCAATTCTAAACCTCTCCACAGTGATCACACACACACAGAGAGAGAGAGAGAAATAGAGAGAGAGGGAGAGACTCAGATAGACACGCGCAGGTCGCCCATGGGTGTCTACTATAAATACTTTCACTAGGCCTCTCTGGACATCAATCAATCAGTCAATTATTATTATTATTATTATTATTATTATTATTATTATTATTATTATTATTATTATTATTGAGTTAAAATCTCACTCTCGACCATGCTAGAAGTAATTTTCTGTGATTTCCCCTTTCGACTCCAGAGGAATCGCATTCACAGCCGGTCTATTCGAAAACTATACTTACGACGGACAAAGAGGACATAACTATAATATTTTAGCGGTTAAAGATCTATCATTCATCGAAACTGACAAAGATAAAGATGATGAGTATGATGAAGACAATAGAAAAAGCAGCAGAGTTCTAGGACTGCATGTGTAGTCGTTCTTAAATTATTAAAATTACTCGAATATGTCCTCGGACACTCCTGGCACTAAAAGCCATACGCCATTTCATTTATTAAAATTACTCTTAAAAGTTTTATATTATACTAGCGGTTTTAAACTGAAAGTTATTTTTCAAAGTTTTACATTTTGGAGAGTCCACTGTCAGCTGAGCCTGTGAAACACGCCCCCACTTCGTACGTCAAACGGTTTTGGGGGAATGATTATTTATTTTTCCTGATCTAACACTCATTTGTACCCCATACTGAATAAGTTGAATGTTTTAAGCCCTATTGTATTTAACACCTAGGAAGTAAAAGCGACCAACCTGTGAAATTTTGATTTTGTACGTCGAACAGTTATGGAGGAATAACTGCATTTTAAGAGGTGGGTGTTTTTTAGGATATAAGACCACCCTTCAAAAACGAAATTAAGTTCGTGCCTGAAACAATTTCGGAAGAATGGATATTGTGTTTTTGAGAGTCAACCACCATATAAACCCCTTTAGGAGAGAAATATGTTGAAGTATACGATATTTTACACCTAGAACATAAAAGAAGACCCTTCTCGTAAAATTACAACTTTGTACGTCAAACGGTTTTGGAGGAATGAATAATTTCGTTTACGAAGCTAACCTCATTTAACACTTTAGGGGTGGAACGTTAGAACATATTTCCTATTTCACACCTAGGATTTAAAATACACTAGTGTCCAAAAGTTAAGCATAAGTTACGAGCAAGCAGGGCAAGAGGAAATAGACCGCAAATCGCACGGCATAAGCATCCACCAACCCTATAGGAAAGGAGTGTTCCCTGCTTTGACTAGCGGCGTAACCGCAAGGTAAACACAGCCAGTGCCTGAGCCTCATATTCGCTCAGTCATGTTTGCCCTGTTATAGTATGCGGGGTGCGCACCGCGCTGCTCTGGTGGATGGATTTCTGGCTGGGGAAGACCTTCATCACATGTACTGGCAGCGAGGTCTGCGGATCTGAATCCTATAGAACATGCCTGGGATGCACTGAGGAGGCGAATTGCATCCCGTCAGCCTCCACCAAGGACCCTCCAAGACCTTCGCATTGCCCTTTCGGAGGAATGGGATCGACTGCCACAAGAGCTCTTGGACCATCTGATAGAGAGCATGACACGTCGCTGCAAAGCATGTGTGGCCGTTAGGGGTAACCATAAACCCTATTAACAGCATATTTTGTTGTGGAAGGCATTGCCAAGTTTTATTAGTTGTTGTCAAAGGTGTACGTTGGCTACCAGAACCTTTCCGACACTGTTTTTGGACAAGTTGTGTGACTTATTGTGTGTGATTCAGCTTCCGTTTGTTCAACAATCCGTCTGACATTCCTATCAGGCGGTATGGCCTCGTTCAGTGATTACGCTTAACTTTTGGACACTAGTATATATACCGCTATTTGGAATTTTGTCTTCGTTTGAGGATACTTATATCTCAAAAACTGAAGATGTCATTGACATGAAAAACACGTTTCAGAGGAAGAAATGAATATATATTTTTTGGATCTTAACCCCCATTTAACTCTCTGAGCGGTTAAATTTGTTTCAAATCTTCTGTTACCTAATACCTAGGACATCATTTGAAATTTTAACTTCACAGTTCAAACGGTTTCATATAAATGCATATTTTTGTCATCTTTCCTCCCCCAGTCAAACAACGGGGTGTGTTGTTTTAAGTCAACTCCTTATCTGCATCCTCATAAAAAGAATTCAACTCCTTTTACACCCCTCTTAAGTTGATTCCACAACCCACTCCCCGCCACAAAATAGATGTGTCTTTATTTTTAAAGGAAATTCCAAATGCCAATTTTCTCGTCCGTAACATCCTTCGTTTTCGAGATGTGCGTACTTATCCTCAAACAAAGGATTCAGCCCATTTTTCAATTCATTTATCCCCATCCCCTTAATTGGATTTTCCGAAAACAAAAGAATACGTGTTTCTTTATTTTTAAAGGAGATTCCAAATACAAATTATCATGTCTGTAACATCTCCCATTTTTGAGATATAAGTATCCTCATAAAAAGAATTTAACCCTTTTCAGTCCTTTTTACAACCCCCACCCCTTAAGTTTTTCCGAAACAAAAATACGTGTTTTTTTATTTTTAAGATTATAAATACCAGTCTTCGCGTCTACAATATGTTAAGTTACTATAGATATGTTAATTTTAAAAATTCAGTTTTGGAAATACCAGTATCCTAATAAAATAATTCGACCCCTTTTCCAGTCATCTTACCCCACATTAAGTTTTTCCGAAAACAAAAAATGCGTGTAACTTTATTTTAAGTTTAATCCCTTAAGTGGGTTTTCAGAAAACAAATTATGCGTGTTCCTTTACTTTTACAGGAGATTCCAAACCAATTTTTACGTCTGTAACATCTTCAGTATACGATATGTAAGTATCCTCATAAAAATAATTCAACACATTCTTAACTTTTTTTCACCCACACCCCACCTTCCTATGTGGATTTTCCGAAAACAAAAAATACATGTCTTCATTGTTAAAGGAGATTCCAAGTACAAATTTCCATGTCTGTAACATCTTCAGTTTTTGAGATGTATGTATCCTCATAAAAAGAATTCAACCCTTTTTTCAATCTTTAGCGACGGAATATCCAAAAATCCTCCCTTAAGTGAGCACCTACACCCTAATATAAATGTATCTCCAAAATTTCATTTCTTTATGTCCAGTAGTTTTGGCTCGGCGATGATGAATCAGTCAGTCAGTCAGTCAGTCAGTCAGTCAGTCAGTCAGTCAGTCAGTCAGTCAGTCAGTCAAGACATGTTATTTTATATATATATATAGATAGATTTTAGTAAGTTCTTTTCATAATAAAAAAGTATTTTAACTTTTTTCAGTACCGAATAAACTTACATATATCAAAATAATTATTGAGAAAAGAGTGAACACTTCCTTGGTCTTCACTGAGGATAAAGGAAACATATTCAGCAGAGTTGCGTGTTTACTCAGCCCGTAACTGCAGGTGGAGGCCCATGTTAAAGTAACTCTTAGGGGATACTTGGTTATTTGCATATTGCGTTCTTTTATATCTTTATCATGGTTCGTTATTACTGGCTTCTCTTTGTGTATAGACGATGTCTAGTTCTGACCAGTACGATACTCGAGACACTCCTCAGCAGTTAAATACGGACAGCTCTGGCAAGTCAGGCTTAAAAAGTAATAAAAATTCCTGGATAAAGTGGCACATGGTTGATATCACTGTAGGCTGTAAGGTAATCCCGTTATATATGACTGTCGTAAATGACCGTTTCCTTTTTTCTCTGCAGTTTTGTGTCTTCTTCAGCTGTAACTGCTTCGAGTGAGTGAGGGGGGAAGACCATGATACAATTTGTTTCTCTCAGAGTTACTAGAACCCAGATTCTTTCCGCGATTTTCTAAGTTAAACCATCCTTGTACTATCCACACTGGGGCTGCCTACCCGAGTCGGTAAAGGCGTGGGTTCGGTTCCCCGACAGGAAGTCGAAAAATGTAAGAAGCAAGATTTCCACTTCTGGAGAGGCACATGATCCTGACGTTCACTTGGTCTACACCAAAGATGATTACCAGGTTAATTTCTGGGAGTAAAGACGGCCAGGTATAAAACTACTCTATTCCACTTAGTGTCGAGGTTGCGGGTAGCGGAAGCCTTTACCTTCCATTCATCCAAAGGCCTCCGTGGCCTGAACGGTGATGGTTTCGTTTTTCTTTGTGCTACGAACATTGGGAAGACCCGTAGCCTTTATTCCTTACCCACTTGCACATCTTCGACGAAAAGCGTGGCATAGTTAATAGGTGAGCATTAAAAAGTACTTACTGTGAAATCTACCTCAACGGCCACCTTCACTTAGCGGTCACCTCAATCAGCGGCCATTTTCCTCTGGAATCAATTAATTTTCCCATAAAGCCTATGCTAACATCTCCTCCTTTAAGCGGTCACCTCACACCGAGTTCAACGGCCAGGCACATTTCACAAAATGTCCTCAATGAAACGGCCGGTCATAACCACTCAGATTAGGCCCTACTTTGTTCGACCGTGAGAAAATCACATGGTAGTAATAAAGTCGACCTTTCTCACATCTGATCATCCCAATAGTATCATAGTTTCTCTTTTCTGGGGTAAATTAAATACCTTGTTTCGTCCTCATCCTCCCTTCTCCAAGTAAACAAAGTTGTAAATTATCCGCGTCACGGAATAGCGCGGCGTCATTGAAAAAGCCGACAATACGTGTACTCATTAAAATAATTTTTCGTTGGAATAAAGTCTGGCTATGGTGTAGGCCTGCTTCCGTTACCCTTATTGCCACTACGGAGAGAATACAGTCCCGCATCCGAATAAAACGTTTCGAATCTTTTAAAACTTGCACCGTTAAAAACAGATGTGAAAACACTACAGTGCAAACCACACTGAAATACGTTATTAATAATCAAGTGAATTAAGAACATGTGATTCTCCAGTAGATCTACAGTATTGTATTATACGCAGTACCGTACTATACACCCATTTTTCAGTATTGGCATGCCTATTTGTTTTACTGTAATTTGCGTCGATTAAAAATGATGTTGACCAGTTAACGTTACCTTTAATATACTGTAGGCTTTTAATACATTGTAGGCCCTAGTGTAGCTAATCATGTGATGAAATAGTCCTCTATATCAAAAATTAAGTTTCCAGAAGGAAACCTTAATTTAATTTCTTGGATTGCATTCAAACTATTTAGGCTTTTTTGAATTGTAAAATTAATAGCGTTTTGCCCCCAGTGTGGCATTTGGATTGCCACACCTTTCCAAGACGCTGGCGGCTAGTGTGCCCTTGAGATATCACTACAACCATCCTATGTAGGACAGCACAGTGACGGTGCATTAGGGGAAGTGTGTGGGAACAAGTAACATTGAAACTTTGTGGATGTGCATTGAGGGAAGTGTGTGGTAACAAGTAACATTGAAACTTTGTGGATGTGCACTGGCGGAAGTGTGTGGTAACAAGTAACATTGAAACTTTGTGGATGTGCACTGGCGGAAGTGTGTGGTAACAAGTAACACTGAAACTTTGTGGATGTGCACTGGCGGAAGTGTGTGGTAACAAGTAACACTGAAACTTTGTGGATGTGAACTGCCGGAAGTGTGTGGTAACAAGTAACATTGAAACTTTGTGGATGTGCATTGAGGGAAATGTGTGATAACAAGTAACACTGAAACTTTGTGGATGTGCACTGGCGGAAGTGTGTGGTAACAAGTAACACTGAAACTTTGTGGATGTGCACTGGCGGAAGTGTGTGGTAACAAGTAACATTGAAACTTTGTGGATGTGCACTGGCGGAAGTGTGTGGTAACAAGTAACATTGAAACTTTGTGGATGTGCACTGGCGGAAGTGTGTGGTAACAAGTAACACTGAAACTTTGTGGATGTGCACTGGCGGAAGTGTGTGGTAACAAGTAACACTGAAACTTTGTGGATGTGAACTGCCGGAAGTGTGTGGTAACAAGTAACATTGAAACTTTGTGGATGTGCATTGAGGGAAGTGTGTGGTAACAAGTAACACTGAAACTTTGTGGATGTGCATTGAGGGAAGTGTGTGGTAACAAGTAACACTGAAACTTTGTGGATGTGCACTGGCGGAAGTGTGTGGTAACAAGTAACATTGAAACTTTGTGGATGTGAACTGCCGGAAGTGTGTGGTAACAAGTAACATTGAAACTTTGTGGATGTGCATTGAGGGAAGTGTGTGGTAACAAGTAACATTGAAACTTTGTGGATGTGCACTGGCGGAAGTGTGTGGTAACAAGTAACACTGAAACTTTGTGGATGTGAACTGCCGGAAGTGTGTGGTAACAAGTAACATTGAAACTTTGTGGATGTGCATTGAGGGAAGTGTGTGGTAACAAGTAACACTGAAACTTTGTGGATGTGCATTGAGGGAAGTGTGTGGTAACAAGTAACATTGAAACTTTGTGGATGTGCATTGAGGGAAGTGTGTGGTAACAAGTAACACTGAAACTTTGTGGATGTGCACTGGCGGAAGTGTGTGGTAACAAGTAACATTGAAACTTTGTGGATGTGCATTGAGGGAAGTGTGTGGTAACAAGTAACATTGAAACTTTGTGGATGTGAGCTGCCGGAAGTGTGTGGTAACAAGTAACATTGAAACTTTGTGGATGTGCATTGAGGGAAGTGTGTGGTAACAAGTAACATTGAAACTTTGTGGATGTGCATTGAGGGAAGTGTGTGGTAACAAGTAACACTGAAACTTTGTGGATGTGCACTGGCGGAAGTGTGTGGTAACAAGTAACACTGAAACTTTGTGGATGTGAACTGCCGGAAGTGTGTGGTAACAAGTAACATTGAAACTTTGTGGATGTGCACTGGCGGAAGTGTGTGGTAACAAGTAACACTGAAACTTTGTGGATGTGCATTGAGGGAAGTGTGTGGTAACAAGTAACATTGAAACTTTGTGGATGTGCATTGAGGGAAGTGTGTGGTAACAAGTAACATTGAAACTTTGTGGATGTGCATTGAGGGAAGTGTGTGGTAACAAGTAACATTGAAACTTTGTGGATGTGCATTGAGGGAAGTGTGTGGTAACAAGTAACATTGAAACTTTGTGGATGTGCATTGAGGGAAGTGTGTGGTAACAAGTAACATTGAAACTTCGAGTATTAACGTAGTTCCCGTAGTACACGGTCTCTGCATTGTCCAAGAAAGGAGGCTTGCGGTGGTGTCTCCACGGTCCACTAGCAGCCTGCGTCTTGGAAAAGTGGAGCAGTCCAACTGATGAGCCCATTGTCACATTGGGATGAAACGCTGGTAATTTTACTATTAATACAGTAATAATAATAATAATAATGGCGTGTGGCATCCGAAGAGGCCTGGTGCAGGTCTTTAGAGTTGACGCCTGGTAGGCGAGAATGGAGGCCTACCTAAGATGAATTCTAATGCTGAAAACAGCACACACGTTCAGCCTGTGAACCATCGGAATTAACCAATGAAAGTTAAAACGCCGGCCCGGCCGGGAATCGAACCCGGGGCCCCTTGAACCAAAGACCAGCACGCTGACCATTTAGCCATGGAACCGGACGTTTCACTATTGAAAAGGCCTAAAGAGCTTGAATGTTTTTGAAATAGACCTTTTTCTCCGATTCTACCATTTCTCAACCTTAATTCCGCGGCCATGTGTAGTAGTGTAGTTCTTCTTACGGAAGAACGACTGGTGGCTGATTTAGGCCAGTTTCACTCTACATCAGAAAGTCGTGAATAAAGTGATTAAGTCTGCTTGTCTACCCCTTAATCCCGTTTCTTGATACAGGGTCGGGGATGAAGTGAAATGAAAGTACATGGCATGTTTTTACTGCCAGATGCCATTCCTGACGTCAACCTCATTTGATGAGCGAATGAAAATGAATGAAGGTTGAATGGAATTGGGTAAGGAGGTGGAACATGACCTATGAATTGTAACTGTCCCGGAATTTGCCTGAAAGAGAAAACGGTAAACTACTAGTCGACGGTGGGGCTCGAACCCACGCGTCTCCTGAACGCAGCCGTAGCTCATTTACCTGGCGCAGCTCGGTCATTGTTAGCTACGAGTAATCGGATTATATAAAGGCCCTATTTGAGGGTTGTAAATTACAATTTCAAGTGATGGGAGTTTTCATTTCTTTCCCAATTTTAACGTTGCTTGGCAAAAGGTTATTGACAAAGCTTGGGTAGAACAAAATCCAGCAATTGCCTCGTGTGAAAATTGAGAAACCACAGAGAGCTATCTTCAGAACAAAAGAAAGTGGTCTTCGAGCTCACTGTATCCTGAACGAAGGCTTGCAGTTCACGACAAATACCGCGTAACCAATGTGCTCGGTGGATTGGTCTTCCTTGGGGTAGTTCCCCACCCCTGGTGATCTCTAAACTCGAGACGGCTCGTTGGGCACTCGCCGCCTGTTCTCAACATTCTAGGAACATATTCCAGTAAATCTGTAGCCTCATCCCAGGATAATGCCAGGATGATTTCGTTTTCGAGGTATCGGGAATCCTAGTCCAAATAATTACAGCTACGTAAAATACCCCTTGCATCACAAAAACTGTCGGTTATCAGAAGAATTGTGTAAACATTCCAGTTTGTGCTGCTTCGTGTAGTGCCTTGGGACATCGCAGTCAAAAGCATCGTGTCCTACACGTTGCGTGTGAAGTCTGTTTGATAATGGTCTGTGTGTCTATGGTGTTTGTACTGGGGCTAGGATCGACAAAGAATTATTGCGGTCTGTATCCAACATTCCCCTGTAGTGACGTCAGTAACCACAGAAAATTCTTCTAGAACTTTTAGTCTTTCAAGGATCTAAACACTCCCTTACATCACACGGCAGGGCTAGGAACTGGGATTTTTTTTTTCAAACAGTTTCGGTGATATTTTGGAGAAAGAGGCAATTTAAAGGTATTATATTTGCCATAGTAAAGCACTCTTTACAATTCTTGTAACAGATATTCGTCTAATTTTTAATTTTAAACATCAAATAATAATAATAATAATAATAATAATAATAATAATAATAATACATTTAATGAGGGGAGTAATAGCGTAAAACGACAAACTTTAATATGTTTAATGTTGGAATTCTCCTTGATAAGAAGGAACGAGCCAGGATATCTACAGCTACGGTCGCTTAAGTGCGGCCAGTATCCAGTATTCGGGAGATAGTAGGTTCGAACCCCACTGTCGGCAGCCCTGAAGATGGTTTTCCGTGGTTTCCCATTTTCACACTAGGCAAATGCTGGGGCTGTACCTTAATTAAGGCCACAGCCGCTTTCTTCCCACTCCTAACCCTTTCCTGTCCCATCGTCGCCATAAGACATATCTGTGTCGGTGCGATGTAAAGCCAATAGCAAATATATATATATATATATACTTACACGAAACTTCTCACATTTAAGCTCTATGAATTGCCAGCTGACTAGATCGAGATTCGATCGTATAACTTTGAGCCTTGCAAGCAAGAGCCAAACAAACAACGCCACGCAGTCGGCCGATTTTGAAATATAAACTATTGAATAATTGTGAGCGGAGAGGGGGAGAGGCGTTAATGGCACTAGCTAGTGGCATCTCAATTCCATTGTCTAGCGTGGAATCCTAGCGATCCTAGTGGATAGGATTTTCTATAAGAACATCACGGAGTAGTCAAAAATACCCAATAAAGACCGCGAGCAACTTTGTAGTTTTATGTGACTGTTGTAACTGACCACATAATCTCCACCTATTACGCTGAATCCGACTCACTAGGGCGTGACTAATTCATTTCAAAAATCCTACATGTCTTGGCTTGGATTCGAACTGCGGCCACATTGGTGAGAGGCCAGTGATGATGCCACCCGGCTATCATGCCATCGGTCAAGGCCGAAACCGAACGAAGTGGTCTAGTGGCCCCTCAGTATGTGGCAAGAAGCTGAGGAAGCAAAGAATTAAAATCGAATAACAACTACAACCTTACAATAAGTGCTTTTAGTCCAGTTTTATGGCATGCGTTTTTTTATAGGTCAAGTATTCAGGAAATTCTCCATAATTGGTTCCATTTTAGAGATAATAAACACCGGGCGAGTTAGTCGTGCTGTTAGGGGCGCGCGGCTCTGAGCTTGCGTCCGGGAGATAGTGGGTTCGAATCCCACTGTCGACAGCCCTGAAGATGGTTTTCCGTGGTTTCCCATTTTCACGCCAGGAAAATGCTGGAGCTGTACCGTAATTAAGGCCACGGCCGCTTCTTTCCAACTCCTAGGCCTTTCCTATCCCATCGTCGCCATAAGACCTATCTGTGTCGGTGCGACGTAAAGCCACCGGCAAAAAAAAGAGAATAAACATGTGCTCATTTTCTTTCTTGCTGTCGTTCCATACTGCATTCAGTATGTTAGAAAAAATGTATATTCTTGTAACTATCCTTTTTGTCTGTATGGCCGTAAGATGAAATTAAATATGACAACTCCCAGGCCGTCAGAAATGTTCTGAGTACCCTGTGTTCTCTCACACGTTCTAAAAGCCCGTAATTCATTAAGAGTAGGCGCGTTAATTAGAGTGAACTACACTCGTCTTTTTCCTGAAAGTCATGGATGCATATTATTATGTGTGGTTGGTGTGCGCTGCCAAGGCGATGTATGAGGACTCGCGTATCTCTACTGCACGACGAAGGAAAAAAGAAACGTACTTCCATTGTCGTTGGTAATGTAGCGAGCTGGAGACATACAGTACCTAGCGACTGAGAGCGCACTGACCTCTTAATGAGCCTACTTCTGCCTTACTTGTTCAGGCTTCAAATATTGCCTTCTTTTATGATCGTTCGCAATGTGTCGTTAAATTCGAAACTTGTCTGATATAACCGGAGTTATTTTTGTGTCTGCAGTAGTATGTGTAACTCTAATTATTTGGGTAAGAATGGGGCAGGAGCCCCTGAAGATGAGAGTCTTTCGTAGCACTTGGCAGTTGTGAATGTGGAAAGAAGTCAGTAAAAGCTGCATTCTGGATAAATGCTGAATATTACCATGGCTAAATGGTTAGCGTGCTGGCCTTTAGTTCAAGGGGCTCCGCGTTCGATTCCCGGCCGGGTCGGGGATGTAACCTTAATTGGTTATTTCCATTGCCTCGGGGTCTGGGCATGTGCGTGTCGTCCTTAGAAAATAAAGAAAGGAAAAACAAGCAAAGAAAACGAAAAAGGATGGGAAAATGTAAAAAAAAAAAGCTTTTAGTTTGAACCATGCAACTTTGACGCTAGGTCAATTTATCTGTAAACAGGCTGATGTCCTTTTATTTACCTTCATACTCTCTTCCATAATCAGTTTATTCTATTAAATAGTACAAAATATACTGTCTGAAAAATCTATTAGGCTAGGACGGAGAAACTTTTGAGAAATACGTACACTCAACCGCACAAAAATTGGCCGGCAAATAAATATTTAATTTTATACTTTCTCGAAACGCGAGGGGATTCGTAAACTGTGGATAGCGGGTGGCCGAAGGGATGATACTTGGAATCCTACCAACTGCACCTACCACCCATTTCACACAAGAGGATTTTGAAAGTCATCTTCTGTGACGGACATTTTTTTTTCGGTTGAGTGTACATAAACTCAACCTCCCCCACCCACACACTATTTTTTCGTAAAAATATTTCGTATTTGATGTTAGAAAAATACTTTTATAATTGAAAAGAAATAGATATGACAAATGGCTCTTATTCAGTAGTACTTCCTTAGTATGCTGAAGCATATGTTAACACTTCAGACTAATATATACAATAGTTTCTGCAAACATGGCCCGTGAAATCAGATTTGCACTGCCAAATCCCCTATCTCTTGTACATAAACCGCGAATAAATGAATGAATCCTCCAACCAGTACAGAAGTAACATTGAAACAGTGCCGTGAAACTCACATGAGTTTCATACTCAATGAAATAGATTGTATTTGATGTTAGAAAAATATTTTTATAATTGAAAAGAAATAGATATGACAAATGGCTCTTATTCAGTAAAACTTCCTTAGTATGCTGAAGCATATGCAAACATTTCACTGCCACTAGTCAATGACATGAAGCGTATTATTTCTGCGAAAATCTACCACTGTATGCATGATAAGCGCTGGATGTGGTGGTACCGACATGCTCTGAGCTAAGAGAGGAACTTGGTGGCTATACAACTGTAGTCTATATCGTTGTCGACTATATATCAATATTTAAGTTTTCTTCGATTTAAAATAGACATCCTAGCCGAGAGATTTCAAAAGTACAGCTGCTATTCTAGAATAAGACAGAGGAAAGAGGTAAGGTGATGATACCACCATAATTCAGCTGGAGAAATTGGAACAGAGGGAAAATGTCTCACCTCAATCAATAATCTCAGCCAACAAACGAGCCTTTCATTTCAAATAATCAACCAACACTGCATCAATATTTAGACGCAATAAAAGCCGCCATTATTATTATTATTATTATTATTATTATTATTATTATTATTATTATTATTATTATTATTATTATTATTATTATTATTATTATTCAGTGCATTTTCTCTGCTGGCACGCAACGGCATGCAGTACCGGCACCTTCTTTTCCCGACTTTCTTTTAAAAAGAAATGAGATTTATTGAGAGCGATATTTATTATATATATTCCAGCAGATGGTAGTGTTCAAGAATTGAATTTTCAGTTTTGATTCTCGCAGGTTACTTCAGCTCTTCGAAGTAGGATTTTCTGGGTGTTCCTCTGCCTCTTCTTCCCTGCACTTCGGTTTCAAAAATATTTGTGAGGAACTTATCGTGTCTCAGTAAGTGACCTACAAGTTTTATTTTCCTCCTTTCCGTCTTTTAATGGTCTATGTTTTCATTGACCTTTTCTAAAACTTGAAGGTTTGATTACCTATCAGTTCAGCTCGTTCTGGTGAACCTTCCATATCCGAATTTCCACTGCCTCTAGTCAATGACGTGAAGCGTATTATTACTGTGAAAATCTACCATCTCTGTTGATAAAGTACAGTGACTACAAGGAAATGAAGAGAGTGGCGTAAGAGAGAGGAGAATGGTTGCAGCGACAAGGCTTTGTCTTTAGTTCATGATGATGATGATGATGATGATGCCATCGTAGTCATTCACTCTATACCGATTGTCTTTCGAAAGCATCAGTGTTGCCTATTATGAGTTCTTAGATGCCTGAAGAGATAAATTCTAGAACTACAAGCTCTGCCACAGTGCTGGCACATTATATGTACCAAAGCTTCTTGTTGTTGTAGATCAAAGGAATTACCGTACTCCGTCTCTGAATGTCTTGTTCTTTTCAACGATCTCTTTTATAGGACTTTTACATTCGTCGTTTCTATTCAAAATGTTGTGGACTCTCGTGGGCAATAAGTCAGCTCTAAAATCAAACAAGAACAAAGAAACCAAATATATCTCCAACGATCTAGGAAAGAAACTTAAGTGATAGATTAGAGCAATCAAGTTGAATATTTTTCTGTACTGTAAAAAAACCCTCTCTATCATACGACACTCAGATTCTTGTATCTTCTCTTGGCACGTGGTAGGAAATACAAAGACACCATTCAAGCATTATATAACATAAATTTCATTACTGTTTAATCCAGTATAGCACTGTCATAACACTTAGCTAGGACTCCCCTCCGAGAGCATTCTCTCTTCTTCAGTGAAATTCCTCCGCCGAAACGAACACACTCACCGCACCCGAGACACCAAATGTTTCTTTCCACTTCCAATGTTCTCTCAGTCTGTAAACGTTCTTGGTTATAATGCCATTGCTCGTTGAAATAATGAATTTATATATAGGCCTACCTAAAGATAGCACACTCCTCAGTAGGGAGGCTGACCACGTAGTAATCACAGGACGTTCTGGAATTCATAAGCCTATACTCCTGAACAATAACAAGAAATGGAAGATAATGTCGAATATCCCCTCGGTCACTGGAGAAAATGTGGGCCGAAAATAATAATATTTATTACTTTTATGGCCGTGCTTCGGCACCTGGACTGAATAGTCAGTAGAACGACCTTCGTTTCAGAGTGTTCAGAATTCGATTCCTGGCCGAGCCGCGTCTGTTCAGTTCCTCTGACCTGAGGACTGGGTATTTCTGTTCAATACACACCATCAACAACCACAGAAACATGAAAAAGTGAAAACATCCCTGCACATATAGATGGCAAAAGGAAGGGCATCGGGCCGTGGAACTGGGCCAGATTGACATGTAGTGATGACCGCCAAATAACTGGCAAGAAACCAGGCGGAAGAAGATGTACCGCTTTTCCGACAATTTGTAGAGTCGCGGTGCGAACTGTGTTGCACATGTGGATTTGGCCCTGTTTTACGTCCGGGTCCCCTTCCTGACGCCAACCCTATGTGAAGGAATGTGTTTCTGTGGTGGTTGGTAGTGTGGTGTGTTGTTGGAATATGAAGAGAAGAATGTTGGGACAAACAAAAGCAACCAGTCCCCGAGTCAGAAGTAATCGCAGGCGATTAAAAAATCGACGATCCGGCCGGGAAGCGAACCCGTGACCCTCTGAACTGAAGGCCTCAACGCTGACCATTCAGCCAAGGAGTCGGACAGTAGTACTAGTACTTATGGTATGGGAAATGACTAACCAAGACCACGGGGTTTACTCAGCCTGTAACGGAAATGAGTACCACGTTAATTTCTGGAAGGAGAAGCAGCAATTCGGTGTCTTTTAAAATGGAGAGTAACTGAAGGAACGTTGAATTTATAACATTATTTATTACAGATATGTGTAACCTCCACCGTTACTGTCCACTCCTCCGCAGGCTTTAATGGCCTGCCTTGTGGTGGCTGTAAGATGAGATAAGGTGGAAGAGGCAGGATATTGGAAGTTGTTTAAAAAGAATGAACAAAGCCCGTGGCACATAAAGCTCATCAAGAGGCTTGGCCAGACGCCCTGAAGATATTGGAGTACCAAGTAGTCAGCGTAACGACGCCCTCAGTCATATTACTTATTTCCTGACCGGGTCCGCTGCCTCTCAAGTTGAATGGCTCCTCAGCTGAACACACTAGACCGAGTAATATCTTGAATTTGCCAGGAATAGAACCCAGGCCTCCGGGTAAAAACCAGATACGCTAACCTTACAGAGTTCTTAACGACAGTTCGAAAAGGAGTTGGGCAGAGAGCGGAGTAAGACTGGACCAGAATTTCCTGCATCCATGGTTTACAGATTTTGTTAAACATAGTTTACAAATACCAAGTATGAAATTTCGCTTAAAATAAATTAATCTACGCTGACTTCAATGGAGCATTCGGTTAGCCGTTGTATTTCTGCTTCCAAGATTGCGGATTCGATCCGAGCTCAGGTCGGTGACATTTAAGGGTGTTTGATTGCGACAACTCCGTATTGTTGGCTTCCGGGACGTTATAAAATCCCTTTATTTAAAAAATCTGTTTACCCTCCAAGGTTGGCTTTTCCCTCGGACTCAGCAAGGGATTCCACCTCTACTGCCTCAAGGGCAGTGTCCTGGAGTGTGAGACTATGGTTCGAGGGATAAAACTGGGGAGGAGCACCAGTGCCTCGCCCAGGCGGCCTCACCTGCTATGCTGAACAGGGACTTTGTGGGGGATGGGAAGATTGGAAGGGATAGACAAGGAAGAGGGAAGGAAGCGGCCGTGGCCTTAAGTTAGGTAGCATCCCGGCATTTGCCTGGAGGGGAAGTGGGAAACCACGGTAAACCACTTCGAGGATGGCTGAGGAGGGAAGCGAACCCCTCTACTCAGTTGACCTCACGAAGTTGAGTGGACCCCGTTCCAGCCCTCGTACCACTTTTCAAATTTCGTGGCAGAGACGGGAATCGAACCCGGGCCTCTGGGGGTGGCAGCTAATCACACTAACCACTACACCACAGAGGCGGACTATAAAATTCCTCCCGTACAACATCCGACGTGTCTAAAAATCTACAGCAATTGAAGGGATGGTAGGCCTATTATTTAAAAAACTGATAAACGAACTGTAACACCCAACAGTATTATTGTATATAGGTTAGTGAGCTGTGGACAAATTGGTGCAGAAGTTCTCTGCAACATAAAACTTATTTGAAGGTTTCCTGGGGAAAGGGGAAGTTGAGAGGGGGAATCTTATTCTCTATTCCTTTAAGTGATTACGTAGGGGTGGAGGAATGGGGTCGGTGGAGCGTACGTACTCTTGAAATCTGTCGGAGACGAGAATGATCCCAGGAAGCAACGACCGCTACAACGAGACTGGTGACATTTCCACTCCCTCTTCTTTTCTTCTCTTTCTTGCCACTTTCTGCTCTTGTGTATCTCTATTTGTCTACCTCGTGAGAGATCTTATTTTAGATTGAGAAGCCCTTGGCGCTAACTCCCAGCACGTTACACACCTCTTCAGCCAAAACAAAAGAGAGACGCTCACTGCAAACTACGTCATAATACCGTAAAATATGTTTCGCAGCTCAAAATATCAACCATTAACACAATAATATTCCTCCATCTCATGCAATCACATTTGTTTCACTGTCTGCCTAATCTTACAATCTCGGCCATTCTAATAGCTGTAAGAAACTTGTTTGCTCTTTGTGAGATCCGTGACTATGGTCTTAACAGCCCACTCTTGGGCCTGTCCTATCCCATCGTCGCCATAAGACCTATCTGTGTCGGTGCGACGTAAAGCCACTAGCATAATAATAATAATAATAATAATAATAATAATAATAATAATAATAATAATAATAATAATAATAATAATAATAATAATAATAATAATATGGTTCATGGTGTGGGTTACTGTAGTCACGTCCTAGTTCGTGATCCATGAGCAACGGCTGAGTGGCCTAGTAAGTTGTTCTGAGAGTCGGGATACCAGTTGCTATGGAATGGGAGTGGGCATCTCGGGCATATTCTGAGTCATGACCCTCCTTGTGCTCAGGCGGCTAGGACTATACAATCTATCGGTGGTACCTAACCCATTAGAGGAGAGATCCTAACTTGGACTATGTGTAAGTAGGGTAGCATCCTTCTTCATGAATTTACGGAGCTCAGAACATTTTAAGCAAGCCTCGGACCTATGGGAGTAATGGAGTCCCACTCTCATTTGACAGGCGAGGGAGTCCTTGAAACAACTTGGTGAACGAAATGGAATTCGATGGGGGGGCTATCAATATTAATGGGGCTTATCGAAGAAAGAAAGTAGAACTGGCTGAGTCAGCAAAGATGATGCATCTGGATACACTAGGAGTAAGTTATATTCAGGAAAGGGGAGATAACGAGGAAGAGATAGGGGATTACAAAGTGTAATTGACGAGTGTTAAAAAGGGAATGGCAGAGTATAGGGTAGAACTGTTTATCAGGAATACTATTGCACGCAACATAGTTTCTGTTAGGGACGTAAATGAGGGAATGATGTGGTTAGATTTGGCAGTTGGAGGAGTTAAGACGGGAATTTTCTCAGTGTATTCACCATGTGAGAGTGCAGATGAGGATGAAGTTCTATGAAGCATTGAGTGACATCGTAGTCAGGGTCGACAGCAAGGAGAGGATAGCGTTAATGGGCGACTTCGATGCGAGAGTTGGAAATAGAACTGAAGGATACGAAAGGGTGATTGGTAAATGTGGGGAAGATATGGCAGCTAATGGGAATGGGAAGCGTTTGCTGGACTTCTGAGCTAGTATGGGTTAGCAGTTACGAATATATTCTTCAAGCATAAGGCTATTCACCGCTACACATGGGAGGGCACTGGTACCAGATCCAGACTATATCTTAACCAACTTGGAATTCAGGAAATCTTTTCGGAGTATACGGGATTTTTCGGGGATTTTTAGATGAAACAGACCGCTATCTGATCTGTAGTGAACTAAGTATCTCTAGGCCTAGGATAGAGAAAGTGAAATCTATCTGCAAACGAATAAGGGTAGAAAGTATCCAGGACGAGGAAATTAGACAGAAGTACATGGATATAATTAGTGAGAAGTTCCGAATAGTCGAAAGTAGTCAGGTTCAGGATACAGAATGGGTGGCATACGGGGATGCTGTAGTAGAAACAGCAAGGGAATGCCTAGGATCACCTGTGTGTAAAGATGGGGAAAAGCGAACATTTTAGCGGACTGATGAGGTGAGAGTAGCTTATAAACGTAAAAAGAAGGCTTATCAGGAATGGCTCGAAACAAGGGCTGATAGCAGACAGGGAATTGTACGTAAATGAAAGAAACAGAGCGAAACAAATAGTTGTTGAATCCAAAAATAAGTCGTGGGAAGATTTTGGTAATAACTTGGAAGGGCTAGGTCAAGCAGCAGGGAAACCTTTGTGGACAGTAATAAAGAATCTTAGGAAGGGAGGGAAAAGGAAATGAACAGTGTTTTGGGTAATTCAGGTGAACTCGTAATAGATCCCAGGGAATAACTTGACAGATGGAAGGAATATTTTGAATATATTCTCAACGTAAAAGGAAATCATCCTGATGGTGTTGCGAACAGCCAAGCTCATGGGGAGGAGGAAAATGTTGGTGAAATTACGCTTGAGGAAGTGGAAGGGATGGTAAATAAACTCCATTGTCATAAAGCAGTAGGAATATATGAAATTAGACCTGAAATGGTGAAGTATGGTGGGAATGCAGGGATGAAATGGCTTCATAGAGTAGTAAGAATAGCTTGGAGTGTTGTTAAGGTACCTTCAGATTGGACAAAAACAGTAATTGCACCTATCTATAAGCAAGGGAAGAGGAGGAATTGCAACAACTATCGAGGTATCTCATTGATTAGTATACCAGGCAAAGTATTCACTGGCATCTTGGAAGGGAGGGTGCGATCTGTGGTTGAGAGGAAGTTGGATGAAAAAGTGTGGTTTCAGACCACAGAAGGGCTGTCAGGATCAGATTTTCAGTATGCCGCAGGTAATTTAAAAATGTTACGAGATGAATAGACAGTTGTGTGTATGTTTCCTAGATCTAGAGAAAGCATATGACAGGGTATCTAGAGAAGAGATGTTCGCCATACTGGGGGAGTATGGAATTAAATGTAGATTATTAAAATCAATCAAAGGCATTTATGTTGACAATTGGGCTGCTGTGAGAATTGATGGTAGAATGAGTTCTTGGTTCAGGATACTTACAGGGGTTAGACTATTAGGCTGTAATCTTTCATTTTTGCTGTTGGTAGTTTACACGGATCATCTGCTGAAAGGTATAAAGTGACAGGGAGGGATTCAGTTAGGTGGAAATGTAGTAGCAGTCTGGCCTATGCTGACGACTTGGTCTTAATGGCAGATTGTGCCGAAAGCCTGCAGTCTAATATCTAGGAACTTGAAAATAGATGCAATGAGTATGGTATGAAAATTAGCCTTTCGAAGACTCAATTGATGTCAGTAGGTAAGAAATTCAACAGAACTGAATGTCAGATTGGGGATACAAAGCTGGAACAGGCACAGTAGATAATTTTAAGTATTTAGGTTGTGTCTTCTCCCAGGATATAAGTTAGAAGTAACAGACATCAAAGTAGCTAGAGTGATTGCTGGTAAAAACAGGTGGGAACAATGGCAGGAGGGTACTCGGAACGAGGATATAAAGGCTAAGTTAGGAATGAACTCGATGGATGAAGCTGTACGCATAAATCGGCTTCGTTGGTGGGGTCAGGTGAGAAGAATGGAGGAGGATAGGTTACCTAGGAGAATAATGGACTCTGTTCTGGAGGGTAAGAGGAGTAGAGGGAGACCAAGACGACGGACTCAGTTTCTAACGATTTAAAGATAAGAGGTATAGAACTGAATGCGGCCACAGCACTAGTTGCAAAGAGAGGATTTTGGCGACGTTTAGTAATTTCACAGAGGCTTGCAGACTGAACGCTGAAAAGCATAACGGTCTGTAATGACAATGTATGTATAATAATAATAATAATAATAATAATAATAATAATAATAATAATAATAATAATGATAATAATAATAATAATAATAATAATAGTTCCATTCTGGTCAAAATATGACCATATTTTAAAATAAATATTTAATTGCAGATCGTTTGAAATTCCACGGTAAACGACTGGAACAGCTCCTAAATGTGGTCTTTATTACAAGGATATTCACAGTGCTACAACGTTTCAATCCTACACAATTAATATTATATCTCCCTTCAAATCAGCTAAATACCTTATTCAAGTGAACGCAATCACTGGTATCACTTGTATAATCGAAGTCTGAGGTCGTAAATATCTTTCAAAGTTTCCCAGTTAAGTTTGGTATGTGAACCTGCTATTCAACTCCCTATTCTTTCGAATTACCAACTGGTCAGAGTGTTACTGTTTTTTAGCTCTTCTTACACACTCTGAGAGGTTAAGTGATTTGTCCCTGTTAAATAATATAGAACAGTGCACTTAGTCATATAAAAGGAGAAGAGACGTAGAAAGCTGAGAATACAAGATGAGATGTGTGTGAATGTAGTTCAAGACCTGCTACATTCCATTCACACGGAAGCACAGTGGCACTTTCACCATGATAAACCAGGTTTTAATCCCAGTTACTGCGGTAAAATTTGCCAAACCGTGTCCATCCTATGGTACAATCTCTGCGCCAAGTAATGGATCTCTCATTCTGAAAACTCTGCTTCTCTTCTAAAGAACCTTCTAACTTTAATATGATTATTTCTATTATATCGTCACTTACTCAAACTAAACAACAGAGATGAAGTTCTCACCACAGTAACTTCAACTTTACCCACCAAACTAAGAACTGAACACCCATAGAAACACGATTCTTTTCCTGTTTTCTCTTGCATGCTTCATACACTCTCCGATCTACATTCTCAGAAACGTTTCTCATACTTTGACCCTGATTTGTCTACTGATTATTTCGTTTTAGAAGATCAAATCACTTATTTTATTGTACGTTCTTGTCAGCACTAATCTTATTGGCCGATCCATCTGAAATCAAATCAGGCGCAGAGTGCATGAGGTAATGATAACTTCACTGTGATAATAGAGTGGCAGTTGGGCTTTCATCGCCACAGAACTCTTGTAATGCTAATATTCCAGAGGGGCCAATGAAAAAAGCAAACTTGTATTGTGTAACGGTGGTCATAGCCGCGGGACTTCCAGTTTTACGTGGATTTCGAACGACAGACACATCATTTTAATTTTAAAATCTCACATACATTGACCAGCATTCTAACTACAGGCGCCTTGGTGAGACGCCAGTTACAATATTACTCGGATATCACGCCCCAGAGGTGTCAATGACTTCGATGTTAGAACCACACAATAATCATCATTATCATTCACTTCAGACAAATGTTAAAATTACATTTCCACTTTGTCCCCTTTCATTGTTATGCGTTGACTGATTTCTTAAGTTCGGTTTCAATAAGGTATAATTAGCACGACATTCGTCTGATTTAAATATTCCTAGTGACAGTGAACTTGAAGAATTATATGAAGCAGTGCAAAGGTCCGTGGAAAGCGCGTCGGCTTCATCTGCCTAACGTCTGCTGCACGCATCAAAAAAGTTAAGCACATACCAGATTCTGTTGTATTGAAGTGGAACTGGCATCATGTTATTTAATGCGAAACTCGGAATAGTAAATACAACGAAAACGTAACACTTCTCGGTAACCCTGGACCCAGTATGAAAAGAAAAACACTCAGTATGTGACTAAACCAAACAAATTAGTTAAAACATCACGAGACAGTTTTCAATGCAGTCACGTGAGTCAATAAAGTGTTGGTCCTCCACGAAACCTGAGGTACTCTAGAATGCGACAGGACATTGTCAGTGCCAAATCATGGAGTATTTCTTGAGGCAAACGGACCCATTACTCGATGGTAGCGTCTATAACAACCTGAATCGTTAGTGGTGAATGTTGACGGTTGGAAATTGCTATTTTAAGAAAGGACCACGCATGATCTATGCAGAAGACGCTGGCCAGTCCATTCTGCAGATCCCACGTTCCTCCAGGTCTCCATTCACAGCCGCTGCATGGTGTAAACGAGTGTTATCTTCCTGCAGAGTAAACCATCTCGTAGAGATTTTGTAAAACCACTTACTGTGTATCGGAGAATATTGGGTTCGTATACTGCGGCCGTCGTGGTGTACAGCAGCCTAGAAAAGTGCTGAACCTCCAAGCTATTGATGACATACTACGGAGAAAGGTTCATTGTAATGCTCCCCTCTTGCCCTCCATATGCGCAGAGAGTTGTCATCAGCGTGTAAACCAATATGCACTTTATCAGTGAACAACGTTCTGGATCACTAATCTCGTGTCCAAGTCTGATGTTCTCTAGTCCATTGAACGCGAGCCACCTGTGATGTCAAAGTGGAGGAATCCTGAGGGGGCTTCTTCCTACCAAGCAGTCTGTTGCGCACAGCTTACTGTATGTACTTACAGTAACTCAATGGCGTCTCGAAGCTCGTGCCGCAGAGTAGTAGCTGTGCGTGTAGGGTGTCTACGTGCAGATATGCGTATATGCCGGTCTTGAGCTTCTGTTGTTTCGCGTGGGCGGCCCGCGCGATTTCGATCTGCTGCTGAACTTTCTTTTTTCAGTTTGATTACGTCGCACTAACACAGATAGGTCTTATGGCGACGATGGGATAGGAAAGGCCTAGGAGTGCGAAGGAAGCGGCCGTGGCCTTAATTAAGGTACAGCTCCAGCATTTTCCTGGTGTGAAAATGGGAAACCACGGAAAGCCACCCTCAGGGCTGCCGACAGTGGGGTTCGAACCCACTGTCTCCCGAATGCAAACTCACAGCTGCGCGCCCCTAACCGCACGGCCAACTCGCTCGGTGAACACTTTTCAGCAACCTGGAGACAACACCATGATTCGGGTGAACAACGGTGGCAGCGTCAACTTGTTTAATGTTCTGTTACATCAAAGTTATAATATTGATGCGATATGCTATAGACTACTGCTACTAAAATGTTTTAATTCCTCCCCTGAAGGGGGAGGCGGGCCTCTTAGACTGTAATGCCGTCTCTCAGGCCGGGAGATTTGTTACGGTGAAGGAGATACTCGGACAAGGTGAGAGGGTTGTCGGCCGTGGCCTATGCTAGGAAATGTTCCGGCATTCGCCTTAGTGCAGGAGAATGGAAAACCATGGAAAAGTATTCTGAGAACAGCCGAGGGTTGGGACCAGCCGTGAGGTCCAGCCCTGTCCCGTCTCCCGAATGCAGGGGCGTAGAGCCACGGTACAGCCGTGGCTACTTGTAGGCTGAGACCCACTCTGCATCCACCGACGTGCTATAGACAGCGTATGGCGAGGCATTTTAGTGCACAATGCAAAGAAGTGAGGCACACTGACAAGCTGCTTGGACGTCACCTCAGCTGCAGTGCACTGGATTTGTTTACCAGTCGTGAGTGGAATGCCCCTAGCTGTTAAGAAGAAAGTGTTGCCATGATTTAAACAACGTACGTACTATCTAACCATATACAAAGCAAAAGCAAAGAAGCAAAGCAAAGTATAGGCCATGAAGGCCCTTGGAGGGCTGGAAGGTAAAGGCTTCCACTATTCGTAACTTCGGCACTTGATGGGGTAGAGAGGTTAGCTCTACGCCCGGCCGCCTTTGCTCTAAGAATTAACCTGGTACACAATTTTTGGTGTAGGCTGAGTGAACCTCAGGCCCATGAGCACCTCCGGAAGTGGGAATCTCGTTTCTTAAATTTTACTACTTCCTGATGGGGATTCGAACACACGTCCTTCCGGGCGAACCGAGCATGTCTTTACCGCCTCGGCCAGGCATCCCCTTATCTAACCATATATGAGACATAAATACTGGACAGTGGTGGATAAACTACAAATATGCTGAACTTTTTTGATGAGTGATAATTTGAATGTTTCAAAATCGATTTCCTCCTCAGTCGGTTAGTATTTTAAAATCGTTTACTTGACTTGACTCTTCAGAGTTAACTTCCAGCGCTACGGTGTCTCTTAATACTGTAGTAGTTGAAGCAATGTAAAACACACAGTATCATAACTTTTAGTTCAGTCGAAATATACTACATGTAGGCCTACACCAAATTGTGAATTTGTCTGGATTAATTTTACTCCACAGTGTATTGCTCCATTACTTCTGGTTTTGTAATTGCCCATCTTGTGGCCCAGATCGTTAAGGCGTGATGGTGTGATACCGTGGTTAAGCGATTCGAGCCGTGTTGGTCGAAAGAAATCACCATTAGAATGTTGGCGGGTAGGGTAGGAGAGAGGGTGGTATACAATTTCTAAGCCTTGAGCAGACATCTTGGTACTTTTCGTCAGGGGTGGGCTGTGTGCCGGCGCCGGGTTTCACCCTCTCCCTTCCTACTATATAATTTCACGTCATTCATTTAATCCCAATAACTCGTCTGATGAGATTGACGTCAGGAAGGGCATCTGGTTGTAAAAAACTCGCTATGAAGATTCATCTCACTTCATACACGACCCCGTACAGAAATGGAATAAGGGTTGGACATACACACTCCTGGTTTTTTAATTCCCTTGTCACAGTGTTATTTGGCCTACTCCTAAGTTTGAATGATCTTGAAAAATTACTGCTAATTAAAATGAGCTAAAAATGAAACAAATCGGCTAAAAATGAGTGCGTTATTGCGCATCTAAACCAGTGACCCTCTAATATCTGTGATGCAAGCAAATACTGGCCCACAACGTAAGTTCCGTGGGTGAAAAACATCTGTACGTTACGTTATCGTAGAACAGAGGTTCTTGGGCAGTAGTGGGTCACCATGTGTATGTTGTATGTTGGGTATTCAGCCCGAAGGCTGGTTTGATCCTCCTCAGCTCCGCCAACAGCTGTCATAGATAGCCTAGGCATCACTGAAGAGGCGTACTGGAGAAATTAGGAGTGAGGTAGTTTCCCTTTGCTTTCCTCACTGAGCCAGAAGTTGCTAATACATAACAGTCTGCCAAGACCACTAAAATGTATGCACCAACCGACCCTATGAGCGATATTTTCACACCATTCATAACTGGGACTGGCTGTATAAGGAATGGCATTACTAGCATCGCTCATACCTCGATCACATTCATATTGTCAAAGCCAAGGATGAGACTGAGACAGGTCAATGAAAGTAACAGATTTATCCTAGCCTATACCAGAAGACATGGTGCACTGTAAACACTACATCTCGCCAGAAAAGGCTATAGCTTCCGGAAAAATTGTTGAAGTACTTTTAAAATTACAAAACTTGTCATAATATATTTTTATTAACATTATAATGAATGCATGATAATATCCGCAGATTTCTGAGTAAATAGCAATTAGGTTTTTGTGAAAAGGGAAGAAAGGGGAAGCGTGTTAACTGCAATGAGATTATGATTGTGTTTTATAACTGCTCATTAGAAAATATTGGAAGCCTAGTCTGTATTATAAAAATAATTTGTACAAATATATACACGGTATTGTTATTTCAGCACTGTTTATCTTTAAAAAATAGGCCCATGGGCCGCGTAAGTTGATCCTCGAGTTGACTTTGAGCTTTGGCTAAAAACGGTTTTAAGACCCCTCTTTCATCTAACATCTACTTGGAAGGAATGTGTTGCGGGACAGTATTTTCGCGCGGCGTGAGGTTTGATGACCTATAAAGTACAAATATTATTTCACTCTCGTGTTAGTCAGAAGAACATATGTGTGTAAGACAGTTCCCTTTGTCTTATCCCACCTGTCTTAGTTTTCTAGAACACCGTGTTCATCAGCTCCGCGGTTTTGATGCGTGTGGAATTTCATCTGGTTTTCTGCGTTATTTTGGTGAATGTACACTAGAATTTGAAATAAGAGTAACATCTAAGTCCATTACTGACGTTTTGTGGAAAATACAGTAAAGGATAACATTCGAAGAAATTCGTCCTAGTTTATATTAATTCCACTCAACTTCTGATTCTTAAGTTCTCTCATGCTTAATAGCTGACACACGTGGCAAGGCGGTTGGTAGATAACGTTAGTATTGAATAAAAAAGTATGTCATTCAAGCTCAAATTGTATAAACATATACTAACAGTTAATTCCTCCCTGATCAGCAAATTCTAGCGAACTGAAGGTAATTATCCAGAGAAGACATCGAAATCAGTACGAACGGTTGTTTTGTGAGCAAAAAACGTATCCCTAAAAAGCGTTTAGATAATTTTCTTGTCGCTAATATTGTAAAGAGAACTGATCCACCTTAGTAATAGCCGTTCCGGTCTAGTGGTTAGTGTGTTTGTCCATTGATGGTTTGATTAAGGGATTGATTCTTATCTCTCTTAGACCTTTTCCTTTGAATGGCAATGTGAAGAAAACTCTTGAATATACTGTAGTCGTTATGCAGAAAAATTCCTCTCGTTCTGTCATGAATTTATTTGATTAAGGATTTGGAACGTTGTGCGCTCGGTGTTGTATAGAAAATTGAAGAGCTGACTTATTCGAAAAAAGTAGTGGTTCCTTCTGTGATATATTGACCTTTTTGGTGGCTAGATCCGTAGCGCTTACTTTTTTCCTAGCCGAAGGGAAGCAGTCGTCAGCCAGTAGACTAAACTTCTGTGAGATCTTTAGTGTTTAAGGTTAGTTTGTGGATATATGGAACAGCTCTTGACCAGTGTCTCATCCCTGTACTTATTTACGGGTGTGAGACCTGGACATTGAATTAATTTGTCAAAGAAAACTTAGAACAGCTCAAGGAGGCGAAGAGACAGAAAGAGAGTGGATGACATACGCTCAGTTACTAAGGTTACTGACATAATTCAAAGGATGGCAACACTGAAATGTCAGTGGCCTAGACATGCGGCTCGTAGAAAGTACTGTCGATGGGCAAAATGTGTTCTTGAATGGAGCCCTAGAGAATATCAGATGCCAAGAGGAAGACCACGGAATCGATGGGACAAGAACTTACGGAGAACTACTTGAGTTTATTGGCAGAGAATTGTCCAAGACCGTAGTGCCTGGAAAGAACTATTATTTTGTTCACAGACGTTACGAGGCCGCAAAATACAATGATTGAATTGGCTGATAATGATGATATGGAATGGGGTGCATTACAGCCTAATGAGAATAATAATTGGAAGCAATCTATTAAGAATAATAAAATTATAATGGCTTCGCCTGCTCCGCAGTGCAGGGATAGCTTGCCTGCCTCTCACCCAGAGGCCTCGGGTTCGATTCCCGGCCAGGTTATAGGTCCAATCAGCCTACGTGATTACAACTGAGAAGCTATGTGACGGCGAGATACTTGCCCCAGTCTAGACAACCAAGAATAACGGCCAAGAAAATTCACCGTGCTGACCACGCGACACCTCGAAATCTGCAGGCCTTCGGGCTGTAAAGCGATCGCTTGGTAGGCCGATGTCCATCAGGGCTGTAATGTCATAGGGTATTTTCTTATTGGTGTCCGGCTCCATGGCTAAATGGTTAGCGTGTTGGCCTTTGATCACAGGGGTCCCGGGTTCGATTCCCGGCAGGGTCGGGAATTTTAACCTTAATTGGTTAATTTCGCTGGCACGAGGGCTGGGTGTATGTGTCGTCTTCATCATCATTTCATCCTCATCACGACGCGCAGGTCACCTACGGGTGTCAAATCAAAAGACCTGCATCTGGCGAGCCGAACATTTCCTCGGACACTCCCGGCACTAAAAGCCATACGCCATTTCATTTCATTTCTTATTGGTTTTACTTCCCGTTAACTACTTTTGCAGTTTTCGGAAACGCTGAGATCCCAGAATTTTGTCCTGCAGAAGTTATTTTATGTGCCCATAAATCTGACAACATGAATGTGGCATGTTTGAGCGTCTTCAAATACCACCGGACTGATCGGGTATCGAACCCGCGAACTTGAGGTCAGAAAGCCAGCGCTATACCATCTGAGCCCAGCATTACTACCTGATAAGAAATATGACTTCCGTTCCGAAAACCAACAGGGTACGTAGTTCACCGGCCGGGGCGCAAGAGGACTTTAGTGCCAGTAGTTTTGATTCTACCGTGGGCATGTACTGTATGTGGTACGATATAAACCTAAAATTATTTGATTATCAATCAATCAATCAATCAATCAATCAATCAATCAATCAATCAATCAATCAATCAATCAATCAATCAATCAATCTTTATGACATCTGAAGCCATCTTTTTTCAGTTTCGACTCAGTTAATTTATAACTGTTAGGTTCTTCAGTCTGCCGAAACTAATTTTGAATAAATAAATTTATGTACCGTACTGTTTGAAAAAGGAAGCATATGGTAACAAAATTATACCTGAAAGAGAAATCTAATGAAAATAGGACATTTTTCGTTCTTGAAAAACATCATCAGATTTTATCAAATCACACTCAAATATATTTTGAAATGTATAAACATTGACATTTCTTCTTCTTCTTCTTCTTTATCTGTTTACCCTCCAGGGTCGGTTTTTCTCTCGGACTCAGGGAGGGATCCCACCTCTACCGCCTCAAGGTCAGTGTCCTGTAGCTTCAGACTCTGCGTCGGGGGATTAAACTGGGGAGGAGGACCAGTACGTCACCCAGGCGGCTTCACCTGCTATGCTGAACAGTGGCCTTGCGGCGGGGGGGGGGGGGGGGGGTAGGAAGATTGGAAGGGATAGACAAGGAAGAGGGAAGGAAGCGGCGGTGGCCTTAAGTTCGGTACCATCCCGACATTTGCCTGGAGGTGAAGTGAGAAACCACGGAAAACCACTTCCAGGATGGCTGAGGTGCGAATCGAACCCACCTCTACTCAGTTGACTTCCCGAGGCTGAGTGGACCCCCCATTCCAGCCCTCGTTCCACTTTTCAAATTTCGTAGCAGAGCCGGGAATCGAGGCCGGGCCTTTGGGGGTGGCAGCTAATCACACTAACCACTACACCACAGAGGTGGACAGCATTTACATTTATTTCTCTTATATTGGGAAGTCTTGTTGTTGTTTTTGTTGTTGTTGTATCAGCCCGAATGTTACGAGAGCAAGGAGTTACTGAGCCTCTGGCGATGATCAGGGGCCAGTGTCGGGATTGAGGCATGACTATACTCCATCCTAGTTTATTGAGCTCAGTTAGGGCGTACCAACCTATATACCAAGTCTTAATGAACCGAAATACATCGACACAATGAACAACTATATGACACCGGAAACTGAACAACTCGTTGAGAATTATTACCAGAGGCAGGATGTGGACTTAAGAGTTAGTGCTCGAAAGTGTACGAGGAAAATATCAATTGTGGCGTTGCTGAGTCAGAATAAATCATGGAAATAAATTTGACCTTTCTTTTGTAAGATTTCAGCATATATGAGCAAGCGGCTGCGTGATGCGCATGCAGCATAGGGGAGAAGCGACTGTCCGCTCCCTCTCCATCACGCAACCTCTCAAACAATCAAAGCTCTCTTTAAACTAATCTTGTTAACATGGGGGAATTTGGTTTTATTTGAAGTGCAGCTGCACACATTAGACTTCTCGCTCCCCGCGCCGCCGCCGCGCTCCCAGCCTCGCTGGATCACATGACAACCGGCCAGCAATCAGACATCTTCCACATGGATTAAAGAATGCCTCTTCGTGTGGTGGCACTGGGCCAGAGATCATTGTCACAGATAGGCCCAGGTGCAAAAATAGCCCACACATTACTTACATTCAATAATGTGGTTATTTATCTAGGCCGTTATTTTAATGACCTGAAGCATTAGTCTGTATTTTCGCGGCCTGTTCCTACTCACTGCCTCCATGGATATCCCTGGGAAGTTATCACTGTCTTTTTGTTCGGAATAGCTAAGTTCAGTCAACCATTTGTCATCCATTGCTCCATTAGACTTCATGGGGTTTTTTTTTGCTACTTGCGTCGACACAGATATCTCTTATGACGACGATGGGATAGGAAAGGCCTAGGAAGTGGAAGGAAGCGGCCGTGGCCTTAATTAGGGTACATCCCCGGCATTTGCCTGGTGTGAAAATGGGAAACCACGGAAAACCATCTTCAGGGCTGCCGACAGTGGAGCTCGAACCCACTGTCTCCCGATTACTGGATACTGGCCGCACTTAAGCGACTGCAGCTATCGAGCTCGGTAGACTTCATGTTAGCATGCTATATCCCATCTCATGAACAGTGCTTAACTGCGTGACGTACGTTTATGAAGAACCTAGCAGTTTTAAATTTTCTTCATCCTAAATACTTTAACAATACGCAGGTTGAAATGAAGACGAAGATGACAAATTTCTACCAATACATTGGAGTACGATCACACCAAAGTGCTTTCGTCACCTCAGCTGATCTTCATCAACATTGTTAATATAGATTTATCTTCTTTTCGAAGTACTTTGAGATTTATTATTATTATTATTATTATTATTATTATTATTATTATTATTATTATTATTATTATTTATCTGTTTACCCTCCAGGGTCGGTTTTTCTCTCGGACTCAGCCAGGGATCCCACCTCTACCGCCTCAAGGGCAGTGTCCTAGAGCTTCAAACTCTGGGTCGGGGGATACAACTGGGGAGGATGACCAGTACCTCGCTTAGGCGGCCTCACCTGCTATGCTGAACAGGGGCCTTGGTGGGGGATGGGAAGATTGGAAGGGATAGACAAGGAAGAGGGAAGGAAGCGGCCTTGGCCTTAAGTTAGGTACCATCCCGGCATTTGCCTTGAGGAGGAGTGGGAAACCACGAAAAACCACTTCCAGGATGGCTGAGGTGGGAATCGAACCCACCTCTACTCAGTTGACCTCCCGAGGCCGAGTAGACCCCGTTCCAGCCCGCGCACCACTTTTCAAATTTCGTGGCAGAGCCGGAAATCGAACCCGGGCCTCCGGTGGTGGCAGCTAGTCACACTAACCACTACACCACAGAGGAGGACATTATTATTATTATTATTATTATTATTATTATTATTATTATTATTATTATTATTATTATTATTATTATTATTATTATTCCTAGCCCGCAGGTAGCATCCCTACCTCTTACTCATAGGATCTGAGTTGTACTTTTGACTAGTCTAAGAATTCTAATCTTGATCTGAGGGTTGGAGTGCAAATCACTGTCTCATTAAATTAACTGCGGAGTGGTAGTAAACTCGGTCAAGAAAGACAAGCGGTAATTCTGAGGACGTTGTTGTGGTAATCCCGTGACACTCCAATACCTGCAAGCAGTTACAGGATTTTTTAAAACAATAATTTTTGAAGTACTCTGAAAACAAGAGAAATCTATGTCAGTACTGGTTAACACTGCTGACAAAGATCCACCAAGAAATTGAAAGCACGTTGGCGTGGGCGTATAATATTCTGATAGTATAAACGGTATAAATTTACCGCCTTTCTCTTCATTTCGACCTGCGTACGGTTAAAATATTTAGGGTGAAGATATTTTAAATCTGTTACGTTCATTATGTTCTCTCGTCGCTGAAGATCCTAACAGTCACCTTATCAATAAATTTCGTGTACTTCGTTAACGTAATCACTTTATGTTAATGTAAAGCTCTTCAGGAAGTCCTGTTCATAAGAAAACGATCGAATAACTTGCACATTCACTTATAATACCGGGCGAGTTGGCCGTACGGTTAGGAGCGCGCAGCTGTGAGCTCGCATCCGGGAGATAGTCGGTTCGAATCTCACTGTTGGCAGCCCTGAAGATGGTTTTCCGCGGTTCCTCATTTTCACACCAGGCAAACGCTGGGGTTGTACCTTAATTAAGGCCGCGGTCGCTTCCTTCCCATTCCTAGGCCTTTCCTGTTCCATCGTCGCCATATGTCGATGCGACGTGAAGCAAAAAAAAAGCATTTATACCTAAAATCCGTGCATTAATTTTCCATTCATTTATTATCAATCGCCATTGATCTTCATTTCGGGCTTTCGCGCATTTGGCAGATTCCCTATCAGTTGCTTACCTATCCTTATTATTTCACAGAAGTTGAAATATTATCGAAGATCCTCATTGGTAAATAATTCCGATTATGTCCTGTAAGAGGAAACATGTGTGGCAAAAACCCAAACCAAACCCCATGGCACAAGAGCCCCGAAGGGCCATGGCCTACCAAGCGACCGCTGCTCAGCCTGAAGGCCTGCAGATTATGAGGTGTCGTGTGGTCAGTACGATGAATCCTCTCGGCCGTTATTCTTGGCTTCCTAGACCGGGGCCGCCATCTCACCGTCAGATAGCTCCTCAGAGGAGCTTGTTTTCAAAACTGAATATCTCCACAATCATAAATTTTATAGGAGAGAGGAAAAACATATTATCACCAAAAGAGCACTAAATCATATATAGTACAGAAAAAGTTATTGACAAAAAAACATTGGATATATTGAGTTTTGAACAAAATGAATGGATATATTTAGCTTTGAAGAAAAAAGGTCGTATTTAGCTATGAAAAGCAGGATATTTCACACAATCCCAAATATTTTTCCTAATTCGTGATATTTATTGTGAACATAATATTAATAGTTACAATTTCAAAGTAAATACCTTAATTTTAAAAAATACGCATTTAGTTCAATCAAATTATGTCAAAAAAGACCATGGACACGGCGTACAGGTTACACTAAAAACAAGATAACATGTTGAGTAATATACGTTTCACTTTGTCTGTCAGATGTATAACGTGCATGGTGAAGTTAAACATGTATTGGTTTGTTCATAATCTAAGCAGTCACAAGATGGCTCAGGTTCTTCAAGTTGCGAACACACTAGTACGTGAAGATACCACTGTAATTTTGGATCTTGCTCCCAGCTGTTACCAAAATGTGCTTCCAGTACGTTCCGGACATCTCGAAGTTTTTCGGATAAAAGCCATGCTCCATTGGGACGTCTGAAAGTACCATCTTTTCTTCGACAACTTTGCTTTTCTTTAGTTTTACGTATTCCTCATTGCGCTCAAATGTGTAGTAATTATGAACCTTAACTTTAGTAGCAATTGTTTTCATTCTTGTCTAATATTTCACCATTTTCAATATCTTCACGTCACGTATTCCTTTCAGCTTGTTGTAAATGCCCCGCCCCCCCATTTCTTTCAATCATAAAACCTTCCAGTCAACACCTAATTTCTTTACAATGCCAACATTCTCATACAATGTGTTGTATTCCACCCGTAACACTATAGTGGATTGTTTCCGTATAATCTTTTCCACCCGTCCAAATACCCTGTCAGCAGGCAAGATGCTGTGCCCTCGAACAGCAAATATCAATTCTGCCCCCTTGATGTGCTCACGTGATTCATTTCTCAGCCAGTGAAAAATCGTATGCATGATGTGGTTATTCTTATTTTGGCACGCACAGCCATCGCAAAACAAGGCAACTTGTGAAACATTGCACGGATATGTAATATTTCTTAAAGAGTGCAACAGTGCTGAACCTATTTCATTATATATCCTCTACCAGCTTGTTCCTCGCTCCATGTGTACAATGTAGGATCGTTGCAGGTTAAGGGGACACAACAAAAACTGTAAAATCCTATTTGACGGCTATACAAAGCTTGTTGGATGGGAGTTTTAGGTAATTGCTGAACCTGCTGCAAGTCTAAATAAAAGCTGAACACGACTTCACGTTCACGATATTCTCGAAGCAAGGCATAAAATGTATTGGAGCTAACCTTATGTAATCTTAGTTCTGTTCTGGCATCTTGTTTGCTTTTAGTGTCCCTGGCTGAATTCAGTTTATACTTTAAGTGCACACATGGCGCACAAGCATCTACTGCTGGACTTGCAAAACCAATGTTGAATTCTTTCCCAAATATGTTGTAAAAATAGGGAATTTTACCCTCAGATTGGTATCATCTACTGATGTTTGATACATCTTACGTGATTTAGTAATTGACAGTGTTGGGTCCAGATACATTCTTCTGCTTTTGTTTCTACCATAATGAGATTCCCTTCCCTTAAGCTGCTTTGCTTCTTTGCCAAAGATTTATGAGACTTTTTATCACCTCATTTTTCAGTTGGAGTGTTTCCTTCACACACAGTTTTGGCTACTCGTAGAACTCTTGCTTTCGATAAATTCATACCAAAACAGAAGAAAGCTTTACAAACAAGTGTGTTCCTATGTGCTACAGTTCATAAATAGTATGTTGTACTCACTTTTCTAGGAGCGTTTTTCTAGGACACATTTTCACTGCTGCGTAGGCGCTGAGGTTCACACACACCAATAAAGCGTGTTAACATCCTCTCTTGCGCTATGTTATCTGGAACGTGATACAATGTCGCACGGTTTTTAGCCAAATCAGCATTTGTAACAGCATTGCACTTAAAACTCTTATTATTATGGTTACAGGGTCCTTGTTTTAGGTTAAGAAGTTGTTGATCACTATCACAGTATCTACTTCTTTTCTTATCTTCCCGTCGTTTGGACTTTCATGAGCACGCTTCCTTGTACCTCTGTCAAAATCACAAACCGAAGAATCCATTATGTTTTGAGAAACAGAAGTCTGCACGAAAATTTTAAAGATAACACACACAGCCTACATTTGCCTTACAATAACACCGGTGTGACAACATATAAATCTCTTGCTGCCAACTATGCGCATGTGTATATATCCGAGTTGATATACAGAATAGACAGTGCAGCCAATGCTTCTAGGCTGAATACTATTGAACTGAAGGTTGTAGTGCTTCTATCTGTCGTAATACAATTAAAGTAATATAACAGAAAAGTGAGAAATTAAAAAACATTTACAGTTTCGAAAAAAATGACATTGCTGTGTATTTTAGAGCGTGGATATATGACTTTCTTTCTTAATCTGCTTAACCTCCAGGGTTGGTTTCTCCCTCGGACTCGGCGAGGTATCCCACCTCTAACGCCTCAAGGGCAGTGTCCTGGAGCGTGAGACATTGGGTCGGGGATACAACTGGGGAGGATGACCAGTACCCCGCCCAGTCACCTGCTATGCTGAACAGGGGCCTTGATGGGGGATGGGAAGAGTGGAAGGGATAGGCAAGGAAGAGGGAAGGAAGCGGCCGTGGCCTTAAGTTAGGTACCATCCCGGCATTTGCCTGGAGGATAAGAGGGAAATCACGGAAAACCACTTCTAGGATGGCTGAGGTGGGAATCGAGCCTATCTCTACTCAGTTGACCTTCCGAGTCTGAGTGGACCCCGTTCCAGCCCTCGTACCACTTTTCAAATTTCGTGGCAGAGCCGGGAATCGAACCCGGGCCTCCGGGGGTGGCAGCTAATCACACTAACCACTACACCACAGAGGCGGACGGATATATTGACTTCCGGTGCAGAAATATTATAAGTAATGAATATATTCAGTTTTGAAAGAAACGCATGTTTTCTCACAACCTTATCAGTTGGAAGTATTAAAATTTGATGAATAAACCTTTTATCATCCAATGCAGATGAGGCAAATGTCACAGAATCAACCATAAAACAGTTTTAAATTTTTTGGAGATATTCACTTTTGAAAACAAGCTCCTCTTGTAATCACGTAGGCTGAGTGGACCTTGAACCAGCCCTCAGATCCAGGTAAAAATTTCTGACTTGGCCGGGAATTGAACCCAGGGCGCCCGGGTAAGAGGCAGGCACGCTACCCGTTCACCGCGCGGCCGGCTGCATGTGTGGATAAGCTGAACATTTTTCCTTTCTGAAGCCTTTTCCTGGTGTTGACACATTCTGCATATTATAGCTTCAATGAGAACGCTCGAAACAAGCAGAAGCGTTATATTTGACGATAAAAATAGTTTGTTGTTCAATAGTCAAGTTTTCGCAACCCTGGAGACCTCTGCTATCTGCTAATAATGGTCAACCAAAGATTTAAGAAAACAGTTAAGATTATCTGTGTGTATTGGTGCTCAAGTCGTAATTTATTTTTGTGTGCACACTTTGGACTTGAAACAGAGTTGAGGAACTCGAGTACAAATACACTAAGGGGCAAAATGACCTTAGACAGCAGAGCTCCAGAAATCCTCTTCTAGCTGATAATGTCAATTCATTCAACTCACTTCCTTTTTATTCTTGTTTTAGCACTCGGACTAAAATACATCGCGTGGCTGTGGTTCTGTTAGCTTGCTCGTTCTTCAGTTTGTTTTTGATGAGACGCAATTCAGGTGTTACTTCATTTATGGTTATAAAATATTGTCACGTATTAAAATCACAAACGACATATGTGTATAAATTAATGCATCTGTGCTGGGGCTGAGTGGCTCAGACGATTGAGGCGCTGGCCTTCTGACCCCAAATTGGCAGGTTTGATCCTGGCTCAGTCCGGTGGTAATTGAAGGTGCTCAAAAACGTCAGCCTCGTGTCGGTACATTTATTGGCGCGCAAAAGAACTCCCGCAGGACTAAATCCCGGCACTTCAGCGACTTATTATTACGAAGATGGGACAGGAAAGGCTTGCCATTCGTTTTGAAAGCCAATTCAGTGAGTCTTTGGGCATGTAGCTTCTCAATATTTTACGTAGAATTTACGTAGAATCTTGATGACTTTCTTTCAAAGCTCGTCAATTCTCTCATCCATCTAGGAAATTTTTCGAATGATTTTTGTGACATGTATGAAAATCATTTACCATCGATCATCAGATCCCTGACCCTAGCAAAAAATAGTGTACCATTAACGTGCGTCTTCGCGCATTACTGAAACCAGCGGATGGCTGGGGAGGGTAGTGTGTTAAAGAAAACTGGAGTCACCCCTCCCCTACGGTATCCAGCCCTGGAATATTCGCGTATGCTCTTTCATAATGTGTACCCGTCTTGAATGCAGAGAATGAAGATTCTAGGCGCAATGAAATTAGCTGAAATGAACAGAAAAGTCTTCAGATATTTGAGATGTGCTACGTTTGTTGCATAAATACCTATCTAACGCTGATACCCGTTAAGCATATCTACGCTTATTACTGTACAATCGTTGGTGCATATTGGGAAGCTTCTCTCACTTCATGATTCTTGTGTAATGCCGAGTATTCGACTAACAAATTCCTAAGGTGCATAAATCAATATGCTGCCACCTATAACTCCAAGAAGTTCCTACAGTGACTGTGTATTTAAAGATTAAAGACCCTTGGATAACCACCGTTAAGCCCTTATTGGTATTCGTATTTCAGAGAGGAACTCTTAACTGTGTGATCATATTAGAAGTGTCTAAACAGCCAACTGCATATTTCTAATATTGGTTGTATTCAGACTTTTGAATGTCTTACATCGCTCCTTACCCTATTGAAAGTAACGAGACATTCAATTGTGTTTAACGAACCTTCAACCACTATCGGTCTTAAGATATTAATGAGGATACGACATAGTCACGTGTAATCAGTACTGGAACTAATTATAGTTAGTGTGGGTCCCTTGCATCCTAGAGGTAAAAAAAAATGCCGGGCTGAGTGGCTCAGACGGTTAAGGCGCTGGCCTTCTAACCCCAACTTGGCAGGTTCGATCCTGCCTCAGTCCGGTGGTATTTGAAGGTGCTCAAATACGACAGCCTCGTGTCGGTAGATTTACTGGCACGTAAAAGAACTCCTGCGGGACTAAATTCCGGCACCTCGACGTCTCCGAAGACCGTAAAAGTAGTTAGTGGGACGTAAAAAAAATAACATTATTATTATTATTATTATTATTATTATTATTATTATTATTATTATTATTATTATTATTATTAGAGGTAAAAATGCATACTAAATGCCATCGTAACACATTCAAAGAATCCGTTTAATAAAAGGAAAATATGTTCCTAGTATTATCCCCTCCTCCTCCCTTTTTCATGAAAAGAACTTTGTTTCGATCTGCCGTAGAATTGCGTTATAATGCTGTAGATCATAGGTATCACTGATGATGGATTCCCGAGGATCGTAAATGAAAATAAAGAGCTAATGCAAGAGACCGAAGCTGAAGAAATTTCGTGGTTATTTGGTGCGAAATTTTAGTGAATACGATTTCTTTGGTCTAATGATTTTATAGACTGAACAAGAAGCATACATTATCGGTTATTATTATTATTATTATTATTATTATTATTATTATTATTATTATTATTATTATTATTTCGTTAAATCTTTTTGTAAATATGGAGATACAACCATTACAGCCATTACAAGTTATAATCAAGTGACACAAATATAGCACAAAGTTTATTGGGCGAGAATATCTATCTTTCTACTCGGAATCTAACTTAAGTAATGTGAAATTTTATAGTTTCCTAGAATCATATGACGACGTTTGTTGTTTATGATTTAAATGATAGTGCCTGTGAAGAGAAAGAGGAAGTCATTGAGTAAGGCTGCAAAGGCAAGCACAACGCCAGTAGGTAGGCAAAAACGAAAGAGAGGAATTCCGTCATCCTGTAGGAGGAAAAGAGTCATTAATATCCATATACCATACGGAAAACAAATAATATATTGTCTTGACACTTCATAATCGAATCTTGGCCAGTCTGTTGATGGCATTACTTAAAACCCATGACAATTTTTTTACCAGGAGTTTAGGAGGCCCATGGCCGAAGACAGAATTATCGTCACGATGACAATTACAATTCTGATTTTAATAACTGTTCGGTTTTGTTTGCATTTACATTTCTGTTCCCGTATATTCTTCAAGTTATGTTTAATAAATAATGCTAGCTGTTGAACGTCCTTTATAACTGTTAATGGTCTTGACAGTTGTCCAGAGTTCTGTTCAAAACTGTCACGGGAAGAAACAGTTAAACTGAACATTTCTGTATATGTAGAAACACCCACTACTTGCGACCAAATTTTGATACACTATTGACTAGAAGAGAGGCGAAAGACTTTCTTCACAGGTCCGAATCATAACTTGTTGCTTGAAGAACAGCGTCAGTCCTGGTATAGCTTCCCGGGATTTCACATACACAAGTGGCTACGGAGATTGACAAAAAGAAACAGATGACGGGCTACTAGTAGGCATCCACTGTACAACCACTGCTCCATCACTCCTCGTCGCGCAGATGGAGGGAGACATTTACATAGAGTGTAATACCCGGGGTCAGGATTTCAGGGGTACACCTTTTCCTTTTAGGGGAAAATTAGAGCTCTCAGTGTGTTATGTTGTTGTTTGAGTCATCAGTCCATAGACTGGTTTGATGCAGCCCTCCATGCCACCCTACCCTGTGCTAACCTTTTCATTTCTACGTAACTACTGCATCCTACATCTGCTTTAATCTACTTGTCATATTCATACCTTGGTCTAACCCTACCGTTCTTACCACCTACACTTCCTTCAAAAACCAACTGAACAAGTCCTGATTGTCTTAAGATGTGTCCTATCATTCTATATCTTCTTCTCGTCAAATTTAGCCAAACGATCTCCTGTCGCCAATTCGATTCAGTATCTCTTCATTTGTGATTCGATCTATCCATCTCACCTTCAGCATTCTTCTGTAACACCACATTTCAAAAGCTTCTATTCTCTTTCTTTCTGAGCTAGTTATCGTGTGTTATATGTTACCTCAAATTGAAAATTGGCATATTCTTTCAGCACCTCTTTCCACTTTTTGTGACCTTTTTCGGGCTATTCATTCCCCTTTCTTCCCCCTTTCTAATCTTTTCCGCTTTTTTTTCTATAATTTTCCATAGCGCATGTTATAATTGAATTAATTTTCCAAATCCCAAGAAATATATTTTACAGTTATCAATTATCGTGATTTCTCCCCAGCTTGCAGTGAACATGGGATTAGTAAACCTGCAGCAATGGGAAATAATGTAACTCTTACTATCATTGTATTTATAGAATTCGCGAAGTCAACAATGGTCCAATGACAATCGAATTTTAGTCAGCTTTAAATTTAAATCTAACTGTAGTAATAATAGGGAATAACGCCAAACAATTAACGGCTATTAAAATAATATTTTTCCTCGCTAGTTTTCATTGACAAATTCAGTCGAGAATTAGCCATGCCGAAGGTGTCCAAATACCGATTTTCGTCCTGTTTCACTGATTTCATCAAACCTGATGGAAGTGTTACACGATACATTTTTTTGCGATGCAGGAATCACGTTGGATGAAAAACACGTGCGAAACCGCATCCAACAACGCATTTCCAGCTCTAAGCATCAGGAGAACAAAACTCTTCAAACAAGTAAGCCCCGACAGTCTCTATTACGACACATCTTGGAGCAGTGTTCTATGAAGATCCAAAATTTAAAGGATTTATGTAGAGCTTTAACGCAGACGGGAATTCAACTCAATAAGGTGAACAGTCCGAACTTAAAAAGGATTTCTTGAAAAATATACACAGATGTCCGTGTCCGATGAGAGTACTTTGAGAAAAAACAATCTCGAGCCTATTTATGAAGAAACCATACAAAGTATCGGATTTCGACGTGGAAATCATACTGGATGAAACCACAGCCTCGATGGATCGATATATTTTGAGCATGTTTGGATTTTCCCCTGGCAGGTGAGGAAGTTAAGCCCATGCTATTGAAGATGTGTGAGTTGTAAAACGCCATTGCTAGTAATTCATGGACTTTTGTCAAAAGTTGTGACCCGGTGGCGTCCAGTTCGAAAAATGTCCTCTGGTGGTTACGGACCAGGTTCGGCACATGCTTTCGACATTTAACCAATTGAAGCATTTGTTCTATATGTTAAATCATGTAATCTGCTTGGTCCATGCCCTTCACAGATTAGGAATGAATATGACATCGCATCAGTTCACTTCTGGCCTGAAGAAAGTTTTGCCGAAAGCCTCGATTTGTACTGTTAGCTACAGAGAAACCACAGGCCTGCCCTTTCCAAAATTCCCAGTCATTACTAGCTGGGGAACGTAGATCCATTGTGCTGCTTTCTTGTGTGAGAATTTTGGTAAAATGAACGAGCTTGTGCTTTCTCTGGATCCAGTCAACGCAGATGCAATTTCCAAGACGCCGGAACGTATGTTACCAGAGAAGTTACATGATTTGTAGACAGAACTATTTTGTGTCAACAATGGCATATCTTCACTCTCGTGAGGGAACAGTCAGATTGTTTTGCCAAAGGAAAGCTCGAGGCAAGTTTTCAGAAGAATCCGGATGCTGTGCAATTTACTACGTCTGCAGAGTTGCCATTTCGAGTGAATACGAAGTTTGCCCCACTGGTTTCTGTGGATGTGGAAAGAAGTTTAAACTTCTACAAAGACGCCTCTTCTCCAAGTAGAAACAGACTAAATGTTAAAAACTTACAGATGCTCAATGTATTAAGGTACAACAGCTTCATGTTTTTGTTTCTTTCCTCTGATGAATGATTTATGTAGCTTACTGAGATGTACAGGTTCTAGTGAGCTGATTTAAATTGCACTTTATTTGCTCCCTTTCTGTCCCCATTACTGTCTTATTTTAGCACATTTCCCCTCCCTTTTGCCTATAAAAATTGCCCCTAAAAAGACCGGGTCAGGGATGTAATGAATGAAGCAGATATAGGCTATTAGTACGATGGGGTCGCCACTCACAAAGTGATTTATTAATGACTGATAATGCTATGAAATGAGAATGGAGAGTGTTGCTGACAGGGAAAACCGGAGTACCCGGAGAAAAACTTGTCCGCCTCCGCTTTGGCCAGCACAAATCTCACATGGAGTGACCGGGATTAGAACCACGGTATCCAGCGGTGAGAGGCCAACGCGCTGCCGTCTGAGCCAAGGAGGCTCTACCAACTCTGGAAATACCATTGGAATTCTAGTCAGAGGCCTGGCGTTTGTCCCCATGGAAAGGATCTGTAGCAAAGGACGTAGTCTTTCAACTCCAACAGAAGATTACGAAATGACTCCATGTATCATATGATATTTGGAGAATATTGAATCTTCTGAGAACTAAGGTTTCTAAATCCATAAACAATGTAGTGAAGTGAGATTATGCTGATGGTGACAGATATGACTGAGAAGTAGTTCAAACAACAAACCATCTACCGGTACTCCTCTGTTCAAACATAGAAGACCTTCGCATGCAGGAGGACGTAATGTTGGCAAGCGGCAATGCCACTGAAGCAGTCAAGTTTTGGAAGAGGGAACCATGAATTGGATGTTCCTGAACATAAAAGAAGAAGAACCTCAGAGGGTAAATGTACCAGTAAATTTACGCAACACTTTCGGTGGTGATTGTTACTTCTTCTTCTTCTTCTTCTTCTTAATCTGTTTATCGTCCAGGGTTGGCTTTTCCCTCGGACTTAACGAGGGATCCCACCTCTACCGCCTCAAGGGCAGTGTCCTGGAGCTTCAGACATCGGGTCGGGGATACAACTGAGGAGAATGACCAGTACCTCGCCTAGGCGGCCTCACCTGCTATGCTGAACAGGGGCCTTGGTGGGGGATGGGAAGATTGGAAGGGATAGACAAGGAAGAGGGAAGGAAGCGGCCGTGGCCTTAAGTTAGGTACCATCCCGGCATTTGCCTTCTGGACAAGTGGGAAACCACGGAAAACCACTTCCAGGATGGCTGAGGTGGGAATCGAACCCACCTCTACTCAGTTGACCTCCCGAGGCTGAGTAGACCCCGTTCCAGCCCTCATACCACTTTTCAAATTGCGTGGCAGAGCCGGGAATCGAACCCGGACCTCCGGGGGTGGCAGCTAATCACACTAACCACTACACCACAGAGGCGGACGATTGTTACTTCAAGAAGAAAATAATAAGATCAGTACCGGTATTATACCGGCATTACCTTTCGTTAATGTAGGGCCTAATTGTTATAGCCTAGAGAAGATAAATATTTTTAAAGCTTGTTCTTACTTTGAAAAGTAATGGCGATTTTTGCTCCGATTTTTTCTTTACGATAAGATCGTAGCACTAATTTTACAAATGCATTTAACACATTCTGTGATTCTGCTATGGAGTTTTATAAGCCGTTAAATGACGTACAAAGATAATGTTAATAAAACCATGTAATAACACAGTCTCATTACGTTCTCGACTTATGCATTATTCAGGAACGTATCAGCTATTATGTAGGAATGAAGCCGACTTTCTTTCCGTTTGGTAATCTAACGCAGATTCAGTCGTAATCTTCAGCAAGTAGTTTCCCAGGGTAGAAGATGCTGTACCGTACTAATATAACATCACCTTCCTTGGCGTATTCTTGAATAAATTGAGAGTCCTTGTAATGAAATGTTTATTTATTTACTATTTATTTTGCGTCGCATTGACACAGAGATGTCTTATCGCGACAACGGGATAGGAATCGGCTAGAACTTGGAAGGAAGCAACCGTGGCTTTAATTAAGGTAAACCCACCATTTGCCTAGTGTGAAAATGGGAAACCACGGACAGTAATCTTCACGGCTGCCGTCAGTGCGACTCGAACCCACTATCCCCCGAATGCAAGCTAAAAGCTACTGTCGCAAACCGCATAGCCAACTCGCTCGGTTGAATTAAAGTGTTATTTATTTATTTATTTATTTATTTATTTATTTATCATCATCATCATCATCATCATCTGTTTACCCTCCAGGTTCGGCTTTTCCCTCGGACTCAGCGAGGGATCCCACCTCTACCGCCTCAAGGGCAGTGTCCCGGAGCTTCAGACATCGGGTCGGGGATACAACTGAGGAGAATGACCAGTACCTCGCCCAGGCGGCCTCACCTGCTATGCTGAACAGGGGCCTTGTGGAGGGATGGGAAGATTGGAAGGGATAGGCAAGGAAGAGGGAAGGAAACGGCCGTGGCCTTAAGTTAGGTACCATCCCGGCATTCGCCTGGAGGAGAAGTGGGAAACCACGGAAAACCACTTCCAGGATGGCTGAGGTGGGAATCGAACCCACCTCTACTCAGTTGACCTCCCGAGGCTGAGTGGACCCCGTTCCAGCCCTCGTACCACTTTTCAAATTTCGTGGCAGAGCCGGGAATCGAACCCGGACCTCCGGGGGTGGCAGCTAATCACGCTAACCACTACACCACAGAGGCGGACATTTATTTATTTATTTATTTATTTATTTATTTATTTATTTATTTATTTATTTATTTATTTATTTATTTATTTATTTATTGCAGCTGATAGCAATAGCTCACATGTAGTAATTATTGAGCCATTACAGAATAAATGTGACTAGAAAATTTGGAGATGATTCAGAAAACCTGACACGCTACCACATAGTCCGGCACAAATCTTACATTGATCGTCCGAGTTTTGAAGCGGAGATACTGTGATCAAGACCGATGTCTTAACTCTCAGAGCTGCAGAATGACCTGAGACTGTTGATACATGAACGTTGTAGTTTACATTTGGCTGCATTGTTCATCGCGACTATCGTTCGAAATGAGCCACCTTAACAAGCAGCTTGGAGTCATGGACTCGATAACAGCTGATTTTTTGTCCTGATAATGCGGTAACAGAAGTATTAACCACTGAGCAGTGTAATGGTAGGCTATAATATAACACAAAATGTTACTATTGAATACCAAGTGCAGTTGAACTCTTCTATTTCCCGATAATTTACATTTCATATTTCTCAATAGCTATTGTTGTTGTTGTTGTTGTTGACGACGCTGATATTATGGTATAATAATAATAATAATAATAATAATAATAATAATAATAATAATAATAATAATAATAATAATAATAATAATAGGTTAATAATAATAATAATAATAATAATAATAATAATAATAATAATAATAATGGCGTACGGCCTACGGAGAGACCTGGTGCAGACGGCCTATAGGCGACCTGCATGTATGTGAGGGGGGGGGGCTCTCCCCAAGGTGATTTCACGTCCAGTCCCTAGCCAGACGAATTAGTGATTACGGTGATGTTGCGCTTATCGATTCATTTCAAGGGATTGTGACAATTCTGACATCGGTTCCTTCTACAGTTACAGCATTACTTACTGTCTAACCGCCTATTTTATTGTAGCGTATGTGGTAGAGTGCGTTTACGTTGTTACTTCGGCCCCGAGTCTTGAAATATAGACGGATTTATACATTAAGAGTAATTAATGTTTATTTCCGAATATAGGCCTATCCTTCGTTATAAATCTGTCCATAATTGCCAATTAGAATACGGTCTCTGATATCAGCAATTTTTTCTACTTTAAAGAGACATCTGATGATGATGATGATGATGATGATGATGATGATGATGATGATGCTTGTTGTTTAAAGGGCCTAACATCGAAGGAGATGTTTTGTTATTCGCAATGTTTTCAACTAAGAAAGTATTTATCAATTTAGAACATCCTCTCTCTTTTTTGCACAAAAGCTTCAGAATACTATGAATGAGTGAGTATTGTTTTTTTCTTTTTACGTCGCATCGACACAGGTCTTTAGGGCTGCCGGCCGTGATGTTCTAACCCACCATCTCCCGAATGCAAGCTCACAGCTACGTGACGCAAATCATGTAGCCAACTTGCTCGGTACTAAGAATGTTATACTCAAGTTCAAGAATACTAAGGAGACGTGTAAACTATCGTAGAAATTAGATAAGACTGTACGTAACGCTGATTCTGAAAATTAATACTGTTATTTACTTTACGTCCCACTAACTACTTTGACGGTTTTTGGAGACGCCGAAGTGCCGGAATTTAGTCCCTCAGGAGTTCTTTTACGTGCCGGTAAATCCGCCGACACGAGGCTGACGTATGTGAGCACCTTCAAATACCACCGGACTGAGCCAGGATCGAACCTGCCAAGTTGGGGTCAGAAGGCCACTCAGCCCGGCGATTCTGAAAATTAATTGCGCGTTATACTGTGTGGCTCATCACAGAACACACTGATCACTTAGCGAGGAAGACAAGCTATCAGCTTTCAATCGCTTTGCATTCCTACTACTTCATTTGTAAATTTACCAAAATATAATTATCAAAGGTCGATAATGTCTGCCGGGTGGCCATGATCGTTAAGTCGTCGATTCTATATGGTCTGACACCGTGGTTGGCCTGGATTCAATTCCAAACCTCTCCGAAATCTTCGTATGGAGTGAGGGCATATGACGCTTTTGATGGTGATTCGTCTGTCGGATGGAAACGTTAAGCTCTTAGTGCTATTCGACAAAAGTAGGCTATGTGCCGGCACTATCATACGTCACTTCATTAATTTCATCTCATTTACTCTTCTGATGAGGTTGACGTCAGGAAGTGCATCCGGTCGTAGAAAATCGCTACAAAGATTCATCCCTTCATACCCGACCCCGTAGAGAAATGGGAGAAGGGACGGACATACAGAGAAGGATAAAGTCAGATTTTAAGGATATTACTTGCGAAGTTCAACATCTAAAGTCATAATTTAGTGTAATATTTGGCTCATACCTTAAATTCTATCCCAGGATCTCTGCCTATAGTGAGTGAACCCGTAAGAAATTACCCACAGGATAGCCACTGTTCAGCGCCAGTATCCGAATATCACCTTTCCGAGCGGTTCAGTTTCTTAGTCCTTTCAGTAGGTTTGAAAGTAGCATTTAAATCAATATAGTCAAGAAGAGCGCCCTGAGAACGAAAAGTAACGCTCTTTTACAGAGACTGAGACTAGAAACTCTTCATTTTAGTTTCTTTGTTATCTGTTGCCTTCTGGGTTTCCTTACTATCCATTTTGTTGTTTAAATCCTTTTTTTCTAACCTGTATTTCTGTTGAACGTTTGGTCTTCCTTTCAAATATGAAAGAGCGTCATCTTTCTACGAATCCTTCAGTCAATATCCTTTTTTATAGGTGCTAGAAGGGTAAATATACGGTAACCCTTTGTCTGTCAAGGGTTAGAGAAAAATGGAATGGAATCAGAAAATGAGAACCCGGAAACCTCCTTACGCGATGTCCCAAACAAATCTGGGCAAGTCTCTTTCCCTGATATGAAGGAAAAAAAGGCTGTAAAATAGGGAAAGGGAGAATAAAATGAGGGTCTCTTTTGTACTTTATTTTAATCCCTCCCTCTGCCCTTGAGATCCCCTTTCACCCTTTCTGACCTGTGAGCTCTTTAGAAACGCACTCCCGTACTCTCTATTCTATATAAAATCTTTCAGTGAAGTTTTCATAAAAGAGCCTAGTATTCTTCTTGATTGCTATTATACTTTTTTAATAAAAGCTGTGGATGTGGGGATTTTAAAGAAAATATGCTAAACGGGTTGGCATTAAACCTTAACCCATGAAAAGAAACTCCCTTTGGTTACCTAGTGCCAGTCCAACCCTTTATGAAGAACTCCTCCACCTCTCCCCTCATCCCTATATGTGCACTGTCACTCAAACTCTCTGCCCTCTTGCAGCAAAACCTGTTTTATCAAATCTTTTAAGACGAAAGAAAGAGAGAGGAAAGGAAATTTACTTCTTCCAACCACATTGTCCACTCAAAACGTACACTTACTCTTAGTACTAGAGGACTCGTCCGATTATTATTATTATTATTATTATTATTATTATTATTATTATTATTATTATTATTATTATTATTATATGTTTAATTATGTAGTATTGCATGCCAACCAAGATCAAGAATATATGTAGGTATAGCAGTGGTTGGAATGTTCTGTAGGGGGGAAATACAAATTAGCTTTCTGGCGGAACTTAATCTCTTCCTCGACGAAATAATTTGGCAGTCTTAAGAAGCGTAAATTAATCATTTAGGGTAAAAAGAGGTATGTTCGTGATACGGGGTGGTTCAATTGCAGGTCACAGCAACATGGAAATGTTTATTTACCTCAAGTCCTGGAGCATCTTACCCAGTCCTAGCCTTGAATAATTAAATGTATACATACTAAAAAAATAGATCAAAATAACACCGGTTGTAAGACATGTTCTACGCACTCAAGTAGGCCTACACAGGGCTTATGGACAAAGATACTCCCAACCTCAATAATCAGTAAGCAACTGTAATAATTCGGGCTAGATATTTTAGCATGGAATTGAAACTAAGACTTCTGTAACGTGAAACTCTCTAGTCTGACTTGTATTATTTGAGCTATGCCACCGAATAACGTTGTGTAAAACTTTCTACATACCCTCAAAATGTAAAATCCATTCAGCAGAGTGTCCTTTGTCACACATTCGGGTTAAGAAATAATAATAATAATAATAATAATAATAATATTAATAATAATGAGAAGGAGGAAGTTAAGTGTGGGAGGAAACTTGCGTGTATAATATGTAAATCAGGGAGTAATACAAAACACGAAAATTAAAAATGTATCTTACAAAACTAGGAAGGCCAGAGTCGTCTTTCGTCGCCATAATCTGCAAGCAAAGAAAGTCACTATAACGGCGAACTGTAGCCTATCTAATCCTTCCAGTCGTTAATCATGTTCTTTCATCGTCCCCCTTTTCTTTCCTTTTTAATTTCTGGATTAGGTTTCACCCTTTCTACTATACTGAGAAGCCGGAGTTCCCACACATGAAAGGTGGCCTGGAGGGACGGATTTCATGAACAATCAAAATATCCTTTCCTAACCCGTTCTCGAATATCATGGAAATGAAACCCAAAACCCTGATCCCAGGCGGAAAGAGAGGTATTGGCACACATGCTCTCGTCCTTTTCTTTTCAAATGGGTGGAAGCTATGCGCGAGTTATCACACACAGCCAGGTGTTTCGCGGTTCCTGTCAGCCAGTGGATGATCTGGCTATACGTAATCGTCTTTAAAGCGCCGATTATATGCGAAGGATAAAAACCTGATCACACGGATAAAAAATGCTACGGTACCAGTTGTATAACTTACCGTTTCACGGTAAGTTACTTATTTAATAAGGGTTTATGCCTCCAAACGGATAGCACGGTCATGCAGATTGCTGCGTTCTTGTGGGTCTCTTCTACTTGTACTTCGCGGATCGTGTCTTCATATCCCGTGCCGGACCTGACTGTGTTGTATTAGTGTATCTCAGTCCTGCAATTGATCCCCAGTGGTAAATGAAATATAATTTTGGAAAATTATGCAATGTTCTTGTCATTTCAGTGTTACTTTCCCCTGTACGGCGGGAGATGGAATACACCCCCTACGTACTTTGAGCAGGCGAAAATGGCATTGCCGAAAACATGTGTGTGTTCGTACAATGTAGAACCGCTCCCCACTATAAACGGGCAGATTGTATATAGCCTACTTCCCCAGTGGTCCGAATTCCAAATAAAATTGGAGGTGCAGTGGCTATGATCCCACTATCAACGATTACTTGCTTTTACTGAAATAATATATACGGCCGCTAGAGACCACGTTAGGTAACAGTTACATGTTTCTGGAAGCCTTCTTTACAGCCCAAAACTTAAGCATCCTTTCTCTGGCAGCCTGTCTCCTTTCTTCTGTCCACCCACGGTTAAATTTTTACTGCAATAATAATAATAATAATAATAATAATAATAATAATAATAATAATAATAATAATAATAATAACCCAGTACTTTGGAGGTATTTACAAAAATATATCATATCACTACTCTAAAATTTGAACTTAAGTATGGAAAGCAACAATTAACTAAAAATTTCCTGAATTGGAATGAAGGAACAAATCAAGCAAAGATATAAGAACAATTCCTTGTCCATTTTTTATATTTTTCCAAGTTGATTTACGTCGCACCGTCTCAGATAGGTCTTATGGCGACGATGGGATAGGAAAGAGCTAGGAGTGGGAAGGGAGCGGTCGTGGCCTTAATTATGGTACATCCCTAGCATTTGCCTGGTGTGAAAATGGAAAACCACGGAAAACCATCCTCAGGGCTGCCGAGAGTGGGGTTCGAAATTATAAATATTCTATTCGTAGTAGTCTTAATAGCATATCTGGCCCCATCATGTTACACGTATTAATTGTTCTCCGTCGCTTTCTACATGGACGTATGAATGGATGGACGGGAAAAGAAAACCAACACAATAGCATAGCCTTCTCTAACAGACGGACACGCTCGGATGTATAGTCTGCCTTGTGGTCATAGGAGGCCGTGTATGAATGATCAAGTGAGAAGAATTTGGAGGGGCCGATGACCTTAGATGTTAGGCCCCTTTAAACAACATTCATCATCATCATCGTCATCATCATCAAGAACAAGGAGATATACAAAAAGGAACTTCATACATATGAACTACTAGATAGTGTAGGCCTATGAATTCAAAGGACTGGCTCTACAGTCTACATAAACAGTATATAATTATTGTTTATTATTATTGTTTATTATTATTATTACTATTATTATTATTATTATTATTATTATTATTATTATTATTATTATTATTATTATTTAAGTCTTGCGAAGGTTTATGAGTTCACTAGCTAGCGGAATCTTGGACAATGATAATTGTTTTACAAATTATCTGAAAGTGATGCACTGTACACGATTTAAAAATAAAATCTGAGAGTTCCTCCCCATTAATAAAGACTGGAGCACAAATGGTGTCCCCATACCTGACTTGAAAAATAAGAGATTACAAAATCAAGAGTGGCATGGAGAATGATAGCCCACTTGTGTCGATCATAACGTTATGTCCGTTTCACTGTAAACTTGACCTTAATATTATGGATGTTCCTAAGCATGCTGGAAGTAATTGGGGAAGGGTGTGGATAGTACACCCAAAACAACACTAAAAATATCTGCGAACATATGTCTTACGCTCGATCATAAGATGACGTTTTCAGCTGTGTATTCAGGCGCATGGACATTTTGAGCACTTCTTGTATCAGAATGCAGTGTCCTGCTGGTACACCTACATGGTGACAGCTACTCGACATGGAATGTGCCAGGTGAGGTTGTTACCAGTATTTCCCGTACAAAGGTGGAAAGTCTTTAACTCGTGAACGATCGACCGTTGGGGATGTGTTCATAGGGACTTATTGTGTTGTATGGGGTGGGTTATACACCATCCAATTACTTTCCAAATATTTGGGAACACCTTCTATAAATAGAAAGGTTATTACCTAATACTCGGAAGGACATTTTTTGCCAATTTCTTCCCGAAAGCACTCGAAAGAAGTTTTGTGTATGTACCGATCAGTTGGTAGTAGACGCCACGTCGGTAGCACTTTTCACTCGCTTGATATGCACATCATACATCCTCTAGTAGTTAAGATCCTTTAAGTTTCGAGTTCGTGAACTCTTCGAAACATCATCCCTCAGTGGCACACGCTCTCGGTGGCAAAGAAAGGCAAAATATTATGCTGTAGACACTGCAAATGACATCAGTTGTTACAAATATAAATATGGCTCGGTAATTACCGCTTTCAAGGTGAGTAGTAGCAGTATTTTACGATGCATGGAGTAGTATATAATTAGGGCTCGGATTCATATGCACTAAAAACTCCGAAAATATGCATGCACATATGCACTAAAAATGTTGAATATATGCACGAAAATATGCACTAAATATAAAACATATTGCAATTACCAAACAAATTATTTAATTTTAACTCAGTGTTAAACTGATAAACAAGTTTCACTCCTTATAAAATGATACATGGCAGTAGGCTTCAACAGTTGTTCAATGTTTTCAGAAGTCAATGACATTCTGTTGTCGGACATAAGTAATTTATACGCTGAAAATTATCGTTGTACGTCGACGGACGTAACTGGGCAATACTTGTACACCGGCTCTGACTGCTCGGAACATCCTTCTGGCAAAGACTTTAGGCATTTTTGCAGTTTAATCTGGTAAAACATTGCAATGGACGAAGAGCAAGTTAACAGATGAACGCACTTGTTTAAGCAAACTTTGGCAGGCAACTGTAAGGAGGAGGAGGAAGGAATGTAAGAAAGAAGGAAATTACAGTTGTGGAAAACGTCATTATCCATCTACCTACTTGTATTGCGACACTGAAAGCACTTTCCTTGATCAGGAAAGGTTTCTCATGTTACCAAATGATGTGCAACATACAGATTTCATTAAATTTTTCATTTCGTTCAGAAATCTTAGATAATCCATCACACATAAGAGAAAAATATGTCTGTATATGCTCTAATGTTCAATATATGCATTTGTATATGCGCATATGCATTTTTAAAAAGTCCGGGCCCTATATATAATGCACGATGAGTTATTAAAATAATAAGAACAAGTTGCTCCTAACTTGTATTTTATGTAATACGGGAGTATGAATACCTTCCTTATTCTCCAGCGAAGGAAGGAAGGAAGGAAGGAAGGAAGGAAGGAAGGAAGGATATTCAAGTTTAAAAAACTGTAATTTATTGAGTTTACGTTTGGAAAGGAACAGGCTTGCTTTGAGGAAGGATTCTTCTGATCATGTACTCACATAAACCATTTCAAAAGCATGCATATAGGCTAGTTTTCGTGTCTGTTGTTATCGTGATTATAGCGATGCGATCTCCAGTTTTAGGTGGAATCCGAAACACAGAGACGCGACTTTTCATTTTAAAAATCCCCATGTATTGGCCGGGATCCAAACTGGGGCCAGCTTAGTGAAAAGCCAGTGATAATGCCACTCAGCTATCACGCCCCTACAAACAATTTCAAGGCTAGTGGGGTTCGACCCCCACCCTCCTGATCGTATACTGCGCCGTGCTACAGTTGTAACGTGTGCCCCAACGTAGGCTCATCTTTGCGTTGAATAAGATGCACTAATATTATACTATATATTAATGAAATAGAAAGTAGTTTTACAAGAGGCATTTTTATATCTCCTTCTTACCCCACACATCCCAAACTAAGACTACGACGCTGCTATACACTATTAGATGAAGATGGGAGTCCAGTCAGTGTATATTGGGTGCATCTACTATGTGTCCCGGCCGGTTCATGGATAAGTGGTTAGCGTGCTGACCTTTGGTCACAGGGGTCCCGGATTCGATTCCCGACAGGGTCGGGAATTTTAACCATCATTGGTTAATTCCGCTGGCACGAGGGCTGGGTGTATGTGTCGTCTTCACCATCATTTCATCCTCATCATGACGCGCAGGTCGCCTTGGGGCGAACATGTCCTCGGACACTCCCGACACTAAAAGCCATTTCATTACGGTACTATTTGTCCCAAATTCAAAACAAAAGGAGCAATACTAATGAAGACAAATTTATTGGAGAAGGGTATGATGAGCGCAATCCCCGGCCATACAGACACCTCTATATTAGCCGGCCCCGCGGTGTATGGGTAGCGTGCCTGCCCCTTACCCGGAGGCCCCGGGTTCGATTCTTGGCCAGGACAGTGATTTCTACGTGCATCTGAGGGCTGGCTGTCCACACGACACCTCATAATCTGCAGGCCTTCGGGATGGACGGCGGTGTACGCCATGGCCCTACGAGTCTGTTACGCCATGGGGTTTGGTAGAATAATATTAAGTGGACGTCCTGCGAGTCCCACAGTTGTGATAGGCCTATATATGTGATGTAAAACACATTTTAATTCTTAGTGATGATGATGCTTGTTGTTTAAAGGGGACTAACATCCAAGGTCTTCGGCCCATTTTAATTCTTAAACGAAGCTTCGCATATATACATTTTGATTAGTCGATACGGAATCCCTTTTGACCTTGCGATAGAAAGTCTCAAGTGGAAAGATACAGAAAAGTTTGAAACGCCCTGCCGTTTGCCGCTCAGCACAAATGCTACATTCGTTTCATCAACCGGTTGAAACATTGCCATGGATTACAATAAATCCGGATTGTCCGTCTCCAAGAGTTCCTTTCGCAGTAGTCCAAGGGTCTAACTTATCACTGATTACATTACCTTTTTTAGAGCGTTATGGGTCGTACTAATTCTACTGCTCATCATTATTTAAAAAGAATGGTTTATAAAGCTGCGGCGGGGTTTGCAAAAGTGCTTTCAAGCACGTATTTGACTCGTTCGCATGTATGACAGTCGCATGGCCTCATTGCGATTCAAGTTAGTCCCAAGTACAAACAGAGAAGCTGTAAAGTATTTCAGTAACATAAAATCGCAAAGGGTTATTTTCCCTTATTGAGGATCATCTAATTTGTCTGTTAGGTTCAGAAATGATGTACGGGTGAGAAAAATTGTAGAGAATGTGTGTCTGGGCAGCTAGGAAAATTTAAAAACAAACGCCGCCTGTTCTGATGCATATTCATGGAAATGGAATTAAACAAATTGTTACGTAAGTTAACTCTGGATATGTCGTTACGCTTGCCGAGAAACTGAATACTAATGTTATTGATGTTATGTCTCACTACCTACTTTCACGCTTTTTGGAGACGCAGAGGTGCTGGAAGTTTGCTCCGCAGGAGATGTTCTACGTACCAGTAAATCTACCCACACGTGGGTGACGTATTTGAACACCTTCAAATACCACCGAAGTGAGTTGGGATCTAATCCTTTAAGTTGGGCTCAGAAGACCAGCGCTCTACCGTCTGAGCTACTCTTTTGCCCGGCTGAGAAAGTGAAGCAACAGCACAATAAGGCAAAGCAGCTCGTCCATATTGGGTCAGAACCTATTAAGAAAAGGAAAGTAAAATAGTTACAATAGTTAAAGCATGTTTATACATAAGCGTGCTTGTCTCACCCATTCCTTCAGGCAGAGGGAATAAATCAACACTCAGCCCTGATAATGAACTCGCAAACGGGCTATCTCGCAGAAAAATGCAAATCCTGTGATGAAACTTATGATCTTTGTTAACTTAGAACAGGAAAGTTCTGATTTGTTGTCTGCTACCCCCATGTCCTTCATGTACCGTACGTATGCTTGATTGTTTACAGTTGTGTACTTGGTACTAGAAAATTAACGAATTTTGGCTGAAAATTATTTATCAGAACGAGAAAATTGTACCAACAACAAGAACGTTAGCTTATCTATGCTACGAAACGTTATTTCTCTCTCTGCAGGTTCTTCTCTGCTGTCAAGCCACCGCATGTCTCCTTTGAGTCCAGCGAGGGATGGTTCTACAAGTGGAAAATCTGCTGTACCCATCGACTACTCGCGTTATGTCAAGAGATTTGGAAGTGCCCTTGAATGTAACAGTACCTATTGCAAGGACCTCAACTACAGGTAAGGATCTAGCAAACGATTTTACACTAGAGCTGATAAATTACACTACAGAACAAATCAGTCATTCACTCCCATAAGTAGGATGTGGAACGTAAAAATATATCTGGCAGATAGTTTACAAGTAGGTTTTTTTTTTAATGTATAGAAAATTTTTTCCTACGTACTTTTACCAATTCTATCTTTAAGACTAGAAAAGACTTGCCCATCGTGAAAAAGACTTCTGATATAGGTTAGTGGTGAAGGAGATTTCTGTTTATTAGGACAACCCAAGCACAACGCTAACTGAAGAGGGAAGAGATTGAAGCGGGGAATAGACTCACTAGGCCTCACGAATCCAACACCCTCGGGGTCACACGAGAACAAGAGTCGACCAAGAGAAATTGGACAGTAAAGGCAAAAGACAGTTGAACCAATACCAGACTCAGTTCGGGCTTCGTGTTCGTCTCATACTTCGTCCAAGGTGTGAGCCCTTGATGGATGAGTTAATTGCTGTTGTTTATGGAGAACTATTCTATGACATTTGTACCAACGCTGATAGTAGGGTAGTGCGCGTCCTCTAGGCTGTTCTATCCCGTGTGAGGTCGGTAGTTTTCTGAAGCCGGGAAAATCCATAGTCCGTCATATCCTTCATGTCAGCATGTAAAAGATCCTCGAGACCATAATATATGTCCTGCTAACTCCTGACATAATAATGTCTTCCTCTGGCTCTTATGACGTGGAACATCTTAATAACAACACTTGAAATTGTACCATCTATTAAGGATTTAGGAATCATTTTCGATAGCAAATTAACTTTTAATACCCATATTGAAAAAGTAATGAGATCAGCTAACAAGATGCTTGGTTTTATCCAAATTATTTACTTAACCAAAAGTAATTGTTAAGTTGTATGTAAGTTTAGTACAAAGCAAATTAGAATATTCATCAGTAATCTGGGACCCCCTTTATAAGGAACAAATTCATCATGTTGAGATTGTACAAAACATTTCTAAAATATTTGTATTATAAAACTTTTAATTTATTTTGTCCAGTTGACATTTCAACCCAGTGTTTACAAAATTTGTTCAATTTTTACCTCTTTGGAAAGCAGAAGGACATTAATTTAATTACAAATATTGAGGAAAATTTTAAATGAAAAAATTGACTGTTAAGAATTACATCCCTTTTCATGTACCACTTGTAAAATCAGGACAGCAAATACTATTTCACATCCCGAGATCTAGAAGTGTTTATTATTCTAACTCACCGTTAATTAAAATATTATTGGTTTATAATACAATTGGTGCTCAAGTTGATTTATTCGCTGGCACTACCTGTTCACATGGTGAACTGCTGTGCAATACTCACCATCATGCCATCAGACTGTTGACAGTCTAAGACTAAAACGCTATGCAACCTATGAGGAGACTCATGGTTTCTCCACTTACGGGAGCAACAGATGAATAAACATCATCTCTGTCGACACACACCAGTAGGCTAGATAATCAACTCGACTATCCAGTTCGAGACAAATGAAGACCAATCTGAAGAAGTTGACCTTGGAAACAAAACGCAGTACCTTACTAAAAAGACAAATACAAGTTTGAGTCCATAAGCTTCACTGGACTCATGATCAATGCTCAAGGATCCATTCCCCAGCTACTCACGGATTTCTTGAAAAGATTTGGACGAAGTACTGACCTTCTCAACTCAATTGTGAGTGCCACATTAAAGGGGTCGATAGCCGTTTTCAGAAACCTCACCTAAAGACCTTAACAACCACCTTGAAGCTACACTGTTTTCATTTAACTTAAAAAAGAAAATGGTAAAACTTATGTGAAATAATATCTATTGGTTATGGCACTCTTTGTTGTTGAGGCAGCCTGCAAATGTTGTACGAAGTTATTATATATATATATATATATATATACAGAGTACAACACCAATTTCTTTGCATTTAGAGCAGGAATCTCCAGTTATAATTTTGATTATCTAGCATTAGAACAATCATTAAATTCACCTAATCCATCATAATGCCATGAATACCTTGTCCACTAACTGGCATAGAACAAATTATTACTCCATGACTCAATTGAAGGAATGACAAGTTCCTTAAACAAAGTGGATATTGATGTATTTAATTGCTTATTGCTTAGTTTGAGAAATAACTTACACAGCCACCATGCATGAGTGATTTAAATTTTCCTATGATATATTCTGTATAATTTTTGTAAGTTTTCTCTTATGTTTTATTGATTCATTCTTTTCTTTTTCCTAGTAATTTAAAAGGTAGAAAAATGGTATTACCATAAAAAAAGTATTACTAAATATTAAAATATATTTATTTAAAAAGAACAGGGCACTGAGAAGCATTACAACACTGTTTATATCAATGGTTTATTTTTTCAGAGAACACTTCCATTGTCTTGACTGTAACTCTCGAGTTTTTGTAAAGAAGGAAGAGATGATTCGACACTTCAAGTGGCACAAGAAGCGTGATGAGTCTCTTCAACATGGGTTCATGAGGTACTCACCAATGGATGACTGCTCGGATCGCTACCAAGGTTGCAGTCATAATCGCAAGCAGACACACTATCATTGTATCAAGGTTAGTGAAAAATGTTCAAGAACACAAAAATTGCACAAGTAAATGTTCATCTGCAAAGCATGGATATCGGTAGCCTAAATATTTCATTAGAATTTGGTATTAATGTCAGCAGCAATTTTTCTGCTCTTCTGCTGTGAGTAGGTTCTTCTAATAAGCAGAGAAAGAGAACAACGAAGGCTTGTCTTAACGTCAGCTATTACCATAATCTCTTCTAAATAAATAAATAAGTCATGAAAAGAGACTGACTACACAACTGGAGGTTACGAACATCCGTGAAATATTCTGGCATTAAACCCACTATTCTTGAAGAAGGGCATACGTCTGCAATGAAGGCTAATACATATAACTGACTTGAAAATGATGTAGTCCTTCTATTACAGTTTAAAAATGGTATTCAGTTTAAAGTGTTATTTAGTAATAATTTTTACCGTGTAGCCAATCCTAGTTCAAGGAAGCAGATGTTTTTAAAACTTTTAATGCTCTCTCTGACTCATAGTGAAAATTGTAAAATACATATAACTGACTTAAAAATGATGTAGCTGTTTGTATTAAAGTTTAAAAATTGTATTCAGTTTATGGTGTTAATTAGTGATACCATTTTTGCCACGTAGCCCAGTTCGAGGAAGCAGATTATTTAAAACTTCTAATGCTCTCTCTCTCTCTCTCATGCGTACTGAAAATTGTTGAATATTTCAGATTATTATTAGGGTAGAGACACCCTATTAAATTCAAGATTGTTGCTACAATGAGAACAGTTTAGATATTCTTGTTTAAATTACATTTTCATTATATTTTCTTTTACTGATGGAACCCTGTATGATTTGTTTCATACATTACAGGAAGGCTGTGATAAGGTGTACATCAGCACCTCAGATGTGCAGATGCATGCCAATTACCATAGAAAAGACTCGGCAATTATTCAGGAAGGTTTCCAGAGGTTTCGTGCTACGGAGGAGTGTGGTGCTACATACTGCTCCTTTTATGGCCAGAGAACCACTCACTTCCACTGCCGTCGTGATAATTGCAAATACACTTTTAAGAACAAAGCAGATATGGGTATGTTTCAAACAAATAAACTAGGAGTTATTTTTGTTCCTGGCATTGTGGTTGCTATAATGATATCTTATATTTTGTCTTCCAGAAAAACATAAAACATACCACATCAAGGACGAACAGTTAAGCCGTGATGGATTCAAGAAATTCATGAAACATGAAAATTGTCCATTTGAAAGCTGCCGGTTTTCTCGCGTGTGCAATCATATTCATTGCATTCGTGCAGGATGTAATTATGTTTTACATTCTAGTGGACAGTTGTTCAGCCATAAACGTAAACATGAAAGGCAAGATTCTGAAATGGCATATCGGAAATTCAAGTTGGCTCAGAGTATGATGAAGACCTTCAGTGAAGGCCAGTCACCCTCTCAACTCAGTCCAGACATGCTACAGGCTTTCAATGATCAGGTAACTTATAAAATTATATGATACACTGATGACTCACAAAAATTATATTGAAATATTTGCTGTGGTTTTTTCAGTCATCTGTACATTTTCCTATACAGTTGGTAATCATATCCCAAGTTAATGATATCGGTACCTTACACTCAACAAGGTTTCTCTGTTCTCATTTGCACTGTTTAAAAGAAGCTCAACACTCAAGAGCTAAAGAAAGGAGAAAGGTACTAAAACTAGCACAATAGTAGAAGAGCAGATTTGTATGAAATATGATGCTGAAAATAGCAGTATTGCAAGTGAATTGAAGTAACAATTTCTTGCTCAATTTTGTTTTTTCCACTCCTAATGTTAAGCGCTTTTTAATGCTTCTTTTCTTACAAAATTCTCTTCCAAAGCTGTTCTTGACTCAGTTGTATGCAATTTTACTTATAGATATAGGGAATTGTTACTTGGGAGATCAGTTAATTCTTAACATATAATTATCTAGTTTAATATATCAATCTCAGTAACACAGTCAGTTTGTTGTACTTCTGTCCTATGAGAGGAAGTCTGATCCCAGTTGAGGTCATTGACATTTGAGGGTGTTCAATTGTGACAACTCCTTGTCGTTTAATGAAACCTCCTGACAAGTCAAATTCCAACACTCCAGTGCCTCACAAAATATGTAGTTCCAATTGAAGGGACATTAAAATAACATTGATATTATCTACTGGTAGTTTAATACATTATTTTTGTAGAAAGGAGATATAATAATTCAGTGGCTTAGGTACTAGAAATGTCTCTTTTACTTTGTTCCATGTTGACATCCTATCATATTATACTTATCAGGAAAATTTTCAAAAGAAGTTACTTTTGTTCACATGAAAAGAAAAGTAAAGATAGAGGCTCTACAGTTTAGTCCATTGTTGTTATTTAAATCATTAATAAGAGTAAATATGGCATTATTCTGTGTTTAAATGGGACTGAGAGAGCTTCATCTTATTTTACATTAGATCTTGTGATCATAATTCGCTAGGTTTATGTTGAAACTGAACCACAGGAGCATGACTTTGAAAATCATTGACTGGAATTCAAAGCATAGACAGCATTGTGAGAACTTTGGGATAATGTCACTGAACTGTGATGTCCCTTACATACACCCCAATTTATATACAGCATATATATAACAGCTCTACATTGCTGAAGATTTGCTAAATTTGAGAGCAATTGTTACCGGTACCGTATGTTGTTTTACTCTATATACATTTCCAGGCTCTAGAACTTTGGTAAGATAATCTGTTTAGAAAGTACTTTGGCCATAGATCTACAGAATACCAAGGCAGCCATGGTCTATCCATTATTATTGCAATAATTTTCAAAGAAGAACTTGAACACAATGCTGAATCTGCATCAATGGGGAAAGATGGACAAAGAGACTCAGTACCGGATACCATACTTAATGTAACTATACTACTGTAGCTTCCGTGGCCTATTAGGTGTGATCTGTCATTGGTGGGAAGGTTAGAGCTTTAAGGAAGTTATGAACATCTTACCACTGTTTTAACTTGTTTGTGAACAAGTTGAATATGTGTTGAAATAATGTTTCAAAATATTGCTTTATTTTGCCAGTGTTTAAAAAAGTACTGTATTCCATGGTTAGTTAAAACAATTCAACATCTTCAAAAGATAATAAAATAGAATCCATCTCTGCTTCTGTGTTCTGGGAATTTTTCTATGTTTAGTTATTGGTATTAGGGCAGGAACAGATGAACAACTCTGTGCTGCCATATAATATATAGGTGATCCTTGTATGTTCCTCAGTTTACTTACCTGTTCCATAAAAACTTGAAAAAATTCTGTGGAACAATTACTTAGTGTTAGTAGTAAGGTAAGTTGAATGGAAATAGACCAAATTCATACGTGCACTGTTGATTTCTTACTTCTATGAACTGAATATCATTGTTTTCTTGTACTTTTTTCAGGAGAACATGCATGTCCAGCACACAATGATACATGCATTACAACTCTTTAGAGTCACAACAGAAAATGATGTGATCACACTTAAGTGTACAGTACCGTAGCTTGGGTTTTTAACATATAAGAATTAGTTACAAGTTCACATTTCCTTTAGGCTGTTTTAATTACTCTGTTACTGCTTGTTTTCTCCCCCATAGCAACCTATGAACAACACAACAAAGGCATATTGTTCACAATTTTGACTGATATCCTCACCGCAGTATATATATATATATGCAGTATATTATTAGTGAGAATAAGATGTGAGTGATCAAAGTAATATTCAGCTGCCCTTCAAGTACCAGTGCTCACAAGTGATTAAAGAGAACAGTCATGTAATATGGGCCAAGAAAACAACACTAGCCACCTGCTGTAGATAAACTCATGGTCAAGAGAATCTCATTTAGTATGCTGTGACTCAGGTGACCAGTACAGAATAGGCCTATCCCACTTCCATTAATAAATATGAAATGAAAATGAACATTTTTGACAGTATACATATAACAAACTCACACTCCAAGTTAATTTGCAGCCTTCTTCTTCTTCTACTACCGCTTTTCCCACACCTGTAGGGCCACAGGTGCAAACCATGTAGCACAAGTCGATTTGCCCTGTTTTACGGCTGGATGCCCTAGCCGATGCCAACCCTAGATGGAGAGATGTATTCTGTGGTGGTTTTTAGTATGGTGTGCTGTCTGAGTATGAAGAGGAGAATGTTGGGACAAACACAAACCCCCAGTCTTCGAGTCAGAAGAATTCATCAGCCGCGATTAAAATCCCTGTCCTGGCCAGGAATCAAACCAGGGACCCTCTGAACCGAAGGCTTGAACGCTGACCAATCAGCCAAGGAGTCGGGCAAGTTTATTTGCAGCAGTATAACCTCAAAAAAGAAAATCCAAGACTTAACACTTGAGTTAAAGCAGTAAAGTAAACTCGTGTTCCCAACCCTAAGCAGTGCAGCTCTTCTCAGCACACTCCTAGTAGAGGTGAGCTGTATGTACCATTCTAACCACACATCAGCCCTCCTGCCATTCTTAAATCTCTGGCATTACCAGGAATACCCGGGCCTCTGAGGATAGCAGCTAATAGTGCTAACCATTACGCTACAGAAGTGGACAGTTAAAGCAGTGATTACATCTTTTGGGTCTAACAACTTACCATCCAGTGTGAACTGCTGTCTGGTAATATGTGGTTCAGAAGATCACTGTACTGTAAGTATTTCTGTTAGTATGTTAATGCACCAGAATATGTTCTATTCTAGTGTTTTTGAGTTTTGTAGACTCTCATATCACTACTGGTGCCACTAAAGGAAATTACATATAGATCTTCCAGCATTCAGGTTGGTTACTATGTTGTATGTGGATGAATATGACCCTTCCAATGCCATGCATCATCTGCACATTTGCTGGTTATCTGAAACCATATTACAAGCAATCAAACACTGAGGAGAGCAACTGAGATACGGTCAGTGACCAGCATCTAGATTATATCTAGCATAACAAAGGGGTAAATTTTGTAGCCATTTGTAATCTGGGCTGGTATCAGTAAAGTAGAAGGAGTTGTCACGTAAGCTTTAAAGCTCCCAACATTTACTAAATATTATCTATCTTTTTCTTTCTTTTTTCCCTTTTCTTTCATTATTTCCTTTTTTCTTTTCTTACTGCGTGTAGAAGTAACTGTTGTAGGACACATGCAGTTACGTGCAATACAAGTGATGTATGAATATGGCTTGAATTTTACTCATTTATTGTGTTTAGACCTTAGTGAAAGAAATTTTATTTATTTTCAGATTGGCCAACATTCAGACTCATCTCTTGGATCAGTTCAAACATCTGTGATACAGCATGGTCCAAGCTCTGTAAATTTACTTGAAGGAAACCAAACTCAGAACAATGGAGAGACACTGAATGATAAAGGACATTCTTCACCTGTTCTTAACATTGCTCCCTCACCTTTTCCTACCAAATATGGACATCTAGTTTCAGGTGAGTTGTCGTTCAGCAGAGGAAATTTAATATGTCATTTGAACCTGTATGGCTAAAGATATACTGATGCATAATAATTAGATCTTGTCAAGCTCTGATGCCAAGGAAACTAACCTACTTGATTTAGTAGAAATAGGGAATAACTTATATGCCAATATTCCTTATTTTAACCCTGACAGTAACACGTCTATAAATATCACTTTACTTACACCACACATCTCGAAGATGTGCCACTCAAAGCCCATTATTTAAAGTTACGTTAAAGTTACCAGACGGAATGAACAAGAAACAGTGGTGGTGGAGGGGATAACTCTCCCCTCCCTTTGAGCACTAGATGGCGTTCATTTGCACGACACGACAGAAAGTCGTATGGTGTAATTGTCAGGGTTAAGAATATACAGGTACATTGAGTAACTTGGGTGTATCTTGATGGCACCTTCACTTGAAAATTCCATTATTATACAGATTGCTATTAGTTAACAGAGTGGACTGTTTATCATTTATGATAATAAAAATAGGTAGGGATGTGCTGCCTAACTGGACTGTGAGCACTTGAAAACATATACAACATTACTGGAAGTATGCCGACAATGGATATTTATAGATTCTCCACAGACAGATTTGGAGCTCTTAGAAGTAGAAAAAAAAATAAAAGTAAATTTTCATGTCGCAGACTTCACAGGAATTATTCAAAACAAATGTAAAAGATATCTCTTGTGGTAATGGGCAATCATAAATTGAGGTTGTTGCTTTCCTCTGCAAGCCAAAAGTCTGGTTTTATTTCAATATATGCTAAATCCAAAATAACATATTATAGAAAATATTTCTTATCTTTACATAATGAAATGTGAGAAAGAACAGCATGATTTTAGCTCAGGAAAGAGTAGTAATGATTTTATATTTCCAGCAAGGATATTCACTGACAGGTAGGTAGCCTAAATGGTCATCATCATCGTCATCAATGTTCCATTCCAGTCACCCGGGTGTGGTTAACAAGCCTCCTCCACTCCTTTCTGTCCTTCACTTTTCCTGCTCCATAACTTCCGCCACATCCAATCCAGCTTCTCTAATGTCCTTCCAAATCTGATTCATCCACCTTCTTCTCAGTCTTCCAACTGGTCTCTTTCCCTTAACTTCTCTTTACTATTCTCTTCTTGCTACCCGTTCCTTTCCCATTCTTTTTACATGTCCGAACCATCTCAATCTTGCTTTCTGTATCTTCTGTACTAACAGTTCTATGTTTAGCTCTTCTCTGATTTTAATATTTTGAATTCTATCTCTTATTGTCTTTTTAACTGATGTTCTTAAAAATTTCATTTCTTGTTGTGCTTGTTGTTTAAAGAGGCCTAACATCTAAGGTCATCGGCCCAGTTTCATTTCTACTGCTTGGATCTTACTATCTTGTCTCTTATTAGTTACCAGCGTTTCTAGTCTGTATGTTACAATTGGTATGAAATGCTGTTTATATAATGTTAATTTCATTCTCTTGGGCTTGTCATCCCATAAAAGCTCTCCGACTTGATGATAACATGTTGTACCTTTACTTAAAGTGTTATTAATTTCAGTGTTGATTTCATTACTTCCATTAATAATGCTACCCAGATATGTAAGATGTTCTACATTCTCTAACCGTTTTCCGTCTATGTTCACTTAGCTTCTCTTTTTCTCTTTTCCACTGTGCACGACTACAGTTTTCTTTTTACTAATTACCATTCCAAACTCCTTCAGATTTTCATTTCAAATGTCCAGTCTCCTTTGTACTTCCTTTTCTCCCTTTCCCCAAATCACCACATCATCTGCAAATACCAAAACATTCACTTCATCACTACTGATACTCTGTTTACGTTTTATGATTTCATCCATCAATATAATAAACAATAATGGTGACAGTGCACCTCCTTGCTTGAGACCTTTTTTAGAATAAAATGTTTCAGAGTCACCACTCCCCACTTGTACACTGGTTTTACTCTCATGATACAATATTTTTATCTTAATTATTAATTAATGGTATCAAATTGAAATTCTTGCACACAGTAGCTGAGGCCATATGATGATGATGATGATGATGATGATGATGATGATGATGATGATGATGATGATGATTATTATTATTATTATTATTATTATTATTATTATTATTATTATTATTATTATTATCATTATTATTAAAATAATGATAATGATGTGTCATTCAGTTGAATATGTATCTTGTATGAGGCAGAACTGTAATATTTTCTTTACCTTCTTTCCACAGGTGATGGAGGAAGTGGACCATCTTTCATGGGTGTTCCTTCCCGTGAATCAACCAATATAACTGCTATGGATCTGAGTAATGAGTTACCTCCAAATCCAGCACCATGGACCTCAGAAGACTTTTGGCAGAAGTATCTTTTACGATTTGGACAGTCAGAGAAATGCATCGGAGGTGGCCAGTGTGAACTGATATTCAAAGAGCACTTCCACTGCAGAGCAGAAGGCTGTGAAATGACTTTCAGGTAGATTATAACATTCATCTTTTTGTTTATAATTGATATACAAAGATATACAGATTAAAAATTTATTAATTCCTTAGGTCCATGGATGGAGTCCGTGAACATGCACGCAACCATGAGCAGCAGGAGCAAGTGAGTGACGCTTTCTACATCACTGTGGAGGGTAACCAAGAAGGACGATGCCAGTGTGATGAAGATTGTCCTTACCAATCTAAAGAAAGGCACTATCACTGTACATGGGTTAGTTTGATCTTCTTAATTCAGTTTTTGGTTAGAAAGTATGGTATCTCCTCTGTATTATTTTGGAAAATGTGCACATCAAAAGAATTCAAGGATTCTCCTAAGCAAGTCAGTTAGAAGCAGCTGGTTTCAAATTGTGGATGTTTCTATGGAGCAATGTGGTATGGAAGTACTTTGAGCACTTCAGCATCCTTTTCTTGCCTAAAGAAAACAGTATGAAAATAAGCATGACAAACTGTTCAAAAATTTGAGGATGAGTTGAAAACTCACTCATGAAATTCTCTTACTTCTATCCTGAATTTTGTTCTAAGATATTTGTATATTACACTGAATTATGTAGTTCAAAGCCATTATGTTGAATGAACAGTCTTGTTACACAGGGTTATTCAGCTAAGATATACACATTAAATAACTCATGAACTGTTAAAGAGATTGACATTTGCAGATAATATTCTGAGAATAATAGAGATATGATGTGAAATTTGACTTCATCATGGGCAAAGGGGACTTTACCAATATGAAAATAGGGAGTTGAGTGACTAAAATTATGCTGTTTTCCCTCTCTTGTAGCTTATTCCATTTTGGTAATATCTACATGGGTTGATTTTTTAATAGTGGCAACAATGCTGTAACAATGCCGTGAAATGTGGCCAGGCAATGTAATGTATACCTGAGGTAGCTTAGATACCCTCCCTCAGTGTAAATGAAGTCGCCCTCCACACGCTATGCACATGTGCAGCGACAACAACACAAACGCAGTTTTGAACATGTGCTCGTGGAGTACAGCTGTAATGATTTCGAAACAAGGTCAGAGGAGCTGGTTGAAAGTTGAATGCACTAGAGGTCGCAATACAAGGCAGTGTTACAAAGGACTGCAAGAGGCTTGCGGTGAAAGTGCATTACCTTACTGTACTGTAGCATGGTGGGTAAAGGCCTTCAAAAGACGGATGACAAAATGTGACAGACATGCCTTGGCCTGGTCATCCTGCAGTAAGTGATGACAATGTGCAGAAAGTGAACACGTTAGTGCTGGTGGACCAGAACACCACAATTCATGAATTGACCAATGATACAGGGCTGGCGCCTTTAACTGTGCTGCAAATCCTGAAGAAGCAGCCGGAAATGCAGAAAATCACCTCCAAATGGGTTCCACATGATTTGATCGATCATCAAAAATGGCTGTGATATGATGCAGCTCGTACGCACTTGGAGCACCATGAAAGCAAAGGTGAGGCCTTCTTATAGCGGATAATCACTATTGATGAGACCTGGGCCAGAGCATATGAACCGTAGCTGAAACGTCAATCAAACGAGTGGCGTCATCATGCATCACCGCGAAAAGTAACGGTTCAGCCGACTGAAACCAATGTGAAGACCATGTTGATCATTGCCTATGACTGGGATGCTGTTATCATAAAGCATACCATTCCCCGAGGATGCACTGTTAATGCAGAGTATTATTGTGCATTTTTGCAAACGAACCTGATACCAGCTCTAAGAAGAAAATAAGGACATTTCCTGAATAACCCACCCATCATTCTGCATGACAACGCAAGGCTGCATGAAGCAGGAACAGTGGCTGAGTTGTTCAGGCACTGGGGCTGGGAAGTGCTTTTCCACCCCTGCTTATTCTCCAGACCTCAGCCCCTGCGACTACAATCTCATCCCTAAAATGAAGGCACCACTTCGAGGGGTCCGCTTCCGCAGAGTGGATGACATTTTCCAGGCCACCAACTGCTTCATCCGTGACCTCCAGAGATCAGGCGCTCTCAAGGGCATCCAACAGCTTCCACATCGCTGGGAATGAGTGCTATACAACGGTGGTGATTACTTTGAAGGCCTGTAAAACACCTAATATTGTAAGTATGCTATGTATCTAAACAAAAAGCAGTTGCCACTATTAAAAAATCAACCCATGTATTTAAATAACTCAAAAGAAAATATTTAGAAAATTTTTTGAAAAATGTAATATTTTCCTTTCAGGATAATTGTCGTGAAATTATTCTTCCTTCGGACAAACCATTCCGCCGTCTGGACCACTACAAGATGCATGAATATTCCCGGAAACTCAGTCTAACTAAGGATCCTCTCACAATGACCCACTTAGCCACATCCATCGATGGCATGTTCCGTAGGAAACGAGGCCGACCTCCCAAAAACAGGGTCATTGAGGTAAGCTACTATGTTAAAAAAACAAAACAGAAGTCTTTTTTTTTTCAATTCAGATGCATAAAGTCTGATAATTCTCTTCTTTGCATATGAACAAATTCAAATGATCCAGAGTTGCTGCCCCTAAAGAAAATATAGTAAAACCTCAATAAGATGCTCAGTAAGATGTAAGTACACTTGTGAGGAGGGAGTGTCGTGGTTGATGAATATCGCGTATTTAACAGGACTGCATATTAAGTGGGAAGAAACTAGGATATATAATTACATACTGTAATTTGTATGTTTTTCACTGCAAAGGAGACTATATACTGACTTATCATTTTATTGAAATATGGTTGTTAAATAAAAAGCAGTATACCATATTGTAGGTAAAGTATTACATCCTCCTGACTGGAGTGATTGAATAATGATTTTTTTAATAATGTTCTTAATGTAGACTATGGAATTCATAATGAAATAGAGAGCTCTTTCTGGTTAAGATTAGTGTTTTCATCATGCTTTCACAAAATTTCTAATTTATCTGATTAGGAAAACACTTTCCTTTTAATGCTCATAATCGTAGACAGGCTTCAGTACACTGAACATGACAGAAAGGCAGTCTTAGAACTGTCCAGGTAAACCAGTAAAGGATGTGATGAAAAGGTTCCTTCTCTCACTTCCTTGTCCATGATTTCTACATTGATGTGTAACAACTTGTTTTGAGAAAATCCAAAATTGGCCTCTCCTCGCCTCTATAGTGTTAGTCCATCTGTGTACTCCGTACACACAGCAGACCTCCCGAGGCAGGCTGATAGCGAGGTCTGAAATGACAACACACTCTACTCTACTCTAGGTCTGTAGGTACATTTGTGACAAGGGAGTTTCTTCTGAACTTTGCTAAAAATTAACTGAAGAATATTTCCTCTAAAACAAGTGTCATGAACAGGAGCAAAGCATGTTTTTACAGAGTATTTTATAATGGCTTCCTATTGGAAATGTCTAGGGATCAGGTAGAAATCATGTGTTACCCAGGATAGTTTATTAAATGAGAATGTCTTTTTGAGGTTCTACAAAAACTTTAAAGATGGCAAAAGAAGAAAATTGCTTTACATTTAATATGTAGCTAGATGAAAATAACCACCAAATCTGTAAAATCATGTTCCTCATGTGTTCCTGTTCTATAATATAGTTAGAACATAATATTTTCCTTATGTCTTTATGCCACACTTCCTTAATTTTTCTTTTAGTATAATGAGTTTAGCACAATGTAGACCCAAATATTAACTGCCAGAAAATATTTTAATATTCCAGTGTTTTGTAGCTTCATCGTAACATTGGACTAATTAGTTACTAGAGATGGGTCGATACCAGTTTTTGTTGATATTCGATACCAATGTATGTTTTTGTCTCGATACTCTGATAATTTCGTTCTTGAAATGAAATAGTAAAATACAAAATTCTAATTACAACATTATTGATTAAATAGGCATTTTTAGGTTAACACTTCAATATCTGTATACTTATAAATTAAATTAAAGTATATTGTGGTATGCAGTTCTATTTAGTACTTAGTTATGCACCTTTCCACAAACCAAATGTCAAGAAGTATTTGACACTATTAAAAAAATTCAAATGAATGATAAAACAGTAACATAATAGACTTAAATGTTGTGCTAAAAATACAAGCATTCTCACCCTGTCGGGGTCAAGCCTGCTTCTTTTTCTGTCACTTATGAGTCCTGGAGAGCTAAGCAGTATCTCAGAAAATTTGGTTGCTGGTAGCGTACCTAAATATTTCACAGTTTTGGAAACTTTCTATTTGTTTTTCTATAATCATAAATACTTGAAGGGGTAGGGGTGGGGGGATTACATTTCTTCTTTCAGGTATGTGGTGATATTATCTTCAGAAGTGTTAATTGATAATGAATTTGTTGTGTCATTTTCTTGCATAATGCTGCCATACAAACACCGCATAGCAGGCAATTTTGCTGGCTCCAAAGAGTGGGTCATATGAAATAATATTTTTAAAACTATTTTTTACTATACTATTTTTAGTGCGCATTAAAGTGCAACCTATTAATCCACCAAATATTAAAATGGAGTTACAAGATTACTCCTCCTCTTGATTAGCAAGTTGCAGCAGCTTGTCTGTAGCAGCAGTGAGAGCACTCAAACTACAAAAATGTTGTCCTTTTAAGTGGGGGTCTAACAGTGTTGTGATGGAACATATTTCATTCTCTTCAGTGTCTTTGTACTGCATATTCATTGTACCCTGCAAAGATTGTCTTAATTTAAGAAGCCTTGATCCACTGTGTGATGGCTTCTGAAGATGAGATATGACACTGTTTGCAATAGGGGTTGTCTCGGACTGTCACCGTAGAAGAATTTGATTTTTCCTGGTTGATCAGAAATGTTAAATGTATTGATCAAGAAGTCAATATGTTCCCATGCAAGACTGTAAGATTTACTGGAAGGGTGAGCTCAGCAGAATCGAGTACAATTGCACTCTTCTGTTCTTGAAGTCTTTTTAGCATACGAAGAGTTGAATTCCATCGTGCTGGTTCATCTTGAATCAGGCAATGTTGTTGTAGAGAAAGTTGTTTCTGTGCAGTTTTGAGATTCTTTATGGATTTTGAGAAATGTTTGAAATTTCCTACTCATTTTCTACAAAACGCAAAGAGATTCTCAGTGTTCTTTCAGCTGAAAAGTCCCTCTTTCATAACAAGTTGTAATGTATGAGCTACATATGGCAGATGGAAAAATTGTCCCAAAAACATGGCACTCACTACATTACGACCATTGTCATGAATCATAGCCACTATTTTATCCATTAAACCCCAAGTTTCTAGTGTCTTCTTTGAAAAATGGAGGTGTGCTGCATGTACAATTTTAAGCACATAACAGCTTTCCTCCCATTCTTAAATCTCAGGCCTCCGAGGATGGCAGCTAACATTGCATACCACTATGTTACATAAGTGGACAAAGTGAATGGTAATATGTAGTCATTGTCGGTTGCTGTTGATGTACATAAATCCATCATAACAACTATGCTATCTGCATTTTGGAGCTCAGCTTTTATTCTTGTTTCTATTTCTTGTTACAGTTTTGGCATAATGTCATTTGATATGTGTTTACGAGTAGGCACATTGTATCTAGTTCCAAGGTACTGAATGAACTGTTTAAATCCTTCATTTCCTACAATGATAAATGGCTGTTTGCCTTTAAATATCATGCAAGCTATTTTCCTCATAATTATCTTCATTTGATTATCTCTTGGTTTAAATTTGGATTTACTGACAGAAAAGATGAGAGAGTAGGGTGGCTATATTTTATTTCTATGATGATGTTGATGCTGATGATAATGGGGACAATGACTTGGAAATGGAATAAATGGGCACAGGCTCTTCTGCTGCCATTTCTTCACTTTTTACACTTTCACTGTTTCAATTTTTTTTGTTGGGATGTTCATGTTCAGTAAAAACAATTTTATGAACTGAGATGACATCCTTCTTCAGGTCGCTAGTGTTGTGAGATTCTCCTCTTCATGAGAAACACGCTTCACAAATGTGGCAAATGGCACAGTTATTACTGACAGGATCCAACTGGAAATAATTCCACACTTCACTCTTATTTCTCAAAAGTGATAGATTACAAAATGTAATAGCTTCTGGCACTTCAGAATAACAACTGACTTCAAATTTTAAAATAATTTAAAGTCAAAATCAGGTATCATGCTAAAGGTATTGACAATAACACAAGAAGTTGCTTCCTTGAGTTTAAATAGACCACAGAATTTCTTTACTAGGTTATTTTGTAGGTGGAGTGTGGTTTTTCCATAGCCATTCAAATTGAAAGTAAATAAAGCTACATATTAGTGCAATGTCACATTAAAAAAATATCTTCCTCAAGCTACAATTCAGCATATTTTTATTGCCCTGGTACAGTACAAGATTTTAAAAGAAATTTGTACTTTAGAAATACTGGCACAAGAACATCTGCAGAAATTCAGAGGAAGGTCCCTTTTGTTACAGAATCAGTAGAGCTATAAATGAGCCCAATTTCTTGCTATACCTGCTAATTGCTATTTTGAAACTTATGAGCTGAGACATGTGCTCCTTGTGACCACTTTAAAATCTGCTAGTTCTGGCAAGTTGACAATATTAATTAAAAATTGTAGTATTCTATTAACATAACAGTGAAAAAGTATCAAGGTCATCTGTAGTATTAGTAGTATGGTTTGATGGTATCTCTTGAGTATCAAGGTTAATGAGGTAGCCTATTGAAAGTATCGAGAAACCATCTCTATTATTTGCTGAATCCTTTTATTACTATTATTATTGTCTTTAAAACAAATTGAGTTTTCAGATATCATAGTGGGACATGCAACTTCCTTTCACAAATAATCATAATATGAGAGAAAATAAACTGCTACATAGTTCTGTCGTGCTCCCTACTCTTTTTATTATTATTATTATTATTATTATTATTATTATTATTATTATTATTATTATTATTATTATTATTTCTGTCCTTTTCCCCCATCTAGTTGCAAATAGAGTTATTTATTTCAATCACAGTGCTTGCTGACTGACTACTAAAGGGCATAACAGTCTACTGGTATTATGAAAAATGTATGTATGTATGTATGTATGTAACATGCATAAGAATCACATTGCTTCACTGCATCTGCCATTTCAAAGTCGTTCATGTGGAACCAAGTAAATTTATTTGTCAAACATTTATAGTCAGCAACAGTGACTTGACTTGCAAAATGTCTATAAACATTTCTTCATAGCGAATTTACTTTAAATTTGAACACTCATTCAAATGTAAATCATGTGTGAACAACCGAATTTCAGACAAAGATCAAAGGTCCGCACATTTCTATAAATGTTCCAAGCCATTATTGAGTGGACAGAAGACTTTTATTTATGGTTGGCAGTAGCCTACTTCATTACTGACAAATGCAAATGTTAGGCCTAACTATCCTTAAAAGTCCTTCTGCTATGCCAAAGTTTCACAATCTGGCAGGTGCGAAAAGAGTTTCAAGTTTTATTCTTCACCTTTGTAAACATTTTTTACTCTACTCAGTAGGCCTACAGTGTAACCCGAATTCATTCTACTGTAATGATTTATGCTACGATTCACTTTATACATACCTGCTGTGTAGTAGTATTTTACCAACAGTCTGAGTACATTGCAGAACATGTAGATGACATTTGACTACTTCACAAAAACCAGTTCTATTGATCAGGTTATAGCAGCTCCCGTATGTTTCCTCACCCTCAAGCCATATCTGTTGCCTGTTGGACCTTGAAGTTTCTACATGAGGGGTCATAGCAGTTGATGAGGATTGTTGGGTTATAAAGTATGTTTGCTGTATTATTTCACATATAAATTTATGGACAAGTGAAGGCAATGAATGCTCAAGTCTAATCTTTGTTTGTTCATTATTATTATTCCTTATTTGTACTGTATTATAAATTATTTCCAAAATTGAATAACATTGCTTCAAAGCATTTGTAATCAAAAGAGCAGCATTCAAACATAAAGCATCCTTTCTACTTGTTAATAAAGCAAAGCAATCTCCATACAGGCCATGAAGACCCTTGGAGGAGCAGAAGGTGAAGGCTTCCACTATCCATAACCACAGTTCTAAGTTGGATAGAGTGGTTAGCTCCAAGGCCGTCCACTTTCCCCCCCCAGAAATGAACTTGGTGCTCATCTTTGGTGTAGGCTGAGTGAACCATAGGACCATGTGCCTCCAGAAGTGAAAATCTTGTTTCTTGAATTTTTGACTTTATGATGGGGACTCAAACCCACATCTATCCAAGTGAACCAAGCACACTTTTATAACTTTGGGTAGGCAGCCCCTCTTCTGCCTGACGGGGTTGGCCCTATTCATCTGAATGACCATACCAGCATCTGCATATACAATGCCTTTTGTGGATTAAACTGGCCAAAAAGGTTCTGATTCAAAATCCTAAAAACATTTAAATATACTCTATCAAGTAGGTTTTTGAAATATCAATAACATCTGATAATATATGATGAGATATGGTGAGGCAGTGAAAATAAACTGGTTATTAGAATGTCATAATTCAGTTCTGAAGTTGATTAATCCTTGAAGGATTCCTATCTGTTGTTATTAGTACAAGTAATATCCATGTTGCTTTTATTAGGAGGACATGAAATTAAGTGCTTTATTTATAATTGTTTTGTAACTGACTGCAAGGAACTAGTACATATTCTTCTGTAGGTTATAGACATCAGTTTTATTGTTGTATTGTATTAATGAGGTTAAATATTAAAACTTTTTGTGAAGTGTTTACATATACTAGAAGTAAATTTTTGTTTTCCATTCCCTTTCAGGTTTGGAATGACTATGTAAGTTATGTTTCATATTACATTTTTAACTTCAGTGGTGATGGTGGCATTACTGTTCATCTTTTAAATTACTTAATCCTTTGCATGTTTATTTTTTGGTAACAGTCAACAGCCGCTACTAACTTAACTTAAAATGTTGCAAGTGTTTCTATGTGGAAAAAGAAAGAAGAAGAAGAAAACAGAAGAAGAGGAATTTCATGGAATGAAACTACAACTCAGCCCAATTATTTAATTATATTGAAATACGTCATACTGCTACACAGTCTTTTCGAGGCTCATTTGTACTTCTGGATGCATGGCTATGAAACACTGCATATGAAGTCTTATTCTTGAAAGTGGGAAATTAATTTAACTTCATTGAACTTGAAATATCATCTCTGAAATTAATTTCACAGTGATCATTTTCTTAAAGTCGTTTTCTTTGAAGAACATCTCTACCCATTTCAATTGTGCTAGGTTTATTGAGGCAACAGACTAATTGTTTCTTGAATATCAAGTTATACGGAGATAGGAACAAGAAAAGAATACATAATGGGATAAACATAATGGCAGGTCAGTGTCGGAAGAGGGAGGGAGCAACAGAAAGATGAGACAAGGACAAACATGAAAACACAAAAGGCCAAGGACAATCTCCACATGTTCAAACACTGCCAGCTTAGAACAGATCGGCTCTCTCCTAATCAGTGGCGCCAACTTGTGGGGGGAGGGGCAAGGTGTTCCCCCAAAATGATCTTAGGGGGCAGAGTGCCATCCCCCGCCCCCTCCACCGCACCAAATATTCTCGTCCTAGATGTTACGTCCCCTTAAAACGTGGAGTTTGGTAGTTTTCGGAGGTTCCTAAGGCGTTAAATCAAAAGAAGGTGGTAGATACTTTTATATCAAGAAATGAGATTAGAAAGCAGGCATTCCTTCGGAGAACTGCATTCCCCATGGAGATTGTTGAGGCGGTACATCTGGTGGTAGAGCTTTTCACATCGTGTCATGAAATGCATACTATACAGTAATAGGACATTTATTAAGAAAATGTATTTATGAAGCAAGTTCTGATTTCTTTTACTGGTAATTATTTTTGATAGCTTCGTACATAAAAAAATCCTTCAAAGTATTTATTTATGAATCAAATTCAGTTTTCTGATTATTTGTGAATATTATTGAAAACTCTGTACATAAGACTCATTCAAAAATGTATTTGAGAAACAAGCTCCATTATTGTTCTGCTTTTTTATGTTTGTTTGTGAATATTGTTATTATATTGGAATGTTTTAATTAATAGTTGTTCCTCATATCACATGCCTGTGTTCATGGTAATCATGCCCCCCCCCCCCAATAATTACCTAATTAATCCCAGTTCTGCTATATCCATCTCTTCTCGTCAAGACTGAAGATCTGTCAAGATGGTCTCTCAATGAGTGTTGATGCCCATCCTCCTGATGATTCTGGGAAGCAGAAGCAAGCTCATCTGGGGGGCTGAGAAGGGATGGATGTAGAAGAACTGGTATTCATGAGGGGGGAGCCTATCTACTTGAAGATGGCAGTGTTTAAAAATGTTGAGGTCATCCTTGTCCTTTTGTATGTATGTTCATGTTTGTCCTTGTCTCATCTTTCTGTTGCTCCCTCTTTGTGTACTGACCTGCCAATATATTCATCCTGTTATGTGTTTCTTTCCTTGTTCCTATCTCTCTCCCTATATGACTTGATTTGATACTTGTTTGTTCCTTTCCAATATTTAGTTCTTGAATATGTCCGTTTTGTGAGAAAACCAGCAATTCTTTTTCACTGATTGAGGATATTAATATTACAGAACATGTTCTAGTCAGCATCCTAGAAATGTAGCCCACTGGCATGCTGAAAGAAAACTGATTTTTAAATTGAGAATCCGTCCTCTAGTATTTGCATCCATTAGTTAGTGTTATAATTAACTAGGTGTTCTATGCATTGCTGACGGGTTATTGAAAAAAGTTGCTAAGCTAGTTAGTCACCACTCTGCTAATAATAATTTCATGTGGCTATTTCTAGCCGAGTGCAGCCCTTGTAAGGCAGACCCTCCGATGAGGGTGGGCGGCATCTGCCATGTGTAGGTAACTGCGTGTTATTGTGGTGGAGGATAGTGTTATGTGTGGTGTGTGAGTTGCAGGAATGTTGGGGACAGCACAAACACCCAGCCCCCGGGCCATTGGAATTAACCAATTAAGGTTAAAATCCCCGACCTGGCCGGGAATCGAACACGGGACCCTCTGAACCGAAGGCCAGTACGCTGACCATTCAGCCAACGAGTCGGACACTCTGCTAATATGATTGCCGTTATCATATGGCCTAATGGATTAGTGGTTAAGAGGTGACCGAGGGAAGTTGTGGAGAGGACAGGAACCATCACCATCACCCGTGTTAACTCTTTATCGTGATGACTGAGCAATACTTCCATGTTAGTGATGCACACCATTTATGGACTTTGGCATAAAAATCTATATTCACGAATTCCTCTATTTTTTTTAGCCTGTACGGTCAAAATATACCAGAGATAAAACTAATATATCCTGATATAACTATTTGTGATTTTCTGAAGAACGTGATGATAATTACATACATCTTTGTTGTTATTCATCATATGGAATAAGTGCATGCAATATAAAATATCTGAAATTATATTTTCATAACTTTCATTATGTACAGTTTTTCAATTCTAATTATAATAACAGTGAAATGTGACATTGTATATGTTTATTTATCAAACAACCTCGCTTGCTATCCCCAAAACTAAATGCCAACTTTCAAGAAATTCTGCGTAGCCGTTTTCCCATGATTTTGCAACAAACAAATAGACAGAGAAACAAAAATTGAACTGACCCCACTTTTGAATTTCGTATACATAATCTCAGGTAATAATGAAATTTCAGGCAAAAATTTGAAGTGTACGGTCAAAATTATAATTTCATTTATATAGATAACACTGAACATTATTCTAGAAAAGACATTCATTTTTAAGCTGCTCAACTCCTTGACTGAATGGCCAGTATTGAGCCCTTCGGTTCAGAGGGGCCTAGGTTCCATTCCTGGCCGGATCGAGGACCACTTCTGGTTAATTCCTCTGACTCAAGGACTGGACGTTTTATCCCTATATACTCCTCTTCGTATACACTCAGCACTTCATACTACCAGTTACCACAGAAACATGTAACAGTGAATAAATAAGTATGGCATCAGGAAGGCCCTATGGCCATAAAACAGGGACAAATCCATATGTGTGATACAGTTCACACTCATGATCCCACCGTAGTGTGGGAAAAGCTGCTGAGGAAGAAGATTTTTTTTAGGCTAGAAATTTGCCCTGAGCACTGAGAATGTCATTATTCAAGAACTCAGATAGGAGTTTTATATGCTGAGCTTGAAGTTGCACATTTCATAATCTAAGACCTCAAGTTTTTGGGTTTCAACCCAGCTCTGTCCGGTGGTATTTGAAGATGCTGAAATACATCACCCTCATGTCGGTAGATTTATTGGCACATAAAAGAACTCCTGCGAGACGAAATCCTGGCACCTCCACATCTGCAAAGAACTGTAAAAAACAGTCAGTGGGAAGTTTCTACAGAATAATAACAGTCATAATGTTTAAGCTGATTTTAGTAATAAGATAATGTCTTCTCCATCAGAAAATATTGTTTGCAACTCTGTACAATTACATCACACTTAATCATTCATGCTGTTAGTCATTTTAATACTTGATGATTCCTTTATATTCTAAGAATTGTAATCATCTCAGATGATGATAGTGCTAAGAAACAAAGGAGTTGCCTGGTGTTACATTGTAAGCTAATGGGGATTAGATTTCCCTCTCATCTGTAGCCACATCAGTTAACAGAATAATAACAGTCGTAATGTTTGAGCTGATTTTAGTAGTAAGAAAATGTCTTCTCCATCAGAAAATATTGTTTGCAACTCTGTACAATTACATCACACTTAATCATTCATGCTGTTAGTCATTTTAATACTTGAAGATTCCTTTATGTTCTAAGAATTGTAATAATCTCAGATGATGATAGTGCTAAGAAACAAAGGAGTTGCCTGGTGTTACATTGTAAGCTAATGGGGATTAGATTTCCCTCTCATCTGTAGCAACATCAGTTAACTTAGCAGTTCTCTTCATTATCAGCATTAGATATGATGTGAATAATTTATGATTTCTTTCTGTGAAACTTCGGTATAGTAAACCTATGAAGGTTGGATAATCATGTTCCTAATATAAGGTCATTCAATTACGTTTAAAATGGGACTTTAATGCAGTAAACCATTAGAGCACAATCATGTTTCATTTTTGGAGGAATTGAATTAAAACCTTCAGGAGATAGAGAAAACACTGTTGGAGCTTGGAGAAAGGGACTCAGTAGAAATCCTCAACAGTAACTTGATGTACATGCCCTGAGGTATAGATGGGAATGTGAGAGCTGTTGTCAGTACTTGACAGGATGACTTGCAAGATGTCACACTTGACATCATCTCTTCAGGCATACTAAGAGACTGCCCTCTTGACACTACACTACCCATGCAAGATGATAGATGCATAATCAGAAAGACTGGGTAATTTTATTTTTTTGAAAACAAGAGAAATGAAAAAGTAACTAACTAATGAATACAAATGTAGATATCAGCTGACATAGTGTATTCAGTTTTGAGGGGCTATTACATTTGGTAGGGGCTGCCTGGTCGAGGCGGTAAAGGCGTGCCCGGTTCGCCCGGAAGGACATGGGTTTGAATCCCCGCCAGGAAATCGTAAAATTTAAGAAATGAGATTTCCACTTGCGGAGGTGCACATGGCCCTGAGGTTCACTCAGCCTATACCAAAAATGAGTACCAGGTTAACTCCTGGGGACAAAGGCAGCCGGGCGCAGAGCTAACCACGCTACCCCATCAAGTGTCGAGGTTATGGATAGTGGAAGCCTTTACCTTCCACCCCTCCAACGGCCTTCATGGCCTGCATGGAAATGACTTTGCTTTGCGTTACATCTGGTGCAGTCCTTTTAACTAACAGCCATCTATGAGAGAAAACAGCATATGTATGGAAAGAAACAGTGCATCATAGTAGTGGAGGGAAGTGTAGTGTGTGGTGTGTAATTTGCAGGAATATTAGGGACAGGACCTGGCACCTGGCCCTTGAGCCACAGGAATTATACACTGTTAAAAATCCCATGTCTTGGACAGGAATCAAACCTGTAATGCTGCTGTCTGAAGACCAGAATGCTGATCATTCAGCCATACAGTTAGACAACTGACAAGATAAATATATTTACTGTAATTAATTATTTCCCTCTCAGAAAAATTAATTCCTAAAAAGACTGAGCATTTTTATGAATGAAAGCATATATTTTGAACTATACAAGATCTAACAATAAGGTGCGGCCATACTTTCAGGACACATTCCTCACACGTAGAAGAAGACAATATGTTACATGGAAATAGGTCCGGACATGTTTTATTTTCATGTTTGAAATCAATTTTTACAACTCTACATAGCACATTAATCATGAGAAACACACAGGAACAGAAGGTACCAGCGTACAACATGAAACTCTTCCTTACATGAAATATTCAAAATGCCCCGTGTTAGGATTGATCCATGCATCAACCCACCGTTGCTTTGAATCTTGGATGCACTGATGTAACCCTGGAGTATTGCGTATGCATGTATCAAATTCTGATGGAGGGCATTTTGAACATTTCATGTAAGGAAAAGTTTCGAGTGGTATGCTGGTACATTCTGTCCTTGTGTATTTCACTTGATTATTGTACTATGCGCCGGCCCCGTGGTGTAGGAGTAGCATGCTTGCCTCTTACCCAGAGGCTCCGGGTTTGATTCCTGGTCAGGTCAGGGATTTTTACTTGGACCTGAGGGCTGGTTCAAGGTCCACTCAGCCTACGTGATTAGAATTGAAGAGCTATCTGATGGTGAGATAGCGGCCCCAGTCTAGAAAGCCAAGAATAACGGCCGAGATTATTCGTTGTGCTGACCACACAACACCTCGTAATCTTCAGGCCTTCAGGCTGAGCAGCAGTCGCTTGGTAGGCCAAGGCCCTTCAAGGGCTGTAGTGCCATGGGGTTTGGGGTTTTAATGTACTATGTAGAGTTGTAGAAAATGTGTTCTAACATGAAAATAAAGCATTTCCAGACCCATATCCACAAAACATATTTTCTTCTTCTACGTGTGAGGAATGTGTCCTCAAAGTTTGGCCGTACCTTATTGTTACACCCTGCATGTTGTCGACTAATATGTCCACAGCATTCTTAAATGGTGCTTTCCATTTAATCTGGACAGTGAAGAGAACCGTTTGAGTACTGTACCACGATCCTGTTCATGTACAGTATATCGTTCATGATACTATACAGAATGTTTGATTTAGCAATGTCATAGTTTATTAGCTTAATGTCCTGTATTGATGATTCCAATAATCACAATTATAAGGCTGAATTTTCCCACCTAATCAATCTTTTACATATATTAAAGTACCTAAAACTTTTTCAGTACTGGTTTTGGCCTTTATAATAGGTCATCTTTAGCTGCTGAAGAACCTTGATTTTTGTTAAAAGAACATACGGTGTTAGACACTACTTATTCTAAATTTAGGATGACTTATTTTCAAGTTTAAATGATACATTGTTGTGATAAAACATGTGTCAATGAGAATTGTAAAAGTCTAAAATTGTCTAATTGTTCGTTGTGAAGTGTCATTGGTCATGATATTCCTTTAACACTCTCTTGATTTCTATATTACAATGTTAGATACTACTAATTCTAAGACAGCTTATTTCTAAATTTAAATAATACAATTTTGCAATAAAACTTGCATCAATAGGAAATCTAAATTTATCTAAAAGTTTCATTTTAGACTTCCTATTGATGCAGGTTTTATCACAAAATTGTATCATTTTAACTTATAAATAAGTCATCCTAAACTTAGAACAAGTGTTTAACATTGTATGTTATTTTAAAAAAAATCAAGGTTCTTCAGCAGCTGAAAATGGACTATTATAAAGGCCGAAACTGGTACTGAAAAATGTTTTAAGTACTTTAATATAAATAAAAGTATTGATTAGGTGAGAAAATCCAGCCTTATAATTGTGATTTAGCAATAAATATTGTGTGTTTTATGAAGAGCTTTAAAGAACATTTCTTTCAAAACTTGAAATGAAATATCAAACTTGTAGAAAGAAGAGTTGATACTTTCATAACTAAACTAACAAATTAATGATTGAAACTGCTTTATTACTAATCATTTTATGAATGATGCAAGAAATATTAGTTGTAAGTTGCTGTTCATTAACTGCATGTTCAATTAATAAAATTATTGTAATGCTAATATCATCCTATAATATTATAATGTGCCATATACGATACACTACAGCAAATCATTGTCCGATGGCTTGTACTTCCAGCTCAGTTTATTAAGGTACTGCCAGGTGCGGAAAGTACACATGGATTTCGGAGATAGGTGGGTTTCAGTACTGCCATCATCTTGAAATAACTGTTGTAGTTTCTTGTTTCAACTGTAGGTAAATACTGTATTGAAGTGGTACACTTCTCAAGGCTGTGGCCATTTCCTTCTTCAGTTAAGTATAAATATATAGGCCATAATCAACAGACACACAGAATTCACACACAGAGAAGTCACACAAACTGATGGCAATAATGTTCTGAACCTCTCATCACACATTATTACCATTTCAGTAACATCAGCTGGGGTGACTACTGTGAAAACTAGTACCGGTACTAATATATCAGTACTAAAAACTTACTTGGGAGTAGGTAACACAGGTGTGGCATCTACGTTACCAGTTTTGCCACTTGCAACAAACAGGAAAACAGAAATTAGGTATATTCCTTCTTATATCATTTGTATTTTCTAAAATCCACCAGATTCCCGTTACACATCCCAGAAAAGATATGATTGATTGACATCTAGTTCCAAAGAATTGAACTGATACATAGTACATAAACAAAACATCTTCAATGTTTCCTAATTATGCCACATGTTACCTGCAACGCTTCAATGGCAAATTTGCCTAGGCTGGGTGTCAATGACCTTCAGCGCCACGGTGAAAGGATGTTGCATTTGGTGTCGAGCATTATTTACCGGTTGGACACAAAGGCAAGCAGTGATCTTCTTCCTTCCCTTATACTCCTAAAGCAAAGCTAATGAATTGACTGGTGAAGTATTCTCGTATGATTGTGACTGTTATAGAGAGCCTTTTAACCGTTCCTTAGGATCACATACATATAGTGAGAAAAGTATTATTATTTAGAATGGCAGACCAACTCTGGAATTAAAAGGCTTGAAGACTAATCACATGGATGTTTCAAAAGACATTTTAATTATCATGGTATACAGAATCGCCATGGCTGTGAAGTTGTGAAAAATTATCAAGTCATGAGATGTTCTTGGGAAAAGATCAATGAATTGAATTGAAGCACAGATAGACACGATACAATTTCTGGTAGATCTCCAAATACAGTGCTTTCAGGTAATTTTTTCCACATTTATTATTACTATTATAACGAGTTGGTGGGATAGAAGGCAAATAAATACTCGACTGGTAGCTTCTACATTAAGATTTATTAATTCTTGTAATCACTTACACACAATTACACTGTTACACTTGTAAGCGCTCTCTCTTATTCTCTCTGTTCACTCACACTAATGCTTATAGGTTAAAACAGTTACGCTACACAGTTCACGTACTCACGCGATGTACACTTATCACTTGCAATTTCCTCTTTAATGACCGGCAAGCTTTTGAAGCCTAGCTGGTCGGCTGTGTTTACATTCTTTGTCCACAGGGTGCCAGAATTTCCCCAACTTGACACACACCATTGTCAACACTTCGTTTTACTATGTAGCCACTTAGAGCAAGCAGTGAGACTGGACAGAAATGCGGGTAGCTGTGCGACACTGGAGACATGACAAGCGAGCTGGCTTCAGGACAGCCACGCTTTTGAAGTACTCCATATGGACTACCACTGACAAAGCAAGCATGCTATTGGTCAAGAACCATCTGGTATTAGTCACAACAGAGGTGCTCTCCCTCGCCGCTCAGCTGGACTATTCGTATCCACTGTCAGTTGATTCACAACAGTACTCCAGTGCTCACAGCACTGTTACTCACAGGACTGAACCCTGTCACTCTCAGACTGAACTAGTTGCCCTCAATCACTTCTCACTGAGTCCACACACTGAACTAAACTCACACTTGGCCGCCGCCTTTATATAAGGAGACCAAACGTTCCAGAATGGTCTGGGAGCTGGATACATCTAGAAACCTCTTGCAACAGAAGGTTCCTGGTTCTTCATCCTTGTAATTTCCATCCTGGTCTCATGCTGCTGCAACGACGGGCCAGCCTTGTGCTAGGCTTGTCCATGAATGGTACAGTCAAAGAGGAAGCGGGTGGGCCATATGGATGATGTCACAAGCCTGCCCAAAATCGCACATTGGAATGGTGGACGCTATAACCATTGCACTAATTTTATAATTCTATTATTCTTCGTATAATTCTATACATTGGATATTGTATTCATAAGTTATGAATTTCATTATGGTCCATATTGACAATTGATCATTATCAAAGGGTAGAGAAGGGTCCATGGTATTGAACAGGTGCACCCTCCTCTACCCTTTGATAGGGATATTGTATTTGCAAAAAATATTTTTCTCCCCCCATAAAATGTTAGCCGAATGCACGAAGAACTTCATTCTCTCCTCAACTGTATCAGTTTCGAACCAGTAACATTCAGGAAATTCCCACGTCATGCCACTGGTAGGTACACATGTTTATCACATACAAAGGGAGAAATCAGTCTGGAAATGAGGAAAAATGAAAAAAATACTGGCTTCAAAAATGTGTTGTACAAATACTTTTAAATAATTTATGACTGTATTCACCCCCTTAATGGTAACAGAATAGAAAGCAGTGCACAGAACTAACTGTGCAACTGACATTAGCAGGATTATGGTGAAAGCTAGTCATGGTTCCTACTTAGCTCTTTGAAATGAGTATCGAAGAAGAAGATGAGTAGCATGAAGGATTGTACAGTCAAACCTCCAGTGCTTTTAAAAAGACAGATTTAAATTGTATGTAAATTATTCATTATTGTACAGAGTATTGAGACTGAAAAAAAGGAAACAGTGACTACAAGCTGAATATAACCTCTAGAAGTATGCCAGTATAACCTAAGAGAAAATGGTAAACAGAGTGAGTGACTGCACAGTTTGGGTCACATGGCTGTCAGCTTGCATATGGAAGATAGTGGGTTCGAACCCCACTGTTGGCAGCCCTGAAGATGGTTTTCCATGGTTTCCCACTTTCACACCAGGAAAATGCTGGGGCTGTACCTTAATCAAGGCCACGGTCAATTTCTCCCCACTGCTAGCCCTTTCCTGTCCCATCGTTGCCATAAGACCTATCTGCGACAGTGTGATATAAAGCAAATTGTAAAAAACAAATATTAAAAAAATGATATGAATACAACTATTTTTGATGCATATTTAATAGTTTTAGTAAGTTATTGTTTGTTCATATTACTGATGGTTCACTAAAGACTATGGAACTCAAGAATACATTTTTTAGATTGAGTTGAAAAAGGGATATGGATATCCTAAATATTAACAAAGATATTTCTTGAAGTATCAACAAAAGATATGGTTTGTCACCTGAGATTTTACAGTGATAAAGCCACCTAATAAAAAGAGAATTGTAAAAGAATATGAGTGTGAAACTGTAAAAAGAAAAGAAACTTTTAGTTTCATGATTAGAAGTTGGATGATGAAAAAGAACACAAGATGAAAATGTCAACATTGTAGACTCTCTCTCTGGTTGTGTTAACGTCCAGCCACTTGTTTCATTGCATATTTTTAGAATTCCCATAGCTTCTTCTACAGTTCTCCTCCAGATCTCTTGCAGGTGACTATGTCTCCATGCTACTAGCAGATCCCAGTTGAGCACTGACCTCTCAACATCATCATGTGGCTTCCTTAGTATGTTGCCAAATCAAATCCATCACCATCTTCTCTCCTTAACATGGTCTTTAATTTGATATTGGTTTGTTGCCTTCTGTGTTTCTTATTAGATGTCACATCTAGCCATCTTATGTTCAAATATTGCATCAGGCATGATTCGCCTTTCTTTTTGGTTTGATACCTGCTTTGTAGCCTTTTCATGTTCCACAGCCATATAAAATGAGGACAACCTTCACACTGGTGTTGAACAAGCATAGTTTTGTTCTTCATAACCTTACATTTTTTCAGACAGGGTGAAGTTTTTCAAAGGTAATGATGATAGCATACTTTAAAGAAGGGATTCCAGTTTGAATCGTATTTTAAATCTGAATTTCCTCTTCACAAGCACTACAGTAAACTACTCAGAGAGATTTAATATACCTTCTGTCCATCTTAGCAATATGACTGATTTGAATCAGAGGTTGCATAAAACTGCCTTTCAGACTATTTCATCCACTTTTTTTTATAGGAAAAGTAGTCATAATTCCAAATGAAATGAGTAACAACAAAACATAGACATCATTCCATTTTAAAAGCAATGATGAACAAGCAATTTTTGAATCTAACCAGACAATGAAATTGAAATCTGTTTGTAGTAAACACATGTGTAATGGTTCTGGGGAGTAATAGTTGAGTATTCCACAGTTTACAACACTAAGTAAATACTTACTAATGTCCACGCTGCAAGAGAAAACTAGTGTCCAGTGTATGCTTCTTTAAATCATCACATTTTGATTAATAGATGGAAACAAGCAGTTCCAATTCTACAGATGCTTGCAATTGTTATTTATCTATTAGAAGGAAAAGCACTGAAGTCATAATGATGATTTTATGATTAGTTTGATGATTGTAGTTTAAAAAGTGCCAAACATCAAGATTGTTGACCTCAACATAGATGTCAATTGTGGAATACAGTGAGAATGATGGTCCAATCAGCAAGTGTACATGACAGAAATCTGCCTCTTTTATATGAGTATGCAAGTAAAATGCTGTTTGTTGAAGATGTTATGATCCAAAGTAGGACAGCTTCACAAGGTTGGACATTTGTTCTTTCTCAGAGTTAACAGATGTTACCACTTTTAAATGCGACTATTCCAATAAAGAACCATCTTGACCATAAAAAAATGTACGGTGGAAATGACTCTGCTTATAAATGTTCAGGCTTATAATTTAGGAAGGAGGGAGGGCCACCAGAGAAGCCTGGTGCAGTCTTTCGCATTGACGTCCACAGGCGGTATGCATGCCTGTGAGGATGATGCCTTACCTAGGATGAAATCTACCATAATGTTGACAATGACAAAAACACCCAGTCCCTTAGCCAGAGGCATTAACTAGTGGAGGTTAAAAACCCCATCTGTTTGGGAACTGTACTCAGGATCCCTTGGACCAAAGGTTAGCATGCTAACCAGTTAGATGCTGGATGAGGTAGTGCTAATATGGAACATTTTATCACAATTTTAATAGTATCTGGTAATAATTCGGTGCATGTTAAGCGCAGTACTCTAGTATCAAATGGTAGCTCATCATTGTGTACTGCTCTCTGTTGTTCGTCATGTATAAGAGCTGCCTTTAATATTATTTTACCTCATGCTTGTCATCATTGAGCTTCTATCAGAAACATATAATGAGAAATATTTAAGTATATTATGGCGCTGTAACTTCCAGAAAAAACATTTATAGAAGTAGAGTTTTTTTATTTATAAAAATAGAAGTTTAAATCCACCTACCAGTAATCAATACATTAGATGCCACCGGAGAGGCCTGGTGCAGTCTTTCGAGTTGATGTCCACAGGTGAACTGCATGTGGATTGTCGACTTCCATCGTGTCACAGATATGAGGATGTAAGACTGATATAGTAGGTATTATGTCTGACTCGTTGGCTGAACGGTCAGCGTACTGGCCTTCGGTTCAGAGGGTCCTGGGTTCAATTCCCGGCTGGGTCGGGGATTTTAACCTTAATTGGTTAATTCCAATGGCACGGGGGCTGGGTGTACGCGTTGTCTTCATCATCATTTCATCCCCATCACGACACGCAGGTCGCCTAAGGGCGTCAAATAGAAAGATCTGCACCTGGCGAGCCGAACCCGTCCTGGGATATCCCGGCATTAAAAGCCATACGACATTTCATTTCAGTAGGTATTATTACCATTTCCTTCCTGTTGATAAATTACTATTCTTCATTTGTATGGTACTCTATGTAACAGCAATAAGGTCAATCGGTCAATCGTCACTTCCACTGTGTTCAGCTGGGTTGTGGTTATTTATTTGTTTGCTATTCAACAATATTTGTCCATGAGCAAAGGCATCGTGGTGAAGATAGTGTAGATGGGAACACTGAATCATCCCTTGATCAGGCCAGTAACTTGAGTGAATTATACCTATACAGAAGTGGAGTTTATCAATGGTATTTCTTTATTTCAGTTTCCTATGGCACCTGGTTCAGTGATGGACTCTCCACAAGCCATATTTACGAGTTTCAAGTTGCCTAAGCCATCTACAACTGCAGTTCCATTAAATTCTTCATTCACTTCGCCAACAGGGCAGGGGATGTTTTCCCTGCCACCAAATGAGCAGTCCAGGCAGAGCTCCTCTCCACCTAGTCCAGACGAAAGTTCCAAGAGCTCTACACCTGTAAGTTCTCACTATTATTAGGGACTTTTATCCTTACTGTAGATTAGGTACTTTATGTAAGAGGCCTAGCCTGATCAATTTCTATACATGTGCATTTTATGTCAGTTCTTGAATATTGTACCAATTATTGGACTGTCTGTTTACATTGATCCAAACAGCACCGACTTGATCTTCTTCAAGAAGGCTTCTACTCCTTCACGGAGAGTACTCCATGCCCTGACTCGTTGTGCCCTTTCAATGGAAAAAGTCAACACTATCATTGCAGCCAAGCAAGATGTTTCTACGTCACAGATCGTGAGGATATTCTCATAATGCACTCTAAGGATTTTCATGATAACATTGATATCATGGAAGGCTTTCTCTTCTTTGATAGAACTGTAGATTGTCGACTTCCATCATGTCACAGGTATGAGGATGTAATACTGATATAGTATTATTATCATTTACTTCCTGTTGATAAATTACTATTATTCATTTGTATGATGCTCTATGTAACAGCAATAAGGTCAATCGTCACTTCCACTGTGTTCGGCCGGGATGTGGTTATTCATTTGTTCGCTATTCAACAATGGCTGTCCATGAGCAAAGGCATCGTGGTGAAGAAAATGTAGATGGGAACACTGAATCATCCACTGGTCAGCCCAGTAACTGTGAATCACCACCTGAGGCTCAAAACCTGAAAAAATCATATGAGCAAGGCAAGTACACCTTTCTAGTATTTATATTAATTGTACAGGATAGTATACTTAACAAAGTAACACCACCGCTAATCAGGTAATTACAGTAAGAGTAACTCTGGCAGAAAGAGATGATAGAGTTCAAGTAAGGATGATCAAGAGATTAGGAAGGTACGTTAATCACAAAAATGTATTCTTTTTAATGCATACTTACAAACCACTATCAGAAAATTAAGTTAGGTACTGAAAAGTTATCATTCTGACCCTAGACTATTGCACAAATAGAAGACTATCATTTACTTCTCATTGGTATGAATGAGAACCATAGGATTTTGGTATTTCCTTCATCTCCTTAGTACAAACAGTACGGACTCATCAGTTTTTTCCAAAACAAAAAATATGTGATACTTTATTTTTAAAAGATTAAAAATACCAGTTTTCACATCTGTAATATGTTAAGGTTTTGATATATACTCCATATATATATACTGATTTTAAAAATTTACTCCCTTTAACACTTCCCCTTAAGTGGATTTTCAGAAAAGAAATTATGCATGTCCCCTTACTTTTACAGGAGGTTCCAAATACCAATTTTCACGTTTGTAACATGTTCCGTTTTTGAGATATACTGTAGAAACCCGCTTTGTCACTCCCGTTCACCACCCCGTAAGTCTGATTCGTTGGCTGAAAGGTCAGTGCACTGGCCATCGGTTCAGAGGGTCCCGGGTTTGATTCCTGGCCGGGTCGGGGATTTTAACCTTCAGTGGTTAATTCCAATGGCTCGGGGGCTGGGTGTTTGTGTTGTCCCCTACATCCCTGCAACTCACACACCACACACAACACTATCCTCCACCACAATAACACGCAGTTACCTACACATGGCATGTGCCGCCCATCCTCATCGGAGGGTCTGCCTTACAAGGGCTGCACTCGGCTAGAAATAGCCACACAAAATTATTATTCTTACCACCCCAAAAACAAAAAATACGTGTTTCTTTATTTTTTAAAGGAGGTACCGAATACCACATTTCATGACTGTAACATCTTCAGTTTTTGAGATATCATTAACCTCATAAAAGGTATTCAACCACTTTCCCACCTTTTTTCACCCCCTTAAGTGGATTTTTTCTAAAACAAAAAAATATGTGTTTCCTTATTTTTAAATACCAGTTTTCACGTCTGTAGCATTTGTCAGATTCTGATGTATAAGTATCCCCATAAAAAGAATTCAACTCTTTCTTCACTTCTCTTCACCCACCCCACTGCCTTAAGTGGAATTTTCAAAAACAAAAAAATACATGTTTCTTTATTTTTAAAGAAGATTCCAAATACAAATTTTCATGTCTGTAAAATCTTCAGTTTTTGAGATATAAGTATCCACATAAAAAAAATTCAACCCTTTTTTTAGTCCTTTTTACAACCAACCCCCCCAATGAAGTGTTTTTCTGACAACAAACAAATGTG